>NC_074666.1:5642383-6242383 GCF_029448725.1 Salvelinus fontinalis | reverse complement strand
ACTCACTCTCTCTCTCTGTCTCTCACTCACTCACTCACTCACTCTCTCTGTCTCTCACTCACTCACTCACTCTCTCTGTCTCTCACTCACTCACTCACTCTCTGTCTCTCACTCACTCACTCACTCTCTCTGTCTCTCACTCACTCACTCACTCTCTCTGTCTCTCACTCACTCACTCACTCTCTCTGTCTCTCACTCACTCACTCACTCTCTCTGTCTCTCACTCACTCACTCACTCTCTCTGTCTCTCACTCACTCACTCACTCTCTCTGTCTCTCACTCACTCACTCACTCACTCTCTCTGTCTCTCACTCACTCACTCACTCACTCTCTCTGTCTCTCACTCACTCACTCACTCTCTCTGTCTCTCACTCACTCACTCACTCTCTCTGTCTCTCACTCACTCACTCTCTCTGTCTCTCACTCACTCACTCACTCTCTCTGTCTCTCACTCACTCACTCACTCTCTCTGTCTCTCACTCACTCACTCACTCTCTCTGTCTCTCACTCACTCACTCACTCTCTCTGTCTCTCACTCACTCACTCACTCTCTCTGTCTCTCACTCACTCACTCACTCTCTCTGTCTCTCACTCACTCACTCACTCTCTCTGTCTCTCACTCACTCACTCACTCTCTCTGTCTCTCACTCACTCACTCACTCTCTCTGTCTCTCACTCACTCACTCACTCTCTCTGTCTCTCACTCACTCACTCACTCTCTCTGTCTCTCACTCACTCACTCACTCTCTCTGTCTCTCACTCACTCACTCACTCTCTCTGTCTCTCTCTCTGTCTCACTCACTCACTCACTCTCTCTGTCTCTCTCTCTGTCTCACTCACTCACTCACTCACTCTCTCTCTCTGTCTCTCACTCACTCACTCACTCACTCACTCACTCACTCTCTCTGTCTCTCACTCACTCACTCATTCACTCACTCTCTCTGTCTCTCACTCACTCACTCTCTCACTCTCTCTCTGTCACTCTGTCTGTCACTCACTCTCTCACTCTCTCTCTGTCACTCTGTCTGTCACTCACTCTGTCTCAATTCAAGGCGCTTAATTGGCATGGGAAACATATGTTAACATTGCCAAAGCAAGTGAAGTAGATAATAAACAAAAGTGGAATAAACAATACAAATTAACAGTAAACATTACACTCACAGAAGTTCCTGAATAAAGACATTACAAATGTCATATTATGTATATATACAGTGTTGTAATGACATACAAATGGTTAAAGTACAAATGGGAAAATAAATAAACATAAATATAGGTTGTATTTACAATGGTGTTTTTGATTCACTGGTTGACCTTTTCTTGTGACAACAGGTCACACATCTTGCTGCTGTGATGTCACACTGTGGTATTTCACCCAGTAGATATGAAGTCTCTCTCGCTCTCTCACTCTCTGTCTCTCTCTCTGTCTCTCTCTCTCTCTCTCTCTGCCGCTATTTTTCTCTCTTCGCTCCATCTGCACATTTTACTCTAACTCCCTCTCTCTCTCTCTCTCTCCCCTCTCTCTCTCTCTCTCTCTCTCCCCTCTCTCTCTCTCTCCCTCTCCCCTCTCTCTCTCCCTCTCCCCTCTCTCTCTCAGGGTAACTTTGGCAGTGTGGAGATGTGTCGGTATGACCCTCTGCAGGATAACACGGGGGAGGTTGTGGCAGTCAAGAAGCTGCAGCACAGCACAGCAGAACACCTCCGAGACTTTGAACGGGAGATAGAGATCCTCAAGTCTCTTCAGCATGAAAACATCGTCAAGTACAAGGGAGTGTGTTACAGCGCTGGTGAGATTTACCATCATCATAACTACAGTAACTTAAATCACCAAGGCAGGAGATCAGTGCATCTTTCACCTAAAATTACAAACCCAAATCTAACTGCCTGTAGCTCAGGACTTGAACCAAGGATATGCATTTTCTCAATATCATTTGAAAGGAAACACTTTGAAACAGCCGATCCCATAGAGGTTGAATCACCAAGGCAGGAGATCAGTGCAGCGTGTCTATTTTGTGAAAGACAGGCCAGGGTCGTGTTTAGAAGCGCAGAGGTTTTCAAACCTTTTCCTCTGGGACCTCCAGATGTTTCACAATGTTATTGTAGCCCTGGACTGATTTACCTAATCAGGGGCTTGATAATTAGCTGACCAGTTCAATCAAGAACGGCTGAGGGTCCCTGAAGGGAGGGACCCTCAGTGTACACTGTAACAAGACATTTTGCAGGGTAAAACAAACATCTGTTCTTATTGAACAAGTTCAGACTGTAGCTCTCCATAAAAATAAAAATAAACGGAGTA
Source organism: Salvelinus fontinalis (assembly GCF_029448725.1). Classification (NCBI taxonomy): domain Eukaryota; kingdom Metazoa; phylum Chordata; class Actinopteri; order Salmoniformes; family Salmonidae; genus Salvelinus; species Salvelinus fontinalis. The sequence continues at coordinate 6,240,090 of NC_074666.1, read as the reverse complement.
AGACCCTGATCTCCTCTTCCTCTGTTGGGTTCCTCTCTGACCCTCTGTTCTGTGCCTGTCTCTCCTCTTCCTCTGTTGGGTTCCTCTCTGACCCTCTGTTCTGTGCCTGTCTCTCCTCTTCCTCTGTTCTGTGCCTGTCTCTCCTCTTCCTCTGTTGGGTTCCTCTCTGACCCTCTGTTCTGTGCCTGTCTCTCCTCTTCCTCTGTTGGGTTCCTCTCTGACCCTCTGTTCTGTGCCTGTCTCTCCTCTTCCTCTGTTGGGTTCCTCTCTGACCCTCTGTTCTGTGCCTGTCTCTCCTCTTCCTCTGTTGGGTGCCTGTCTGCTACTCTTCCTAGGCCGGAGGAATCTGCGTCTCATCATGGAGTACCTCCCCTACGGCAGTCTGAGGGACTACCTCATCAAAAACAAGGACCGCTTTGACTACAAGAAGCTCCTGCACTACGCCTCACAGATCTGCAAGGTACACTACTTCTCTACTCCTGTAATGCTCTACTCCTGCACTACGCCTCACAGATCTGCAAGGTACACTACTCCTCTACTCCTGTAATACTGTACTCCTGTAATACTGTGCTCCTCTACTCCTGTAATACTGTACTCCTGTAATACTGTACTCCTCTACTCCTGTAATACTGTACTCCTCTACTCCTGTAATACTCTACTCCTCTACTCCTGTAATACTCTACTCCTGTAATACTCTACTCCTGTACTCCTCTACTCCTGTAATACTCTACTCCTCTACTCCTGTAATAATGTACTCCTTTAATACTCTACTCCTGTAATACTGTACTCCTGTACTCTCTACTCCTGTAATACTGTACTCCTGTAATACTGTAATGCTCTACTCCTCTAATGCTCTACTCCTGTAATACTGTAATGCTCTACTCCTCTAATGCTCTACTCCTGTAATACTCTACTCCTGTAATGCTCTACTCCTGTACTCCTGTAATCTTGTAATGCTGTACTCCTGTAATGCTGTACTCCTCTACTGTAATACTGTACCCCTGTAATACTGTACCCCTGTAATACTGTAAAAACAGCTGTACGGAGATGGTATGTTATACCATCAATCAATCAAATGATGATGATAATTGATGTTATGTCATCACTGCTGCTCATCATTACTGAGGTCAAAAGAAACCGGCAGAAAGAAATCCCTTACAATGAATTGAACCATCAGTTAATATCTATTTTATCAATATCTATTTGAGAGGTATGTATATAGATATATTGTTGAGGGATGTGGAGCATCCTTGAGGTTTCCATGGTAAAACAACAGCCTTACGGAGGTGTTCTGTAGGGCATGGACTACCTGGCGACCAAACGCTACATCCACCGCGACTTGGCCACGCGTAACATCCTGGTAGAGAGTGAGCTGAGGGTGAAGATAGGAGACTTTGGCCTTACCAAGGTCCTGCCTCAGGACAAGGACTACTACACTGTCAGAGAGCCGGGCGAGAGCCCCATCTTCTGGTGAGAAAAGATACCACAACATCTCTCAGCAGGCAGAGGGGAGAATCATACGTTTGTTTCCCTCCAACATCTCTTAGTCTTTTGAATGAGTCAGCTTTTTTTTTTTTTTCTGATTTTAAAGTAATCTGGCTTTTTCTGACACAATCCTCTATCTGTTTATTTAGTTTGTGTTTATTTGACTTTGTTGTGTTGAAGGTATGCCCCGGAGTCTCTGACAGAGAGTAAGTTTTCAGTGGGCTCTGACGTGTGGAGCTTTGGAGTGGTCCTCTATGAGCTGTTCAGTGACAAGAACTGCAGTCCTCCGGCAGTACGTATCTTCTCCTCCTCTTCCACCTCACACTTTCACTTTTCATCTGTAATGCTTTGATGACTCCTCTGTATCAGTCAACCTTTCTCTCTTTGACTCCTCTGTATCAGTCAACCTTTCTCTCTTTGACTCCTCTGTATCAGTCAACCTTTCTCTCTTTGACTCCTCTGTATCAGTCAACCTTTCTCTCTTTGATGCCTCTGTGTCTGTCAACCTTTCTCTCTTTGATGCCTCCTCTGTGTCTGTCAACCTTTCTCTCTTTGATGACTCCTCTGTGTCAGTCAACCTTTTTCTCTTTGATGACTCCTCTGTGTCAGTCAACCTTTCTCTCTTTGATGCCTCCTCTGTATCAGTCAACCTTTCTCTCTTTGATGCCTCCTCTGTGTCTGTCAACCTTTCTCTCTTTGATGCCTCCTCTGGCTCTGTCAACCTTTCTCTCTTTGATGCCTCCTCTGGCTCTGTCAACCTTTCTCTCTTTGATGCCTCCTCTGTCGCTGTCAACCTTTCTCTCTTTGATGCCTCCTCTGTCTCTGTCAACCTTTCTCTCTTTGATGCTGCTTACTGTGGAAAGAGCTTGAATAACACTTGTTAGTCATAATTAGGTCTATTGAGACTTTCTTATCCCATTGTGGTCTCTGTACAAGGTTAATAGATAATTCCACTAATGCATTTCTCTTTGCAAATTTGATTAGTTTACCTGCCATCCTTAAACTGTGTGCTGTAATTAACACAGCTCTTACCGCCACTTACAACTCTCCCCCTACTCCTCTTCCCTCCTTCTCCTTCCCCCTCACTCTCCTCCCCCTATTTCTCATCCTGCTCCTTTCTCCTCCCCCCTCCTCCTCCTCTCCAGGCGTTCATGGATAAGATGGGCCGTGACAAGCAGGGTCAGATGATAGTATATCACCTCATAGATCTCCTGAAGAGAGGATACAGACTGCCTGCTCCCCAGGGATGTCCTGAGGAGGTAAGTGTCTCTAATTTAGTGTCCCTCTGATTGCAACGTAACCTTAAGCCTCCCTCTGTACCCCTCAGATCCAGCACATGATGACCGAGTGCTGGAACAATGACCCAGCCCTGCGGCCCACTTTCAAGAAGTTAGCCCAGACCGTGGACTTGTTCCGGGACAGTAAGGAGGGCTGAGGAACCCTTCCTGGAGGTCTCTGCTGGATGGGACCTGGCCCAGCCCACACCGATCACCTGGGTTGTATTCATTAGGCACCAAACGGACTGAAAGGGATTACCTGGACTTGTCCAATAAGAAACGCTCGGTTTCCTTTTCTGTTGCAAAGCGTTTTGCTACGGTGTGCCCTAATGAAAACATCCCTGACGACGCCTCAACTCTAAAAGACGACGACAATGAAGTCGCCTGACCCAACCGTCTTCTGGAGCATTACCAATGGCATTTTGGGACAAAGTCTCAAAAACTGTCTACTTTGTGTTCAAACCTACCCACTTTTTCAGGGATTCTGCGGATCTCTGAAATTACCATATGCTGTTACTTTGTTGCCATAATTTCTCCATTTGGAGATGTTTTCACTGTTTGACTTCTGTCAGGGTCTCAGACTCTCTCCAGCACAGAACACCCAGCTGTTGATGATGTGTTAACAGAGACACAGAACACCCAGCTGTTGATGATGTGTTAACAGCAACACAGAACACCCAGCTGTTGATGATGTGTTAACAGAGACACAGAACACCCAGCTGTTGATGATGTGTTAACAGAGACACAGAACACCCAGCTGTTGATGATGTGTTAACGGCAACACAGAACACCCAGCTGTTGATGATGTGTTAACGGCAACACAGAACACCCAGCTGTTGATGATGTGTTAACGGCAACACAGAACACCCAGCTGTTGATGATGTGTTAACGGCAACACAGAACACCCAGCTGTTGATGATGTGTTGACGGCAACACAGAACACCCAGCTGTTGATGATGTGTTAACGGCAACACAGAACACCCAGCTGTTGATGATGTGTTAACAGCAACACAGAACACCCAGCTGTTGATGATGTGTTAACGGCAACACAGAACACCCAGCTGTTGATGATGTGTTAACAGAGACACAGAACACCCAGCTGTTGATGATGTGTTAACGGCAACACAGAACACCCAGCTGTTGATGATGTGTTAACGGCAACACAGAACACCCAGCTGTTGATGATGTGTTAACGGCAACACAGAACACCCAGCTGTTGATGATGTGTTAACGGCAACACAGAACACCCAGCTGTTGATGATGTGTTGACGGCAACACAGAACACCCAGCTGTTGATGATGTGTTAACGGCAACACAGAACACCCAGCTGTTGATGATGTGTTAACAGCAACACAGAACACCCAGCTGTTGATGATGTGTTAACGGCAACACAGAACACCCAGCTGTTGATGATGTGTTGACGGCAACACAGAACACCCAGCTGTTGATGATGTGTTAACAGCGACACAGAACACCCAGCTGTTGATGATGTGTTAACAGCGACACAGAACACCCAGCTGTTGATGATGTGTTAACAGCAACACAGAACACCCAGCTGTTGATGATGTGTTAACGGCAACACAGAAGGCACGTGAGAGAAAGCAACACAGAAGATGTACTGTACAGTTAGTAAAGGATGTTCAACTGCCTTCTTCCTTTAACTCAAGTGGATTATGTCAAACCACATTTCTCTTTTTCACCTAAGGGAAGAACTAATAAAGCAATACTGCTTTTAGAGACACAAAGATGTGGGAGAAAAGGGTGATGAAAAAACAATGAAAGGAGATGTCTGACAAAGGGTGCAACCTTTATTTAATTTTTCTCTAAGCTCCCACCTACTTATCGTCGTACCCTGAAATCTTGGGCTATTGCAAAGTAACATGCAAAAGGAATTGTTGACTTATGTGCTTCCCCTTTTTATAATATTCCGTAACTTGACGAGTCTAGGATGCTGTGCACTGCCAGTTGGAAAATAATATCTTCATTATAGTGTTGCTACATAGCAATATTTGGAATGAGACTGACTAAATGGTGTAGGTGAAAGCATCAACAGACTAAATGGTGTAGGTGAAAGCATCAACAGACTAAATGGTGTAGGTGAAAGCATCAACAGACTAAATGGTGTAGGTGAAAGCATCAACAGACTAAATGGTGTAGGTGAAAGCATCAACAGACTAAATGGTGTAGGTGAAAGCATCAACAGACTAAATGGTGTAGGTGAAAGCATCAACAGACTAAATGGTGTAGGTGAAAGCATCAACAGACTAAATGGTGTAGGTGAAAGCATCAACAGACTAAATGGTGTAGGTGAAAGCATCAACAGACGAGAAGTGCAGAGACGAGGTGGAATTTCAGTTCATGGACAGTTTAAGTAAGTATGCAGGTAGCCTAGCGGTTAGAGTAAACGGTCTCTGGTTCGAATATCCAAGCCGACAAGGTGAAAAATCTGTCCATGTGCACATGAGCCAAGTACTTAATTTACTCCAGGGGTGTTGTACTACTGTGGTTGACCCTGTAAAACAGCACATTTCACTACACCTATCTGGTGTGTGACAAAACACAGTGCCCCCCGTGACAAAACACATAGTACCCCCCTGTGACCTGTCCATAGAGATGCAATGTAATGCTGTCTTTAATTCTGTCAGAGTGACTCTATGATCTGTAACTGTAAAGCAGCAACGTGGGCTGACAGGCTTTGTTTGTCCCACTACTCTATTGTAATAATGGAGTTTAATCCAGCGATCATCAACTAGATCCAGAAGCAGGACGATATGGTTTTTTTCTTGAGCGGATGGTCAGAGGGTTGGAACATAATTACAAATAATTTGTGAACAGCAAATTGACCGCAAGAAGCACAAACAGATGATTGTCTAAAACATAATCATTTCAAACATTTTTTATATTTGTATACGATCACATTGTGTCTCTATTATGTATGGGAATACTTGGGAACAGATTTCTTACATAAAAATCACTTGTAGCTGATTTCCTGATATTTTTGTACTGTCTTTCATGTCCAACAATAAACTCCACACACCCCAATTGTTTTAAACATTTTTGCTCAGAACTTGGGGAGCCAAATAACCACCCGTGGTCCAAATTTGGCCCACGGGCCGCCCGTTGGGGTACACTGGTTTAATCTGTCTGCTTGTTTGTTTCTGGCTACTTTTTATTGAATGTTACGGTAGCTGTGCTGACAGTCATACATGATGCTGTCATGTCAAGGTCAGTGTTTTGTGTGAACATGTTTTTTTCATTTAAAAAATCATAACATGATCACGAAGAAGTGGGAAGTGTCTTTTTTTTTTTAACTAGTTTTTTGTATATATACAAGCCAGTATTTCCCTGTGTTTGCGTGTTGAATGTAAATCTGCTGTTGTTAAATATGAATAATAATCCGTAGACTAAATTGATTGTAAACTGTCAGCTATTTTATATCAAAGCAGTCAATGTTATTGCAGAACTGGTCAGAAATGGCTTTTGTTGCTTTTGGTAACCTTCATGTTTTTTATTTATAAGAGAGCCACTATTAAAGTTGATCTGCAATGTTATTTGGTTGTAGTCATCCTGTTTTTCCTCACATTAAACATATTAGATTGATCAGTGGCTCGTCTCTGTTATAACGTCTCCGTCCACACTGTACAGTCGGCTCTCAAATATCATTTACATATGGTAAAGATGCTCCCAGCTCCTCCTGAGAGAAACACAGTGAAGATGCTCCCAGCTCCTCCTGAGAGAAACACAGTGAAGATGCTCCCAGCTCCTCCTGAGAGAAACACAGTGAAGATGCTCCCAGCTCCTCCTGAGAGAAACACAGTGAAGATGCTCCCAGCTCCTCCTGAGAGAAACACAGTGAAGATGCTCGCAGCTCCTCCTGAGAGAAATACAGTGAAGATGCTCGCAGCTCCTCCTGAGAGAAACACAGTGAAGATGCTCGCAGCTCCTCCTGAGAGAAACACAGTGAAGATGCTCGCAGCTCCTCCTGAGAGAGACATGTCTCCTCAATGCCTTGACTGAGCTTGTCAATTACAGGTAAAATACAGGCAATGGTCTATCATGATCGCTTTGAGACTAATGGGGTTGAATCATGAGTTGACCAGCTTTGAGGTCTTTCACAGGTACACCTTGGTAGTGGTGGTAAGTGTAACCGATGTTCTGTAGAAGCGTTGTAGTCATTGCAGTGACCATGATTATGACTGATGGATTAGTGTTTTAACTCTGGTAGAATGCACATATGAAATCATTCATGTTTATTAGAATAATACATCTTTCTGTGCAATAGCATTATATAACTAGCACATTTTTTTGGAGCTTTTCCATTGAGTGGATGAGACATTTTGACATGGACAAGATGTGATTTCCAAAAGATACTTTATATTGATATTTGATTAGTTTAACATACACAACATATTTTCTCAGTATTGTAATGGGGTATTTGTGGTGGGTTGTTAGGGGAGATACATGTCATTCAAACTATTTTATTTCTCAGGGAAGTACAATGATGCTCTTGCTTCAGTAGCAAAGTCATTAATTTAATGAGACACAATTTGAGCAATAATTAAAATGAAATGTAAACTATTTTCCTTTCACATTATACATAAAAGTATACAAAGCCATTTTAAAGTTCCCCCATCAACAACCCAAACCTTGTGATTGTCTTGGAACACTGAAATGAAAACTTAAAACTGCTGTCTCTCACACCCAGTCCAGCAACACAGAGAGAAGGTGGAGCTCTCCTCACCCTGTACGAGAAAGGAGAATTTGATCAACGTTCTCCGTTCTGCACAGGGGGAGCTCCCTCAGCCAGTGTCCACCACCTCTGTTCTGCCCCAGTCTCACTCAGCACAGATGCCCAATGTCATTCTTAGTGCAGCCCTGGTTACAACACATGCCAGCTAAGCCCAGGGAAAAGTTCCTCTTTTGTCTGTCGCGGCGTGGCCAGTTGACGCTCGGGTTCTTGGCCACTCCTCCCAGCACAGAAGCCTGGTTCTGAAGCCCCTCGCTGGGGTTGACATCAACCATTGACCCCCTATGGTCTCCCACTCCGCCCAAGATTGAGAGGAGGTCTGCCAGGGAGGATGAAGATAGCTGGAGAGGGTGGTCTGCTGCCTGGTCTTGACCATGTCCGTGAGGCCAGTTGATTCTGCTGCCCTCCGTGACATCACTGTAGGAACCAGGCTGGAAGGGATCTGGAAGGAGTCAGAGCAGAGGGAGTGGTACAGTTAGTGTTGACACCTGTTTTATCTTGATACATTTTGGGGGGGATTAAGATCTCCGCTGCATAGACTGTAATGTGAATACCGGTACACAAACTCTAAAGTGAATAAATAAAATGCGGGAAAATCCCTCCAATACTAAATGAGTTGGGTTCTTTTTTTAAACTTTTCCCACCATGTGTCAAGACACCCTAACAATTAATTTAAGTGAAAATCAGAGGTCCTATAATGTTTCTACATGGCTAGCAATCTCTCTCAGAAACCATGCTGAGTGCCTTGCAGACCTACCTGGCTAAATAAATTGAAAGAGCTCTGAACAGCCGTTGAATAGGAAATTACAAATTAGCCTAAATGACAACAATTAACCTATGATTGCATTTCAATTAGGCTACTTCTCAGTAATCAGGGTAACATATTCTTTGAGGCGAAAGTAGGGTACGCTCATTTTCCAATCAAAGAGCTGTCTGTGGTGCTGAAGTGGGATTATCAAGCAGATTACGTTTCTTCGGCGTTCTCGGGCAAAATACTACTTCCAAAAATGTGACTTTTGAAACAACTTTGATTTAAGAATATAGCTACTGTTTTAACTTTAACACAATGGAAATTAATAATGTAGCTCATGATAAAGTTTTTTTAAAGTCTGCTTTCAAAAACGTTCGCATGAAAGTAACAAGATTATACAGCAGCTGCGAATAAAAGTCAGTTTTACCAGTTCAACATGACCGACGAGTGTTTGCATTTAGAAGACTGTAAATTATGTTTTAGCAGACGTACCCAAGTCTTCATCTAAGGATCGTTTCCAACGGGACCCGCCGCACGTGAAGATAACGGCTCTTATAAACTCTCTGCCGCACAGTTTCACCCCGTAGTCTCGTGATAGGCTTTGAGCGCTCGCACACAAGAACAAACTACCAACACACACAAGGATAAGAGTAGTAAGCTTTAGAGGCATTTTCAGTTAAAGAAGTAGAGCTGGTTTCGTTGTAGAGAAACTGAAGTCGCCCTAGCGTGCGGTTCTGGTGCAAGTGTGAAGAGTTTCTTTAGATGCCGTTGCTACTCTATCAGTCAACGTGTTCTGTCAATGTAGACGTCAGTAGGATATCATGAAGTGACTCTCTCTCTCGCTACCATTTGCTGCTTCTTATAGTCTCTACCCCTCACTATCTTGTGTGCCTGTCATGATACCCTACTCTCCATACACATCAACCTGATGCCAACTCCCCTTCCTCCCCAACATGCTCGCTCACACACGCACACACATACCATGCAAGCGCGTACATTGCACACACCCACGCACGTGTGCATTCTCTCTCACACACGCACGCACACACTTAGATGCGTAATAATTAATGACCTCATATTTTTAGTTTTTCAGTATTCCCAGTATAATTTTTCATATGGCAGAATTACAGTGAAATATCTGTGTTTGGGTTTGGTGTGGTTCTAGAGAAACAGCTCAGAGCTAAACACCTGAGACTGGCTCCAATCAAATCTTAATCTACAATAAACAACCTGTGTTGTAAATGATGACAGGCTAATAACTGTGTGTGTGTGTGTGTGTGTGTGTGTGTGTGTGTGTGTGTGTGTGTGTGTGTGTGTGTGTGTGTGTGTGTGTGTGTGTGTGTGTGTGTGTGTGTGTGTGTGTGTGTGTGTGTGTGTGTGTGTGTGTGTAGATGGTACTATGACAGCAGAAAATTAATAATTTCTGTGGAAATGAATGGATCCGATTTTTTTCTCTATTTGAGAAAGTAAACTTTGTCAAGAGAAATATCAGACCATCGTCTTTTATTCAAGTTAGGAAAAGTATCATCAGCAGTAATATGATGTACATATCGTCACACAATGTGACATCAGTATTGAAAAACAAATGTTCCATGAATAGGTTGTCTTAAGTCTCTGTTTATGTAGTGTTGTGGTGTCTCTCTTGTTGTGATGTGTGTTTTGTCCTATATTATTTTATTTTAATCCCAGCCCCCATCCCCGCAGGAGGCCTTTTGCCTTTTGGTAGGCCGTCATTGTAAATAAGAATTTGTTCTTGACTGACTTGCCTAGTTAAATAAAGGTTAAATGAAATTGTTTAAATATAAATTCACGTCACCAAATAATTGATTAAAACTGTTTTGCCATGAAAGTCTACAGTAGCCTCAACAGCACTCTGTAGGGTAGCACCATGGTGTAGCCGGAGGACAGCTAGCTTTTGTTCTCCTCTGGGAACATTGACTTCAGTACAAAACCTAGGAGGCTCACCCCCTTCCATAGACTTACACAGTAATTATGACAACTTCCGGAGGACGTCCTCCAACCTATCAGAGCTCTTGCAGCATGAACTGACATGTTGTCCACCCAATCAAAGGATCAGAGAATTAATCTAGTTCTGAAAGCATAATCTACAGCTATCTAGCACTGCTGTGCATAAAATGTGTTGTGTATTTGACTGAAATAGTGAGAAAGACAATAGTTGAACAGTTTTTAACAAATTGATTTCTTCAAAAATGAAGGAGAAGTAAGAGAGGAAGATAATTTGTCATTTTATTTAACTTTCAGTTTGACTTAGTTAGCTAACAAATGCAGCTAGCTAGTTAAGCATACTCAAACACCCTGCTCAAACAGAGGGATGCTATGTTAGCTATCTGGCTATGACTATCCAACACAACACTGTAACTCTTCCAAGTCAAGGTAAGCTTTCGGTTTAACAAATGTATTGCCACAGGGGCCTGCTGATGTAACTGCTAAACTGCTTACTGACTATACACTTTAATGTTACTGCATGATTGTAGCGGGCTTACTAACGCATTAGTTCTAGTATTTGTGTTGACTATGCCGTTATTTCAACTAATATGGTGACAAAGATGTAGGCTGTGTAGCAGTTATGATATGGTTTGGCTTGGAAAGGTCACATACGCCTGGCTACATACAGCTGATGTGTTGTGCATTGAAGTCCACAAACGAAGGGAAAAGGTGAGAGGGGGAGAGCGCATAGATGTGATGAGGAAAACAACGTGGCTGCTATGAAAGTAAACTGAGTTTACGCGTGATTAGGGCTGTATATGAAAAACTTTTCTTGAACGGGAGCAAACGTAGCGAAACAGGGATAAACATACTTGAATTTGTCCAATAGAAACTCTCGTTTGCAACTGTTGGAATAATGATTACACCCTAGATCAGCTAGATGCAGGCAAGAGTGAGCATGGCGGTATTGAATGTGTCACTGTCTATCCATGTGTACTGTCTGTCACGTCAAACCTCTCGACCCGTGTGCACATAAGTTGTAAACTTCCATTCATAGGCTAGGTTGTAGCAACCTTATGATGGGTATATAGAAAATTAGAATACCATGTTGTAGCCTAAACCTATCAATGTTACTGTACATAGAACTAGGTGAATGGAATATAAATGACAGTCATACAATATCCTGTAATCGAAATAAGGCCATGTTCATGAAGAAAAAAATATTCTCCTCCCTCATCATAAACGGCATGACTGACACTGATTCTAAACGCAACATAACTGAGGCGAAGACTTGATGAACATTGATCTTGGGGACAGAGGAGCGTCACTCACTGACTTCCAGGAGTGGAGATCAGAGGTGTGAATAACCCTGAACAACCCTGAACAACACCCACACATGGCAGGAGGTGTTAGTTGATCTCTGTGACTGTCTAATGTACCTCTATCCCAGGCAGGACAGTGTCTGTGTCATTTCTCAAAGAGGGAGCTCAGGGAGCTCTTCTTGCCTTCTCAATGCTCACGAAGACGGGCTCACCACTTGGAAGGTCCAATCGGTCGTGCTCTGAGACCATGATGCTCTCTGCCTCATCTGAGGACACACACAGACAGAAAGTGACATCAATCAGAGCAAAGAGCAAAGAAAAAAGAAAACAAGCAAAGAAAAGCAAAGAAAACAAGCAAGCAAAGAAAAAGATAAGGAAAATGTGTATTTTGCTTTCAACGAGGATACTGATATTAAAATGAATATGTGGTGGTCTGGCCCGAGTAATGTTGAAATTACAGCTGCCATACTGTAGCAACTGACTACAATAATATTGTTTTCTCACGTTCAATTTAGGCTGAGGCTGCATTTCCGACGCTAACCGCTCCCCTGGAAGCCATTTCCCCAGAGCAAAACATCTGTATCACGTTCTGCATGTTTCTTTACCTCTACTTTACGCACACATTTTTGTGCTCACCCTCCCTTCACATTTCTCACTGTCAATCGTGAATGACAATTCTTCAAGTTGCCAACCATTTCATCTCAATCAGTTACATGGGAATATGCATTTAGATCTCGAGTTAAGTACAGTGTTGTTTTGCATTATGTACACTGGGCGAATTTTAGAGCAGATGGTGTTGACAAACTGTATCATACCTGTGTTTTGTTTCATTCAAAGCACATATTTTTCCTAGAGTCGCGCGCTGTTGTGTTCTGGCCGCATGAGAGAAACATGCGACCATTCGCACAATCATCCCAAAAATGTCATAAGAAATTAGGTGGTGTTTTTCGTTTTATAGTTACGTTGTACTATGCTATTATGTTCGGTTCAGTTATGTAGAATACTATCGTTAGTATTGTGATCTTGCAGACATTGATTCAGCTTTGATCTAACTTTATTAAACAAGCGCCATTCAGTACCCTGTTCTCTGGGCAGCCGAGCGAATTGAGCAGAACCTGTGCGTAAACTATAGAATCGCGAAAATGCGAAGAAGTTTAGCATTTTTTGCTATCGGGAACCGACTTCCAGGGAATTGAGAAACGCAGCCACTCTGTTAAATGTATCCATTCAATGACGTTTGAGGACTGGTATGCCTAGCAAGGTTTCTGGTTGTCAGAATGAAAATCAAACTATTTCTGCTTGAGGTGGTTTTAGTCTTGAAATTGGGAGATTTTAATTCCCATTTGTTCAAATCTTTTGGTGACATCACCATTATAGAAGTGATTGTGAGCTAAAATAGACGGAACTAATACCATTTCCCCAACACTGAGCTGAGCCTAGCTGTACTGCGTTGGTCTGGTTACGCATCCAGCATAATTTCTGGAACCTTGCTGGAAAGGACAATGTGAAAATATAATATCGGAGTGTACACAGTACGTTTCAGGTCAGCTGTCAGTACACGTGGTAAAGAGAGAAGTATGTACTCCCCATGTGGTAGATAAGCGTTCCATACGCCATGTCCATCTGATAGGCCCGAACGAAGCTGAGAGGAATGACGGGGACAGAAAGCCAGCTTCCTCTTCTTAATAGCACTGCTCACGTGGGGATAGAGGTACATTAGACAGTCACAGAGATCAACTAACACCTAAAACAATCATTCAAAGCGTAAAACCAAACCAAAGATTTGTGCATGGCTGGGGCACACATTTAGCCTATATTATCAACATGGCCAAGGTGTTGGCATCCAAAGACAGAGATTTTTATATTGATTTTTTATTTCACCTTTATTTAACCAGGTAGGCTAGTTGAGAACAAGTTCTGAGTTACAACTACGACCTGGCCAAGATAAAGCAAAGCAGTTCGACACTTACAACAACACAGAGTTACACATGGAATAAACAAACATACAGTCAAAAATACAGTAGATAACAAAACACTTATAACAATCATGATTTGCTTAAAAACAATTTGTTTTATTTATTTTAAAATCACACTACCTAGCATCACTCATAACATTATGGGCGAGGGCAACGTATTTATATGTTTGTTATGACGAAGATGTACATGTGACTATTAAACACTTTGAATCTGAAGCTAATGAACCACAACCTGTATGTGAATAGCAGGTAATGAACTGCGTACACACATCACACTGCTGTAAATAAAACAGTGGTTTGGCTTTAAAGATCCACTGCACTTCACACAAATCAGTTACCCTCTAACCCTTTAGATCAGTGAGCATCTCACACCTAACAGGTAGGAAATATAGTCACTCAGCTCGTCAAGCAATGGCAACAGCAGTGGTCGGTCCTAGGTACGTTTCAGAACATCCAACCATCTGTTATCACTGAAGCTTCCTGCTATCCAGGACCTCTATAGCAGGCGGTGTCAGAGGAATGCCCTAAAAATTGTCAAAGACTCCAGCCACCCTAGTCATAGACTGTTCTCTCGCCAAGTCTAGGTCCAAGAGGCTTCTAAACAGCTTCTACCCCCAAGCCATAAGACTCCTTAACATCTAATCAAATGGCTACCCAGACTATTCGCATTGCCCCCCCCCCCCCCCCCCCCCCCCCCCCCTTTTACACCGCTGGCACTCTCTGTTGCTAACATCTATACATAGTCACTTTAATAACTCTACCTACATGTATCAGGTATGAAGGTAAGACCCAGATGCAGACAACGTTGAATGAAGAATGGTTTAATAATCCAACAGGGGCAGGCAATAGACAGGTCAAGGCAGGCAGGGGTCAGTAAACCAGAGGTGGGGCAACCGTACCGAACTGCAGGCAGGCTCAGGGTCAGGGTAGGCAGAGGTCAATAATCCAAAGGTGGGGCAAAGGTACAGGTTGGCAGGCAGGCTCAGGGTAGGCAGTGGTCAGGCAGGCGGGCTCAGAGCCAGGACAGGCAAGGGTCAAAACCAGGAGGGCGAGAAAAAGAGAGACTGGGAAAAACAGGAGCTGAGACATAAAAACGCTGGTTGACTTGACAAACAAGACGAACTGGCAATGGACAAACAGAGAACACAGGTATAAATACACAGGGGATAATGGGGAAGATGGGTGACACCTGGAGGGGGGAGGAGACAATCACAAAGACAGGTGAACAGATCAGGGTGTGACAACATGTACATATTACCTCAATTACCTCAACTAAATGGTTCCCCCGCACATTGCCTCTGTACCGGTACCCCCTGTATATAGTCTCGCTATTGTTATTTTACTGCTGCTCTTTAATTACGTGTTACTTTTTATTTCTTATTCATATTTTCTTTTTAAGTAATCAACGTACCTATTGTCTTCAACGAATGTGACTAATACAATTTGATTTGATTTAATTTGAAGTGTATAACAGCAGCACAACAGTGTCATCATATTGTCATCAACAATATCCCTTTCATGATATATGGCATGTTATGTCATGTTTATGACAGCATTGTGACACTTATGACATACAGTTCAAACAAAGTGTTACCTCATCTTTTTTGTCCATCTCATCTTCATTAGTCTCTTTATTAACTAAACATACATTTTGCAATGTTATAGTTGTATTAAAACATTATCAATCATCTATCTCTAACTATTGAAGAAAACTGGCTTAATTTAAACTAAAATGATGTTGGCCTAGAACCCACCCGATGGTGAGGCCTAGTTAACTCTGTGGAGAACCCACCCGATGGTGAGGCCTAGTTAACTCTATGGAGAACACACCCGATGGTGAGGCCTAGTTAACTCTGTGGACGACCCACCCGATAGTGAGGCCTAGTTAACTCTATAGAGAACCCACCTGATGGTGAGGCCTAGTTAACTCTATAGAGAACCCACCTGATGGTGAGGCCTAGTTAACTCTATGGAGAACCCACCTGATGGTGAGGCCTAGTTAACTCTATGGAGAACCCACCTGATGGTGAGGCCTAGTTAACTCTATGGAGAACCCACCTGATGGTGAGGCCTAGTTAACTCTATGGAGAACCCACCTGATGGTGAGGCCTAGTTAACTCTATGGAGAACCCACCTGATGGTGAGGCCTAGTTAACTCTATGGAGAACCCACCTGATGGTGAGGCCTAGTGTGGCCAGGCTGAAGAAGTATTTGAGGAACTCCCTGGACCAGGCTATCTGCATAGCCATTTGCCTCTCTCTCATCTGGTTCTGCATCAGGGTCTGTCTCTCCATCCGTGCAGGGCAGGAAGGACAGAAACGTACTCAGTCAGAGCTCAGAGAACACATCCCAACGTGCAAAACTGGTTGCAATGATGCTATTATGACGTCTTTTATGACGTTATACCAAGTAAAAGGACGTTTTGTTGACGTCTTTTTAGCAACCAGAAAAATACACATTTTTGGTTGTAATCTCATTATCTGCTGCTAAACTCTGATCTCAAGGCGCATACCCTATAAATGAATAGACTATAGCTAATATACATTTCTTCGACACAAAATAGCAGAATGTATTTGTTGTTTCAAGAGATGTGAGTGTGAAATGAATGAAAGGAACAAAGAGAGGTGGAGAAACACGTATGAACACCCTTGAACACCAGGCTCTACTGGTGCGACTTCCTCCGTGGGGCATCGTGCCTCCCTGACAATAGACGTAAGAAGAGGGTGATAGGTAGGGGTCAGAGGAGGGAGGAGACATATTGATACTCTAGTGACGCAGGACTGGGAGAGTGGAGCGGAACCTGCGGCCATCACATCCTGGCTTGCATTGAACTGTGAGTCACTCAATCTAGTTATCATGGCCATCATTATCATGACAATTAAATTATGAGACTGTGGGACGGGACACTAAGACTAAGTGCATCTGTCCTTCAAGATATGACAAAGCCTCAGACCTTCAGGGTGGATGAGAAAGGTTGCTATTTCACCTTCTGTCACCTCAGTGAATATTAAAACCGATTAACCGCATTCTCTAAAAACGGCTGTAAATATTACAGATCCGGCCTTTAAATGCAGTCCCCTCACATCCTTTGAAGGCAGTCAGACCCTTTGATTCAGTGCTGAGACACACGCACTGATGACTGACCAGGGTCTCGGGATCACTTGACCCCTAGCGCCATCACACTCTTATTCCTAGGTGAACTCTTAGTCGTGTCAAGTAGGCTTTTTTTCTACGTTGTTTCCCGTTTACTGCAAAGACGTTCACCGTCCACTATACTATCCACTATCCACATTATCATTAGGAGAAGAGAAGAGAGAATGCATGGCATTTTGTATGACAGTTCTTTATTCCCTAAAAGTCATGTCAAAAGATGCAATTTTCTTTATGAAATATGTAGATAGATCGTAAGGCTCGTGGTTGATTAGGTTGGGAAAAATATGATTCAAATGACATTTAAATACGGCAGTGTAAAAGGGACGTAAATTATAGTGTGTCATGTGAGGATGATTTTCGTGACAATTATCATTGGTCATTTGTGGCAATACATTAAATATTCTAACAGTAAGTGGCTGAAAACAGAAGGAGTGGGAGACAACATCAAAAATATAAAATGAATATATATAAATAATGTATGCCATTTAGCAGACACTTTTATCCAAAGAGTCATACGTGCATACATTTTAGGTACAGTGGTCCCGGGAATCGAACGCACTGTCTTGCTGTTGTTAGCGACATGCTCTACCAACTCATCATCTGAGTACAAAGTACAATGTAATGTATTGACTCCAGACAATTGAATGTAAATGGTATTCAATCAACAAAAATGCAAATGTCAATGTACCTACAACTATAATTACTGCAACTCTTCAAACAACAAAAATAAACACTCTGAAGGAAGTGTCTGGTGTTTCTGAAAGACAAGGGGTGGAGCCAGACTGATTGGCTCGTTCTGTGACTTGTTAGTCATCATTAGGCAATTGATTATACAAGCCAGCATGTCACAAAAACTTTAAACCAATAAAAACCTTTCACCTTAAGGAGAAGTGCTAAGATGTGGTGATTAGAGAAGACCACTTGGGTTTTCTTGGGAGTACTACAACTTCTTTGGTATTAAAGCATCAGGCATGTGGCCATTCAGTGACACCTTAACATTAGCTTAAAGAAATCATTGGGAAAACATAAAAATCAGGAGCTATTGTTGTGTATTAGTGACTGCAGAGTTCTCCTCAAATACTCTGCTGGAGCTGAGTATGGCTGGATGTTTGACTCAGAGATTTTACAATTTTTAAACACATGTAACTGCCATTTCCTGCAATCTAGAGCAAAACTGTCCTTAAATGATAACAAATAATAATATATATTTTTTAAATTGAAACTTATTTTTTTAATAGTTGCTCAGCCAGTCCACAAGGTGGCGTAGCGCCCTCTTACCTTCCTTTGGGGAGAACCCTGAAGTGTATATCCTGCAGAATGGGTTTAAAAAGGACTACTATTTGTAATCATTCAAATACTTGTGAGCGTTTGCTATAGCCTGCCTGTAGTGCCAGATGGGCGGGGTTTGCACTTTTGCGATTATTCTACTGGTTCCATAGTTCAATTAAGCACAGATAAAGTATTTGAAATTATTTCAATTAGTATTTGAGACCAGGTCTGATATACTGGTCTTCAAGAGGGGGTTGGTGGGGCCATGGGGGTTCTATGTTATCCTCATTTTCAAGGGTGATGAGGGCACATGACCAATCAACCGTGAAAGCCATTGTATCCTCAGGGAGCTGGGATTAGCATCATGTCTTCCCTGAGTGCTGTTAACTCCATTAACTAAGTGCTGTTAACTCCATTAACTGAGTGCTGTTAACTCCATTAACTGAGTGCTGTTAACTCCATTAACTGAGTGCTGTTAACTCCATTAACTGAGTGCTGTTAACTCCATTAACTGAGTGCTGTTAACTCCATTAACTGAGTGCTGTTAACTCCATTAACTGAGTGCTGTTAACGCCATTAACTGGGTGCTGTTAACTCCATTAACTGAGTGCTGTTAACTCAGAGAGTTGCTGCTGCTCCACATATTTTTTTCGAGATGGCAACATGAATGGAGCATATGGAGGTGATGGTGTAGTGACGTGAGTGGGAGAGAGCTCATTGGTGGATCTGTCCCGAATATATCCCCTCCCACGTCCAGTCAGGAGGCCTCTCCCTGGGCCGGGTCACAGAGGGGGAAGTGAAGAGTAATCCAGTGGTAGTGTCCAAAAATGACATCCTATTCCGTATATAGTGTACTACTTTTGTCCAGGGCCCATAGGGCTCTGATCAAAAGAAGTGCACTCGTTAGGCAATCGTGTGCCATTTGGAACGCATGGTGTCTTTGGTCGGGGAGTGGCATAGAGGACGGCAGGACTCCCTCCTACCATCAGACAGCTAGGGAATTCTCATCTGCAGTAATTTCAATGGGTCTGACACGTTAGACCGTATGGCCACCAGACATCGATTTAAGCCTATGCCACCAATGGCACCGTGTCATCAAACCGGAGATGGCTTTTAAGGAAGCATCATTTTGTTCATAGAAGAAAAAAAAGCAAACATCACAGATCTGTTGGAGAAAATATGTGCAGTTAAGATATATAGTATAGTGTATTTTAAAGGCTTATACCTTCAGTGGAGTGTGTAATGTATTTCTATTAGGTCCTCGTAAGGTAGTGCCCCCATTTAACTGTTTATCTACCTCGTAGGAGGTCACAAGAGCATTCTGGCAGATAGGAAAGATTCCTTTCAATGTGTACCACATTGGATAACATTGGGGTCTCTGACTAAGGCATTAGGCCAACGTCTGAATCTCTGCAACTAAGACATATCAAGACCCTTTACCTTCGCCAACTCAGGCCTTAACTGCAAAATCATGCTCAAATGGAGTTGGACGTCACCAAGAGACACAGTTCTTAAAGTCTGCTCTGACTCCTCAGGAAGGGGTGACTCGGCGGGAGAGAGGTGGGCTGAGGAGAGTCGAGGGACAACAGAGGAGTAATATGGAGGTGACAAAGGTGACAAAGGGGAATGGGCGCTGAACTGTGTGGAGGAAGTTCACTGACATTTCCTAAAGGCCGTGTGGAATGATGTCCTTTACTGAGCAGTAAATCAAATGGAAAACTCAAGACAGGACCCTCTCAAATAATCAAAACTGGCCTCAACCAATGAGACAACTTTTATTTTAGTGTGTTGAGTCTTAAGAGCTCTAACTTTTGATTGCTATATGGTTTTATCATCTCATATTTCGTCATACACAGGTAAACAATATGAGTTTTGTGAAAAAGACAGTGGTGGGGGGGCATCAATGACTAGGCCTATCTTAAATGACAGACTAATCATGATGTAAGTGTAATACTCATCTATTCTATTTCACATTCCTCAGAACATCAGGATCCACATCCCTATAATTTGTAGGCTATATTTAATTCATATTTTGAAAGTGGATGAATTAAAAATGTCATAAGTTTCAATCACGTACGATGTACCCATACAAACTGACCATCTCCATTTAATCATCAAGTCATGGACAATAACTTCAAACGTTGTAAGATTCCACTACAATGAGCAATGACGTTGTTGAGCATGCGGTCCAATTCAGGCGAGCGGCGAGCAAACAGTCATTTACTTTGATATGACTTGAAAAGACACTCATCCTCCGCCTGACATGCAATCGGTTTGAAATCCTAACGCAGGAGAGAGGGAGAATTCATAGACTTCATACACCACATATCCTTTTAAATTGCCAGGTCGAGTCCATCTATTACCATTCCAAGTGTCAGATAGTAACTTACATAGAGAAGAAGATGGTAACAGTGCAGTAATGTTCTGTTTCTAGGCGATCGATTTTGTCCACAAAATGCCTTTTTTCATTTTTTTTTCTTATTCTACAGTCGTATTAAGGTTACCACAGTATTAGACACATGATAACACAATGGGGTCGGTTAGAGATGTACCCACCACATTTTACAATGATGATGATGGTGATGTGGTACACGTGCTTCTACACCTGCATTCTAGCTGTTTGGGGTTTTAGGCTGGGTTTCTGTACAGCACTTCGAGATATTATCTGATGTACGAAGGGCTATATAAAATAAAATTGATTGATTGATTGATTGATGGTAAATTGTGCATTACACATGAAAAACTTCTGAAGAACATGTGCTCTGCTGATGTACCCTGCTGTCACATCTCACAAGGACAGTTAGGAGGTGCCATACTTGTGGTCAACAAATGCCATTGAATGTCTTAATCTTCACGAAAACCTGTTTGTTTAAAAAAAAATCTGATATACAAAAATAATTATAAAGTACATGCATTTACTTCTGAGTCTGAGCAAATTGTACATTACACACTTATACAGAACATGTAGTCTCAGCTGTCATGAAGTCACAATGACATACAGAATTACTATATGTAATTATATGGTTAAAGATGCCATACTTGTGGTAAACATCATAGAATACCTGAATTCCCTCAAAAAATCTGCTGGAAATATATATACATATATTTGTCTCAGTCTGAGTAATCCAAATGACCTTAACCAGAGCATGATGCTGAAGCCCCAATGTCAATCAGGAAAGCTTGGGATCAATCAACCAATCATCATTAGTCATTATTTATTACATTTGCAGAGGTAAAAGTGGGGAGAAAGTGGGGGAAAACAGAACAATATTTTACAGTAATAAGTCTGTCACCCCCTATGGGCTATTGTCTGATAATGACATTGGTCTGCCACAACCACAGATCACAGGTGCCGATTGCCTCGCAGGCAAAAAATAAATCAAAACGTATTGGGCCACAATATGGAGAAAAAAAGCTTTTGGTCAAAGCTTGTCGCAAAAAAGCCACCCCTTTTTAACGATTCCAATCAAATCTGTTTTACACCCCGCTTCAGCTCGCCCCGAGCAAACGGAAGCACCTCACTCCATCTTCAAGACGGTGTTACTGTGTTACTGAGATATTTTAGAATCTAGGGGAAAATACTGAGCATCAATAAAATGTGTGTTACCCAGTGGGCAAAAATCGTTTAAATGACGTCTTTACAACCAGAAACCAGGCAAAAATGGTTTTGAAGACGTCATTGGTCATTTCAGCTATTGTAATGTCATAATGCTGTAATTTCAACAAGTTCTGCCCAGTTTTACAGCTGAAACTTCTATCCTTTTCCTCCTCCAAGAAACAGATAATGGCCACACATTGTATAGGTTTATACAGGAATCTTTGTTATGGCTTTTGCAAATGTGCAGACAGACATAACAGACCAGGGATGTCATCACTTTAGGCCTTATACACTTTTCTAATGTCAAAAATGGGGAAATCATTAGTAATACTGGTTGAGTATGTCAAATCCTCTAACTAAATAACACCATAAAAAAACTGATAATAAAATAGCTATAATTCCTATTTTAGGGAAAACTCATATTGAGCCCATTGGCATCTAATCAGTTGTTTTTATAGAACTGCCTTGTTCTGACGCTGGTTAGGCTATAGCTAGCCCTTGATCATAACTCTCAGTTCCAACACATCACACATAAGAGTCAATGGACAAAGGCGTCATTTGTAGGGGGGAGTTTTGTTATAATTTTGAATATTGACATGCATTGCTTGCGGTACGATTTTGGAAGAAAGAGGACCTTATCTTTCATATCGGCGAAAAATAATAATAACGAAAGCTTAAATGGATATACCTTTTATAGGGTTAGGGTTCCCACGCGGCCATATTTCCATGTTAGAATGCTTGTTTACGAAAAGCAGATGGAAGAGAGTGGACTACAGTCGGCTACAGTCAGACGACAGAACGATGTTTTGATGGGGGGTGCAGGATTTTTGTTGCCTGATTTAGATATGTTTCTGCTTATAATGTCCGACATTTTGGTAGACTATTTGTTAGTCAACTTGTGTTTAATTAGATACTGTAGATGCAGCGTCTCTTCTGTCATTATATGTTGCCCTAGAAGACTAATTAATGCTTTAATAAAACGCTCAAACAGATGCTGCGGAAGGTCATCGAGCAGGACGGGAAGAACTGGGACCAGCTAATACCCCACCTAATGTTCTCAATCCGAGAAGTACCTCAATCCTCCACTGGATTTTCCCCGTTCGAACTCCTCTACGGGAGGAAGCCACGCGGCCTACTGGACCTCGCAAAGGAGGTGTGGGAAGCCCAACCGACCCCATTACGCAGCGTGGTAGAGCACATGAAGACGATGAGGGAGCGGATGACAGCCATATGGCCCGTCGTGAGGGAACATATGGAGAAGGCCCAACGTGCCCAAGCCCAGGTCTACAATCGGGGAGCCCAGCCCCGAGATTTCCAGGTGGGAGACAGGGTGCTGGTCTTAATCCCCACAGCCGAAAGTAAGTTCCTGGCACGGACCATACGCGAGGTGGTTGAGAAGATGGGACCTGTCAATTACCGCGTTCGGGAACCGGGGAGACAGAAACCTCAACAGATTTACCACGTGAACCTGTTGAAGAAGTGGCACGAGAGAACAGCCTTGGCTGTGTATTGGTCGGGACCCAGGACGCCAACGGGACCAGTGGTGGTCCCGAGCAATGAGGACCTCGACCCTGCCCAGAAGCAAGAGCTCAGGGAGCTGGTCGATCGGAACACGGTGGTGTTCTCCGAGAAGCCGGGCCGCAAGACCCTCATTGAACACCACATCAGTACCCGGCCTGGCGAAACGGTAAGAAAGAGGCCATATCGGATTCCGGAGGCCCGGAGGGAGGCTGTGAAACAGTAAGTGGAGGCTATGCTGAGGATGGGGGTCGTTGAAGAGTCCCACAGTGCATGGTGCAGCCCCATCGTGTTGGTGCCCAAACCGGACGGTAGCCTCCGCTTCTGTAACGATTTCCGGGGGGTGAACGACATCAGCTTGTTCGACGCATATCCCATGCCGAGGGTGGATGAGCTCATCGACCAATTGGGAAAGGCCCGGTACATCAGCACCCTTGACCTGACCAAAGGATATTGGCAGGTATCGTTGGCAGCCTCCTCCCGGGAGAAGACGGCGTTTTCGACATCAGACGGGTGTTATCAGTACTGGGTACTCCCGTTCAGTCTCCACGGAGCCCCGCCCACATTCCAACGGCTGATGAACAAAGTACTTCGACCCCACCAGCAGTACGCAGCGGCCTATTTGAATGACATCATCATCCACAGCCAAGGTTGGGAAGAGCACTTGACGCGCCTTCAGGCGGTGCTGGACACGCTCAGACAAGCCGAGTTGCCCGCGAACCCCAAGAAGTGCAAACTAGGTTTCGAGGAGGTGGAGTACATGGGGTATTTGATCGCACGGGGGAACGTCAAGCCCCAGGAGAAGAAGGTTCACGCTGTGCGTGACTGGCCGTTCCACACACCAAGACACGGGACTAGCAGGATACTATAGCCGATTTATCCCCAACTTTGTGGCTATAGTTTCCCCCCTCACCGATCTAATCAGGGCCCGCCTCCCGAAAACAGTGAAATGGACGAACGAGACAGAAGCGGCGTTCAGCTGTCTGAAGGAAGCGCTGTGCTCCCATCCGATTCTCGTAAAGCCCAATTTCCAGGTGCCGATGGTGGTCCAGACGGATGCGTGTGATACGGGACTAGGCGCCGTTCTGTGGCAGATACACGATGGGGAGGAGGACACCATCATGTACATCAGCAGAAAGCTGGTTCCTAGAGAGAAAAAGTACTCCATTGTGGAGAAAGATGAAGTGGGCGCTAAACCCTCTCAAGTATTACCTGTTGGGTACCCACTTCACCCTGGTCACGGACCATGCTCCCCTGGTCTGGATGGCCAGGGGAAAGGACACAAACGATCGCGTTACCAGGTGGTTCTTGTCCCTTCAACGCTTCTCTTTTTTCTGTTGTGCACAGGTCAGGGGCGAAGCATGGAAACGCGGATGCCCTATCGAGAAGGGAGACGTACGTCTCACTGACGAAAGTTCCTTCCCCGACAGAGCTAAGGGGGGGGGGGGGGGGGAGACGCGTACAGCAGGTCAGCCACCAGGGGGAGACCCGTCGAGGCCTGGTGACAGACGGAGTATAAATCACAAGGCGATGACTCCATCTGCTGGACGTGCCAGGTCTCGGCGGTCTCTCCGCCCAGGACTAATTGGGGCTGATTGGGGAGTTGTAGAGTAATCACGGGCTGATTGCTCACCAGCTGTACAAGCCCCATAAAGCATAAAGCAGCACACAGAGGAAGACTGGGGGAAGTAAGGGGACTTCTGTGTAGTTGGAGACGGTGCCCGAGCTAAGACGTTTGTGTGCCTGACAGGATACAGCAAGACCCGGAGCCCAGAAGACGGAGAGGGTCTCATGGGGAGACCTATCTTTTTCTTTTGATTGATTATTTAATAAACACCCTTGAAACCCGAGCTCATCATACTCTGTCCGTGTAAATGTCTTGACCCCCTGGTGTGCCACAATACATACACAAAAACCTTCTAGGTCAATTAGGGGAGAGGTGTTGTGCCGTGAGGTGTTTGCCTCATCTGTTTTTTTTAACCAGGATCACTGTTCATTTGAGCAATATGAGATGGAACAGAGTTACATGCAATAATGGCTCTATATAATACTGTACTCTTTTTTGAATTTGTTCTGGATTTGGGGACTGTGAAAAGACCCCTGGTGGCATGTCTGATGGGGTAAGTGTATTTTTTATTTATTTTTTATTTCACCTTTATTTAACCAGGTAGGCCAGTTGAGAACAAGTTCTCATTTACATCTGCGACCTGGCCAAGATTAAGCAATGCAGTGCGACAAAAACAACATAGAGTTACACATGGGATAAACAAACTTACAGTCAATAACACAATAGAAAAACCTGTATACAGTGTGAGCAAATGAAGTAAGAAGGTAAGGCAATAAATAGGCCAATAGTGCCGAAGTAATTACAATTTAGCAATTTACACTGGAGTGATAGATGAGGATGCGCAAGTAGAAATACTGGTGTGCAAAAGAGCAGAAAAACCAAAACAAATATGGGGATGAGGTAGGTAGTTTGGATGGGCTATTTACAGATGGGCTGTGTACAGCTGCAGCGATCGGTAAGCTGCTCTGACAGCTGAAGCTTCAAGTTAGTGAGGGAGATGCAAGTCTCCAACTTCAGTGATTTTTGCAATTCGTTCCAGTCATTGGCAGCATACATGGACACACAGTTTTGCCCCCCCCCCCCCCCCCTCAGGTTTTCGTGAGGGGTGTGGATGGTGTGGATGGACATAATCAACATGTGCGCGATGGCGCACACGGACGCATGTGTGTGCCCGGTCTTACACAAAACACGTCTCTTCTTCTTCTTCTTTAAGGTTTTATGGCAGACTACCCCTATTGCTTTATTGCTGCCACCTAAGGTACGGATAGTGAACAAAACTAAAACTAAAAACATCACTTTCGGGAAGGGGGGGAGAATACCAACATCATATACAATACAAAAATAAAATGAATAAATAGTGATAAAACTGTTCTTAAAGTTGTAGCTACGTGTAACACTTGAAGCTAGCTAAGTGGCTATAATACTGTACCTTGTGGATTCATTAGCTAGGTAAGTGGCTATAGTACTGTACCTTGTGGATTCATTAGCTAGAGCTAAGGCAAATGGTTTGATATGTGGAATCTAAAAGCCAATTCGATTCACTGTGACAGTGAAAAACATACCTTTGGTTTTATGTCGCTATTCAATGTCAAAATCTGAAGTTCCAAGGAAAGGGCATGTCCCCAGGGTTGCCAGGTTAGCAAAAAGCCCAGTGACCTCTAGCCCAATGACCTCTAGCCCAATTACCTCTGAAAACCCACTCACAAAGCCTGAAAACTAGCCCCCCCAAAAGAGAAGTTGCCACATTTATCCAATAGACCCTTTTTCCATAATGTTATCGAGCGAATTAAGAAGGAATATCGATGTAATTTTTAACAATGTAGGCTAAGAAGCAAAATTCAGTTTTCCATCAAAATTATAATTCTTGTGAGTTTAAGAATATGTCGAACGAGAAAATATAATTTGCCCTTATTAAAGTCTCCAGATCAACAATATATGTCAATTTAACTTGTTTTGACTGCTTTGATTAAGCATCAGCCCCGAGGGGGTGTGGTATATGTTCTTAGTACATAGCCATTATTGGCCATATACCACAAACCCCTGAGGTGGCTTGTTACTATTATAAACTGGTTACCAACGGAATTAGAACAGTCAAAATAAAATGTATGGCATTCCCGTGGTACTTGGTTTGATATATCATGGCTTTCAACCAATCAGCATTCAGGTCTTAAACCACCCAGTTTATAATTGTAAATAAATCCTGTTTGCACATATAGTGCATTCGGAATTTATTCAGACCCCTTCCCTTTTCCACATTTTGTTACGTTACAGAGGTGCTGACCTGTTGCACCCTCGACAACCACTGTGATTATTATTATTTGACCCTGCTGGTCATCTATGAACATTTGAACATCTTGGTCATGATCTGTTACAATCTCCACCCGGCACAGCCAGAAGAGGGCTGGCCATCCCTCATAGCCTGGTTCCTCTCTAGGTTTCTTCCTAGGTTCTGGCCTTTCTAGGGAGTTTTTCCTAGCCACCATGCTTCTACACCTGCATTGCTTGCTGTTTGGGGTTTTAGGCTGGGTTTCTGTACAGCACTTTGAGATATCAGCTGATGTAAGAAGGGCTTTATAAATAAAATAGATTTTGATTTGATTTGATTACAGCCTTATTCTAAAAATTACTAAATATTTTTTTTCTCATCAATGCCCCACAATGACAAAGCGAAACAGGTTTTTAGAAATGTTTGAAATGTATAAAAAACAGAAATACCTTATTTACATAAGGATTCAGACCCGTTGCTATGAGACTTGAAATTGAGCTCCGGTGCATCTTGTTTCCATTGATCAACCTTGAGATGTTTCTACAGATTGATTGGAGTCCACCTGTGGTAAATTCAAATGATGGAACATGATTTGGAAAGGCAAACACCTGTCTTTATAAGGTCCAACAGTTGACAGTTCATGTCAGAGCAAAAACCAAGCCATTGAGGTCGAAGGAAATGTCCGTAGAGCTCCGAGACAGGATTGTGTCAAGGCACAGATCTGGGGAAGGATACCAAAACATTGCTGCAGCTATGAAGGTCCCCAAGAACACAGTGGGCTCCATCATTCTTAAATAGAAGAAGTTTGTAACCACCAAGGCTCTTCCTAAAGTTAGCCGCCCAGCCAAACTGAGCAATCGGGGGAGAAGGGCCTTGGTCAGGAAGGTGATCAAGAACCCAATGGTTACTCTAACAGAGCTCCAGAGTGCCTCTGTGGAGATGGGAGAACCTTCCAGAAGGTCAAACATCTCTGCAGCACTACACCAATCAGGCCTTTATGGTAGAGTGGCCAGATGGAAGCCACTCCTCAGTAAAATGCACAACAGCCCACTTGGAGTTTGCCAAAAGGCACCTAAAGGACTCTCAGACCATGAGAAACAAGATTCTCTGGTCTGGTGAAGCCAAGATTGAA
Source organism: Salvelinus fontinalis (assembly GCF_029448725.1). NCBI lineage: Eukaryota > Metazoa > Chordata > Actinopteri > Salmoniformes > Salmonidae > Salvelinus > Salvelinus fontinalis. The sequence goes on along the minus strand of NC_074666.1, from coordinate 6,212,082 downwards.
ATCTTTGGCCTGAATGCCAAGCGTCTTGTCTGGAGGAAACCTGGCACCATCCCTACGGTGAAGCATGGTGGTGGCAGCATCATGCTGTGGGGATGTTTTTCAGCGACAAGGACTGGGAGACTAGTCAGGATCAAGGGAAAGATGAAAGATGCAAAGTGCAGACAGATCCTTAATGAAAACCTGCTCTTCCAACAGGACAACAACCCTAAGCATACAGCCAAGACAACGCAGGAGTGGCTTCAGGACAAGTCTCTGAATGTCCTTGAGTAGCCCAGCCAAAGCCCGGACTTGAACCCAATCTAAAATCTCTGGAGAGACCTGAAAATAGCTGTGCAGCGACACTCCCCATCCAACCTAACAGAGATTGACAGGATCTGCAGAGAAGAATGGGAGAAATTCCCCAAATATAGGTGTGCCAAGCTTTTGGTATCATATCCAAGAAGGGAGAAGTCCACAATGAAACTGACATTAAATGTGGAGAATGATACATTTGCGATAGAGCTGTGATCACAATTGATAACTTTCAATTTAATTAACTAAACATGGCCATTAATAATTGCATAATAAAACAATTCTACAACAACAAACTGAGTTGTATGCTATTTATGAAATATGTTTGCCAGCTCCAAGTAGGCTACACAAGTGGCACAAATTGATTTGCAATTACTCCATTGATATCATCATTTCAACCTATTTATTGTATCAAATGGTAGGCTACAGTAGCCTACAATGGAATAGAAAATAATAGTCTACTTTACGGACAACAGATGCAAATGTACCCTATCATGAATGTTCCCTCTAATTTCTTTCCAGCACTGAGCAAATTTCAGGTCTGCTAAGCGCAAACACTGAGGCTGTGTTCACAGTAAATGCATCCCATAACATTTTAACATGGAAATAGCTGTTCTATCATTCAGCCTATAGTATCACTTAATGTGTGGTGTTCAATGTAGGCCTACATTCCATGTGACTTTTGAAAAAAACATGCAGGGCTTGACATTAACCTGTTTATCCACTTGTCCTTCAGACAAGGAAGTGACTGAAAATGTTTTTGTTTAATGCAATAAACCACTTTACAAAATAAAATGCATAATTATTTCCATACCATTATTACAGAGAATCAGACATATTATGCTACCCTCTGCCTGTTGGCTACTTAGCTTATTCAAGCATTTCTCAAAATACAACACTGCCCCTTTTAGACAAAAAAAAGCTCTTTACCTGACTTGCTTTTCAAAGATGACTAGAATTGTACATGTTTTGTGCTCTAGTAGGAAGCAATCACTACCCTATTTCTGACTATAAATGATCTATAACTGGGCTAATAACTCACTAACTAGCAAAGAATATGAACAAAATGTGCACAGGTGGCTACATGCAGCTCTCGCTTTGATCTCAAAACAAGCGCATCTACCCAGAACTGCTCATGCTGTAAACACAGTCTAGTTCAAAGTAAATGGCATAGATCTGTTGTGTCTTTGGCTATGCCGGATTAAGTGATATGACATGATATTCTATAAAATCCTTTCTCTGTAATTAATATTACCTGATTGAGCTAATCATGTAAATGTAATTAACTAGAAAGTCGGGGCATCACAAAATAATATTTATAGAGCTGTTATCTTCCGAAAATACTCTTAAAGACCTAGTCATTTTTTACATCAATAGCAGTCAATATTAATCGTCACCTTATTTCAGTCTCATCTGAAAGTTGTAAATTCTTGGTTATCTTCACGAACCCTGGCTAACAAGTTGAATCAGCAATACTAAATTGGGTTTAATTATTTATTTACAAAATACCTAACTAATCACACAGAGTTACATATACACAGAATGAATCATACCTTGATGATACCTTGATGATACCTTATGTCATAAAGGAAAACGTCCCTAGAGGACGGAACAGATATGACAGCTGGTTACACAAAGGAAAGTGGGTTGGGTTTGAGTGAAAGAGCGGGAAGACTGAAGAACAAAGGGAGAAGCGATGTCTCTATCGGGCCGTAGGCAGCTACTCTATCGTAAATACAGAATCGTATGCATTCTAAATTACCGCCCATTTGGAAAAGGAAAATGAAATAAATATTTACTCTGAGCTGCGCTTCGGTAGGTTGGTCGTAGATGCTGGTTGTGTTGGCCAACAGAGATCTTGCTGTCCTCGGAAGAATGTCTCTGGTGGTAAATTGGATATGTTGTAGTAACGTCGTTGTGTGGTAGATTGGGTACTCTGTCTGTTCTTTCCTAGCCCACGTTTGCAGCTGCTGTTGCTAACTCAACGGCTAGGAGGTATCACTTCTGTAGTGAATAAGAGTTCAAAGTTCATACCATTCGGAAAAGCTCACGCTGAGGTTGGCTTCGTTCTGAGATTATTATCTGAACCCTTCTGACATCGGATCGTCATCCTAATGTACCCGGAACAGGAAGTTATACTGTCGTCAAGGCTTTATATAGGAAGGGAGAGGAGGGCGTGTTTCATAGTTTACAACCAATGTCTCTTCACGTGGGCGGGCCACTGAGTCGGCCCTAATTCACTCATGAAAACCCAACTCTCACATTTTAGAAGTTAAAATCACATTTCATCCCCTCACAAATAATTTTATATTCAAACATTTAAATTGCACAACAATTCCATGTGAATCTGATAACTATAATGTATAGTGTCAGGACCCGGTGCGAGAAACAGTCACTAATAAATCTGCAGAACCCAGAAGATGAGGCAGACACAGCAGTACTAAAGATGGTGGTTTAATAAAAGAACAAGATCTTCAGGCAAATAATATAAATCCACAATGTCCAAAATAAAGCCAAAAGGCAAAAAATGGATATCTTCCAAAACACAAAGAAAATCCACAAAGTGGTAAGAACAGCAAGAGAAAAAACAAACCTCAAAAGACTAATCCAAAAAACACAAGAACAAAACCAGAGAACCTCTGGAAACTCCAACAAGAGAAAATATATGTTCACAACAAGGCTTATGCTGGGGCTGGGTGCTAACATACAAACACTGAGCAAAGAACTGAGGAACACACAGGGTTTAAATACTAACAAGGGAACGACATACAGGTGCAAACATTAATTAGAACAAGGAAAAAACAAAAGGTTCAAAAAAGGTGCAATGGGGACATCTAGTGACCAAAACCAGAACAGTCCTGGCCAAAACCTGACAGTATAGACTTTCCACTGTACAGTTTATGTCATGCTATCATTGATGAGAATGTCTCAGATGACAACCAAACTGACATCATATTCATTAAGTACCAACGCATATGTTCAACTGGTTGGATTACCAAAATATCGTTAATTTCCCCCCACCTTCTGATGTTCCCAGAATCTCTATGTTAACCAAGGGATTTTCAATAGTCACATCAGTAGGGTAGAGAGAGAGGAAAAAAGGGGGGAGAGGTATTTATGACTGTCATAAACCTACCCCCGGGCCAGCGTCATGACAGATCCATATATGGAAATGGCCTATTTGCATCTAGGTCTACTGCAGCTTTGATTGTTTATGCCGCACCAGTCTGTGTGGAGTACGGGCTAATAGAATCCTACTCCAATACGTTCTGCCTACAACAAAATCTCTTGCATAGTTCGTTTTGTTTCAGTATGTTGCATTGAAACTGGCTAATATTGCATTGATTCGATCACAATTGCCACAGTAAAGGGAAACGTTGATAGTGTTAACAGGGAAAACTCTAGAACAGCTGTCACCAATCTTTTCTGAGTCATGATCACTTTCTGAGTCATGATCACTTTCTGAGTCAAAATGCAAGCCGAGATCTACAGTTCAGATTTTTTTTTTAACATGACTTAAAAAAACGTAAGCCTATGCAACATTAACCAATTAAAAACAGTTCTGTAGTAATGAGGTTTATGCAGTGCATTATCATTGCATATTGGCTTTGCTTGAATTGCCCTGCCAATGCATTGTTGTTCAGGCCATTTAAAAATATATATATTTAAACATTTGAAATAGGCTATATGATCCCGCTGGTAATAGATCTGTTGTTGTATTACTTGTGAGGAACAGCTGAGTGAGCATACATTTCAATAATTTCCATTAAATGTTTAATTTACTGGGCTGATGGTGCCTCCATCTGCTGGTCAGTCTCAGCGGAGGGAGAGAGCAGCAGGCTGAGTGTCTGCCTCTCAACATCCCTCTGCTCAACCTTTCGTCCACTGACACTAACCAAAAAGGGACACCGTCTTCCAGCTGATGGCGAAACTCGAGTCGCACCACATTATTTCTGCCTCGTGCACAAATTCATGTTGTTACTCCTATGAACAGAGAAAGTGAAATATTCCTCGATATTAAAAAAGACCCAAGTCGTTAATAATAACAACAACGCAACCCTATAGATACACTTTCATACTCATTCATTACTGCTGCAGTGCTTGTTGTAGTCATTCATTACTGCTGCACTGCTTGTTGTAGTCATTCATTACTGCTGCACTGCTTGTTGTAGTCATTCATTACTGCTGCACTGCTTGTTGTAGTCATTCATTACTGCTGCACTGCTTGTTGTAGTAATTCATTACTGCTGCACCGCTTGTTGTAGTCATTCATTACTGCTGCAGTGCTTGCTGTAGTCATTCATTACTGCTGCACCGCTTGTTGTAGTCATTCATTACTGCTGCACCGCTTGTTGTAGTCATTCATTACTGCTGCAGTGCTTGTTGTAGTCATTCATTACTGCTGCACCGCTTGTTGTAGTCATTCATTACTGCTGCAGTGCTTGTTGTAGTCATTCATTACTGCTGCAGTGTTTGTTGTAGTCATTCATTACTGCTGCACCGCTTGTTGTAGTCATTCATTACTGCTGCACTGCTTGTTGTAGTCATTCATTACTGCTGCACTGCTTGTTGTAGTCATTCATTACTGCTGCACTGCTTGTTGTAGTCATTCATTACTGCTGCACTGCTTGTTGTAGTCATTCATTACTGCTGCAGTGTTTGTTGTAGTCATTCATTACTGCTGCAGTGTTTGTTGTAGTCATTCATTACTGCTGCACTGCTTGTTGTAGTCATTCATTACTGCTGCAGTGTTTGTTGTAGTCATTCATTACTGCTGCAGTGCTTGTTGTAGCGCTGAGTGGAAATAGGAAGAACACACATTTTACGGGTGATAAAAGTGTTGAATACAAAGTGTTGACATTGCTGAGTAAGAACTTAAACATGAACTCACTCATAAAAACAGCAGCTCTTTGCTGTATTCGTTGACAGTCTCTCTCTAGTCATGGTGTTAAACGTTTTGAAATCTCACAGTATCAATTTTCCTGTTGATTTCTTATGCCTGCTACGATAATCTGAGCCATCCGATTGGCCAGTGGTATACAAGAATACAGTGCACTATATTTGCTGTCTGGGCCCACCGGGAAGAAAAGTTTGTACCTTCAGACACATGAATGGTTCCAAATGGCAACAGTTTGCCTACCAGGCGCGCAGGGCAGCTGAATCGGGTGCACTTACCGCCAACAGCCCTTTAATGAATAAAAAAAACAGGAAAACAAGGCCAACGAGGTTTAGAACTAAACCAAGATAAACCACAGGTTAAAACTTACAGAGGGTAGTAAGTTTTAAGTTCCTCGGTGTACACATCACGGACAAACTGAATTGGTCCACCCACACAGACAGCGTTGTGAACCTCAGGAGGCTGAAGAAATTCGGCTTGTCATCAAAAGCACTCACAAACTTCTATAGATGCACAATCGAGAGCATCCTGTCGGGCTGTATCACCGCCTGGTACGGCAACTGCTCCGCCCACAACCGTAAGGCTCTCCAGAGGGTAGTGAGGTCTGCACAATGCATCACCGGGGGCAAACTACCTGCCCTCCAGGACACCTACACCACCCGATGTCACAGGAAGGCCATAAAGATCATCAAGGACAACAACCACCCGAGCCACTGCCTGTTCACCCCGCTATCATCCAGAAGGCGAGGTCAGTACAGGTGCATCAAAGCAGGGACCGAGAGACTGAAAAACAGCTTCTATCTCAAGGCCATCAGACTGTTAAACAGCCACCACTAACATTTAGTGGCCGCTGCCAACATACTGACTCAACTCCAGCTCACTTTAATAATGGGAATTTATGGAAATTTATGTAAAATGTATCACTAGCCACTTTAAACAATGCCACTTAATATAATGTTTACATACCCTACATTACTCATCTCATATGTATATGTATATACTGTACTCTATCATCTACTGCATCTTGCCATCTTTATGTAATATATGTATCACTAGCCACTTTAAACTATGCCACTTTATGTTTATATACCCTACATTAATCTCATATGTATAGACTGTACTCTATACCATCTACTGCATCTTGCCTATGCCATTCTGTACCATCACTCATTCATATATCTTTATGTACATATTCTTTCACTTGTGTGTATAAGGTAGTAGTTGTGGAATTGTTAGGTTAGATTACTCGTTGGTTATGGGCGGCAGGGTGGCCTAGTTGTTAGAGTGTTGGACTAGAAACTGGAAGGTTGCAAGTTCAAATCCCCGAGCTGACAAGGTACAAATCTGTCGTTCTGCCCCTGAACAAGGAACAATTGAAAATAAGAATTTGTTCTTAACTGACTTGCCTAGTTAAATAAAGGTAAAATATATATATATATATATATACTGTATGTAACTAGTATTGAAATATGATGCAACTACACTGAAATATGTAAGAAAGTGAAAAAGCTGTGGAAATCTCAATGCTATCCAATGTGTAAGTCGCTCTGGATAAATGACTTAAATGTAAATGTTATTACTGCATTGTCGGAACTAGAAGCACAAGCATTTCGCTACACTCGCATTAACATCTGCTAACCAGTGTACGTGACAAATAAGATTTGATTTGAGCTCGTCGTTTCAAATTGGAGCAAATTAGTCAAAACAAGCAAGGAGGTGGGCAGAGCCAAGCACGAGCTAGCGAGATTCTACTGGCGCGTTCTAGTATTTATTTGCATATTTCCGTTAGGGAACGCCTATTCCGTGAAGTTCCTATTCTGTGAAATGCGCGTGTGCAATAACTTGCACTCCTTCCTGGTTGGTGACTACTGTTTCACAAAGTTGAGTGAAGTTCAATCTCGGGCTTCTCAATTCAAATCAATTCAAAGGGCTTTATTGGCATGGGAAACATGTCAACTTTGCTGAAGCAAGCGAAATACATAATAAACAAAATTGAAATAAACAATACAAATTTACAGTAAACTTTACATTCACACACGTTCCAATGGAATAGAGACATTTCCAATTGTGTAAAGTACTTATGTAGAATACTTGAAAAGTCGTTTTTTGGTGTATCTTTACTCTACTACTTAGATTTTTACAACTTTTAACTTTTTCTTCACGATATTCATTAAAAAATTATGTACTTTTTACTCCCTACATTTTCCCCGATACCCAAAAGAACTCGTTACATTTTGAATGCTTAGCAGGACAGGGAAATTGTATAATTGACACACGTATCAAGAAAACATCCCTGGTCATCCCTACTGCCTCTGATCTGGCAGACTCACTAAACACATGCTTCGTTTGTAAATTATGTTGGGGTGTTGGAGCGTGCCCCTGGCTTTTACTTTTGATACTTAAGTATATTTGAGCAATTACATTTACTTTTGATAGGTAACCAGATTTAAAACCAAATACTGTTAGACTTTTACTCAAGTAATATTTTACTGGGTGACTTTCACTTTTACGTGAGTCGGAGTTCCATAAAGACCATTTCAAATTTCCACTAGCGCTGCGCTCCAGACCCTAAAACTGAGCATGAGTGCATGAGTAATTCGCTTTATACGGTTATCCATAAGAAACGTCGACACAATGCAGTTTACTTTAAATCACCTCTGAGGGAATTTATCAAAAGTAGCAATTTGACTGGAAATTTGTCTGGAAAATCGAGAACACGTCAACACTGCATGTCACCGAAACATGCGTGCCACATCCACAGCTCGCGGGAGACTGTCTCATTGGTAGGATTTTGGCCACGGAGGAAATTCGATTAAACTGGACCGCGGTGCATAGGTTATGGCCCGTGACATGTACAGGCAAAAGCGGCGAGGAAGGAACGCTCTTCTCCAATCGAACAGAAACATACCTTTTTTCCCATAAAAAAAAATTGTTTTTATTGAGTAGGCAGATAAAGCATTTTTATCCAAATAAATCACTTGTGCATGTGTGAACACAAACTCCTATGCAAAACCGAAATTTAGGAACAGTAAACATAGAAATAGCACACATAGGACAGATCTACCGCTTCTTAGACGTGCAGTCAATGAGAATGACAGATCTATAACAGGTAATTCTATGTGAATTTGGTCGGGTCCAATGCAAACATTTTTATCTCAATGTCAAATCATTTTTGGGTAACAGTTAAATAAGTACCATACTGTGATTGTTTTCAATTAAAATGGTAAAAATATTTTAAAAAATAGCTCATTAGCAAGTGGGTGGCAGGGTAGCCTAGTGGTTAGAGCATTGGCATATTACCCGAAAGGTTGCAAGTTCAAATCCCTGAGCTGACAAGGTACAAATCTGTCACAGGCACTGTTCCTCGGCCATCATTGAAAATAAGAATTTGTTCTTAACTGTCTTGCTTAGTAAAATAATAAACATTCTCTCAAGCAATATTTTTGCTAGGACTTTCTGGGAGTGGTCTGAGCTGGGAGGGGAAAACTCATGTTTTCAGATGTTTAGAACTTTCTTTCTTACTGATCTGTTCACTAATTTGTCCAGGCAAGCCAAAACAGGCTGACATTTCAAGAATCGTTTCAAACGGCTCTTACATTAAAAGGGCATTATCATCATTTTCACAATTTCACTGTATTATTCCAACCGATATATAAAACATAGCAAATAACGTTTTTGACTGCACTGGGCAGTCAAAACAAGGAAGTAGTCTGAGCTGGGGTGTTCCTTTGCTGTAGTGGGTATTTTGGCTCATTGCCTGAGACTATCATAATAGACCCCTAGACTCCTCCTCTTTACCGTAACTTTCCGAGTCCTTCCTTGTTGAGTAAATAAGGGGTTAAACAATTTTTCCTACCCTGACAGTAAAAAGTGTGTAATCTTGGGAGGGTTTCGATGATTTCCTCCATTAGCCAACATTCGATATTACAAAAACCCTACAACTATATTGCAAAATGAAAGGAGGATTTTAACCATAAATGACTCTGATTAAAGTTATCATTATGGCCAGGACTATTTACGACAAAAATTAACAACAAAAAATGAAGAGCTCTGTATAGAGAGAGATCATTTATCCAGGTTCCACAACCGTACTCAATCCCAATCTCCTTTTTTTAAATCAGGGATTCCCCTGGCCCTAAATGATAATAGTGTTTATGTTTTTAGTGATAATTTTGCCATGGCAAATGTTGTTATACTAGGTTATTCACCTCTTTTTTCCCAGATAAGTAAATGAGCAAATATCGCATAGTCACTATCAGGAAACTACTCGGCTTTGACCGGAGGATGTCGATAATTACAGTAGAGGGAGAGGATCGAGAGGAAGTTGCATACAAAAAACAGAATATATGACTGATGTGATGTGAGAGGAACTCTGAAAGAACAAGCAAGACCTCAGCAAAGGTAGTAGAACAATACACACTACATTTAATGCGTGCTTTAACTTCAATTAGTTTATGTGCCAATGTTTTATTGCTTTTGTTTTAATCAATTTCTATGATTTTAAAGCTTTTATTTGCTTATCAGAAACTTAAACTTGATGATATATTGTGGAGACTAATATTGTTATGTTGAATTTACTTTAAGGATTTTTTATATATTTTTTATTCTATAATATATTTGTCTCTGCCAGGACATTTTGAGTTGACTTTTTCTGAGCAAGGCTTTCCCCAATCCACTACTTGGGTTAAATAACTAAATGAATAACCTATTCACTGTAGCAGAAAAGCTCTTGTTATGTTTCAGTATACACTCTGTTATACACAAATGCATTTACCATGGTTTACTATGCTGCGGCGATAAAACCCTCAGATGGGGGATTGATTTCCATGATTTGGATGTATTATTCTTATTGATTGAAAGTGGAATCTATGAAATCAGAGCTGCACTGAACCTGGTGTTATTAACTCCATTTATTTACACCCCCTGTTCTTAACCAGAGAGAGCCTGTACATACATAATGCAGAATGGTACCCATGATCAGTAGTGGTATTATTTAAATATATATTTTTGTCATTAACCAGATGCTCTTATCCAGAGCAACTGCTTTGTTCAAGGGCACATTAACACATTTTTTATCTAGTCAGCCTCAGGGATTCGAACTAGCGACCTTTCAGTTACTGGCCCAACGCTCTTAACCGTTAGACTACCCGCTGCCCTATAGGAAAGTAAAATGCTCTATTTCTGCCAATGCTGCTGACTCATACCAGTCTGGTCTAATCAGGAGTTAAAGTTAGACCACACAGCAACAAATTAATACATATTCTTTCATGCCTTTTCTCCATTGCATCAGTTGCTGAAGCACCCGAGAACCAGTTCAGACCAGACTTATACAGTGGTTCTAGTGTGCCAATTTCTGTTCTATTTCAAAGGACTGACTCATTTTTTATTGAACTCAGGACTCCACTTACAAAAGCTATTGGTTGCAAAATTTCAAACATGTCATTCCTTCTCTAGGTCAAATGGAGAAGGCTTTTGTCTTGGTTTTACATGTAGTCTTATGGCCAACTCTTGCAGGTATGTCATTGACTTTTGAAAGTACATTCACGATAATACAATAGACTCAAAAGCCACCTTCATATTTTTTTCCTCATTGTTTAGAGCACACTTTAGCCTGGTTATTGTGACTTCTGACTGACTGTTGGATATCTGATCTCAATATGGATGATATTGCCAATGTTGCTAATCTATCTCTGACCCCACCCCCCCACAGCCTTGTTCACAGTGGAGGTGGACAGTCTCTCACATGTGGCGGAGTTCAACGGTGATGTCACCATGGGCTGCAGGTTCCAACCTGGGGGCTGGGACCCGAACCTGTCAGTGATATGGCAACGGGTCCAGCCCCTTCCAGATGTAGAGGTGTACAAGCTGGATAACGGACAGGAGGACCTCACTTCTCAGAATCTCCAGTACCGCGGCAGGGCACGGTTGGTGTCGGAGGAGCTGACCAATGGCTGGGCCAAGCTACATGTGTCCAGGCTGAGGATCAACGACTCTGGGGTGTACCGATGTCTTGTGGAAATGGGGGGAGCTGATTATAAACAGACCACTTTGACTGTCAAAGGTGAGTTAAAGCTCTTTCATTGCAATAGCACAGTACTGTAGTTTTTATAAGCAGTCAATCAATATTAGGTAATGAACTTGTCTGAAAAAAATGTGGTAACGTTTTACTTTGTTTTTCTTATACGACACTGTAATTACACTGTATTCACATGTTGTTACATATGTAGTTTAACCACATTATAAGTACTGCGTTGTAATAGAGTTGAATGTTTTATCATTCAACTTTCATGTGTCCTTTAGCTACCTATAAGACTATCATTAAAAGCATGCAGAGACGTGGGGGAGATGAGGTGGAGCTGGCCTGTGAGTCTGAGGGCTATCCTCTTGCCACAATCAACTGGAGAGACAAGAGTCTCAGGAACATCAAATCCAACGACACCGTTGTGAAAACTCCAGACCAGCTTTTCCATGTCACCAGCAAGATAACGGTCAAATACTCTGAGAAAAACAACTACACATGTGCCTTTGTGGAGAAAGGTGATGATCCAAAGGGTCCATCAGCCAGGTTTGACATCCCAGGTATGAAGTGGGTGAATTTCCCTGTTTGGTTACACTATTTGAAGGGCATCTACATAAGGACTTCATAACACATTCATAACTCATACATAACACATTTATAAGCAATACCATGTGACATTATAGTGTGAAAGCACTATAGTGAAAGCACAACAAGGTCTATTTAACCTCTGAATGGAAAGTGGGGGTTGGAGTGCATAGATGTGTTGTTGATAAGATGCTTTAAAACGGGTGCTTTCTTCAACGAGCATAGTGCTGTAAAGCGTAGGTGTCGGGGTGATGTTTTCCCTTCCATTCAATTAATCACATTGTAGGCGTCATAAGTCAATGTGGGGAAAAAAACATGGGCTTTGAAGATGGCTAGCAGATAGTGTATAAATCTTTTCATGAAGACCCAATTTTTGTCAGAACTTCTACCAATCATTGTTTTATTGCTTGGTAGTGGCGCTGTTTTTAGTTTGACCAATTTCTGGAAATTCTCTTAAACCCTTTTTATCTGGTGTAATATTGTTCTCTTTCCTAAATGTTTTTTTTATGTTTAGACCTTTTTACTGAGAACATAGGCAGTATTATATACAGTTTATGATGAAAAATAAAATGGTTTCACTCTCCCTATCTTTTTTACTCACAGATGAAATACCTGTGATTGAGAGTAAACCTAACACCCTTTCTATTGTATTGGGCACGACATTGACGGTGGCTATGATCATTGCAGCTACCATCTTCGGGTATCGCAGAAAGAAAGGTAACATACACTTAACTTTTCTACAGTCCTTAATTGATTTGCACACATTTTTTATCTCAAGTTTGTTACAAGGAGTTTCCACTGTTTCATGTTGCCTGAGATAGACATCCTAGAGAGGAAGTATGCACTTTAACATCTAAAGTTGTAACTGATGTTGAAGCCAGAATGATCACGTACAGAGTTAGTGTGAGACTGGGAAAAAAAAGAATCTGAATCTTGTGACAATGACCCTAATGACCCTAATGACTTAGCATGTGAGAACATGAGTGTGTGCTTTCTAAACCTGTCTGAACTGCCACGTGTGGAAACACCCCCACAGTTTGTGTTTGTGTTGGGGGGGGGGGGGGGGGGTTTCACATGTTGTAAATCATGTGGATGGTTTACTACTACTAATAATAATAACAACAATAATTTAATACATTGGTAAAGCACTTTTCATTTAACCAAGAAAAATCTCAAAGTACATGAAATAAAATAGAACAAATATTTTTTTTTTTTAACGAAACAAATATATCTAACCATATCATGAAACCAACAATCAAATTCTAGTAGGAAGGGTAGTCCAGCCGATAGAGATGAGTATTAAGGCCAGCTTTAAAAGTCCCGGCAGCCTGATATAGAGCTAGTCATTCCTTATTTTTAGAAAAGTCCCCTATCAGTCTCGATCTCTATCAAGTTTACAACACAGGAAGTTGGTGGCACCTTCATTGGGGAGGACGGGATTGTGGTAAGGAACAGTCAAAAGGGGATCCTTGGGACGTCCCAACTCTGACGACACCACGTTTAAGTGAATTTTTTTTTTTTAAAGGGTTACGGTAAGGGTTATTTATGGCAGGGTAACACTAACACTTGTGGTAATGGCTGGAATGGAATAGTATGGTATCAAATACATGATTACCATTATTATGAGCCATTCTTCCCCTCAGCAGCCTCCTATTGGTTTATACTTACAGTATTACTGCAATAGCATTTTGAGAAGTCAGCGTGTTAAAAACCAAAGAGCGAGAAAGAGGAAAGGAAAGTCCCAACCTTAGACACTAAAAGTGTTACAAAATTACTACTTTCTAAGCAATAACATGAATAGGACATCTCATGCAACATTATGTAAACTATAACCCGCCTTTACGTTCTGTTCACAGGGAGGCCCAGGACCATCATGCTCTAACACCCTCCTGGGCTCAACAGAGGTGTGACTTCTGACCTGCCTGGACCCCTTTCGGCAGCTCCAACTGGTCCTGGTGATAGACTGTTTGTGACTGTCAGTGACCTGTACCAGGAGGCAACAGAGAAAGAGACTCCTCACTGAAACTGTAAACTCTGCCAGGAGAGGACTGAGAACACAAAAGACTCATGGACACACATACACATTGACTCTGTCAACGAAAAGTGTAATTGTGCTACATTTTCTGTTAACTAAGTGTGATGCATCCGGTTGGCATTTCCACTCACTACCAAATATGTTAATGAGAGGAAGCCCAGTTTCCGGCAGTAGGAGAAGATGGAGCGAGATGGATTTTGGCAGACATTGCTAATTTTCTCATCGATTAAAAAGTTGATCTCCATACAGTTTTCTGTTTCCAAAACTATAATCTGTAAAAAACAGAGTGGATTGCATTTTTTAGACTAACATTTGCCAATGATTTTTTTTTAAATGGCGTTGTTTAGGAGTGCAAGGGTGAATTGAGTACTTCACAGAGTAGGCGTTCCCTAATGGAAATATGTAAATATATGCTATAATGTGCCAATAGGATCTCTCTAGCTCGCTCTTGGCACTGCCCACCTCCTTGCTTGTTCTGCCCATTATGATTAATTTGCTCCCATTGGAAAGACAGGCTGTGGTCTATCTTGGGTTAGTTATAAACGTCTTTGTCTAGGCCTTCTCATAATGTCATCAAAAAGCATTGCTTCTCCTTCACTTAGAACTAGAATGGTCCATCTACAGAAATTATTATGTCAGGTGCATTAAATATGCACTATGCTGAAATCGCTCCACCATTTCCTGGTTGCAAAAATACTAATAGTTCGCCTAATTTCAGTTTATGTGACAAAACAAGTGCTCATTGTGTAGATAATCATTGTACAATCTAAACAGCTGTGAAATATATTTTCCATAACAAAAATATTGTATTTTCAGCTGTGAGAAGCTGGTGTACAAAACCAAAAGGAAAAGACTCAAAAACAAAACTTCAGAATGGGGAAGCATAGAAATAGCTCATATAGAACAGATCTACAGCTTCTTAGACTTGCTTTCAATTCGAAAGACAGATCTATAATGCATATTTCTATGTGAATTTGGTCAGGTCTCCCAAAAATGTACATATTGCAGCTTTAAGTGATGCTCTGTTTTGTGTTATTGACTAGATTTTTTCGTTTCATACAACTTAATGGAAGATTTTTGGTCCCTCTGAAGGCCTAGGTCCTATGGTCATGGTTCGTCATTGCATTTACTTACTGTATATCTTGTACCGTTACTAAGTGTAATACAGAGATAATAACATGTTTATACAGAGATGTCCAACTTTGGGGGATTTTATTGAAAAAACAGTTCCCTTCCATGCGTCCCATGAAACCCCAGAAGGAAAATGAGTGATTCCAGCCACAGTTTAAGTATCGCTCATACTAACACAGTTGTTTACTGTACTCCAGGTATTTGATACTGTTTGATACGCATTATGAGTCTAACCATTTGATGACTTAGACCTTGTGACCACACAGTTTCACTTTCTGTCTGAGTCACATGGCAACTCTACAGTGGGACTGGATTGAGTCAGTCCATTGCACAATTTCCTAGAAAAGAACTTTGTCTATAGACATGAAAGACGGGTGGTGCTGATGGGAAATGCTGATGATGTTTCCTGCTTAAAGAAATATCTCGGTCATCAAATTGAAACTCAGTCATCAACTCTGGTCTTTTTTCTAATTCACATAATAAGATATGCTCACTAGTACATTGTAAAACATGTGCCATGACAATGATTGTATGCTATTCGTGACAGTCTATACCTCGCAAAATCAAATCTGAACCCTTAAAACCAATTGCACAGCTTTTTTCCCTTCTTCCCCGCTAATCAGGGATTGATTTAGTCAAAGATGATGGATATACTGACCAGCTACATGTCTCTCCGTCCTAACAATGGGAGTCGTTGTCCACAAAGCGGCAAGGCGCGCTGTCTAGCTTTCGCCTATCCTTTCTTTGGATTGGTGGATACATCTCATTATTGTGATCTTTTTTTGTAAATATTCAATGAAGGTTGTTGACGTCAACCGCCTGTAATCAACGGAAAGAGATGCTATGCTACTAGCCTTATGCCATAAATATGCATAGCCATCTCGGGACAACACCGATATGGAGTTGTTTTTTTTTAACTTACAAGTTGCCGGGATGTCACGTGTCCTACTATATCAGTACACTAGTAACAATAATACATTTTCGGGGTACCAAATGCAACACTCTCTCATTGACCTCCATAAAAAAAACTCCTTGGTTGTTGGGCGGAACAACGAAACTCTGCCGAGTTGGGGCTCCCTCTTCCTATGTCTCTCTGATTTAGGCCTGCGACATCACGTGGGTGCAATTCAGTATCAGGTAGAACAACAGTACTCCGGACCTCCACAGTAGGATTTGAATACCGCTGGTCTATACTTTGTTACACAAGGAAACAGACAAGGATTTCCCAGTGGCTCCACCCTGAGGATCTTGGTGTGTCTTACCTCAGATACCAGTTTCTTCCTTCTGTTGTCCCAAACGTATCTGTTCTACCATGGTATTAAATAACATCTGACATTAGTTTGGAAGGAGGCTCTGTTGATCAAAATTCAAATGTTCTCTCGCCTCAAGTGCAAAGATTGGGTCTGTGCTGGGTAGTGCTGAGTGATTAGTGCTTTAAAAAAATATATACAGTATATATACAGTACCTTTGGAAAGTATTCAGACCCCTTGGAGCTCAGGCACATCCTGTTTCCATTGATCATCCTTGAGATGTTTATACAACTTGATTGGAGTCCACCTGTGGAACATTCAATTAATTGGACATAATTTGGAAAGGCACACACCTGTCTATATAAGGTCACACAGTTGATAGTGCATGTCAGAGCAAAAACCAAGCCATGAGGTTGAAGGAATTGCCCGTAGAGCTCCGAGACAGGATTGTCTCGAGGCACAGATCTGGGGAAGGACACCAAAACAATTCTACAGCATTGAAGGTTCCCAAGAACACAGTGGCCTCCATCATTCTTAAATGGAAGTTACAAAACACCAAGACTCTTTTTAGAGCTGGCCGCCGGCCAAACTGAGTAATCGGGGGAGAAGGACCTTGGTTAGGGAGGTGACCAGGAACCCGATGGTCACTCTGAAGGAGCTCCAAAGTTCCTCTGTGGAGATGGGAGAATCTTCCAGAAAGACAACCATCTCTGCAGCACTCCACCAATCAGGCCTTTCAGGTAGAGTGGCAAGACGGAAGCCACTCCTCAGTCTAAGTCACATGACAGCCTGCTTGGAGTTTTCCAAAAGGCACCTAAAGACTCTCAGACCATGAGAAACAAGATTATCTGGTCTGATGAAACCAAGATTGAACCCTTTGACCTGAATGCCAAGCATCACGTCTGGAGGAAACCTGGCACCATCCCTACGGTGAAGCATGGTGGTGGCAGCATCATGCTGTGGGGATGTTTTTCAGTGGCAGGGACTGGGAGAGTCAGGATCGAGGGAAAGATGAACGGAGCAAAGTACAGAGAGATCCTTGATGAAAACCTGCTCCAGAGCACTCAGGACCACAGACTGGGGCGAAGGTTCACCTTCCAACAGGACAACAACCTTAAGCACACAGCCAAGACAATGCAGGAGTGACTTCGGGACAAGTCTCTGAATGTCGTTGAGTGGCCCAGCCAGAGCCCGGACTTGAACCCGATTTAACATCTCTAACACTAAACATACAATTATGTATTTTACATTGAAAAGGAAGGTGAAATCTTATAGATAGTGGTTTTATAATTTGATTATACTATACATAGAAAGTATAAAAGTAATTTAACGCCTTTTAACCTTTCTTGGAGTATGCAGCTTTACTAGTTATTGTTTATGGTCCTCTCATGATAAATATTATTATCATTATTTAATAGTTTCGGGGATTACGTAGATGACATTTTAGATTACATGATGTAGTTACATTTAAGAAGTTTAAAGGGGCAATCAGGAGTTGCGTCCATTTTTGGAATTATAAATGAATGATATGACTCTTGTTGGTGAACATTGGGAGCCGGCTCGCATATCAGAAGAGCTTAATCTATTTATATATATAAAAAAAATGAAGATATGAATAATCAAAAGATTTAAATGAATAGAATTAACTAATTCAAAGAACGAAAAAATAAATAAAATAACATAGGCCTAAATGCTCAAGCGCACACACATTCGTTCTGACTGTCTGCTTAGACTAATAGCCTCACCTGTTGTTCCCCTGAGGGAGGGCCAAGCCAATTCACTCACAGTCACACACTTAGCAGCCGAGGAGAGAGAGGAAGGACAGCTGTGAAAACAACAGCTGGAAAATGAAGCACTGTGCTCATGATGCCATCTATTTTGTGAAGTGCACCAGTCCCTCCTGCAGCAAAGCACCCCCACAACATGATGCTGCCTCCCCCGTGCTTCACGGTTGGGATGGTGTTCTTCGGCTTGCAAGTCTCCCCCTTTTTCCTCCAAACATAACGATGGTCATTATAGCCAAACAGTTCTACTTTTGTTTCATCAGACCAGAGGAGATTTCTCCAAAAAGTACGATGTTTGTCCCCATGTGCAGTTGCAAACCGTAGTCGGGCCTTTTTATGGCGGTTTTGGAGCAGTGGCTTCTTTCTTGCTGAGCGGCCTTTCAGGTTATGTCGATATAGGACTCGTTTTACTGTGGATATAGATACATTTGTACCTGTTTCCTCCAGCATCTTCACAAGGTCCTTTGCTGTTGTTCTGGGATAGATTTGCACTTTTCGCGCCAAAGTATGTTCATCTCAAGGAGACAGAACGATTCTCCTTCCTGAGCAGTATGAGGCTGCATGGTCCCATGGTGTTAATACTTGCATACTGTCACGTTCCTGACCTGTTTTCCTTTGTTATGTATTTGTTTTAGTTGGTCAGGGCGTGAGTTGGGTGGGTTGGCCTAGGTTTGTTTTTCTATGTTGGGATTTTGTGTTTGGCCTGGTATGATTCTCAATCAGAGACAGGTGTGTATCGTTTGTCCCTGATTGAGAGTCATACTAAGGCAGCCAGGGTTTCACTGGTGTTTTGTGGGTGTTTGTTCCTGTGTCAGCGTTTGGGCCACACAGGACTGTTGCAGGTTAGTCACGTTTGTTGTTTTGTTAATTTGTAGTGTTTGTTGGTTTGCCATTAAATCATGAATACTTACCAATCCGCATCTTGGTCCGATCCATGCTCCTCCTCGTCTGAGGAGGAGAACGACTAAGACAACCTTTACACATACTATTGTTTGTACAGATGAAACTGGTACCTTCAGGCGTTTGGAAATTGCTCCGAAGGATGAACCAGACTTGTGGAGGTCTACAAAAAAAACTTCTGAGGTCTTGGCGGATTTCTTTTGATTTTCCCATGATGTCAAGCAAAGAGGCACTGAGTTTGAAGGAAGGCCTTGAAATACATCCACAGGTACACCTCCAATTGACTCAAATGATGTCAATTAGCCTATCAAAAGCTTCTAAAGCCATGACATAATTTTCTGTATCTTTCCAAGCTGTTTAAAGGCACAGTCAACTTTGTGTATGTAATGTTCTGACCAACTGGAATTGTGATACAGTGAAATAATCTGTCTGTAAACAATTGTTGGAAAAATGACTTGAGTCATGCACAAAGTAGATATCCTAACCGACTTGCCAAAATTATAGTTTGTTAACAAGACATTTGTGGAGTGGTTGAAAAACTAGTTTTAATGACTCCAACCTAAGTGTATGTTAACTTCCGACTTCAACTGTATGTGTATATGAGCAGTAGATGAGAATGTAGTACCAGTAGACAAAACATGAACCTGAACAAATAAGTTACTGTTCTCTCTTTTCAGCTATGTGACAGCATCAAAACTTATGCTCCTGTGTAAGGGTCTGCAGCGAATCACAGCCAGCTGCCAGAGAGAAGCAAATGTAACCACAGGACATGTGACAGAGTTGATGGACACCCAACGTTCATCAATGGACAGAAAGTTCCACAGAATGGAATATAGTCACGTGCTATCAGAAATCGCTGCACTTGACCCCAGGTTGAAGAATTTAGCCTTCAGTGATCTAATCCAAGGATGATCATCTAATCCAAGATGGCGTAGCAGTAGGACGTGTGTGTTTGTCCTGGTCTTATCCCGTGTAAATAGCTGGTCTTCTTCGTATATATCTTAATCTCACTTTCTATCTACGAACTAAATATACTTTCCTGCAACCCGCCTCACCCAATGTGATACGGATCTGCTATTTTTATTCCTTATAACTGGAACTTCCATCAGGAGCTAGCCAGCTAACTAGCTACTAGTCTTTGTTAGCCACGGCTAGCGATCTTCACCTTTTTCTCGGTCACCAGCCAGCCAGCCTTAGCTCGGACAACACCTGCCTGTCTGCTCAGCGCAATATCAACCCAGAGCATATTGGACTGCATCTCTCTACCAATCACCGGATTCCTGCCGCTCTCGATCATTACACCGGATCATCCCAGCTAGCTAGCTGCAAACGAGTGGCTACTGTTAGCTAACACCTCTGTCCTGAAGCAAGCACATACTAGCCTTGTGATAGCCTCGAGCTAGGCCCATATACCAGCTAATTCTAGGGCTACAACACCACCTTTGCCAATTAGCCTGGACCCTTTATTGTCGACACGGAGCCCCGCCGATCCATCACAACTGGACTGCCGACGTGATCGCCCGATGTGGTCTCTACAGACTATTCTGTTACAATGTCGCCGAAGAACCATCTACTATCCCCGGCCCGCTAGCTTTTCTGAACGCTATGTCCCCTGCTCGCCTAGTGTAGTAGTGACTACCAAACAGCACCCTGACTCACCTATCGCTGCTCCTTTGACCCTATGATCACTCGGCTACACAGCTGATGCCACATGGACTGTTTCAATAACATGGAACCTCATTTTGTTTACCTGTCGGCCCCAGTCTCAAACTCAGGTCCTGTATGTACCTAACTGACCTGCTCTGCCCATTCATTGCCATTTACCCGTTGATGTCTTAGCTCTCCTGATCAACACCTGTGTTCGCTTTATGCCTTTCTCTAATGTCAATATGCCTTGTCTACTGCTGTCTTGGCTAGTTCTTATTGTTTTATTTCACTGTAGAGCCTTCAGTCCCGCTCAAAATGCCTTAGATAGCTCTTATGTCCCACCCCACACACATGTAGAGACCTCACCTGGCTTAAC
The DNA here is from genome assembly GCF_029448725.1 of Salvelinus fontinalis. Classification (NCBI taxonomy): domain Eukaryota; kingdom Metazoa; phylum Chordata; class Actinopteri; order Salmoniformes; family Salmonidae; genus Salvelinus; species Salvelinus fontinalis. The sequence goes on along the minus strand of NC_074666.1, from coordinate 6,191,166 downwards.
TGGTGTCTCCAGAGACGAAACCTCTCTCATCGTCACTCAACGCCTAGGTTTACCTGCACTGTACTCACATCCTACCATACCAGTGTCTGTACATTATGCCCTGAATCTATTCTACCATGCCCATAAATGTGCTCCTTATATTCTCTGTCCCCAGCGCACTAGAGGACCAGTTCTTACAGCCTTTAGCTGTACCCTTATCCTACTCCTCCTCTGTTCTTCTGGTGATGTAGAGGTAAACCCAGGCCCTGTAGCCCCCAATTCCACTCCTATTCCCCAGGCGCTATCATTTGTTGACTTCTGTAACCGTAAAAGCCTTAGTTTCATGCATGTTAACATCAGAAGTCTCCTCCCTAAGTTTGTTTTGACTGCTCTAGCACACTCCGCCAACCCTGATGTCTTAGCTGTGTCTGAATCCTGGCTTAGGAAGGCCACCAAGAATTCTGAAATTTCCATCCCCAACTACAACAATTTCTGCCAAGATAGGACTGCCAAAGGGGGTGGAGTTGCAATCTACAGAGATAGCCTGCAGAGTTCTGTCATACTATCCAGGTCTGTGCCCAAACAGTTTGAGTTTCTACTTTTAAAAATCCACCTTTCCAGAAACAAGTCTCTCACTGTTGCTCTGTGTTATAGGCCCCCAACTGTGTCCTGGACACCATATGTGAATTTATTGTCCCCCATTTATCTTCAGAGTTTGTACTATTAGGCAGTGGTGGGCCGTCAGGGCCAGCAAGGCCTTCTGCTGGCCTAAACATCATCAGAATATATATATATTTTTTTAAATATATTTTCCCACAAATATGTATTAAATTATTCCCCAGAGTAAGAGTTATACTCTTCATTTCATAGCTCTCCTCTTGGTTGCACTGCTTCCAGCCCCAGGTTGAGATTTGGAGGACTGGTCTTTATGTTAAATCTTTTATCCAATCATATTCAGCCATCATGTGTTGCCAGGAGTCTAAAATCTGCCCTCAGGCCTTCAGAATCAACAGTGCGGGCGCTTGTTACTTAAAGTGAATGGAAATGAAAATTTAGTGTCAACCAATCAGCTTTAGAGTTGGCTATTGTACGCCTGCTGGCTGGCTCCAGTGTTACACAGGAGCCAGCTAGCAGGCGTAGTGCGTGCACGTCTTTTGATTGGATTACCAATATTGAGAGGCAGGTCCTATGGGCAGGTCTATGCAGAACTAGGAAACTGAATTTGATAAACAAATTAATTTGCGTACTACTAAGTAGTTTTTTCAATCCCACAATGGAGGAAGGAGGAGAAGATATCGATTTGGTCGAGGATATAATTATAACGCCATTCTCAAGACAAACTTTTCAAGAAAAGTTAGACATTGTAAGGAGAGGTCGCCCGACGCCGACGTCTAAATGTATAGTGTCTAGAGCCATGGCATCATAATGATGGTAATAAGAGGTGGATTAATTCGGGTGGGACTGTGTAGGACCTCACTGAAGGCCCAGGCCCTAGGCCCACGGCACGCCACTGCTGTTAGGTGACCTAAACTGGGATATGCTTAACACCCCGGCCGTCCTACAATCTAAGATAGATGCCATCAATCTCAAATGATCAAGAAACCTACCAAGTACAACCCTAAATACGTAAACACGGGCACCCTCATAGATATCATCCTGACCAACCTGCCCTCTAAATATATCTCTGCTGTCTTCAACCAGGATCTCAGCGATCACTGCCTCATGCCTGCGTCCGTAATGGGTCCGCGGTCAAACAACCACCCCTCATCATTGTCAAACGCTCCCTTAAACACTTTAGCGAGCAGGCCTTTCTAATCGACCTGGCCTGGGTATCCTGGAACGATATTGACCCATTCCGTCAGTAGAGGCTGCCTGGTTATTCTTCAAAAGTGCTTTCCTCACCATCTTAAATAGGCATGCCCCATTCAATTTTTTTTGACTTGACTGCCCTTAACCAGCACAAAAACATCCTGTGGCATGCTGCATTAGCATCGAATAGCCCCCGCGATATGCAACTTTTCAGGGAAGTTAGGAACCAATATACACAGTCAGTTAGGAAAGCAAAGGCTAGCTTTTTCAAACAGAAATTTGCATCCTGTAGAAGAAACTCCAAAAAGTTCTGGGACACATGGAGAATAAGAGCACCTCCTCCCAGCTGCCCACCACTGAGGCAAGGAAACACAGTCACCACCAATAAATCTACTATAATCGAGAATTTCAATAAGTATTTTTCTACGGCTGGCTATGCTTTCCACCTGGCTACCCCTACCCCGGTCAAATGCTCTGCACAGCAACTTGCCCAATCCTCCCCCATTTCTCCTTCACCCAAATCCAGATAACTGATGTTCTTAAAGAGCTGAAAAATCTGGACCCCTACAAATCAGCTGGGCTAGACAATCTGGACCCTCTCTTTCTAAAATTATCCGCCGCTATTGTTGCAACCCCTATTACTAGCCTGTTCAACCTCTCTTTCGTATCGTCTGAGATCCCTAAAGATTGGAAAGGTCATCCCCCTCTTCAAAGGGGGAAGCACTCTAGACCCAAACTGTTACAGACCTATATCTATCCTACCCTGCCTTTCTAAAGTCTTCAAAAGCCAAGTTAACTAACAGATCACCTACCATTTGAATCCCACTCTACCTTCTCCGCAATGCAATCTGGTTTTCCGAGCGGGTCATGGGTGCACCACAGCCACGCTCAAGGTCCTAAACCATATCATAACCGCCATCAATAAAAGACATTACTGTGCAGCCATCTTCATTGACCTGGCCAAGGCTTTCGACTCTGTCAATCACCACATTCTTATTGGCAGACTCAACAGCCTTGGTTTCTCAAATGACTGCCTCGCCTGGTTAACCAACTACTTCTCAGACAGAGTTCAGTGTGTCAAATCGGAGGGCCTGATGTCCGGACCTCTGGCAGTCTCTATGGGGGTGCCACAGGGTTCAATTCTCAGGCTGACTCTCTTCTCTGTATACATCAATGATGTCGCTCTTGCTGCTGGTGATTCTCTGATCCACCTCTACGCAGACGACACCGTTTTGTATACTTCTGGCCCTTCATTGGACACTGTGTTAACAAACCTCCAGACGAGCTTCAATGCCATACAACACTCCTTCAGTGGCCTCCAACTGCTCTTAAATGCAAGTGAAACTAAATGCATGCTCTTCAACTGATCGCTGCCCGCACCCGAATGCCCGACTAGCATCACTACTCTGGACAGTTCTGACTTAGAATATGTGGACAACTACAAATACCTAGGTGTCTGGCTAGACTGTAAACTCTCCTTCCAGACTCACATTAAGCATCTCCAATCCAAAATTACATCTAGAATTGGTTTCCTATTTAACAACAAAGCACCCTTCACTCATGCTGCCAAACATACCCTTGTAAAACTGACTATCCTACCAATCCTTGACTTCAGCGACATCATTTACAAAATAGCCTCCAACACTCTACTCAGCAAACTGGATGTAGTCTATCACAGTGCCGTCCGTTTTGTCACCAAAGCCCCATATTCTACCCACCACTACAACCTGTATGCTCTCGTTGGCTGGCCCTCGCTTCATATTTGTTGCCAAACCCACTGGCTCCAGGTCATCTATAAGTCTTTGCTCGGTAAAGCCCCGCCTTATCTCAGCTCACTGGTCACCATAGCAGCACCCACCCGTAGCACGCGCTCCATTAGCCTTATTTCACTGGTCATCCCCAAAGCCAACTTCTCCTTTGGCTGCCTTTCTTACCAGTTCTCTGCTGCCAATGACTGGAACGAATTGCAAAAATCACTGAAGCTGGAGTCTTATATCTCCCTTACTAACTTTAAGCATCAGCTCTCAGAGCAGCTTACCGATCATTGCACCTGTACACAGCCCATCTGTAAATAGCCCATCCAACTTCCTCATTCGCATATTGTTATTATTTTTTTCTTCTCCTTTGTACCCCAGTATCTCTATTTGCACATTCATCTTCTGCACATCTATCACTCCAGTGTTTAATTGCTAAATTGTAATTATTTCACCACTATGGCCTATTTATTGCCTTACCTCCCTAATCTTACTATATTTGCACACACTGTATATAGATTTTTCTATTGTGTTATTGACTTTACGTTTGTTTATCCCATATGTGTTGTTTGTGTCGCACTGCTTTGCTTTATCTTGGCCAGGTCGCAGATGTAATTGAGAACTTGTTCTCAACTGGCCTACCTGGTTAAATAAAGGTGAAATAAAATAAAACAAAAATGCCAGAGCGATCGATGAGGCTCTTCAAAGAATAACCTCAGCAGCAGGGAGGGACAGCCCCAGCAGTCAGCTGGCTCAGGCACCAGGGCACCAGGAAGAAGAGGGATCAGATGGAGCAGAAGCACCAGCAGTAGTGCTACAAACGTCTGCTGTTTGGATGCTGTTTGACGAGAGAGGAACTGGGGATGCAGCACGAAGGATTAATGGAGGTCCAATCCTATACCCACGGCTTACTAAAGTCATGACAGGAAGACTGCATAGTGGCCACATCCGTTTCCTCTGAGAGGGTCTTCTCGAAAACGGGACAAATAATTACTGAGAAAAAAACCCGCATCAGCCCCTCGAAAGTGAGGCAGCTTGCATTTCTGAATGCAAATATCTCATAAAAGCAAAATATGGGCAGCATTGCTGTGTGCTGCTGGTTATAACATGGCAATAAAGAAGAGAGAGAAAAGAGGGACCAGTTTAATGTTTTAAGTGGGATGCTGCAGTTTTGCACATTGTTATTTATTTTTCTTTGATATGGTGCAATATTTTATTATTATGCTGTTCAGATTGTATTCCTTTTGAATTGTTACATTTAATATGCACTGCACTTTGTTTATATACATAAAAATATATATACTTTAAATGCACATGTGTAATAGCGTCCTTCTTTTTTACATTTATTTCAATTTGTGGGATGCTGCAGTTTTGCAAATTGTTATTTATTTTTCTTTGATATGGTGCAATATTTTATTATTATGCTGTTCAGATTGTATTCGTTTTGAATGGTTAGTTTTATATGCACTTTGTTTATATACATTAAAAAGTTATACTTTAAATGCACATGTTTAATAGCATTATTTTTCATAACAAACCAATGCATTTTTAAATACATTGTGGTTAAGGTAGAGTATGATTTATTTTAATAACTTAATTAGAATTGTTTTAACACCAATCATAGTCAAACTATCGCAAACTGTTTGACTTGAAAAAATACAAAACATATTTTTTTTAAAGAGCCGTTTGTGAGCCAAAAGAGCTGTCTCTTTTTTGGTGAGCTGAGCCGAACGAGCCGGCTCACTATAAAGAGACGGAATGCCCATCACAACTTTGTAGATTTCAAACTTTCCGACCTGAAGATCACTGACGTCATAATTTGGCTCGTATTTTTTCGAGTTCCCAGTTGTCTTGAAAGCACCAATAACTGACAACAAAAGTATCCCTAGTTTGGTTCTCCCATGGAAAAGTCTGGGGGTTTCCAGTGCGCCAAACCACTAACCTTAAAACATATTTTTTGGGGAAGTAGAGAGCACACACTAGTTGTCATTCGTACAATGCTAAACTCAAGTGGGAGCATTGAACTACAACATATGGGCAGTAATCGATCTCTCTACATATGCCCATGTACTGTAGTTTATGTAACCCATGGTTACGTGAATCATCAGATCTAAGACATCTGTTTGATATTTTTGATGCTTTGTCCCAGGGGGTGAATTCCTACATTTCTGTTTAATTATTGTGTGTCTAGGTTGAGTGGTGAAGGAAGTTACTGTGTGCAGCCAAATCTCAGAAACGTACATTGAGACAAATTTTAATGCACAACCCTTATTAGGTCTTTCTCAAATAATTGTTGTTATTTCTGTTGAAAAGTGAAGTATAATGACACACTTCAGAGTTAGAATTTATTTCGCAGTTGTTCGATTTGAAGAAAAATACATGTTAGATGGTGTAGAGAGCTTGTCAGGTCAAATCAAATTTTATTTGTCACATGCGCCGAATACAATGCTTACTTACAAGCCCTTAACCAACAATGTAAGTTTTAAAAAAATTGCAAAAAAAGTAAGAAATAAAAGTAAGAAATAATTAAAGAGCGGCATTAAAATACCAATAGCGAGGCTATATACAGCTGGGTACCGGTACAGAGTCAATGTGCGGGGGCATCGGTTAGTCGAGGTAATTGAGGAAATATGTACATGTAGGTAGAGTTATTAAAGTGACTATGCATAGATAATAACAGAGAGTAGCAGCAGTGTGAACAGACAATTTTTAGGGCCTTCCTCTGTGGTACTTCATTTGATACAAAGTATATAAATGTGAGATAAAATATAACCAGAAACACTCATTCTAAGTGCAACCAAATATTACATTGAATTACAGTACATTAGTTTCTCCACTGCACTGTCGGAGCTGGAAGCACAAGCATTTCGCTACACTCGCAATAACATCTGCTAATCACGTGTATGTGACCAAAACAATTTGATTTACAGGTCTCTCTTGTGCAAGCCTCCCTTATCACCACCAGAGTGGAGCAACGAGCCATTCGGGTGAGTTCGTAAATTCCCTCTGGAGTGCCAAAGTGCAAATTCAGAGCTTTTTTTAGGTTGTCCGTTCGTATATTCGGGGCGTTCAGAGCGCACACTGGAGTAAGGATGATCCGAGCGTCATGACCTCACGATGGCAGTCAAGCACCCAAGCTAACTGGCTAAAGGTGGCTAGTTTGCTATCTACTGCCAGACACAAATGAGAGAACACCTCACTCTGGACATTTTACTCGACCTAGCAGAGCTGGTTAGAGTGTTTTCTTGTTATCTAGAGGGTTAGTGACTGTAACTGTGTTATGGCAACAATGTAATTCCGTTTTTAGCCGATGTTTACTTGCACCTGTCATAACCAATTTTAGGGCGTTCGTAAATTCCTCAATTTACTATTCGCTCGCAAACCAGAGTGTTCTGAAATTGGAGCCGATTACCACTGTGAATACGAATGCACCCCAAATTTGAAGTTCACGAGAAAATCACGTCAGATGTCTCGTTCTGCGCAAACTTCTGCCACGTTCAAAACAACTGGGAACTCGGAAATCTCTGACTTCCGAGGGTTCAAGACATCTGAGAACCCGTAAAAAACGAGCCTCGACTGGGAAAAATCGTATTGAACTGTCATCCAACTGAAAACTCTAAGTTGGAAACTCGGACATTTTTCTAGAGCTCCGACTTTCCGACCTGAAATGAAGATCACCGACGTCATTCCAATTTGTAAGTCGCTCTGGATAAGAGCGTCTGCTAAATGACTTAAATGGTAAATGTAATGACTACACCTCGGTTATATCTGAGTTCCCAGTTGTCTTGAAAGCACCATTCACACGGGGCAGAGGCCTCTTCGGGGATAGCGAATCGGAGTGAGGAAAGCAAACATAATCGCTAAAGATGGCGACGGAGAGAGACACCGAAGAGAATACTGCATGTATTATCATCGCTAAATGTTTTTTTTAGATAGGTGGACACGCAAAATACCGAGAGCTTTTAAGTTGAAGTCCTGTGTGCACACATGATTTGTTTTTCACTGGAGCGCCCAAGTTCCATGTCAAGTTAGCAGTGTTGGCTAGCTAGCCTGGTTGGATTCTCAATCGGGACGAATGTCGTTGGAATGCAGATAGATTTTATGAGCGATTAAATTTGCTACAAACTGTCCATGAAGCTATTGGACAACATCGTCTCTTACTTTGGAATACAGCTAGCCAGCCTTTCAACAGGACCCGCGACACGGCGAGTGTTGAGTCGAAGTGACTGACCGTCATGTATTTTTTAACTGGCTGGCCTCGGAGGCTACTTTGTCCACTGAAAAGTGAAGAAGAACCGTTTCATGTTCAACCCAGCTCCCAGAGGTTTTACTTCGCTGTATTGTCCGAGACTCAACTAAGCGTCTGGTTTAGTCGGGTAAGCACCGAAGGAATTACTGACGAGCTGGCTAGCCGCTAACGTTAACTAGCAGTTGTTAGCCAGTGATCAAGTTGGATAGTTAAGTTTGGTCTGTGCACTTTGGTTGCCGCGTCACTGACTTTTTTTAGGTAATGGCACGGCATTTAGCTAACTAACGTTAGCTGTCATGCATACATGAATTTGGAAAAATAAAATACAAAACAGTACCACCTGTTTGTTAACAGCAGAAGTGTTAGCTAGTTACACACATCAATGTATTCTGTTCAGTATACGTTAAATGTATGTGCCAAACTACATTAGCTAGCCAAATAAAGACATGGAAAAAGCACAGCATTGGGGACTAACAATTTACTATAATGTAGCTAACTTTAGCTATATGAGGAATATGTAAACATGTAAGAATACTGTAATCTTCAATCATATACTGTGAAGTATTTAGGTAGGGTTGCTATTGTAAGAGGTGCAAATCAGTGCCATAATATAGAGCTTTGGCACAAATTCCTTTACTATCACTGGGTGATTTAATTTGAAGGAGAGTGTTATTTATTTTGACAACGTGTAAATTACGCAAGTTGAGTTCCCATGGACTTCAACCTCCATGTTCGTCATTCTTCTGCACATATCCTCTCCCATATATTTATAACAAAGAGAGCCTCTCACACGCGTGTTGAATCCTCTGCTTTGAGTGAAAGGAGTCACTTGGTGCTAGGGCAGTTCACACCGTACTGCCACTTCATAGGTCCATATTTTCCTTTCCCCAGGGCTTCTGTTGATATACGATCACTGGGGCTTTGTGACCCCAGGGGCAGACATTCATCAAGGCAAAAGATGGCAAAGAAAATGTCCATATATTCACTACATGGGTGAACTTTGATTAAACTAGGCTATATATTGTTTTTTCTGTGATAGATTGGTTGTTTTTTCTGTTTAACAGCAATGCAGCTTTAATTTTTAATCTGGTGTCCACATAACATCTGAAATTACAGTTGTCAGCTGTGGAATTATCTCTGCATAGTAGTAGTCAATGACTGCATAAGAGTATAAACACGAGTGCTGCTGAAAATATAATAGCTGTATGTGGAGTAGAATTAGACGGGGAAATAAATACTGGCCTAGATTTACACTGTCTCACAGGAGGTAAGTATCCTGTTGTACTTCCGTGATTTTTTAATTTTTATTTAACTAAGTCAGTTAAGAACAAATTCTTATTTACAATGACGGCCTATCCCCGGCCAAACCCTAACCTGGACGACGCTGGACCAATTGTGCGCCGCCCTATGGGACTCCCAATCACCGGTTGTGATACAGCCTGGAATCGAACCAGGTCTGTAGTGATGCCTCTAGCCCTGAAATGCAATGCCTTAGACCACTGCGTAGTACAACATAGCTAGCTAACTACTCCACCGACTCTCGACAGCTAACAGGCAGCTGCTTTCTATAAAAATTGAATCAAATTTGGTGATTTAATTATGTTGCTTGTTATCTAGTTTGGCCAGCTGGTTAGTATCAACAAGGGCTTACTACAAATTCTATCTAGTGAGCAACAATATTAAAGCAGCTTGCCAGTTTGTTTACATTAGCTACAGCAGGCACAAGTCAAGCTACTTCTGCCTTGTGGCCTGGAGTATTATTTTTTATTTTAAGTGTTTTACGTTTTATATTAACCCCTCCACCTCCCCTCTTTGGAGGACAGATATCGTTTTTTTTTTTTTACAGCTTTTTTTGCTACATTTTACATCTACATTTTACATACATGGTACTTTTATATAAAGCAGTCACATAACAATAATACATTACCAAACATCAGCTCTTTAATCCCACCCCCTCAGCCACTCTCAGCCCATCCCACCTATCATCATAGACCACTTTCGTTTGGTTTCCATGTGCCATATATTTTTCAATTGTGCTGTGATGTTTTACAACATTTTTTAATCTTTCTAATTGTATGTTAACCACAGATTGTGAGCTAAAGGTGAAAACCTTTCCTATGAGTAATATTATATTATTTACTGACTGACTATGGCTTTCCAGATCGCCCGACATTGCTATTGCTAAGGTTAATTTTAAGCGTGTGTTATAATTTTTTTGAACCATTCCTGAACATAGGGACAATAACAGAATAAAGGATCTATTGATTCTGTCTCTTCGCAGCATAATCTACAGAGCTGAGATTGTTGTATGTCCCATATATTTAGTATTCTGTTGGTGGGAAGAATTTAATATAATTTTAAATTGAAAAACTCTGTAAAAAAAAAAAAAAAAAAAGTGTAGTTTTTTTGTACCATTTCATAAACCATATGCCATGGAATCAGTACATCGAAAATCTCTTCCCATTTATTTTGCAACCTGTATTGTGCCGTTGTTAACATTTTTGTACTCAGATGAAACTGGTATATTTTTCTATTTATGCCAGTTCCTTTCAGCCAATTTGTATCTTTAATATATTGCAGGCAAACAAGTTCCACTTGCCGCCTCAATTTTTGCTGCAATCAGTTGCATGTAAGTTTATAGTCACTAGTACTTCATAGCACTAGTACTTCATTGTTGAATAGTACAGGGGTTATTGGGAAGTTAGAGAGGTCAGGAAGAAGCCTGTAAAAAAAAATAAAAATACCCCCAGTTTTTTGCTTCTCCGATGGAATGTCACTTGAGCTGTTTAGGAATGTTTTCCTCCAGTTCTGACTGCATAAGATATGGCCTACAACATGAATGGGTCGTGTAGAATATTCACATGCTAGGCCTATGTAAAATGTAATGCATGTAACTGTAAAATTTGCAACAGCTTTCTGAAAGTATATAGGCTGAAATAACTTGTCAAATAGTCATAACATCAACAACCTAACAGATGGTGAACATCAACCTGTACATCATCTAATTGGATAATCGTAATCATGATTGTGTATGTGGTTGTGCATGTCGTCTATATGCGTCTGTTCATGCAGATCAAGAGTATTTCCCTTTCTGAGTGGGTTACCATCTGCTGTGTTTTAACCTTCTCAAGATCTAATGGCAATACCGGACTGAGACGGGGGTCCAGTCAATACCGGACTGAGACGGGGGTCCAGTCAATACCGGACTGAGACGGGGGTCCAGTCAATACCGGACTGAGACGGGGGTCCAGTCAATACCGGACTGAGACGGGGGTCCAGTCAATACCGGACTGAGACGGGGGTCCAGTCAATACCGGACTGAGACGGGGGTCCAGTCAATACCGGACTGAGACGGGGGTCCAGTCAATACCGGACTGAGACGGGGGTCCAGTCAATACCGGACTGAGACGGGGGTCCAGTCAATACCGGACTGAGACGGGGGTCCAGTCAATACCGGACTGAGACGGGGGTCCAGTCAATACCGGACTGAGACGGGGGTCCAGTCAATACCGGACTGAGACGGGGCAGGAAAATGAAGCACCCCACCATCCCTGAGTTATTCCCACAACGTGGACTCCTTGGTTTCTGCCTGTACTGCTCCACTTCTCGCTGTAGCAGCGTCTCCTCCTGTTCCGACCTCCTATTACTACTCTTTGGCCGTGTCTCCAATAGCCTTTAGTGGACCCCTCTCCTCGACTACTCTCCTTCATCTGCAGTGATAACAAAGCAGTGCATGGTTCATACTAGTGCTTTCATGCCGAGGTGGTTAAATGAAACACCTCAGGAGTAACCAGTTTCCTTCCTTCCTCCTCCACGGGAAGCTGCCGCCTCTCGCCTGTTCCTTCCCTCTCCAATCTCCCTGTTTATCAGCTGTCTCCTACTCCTATCACCCCCCCGGCCCCCAATCAAATATGCTCGTTAGTGACTAGATCAATCCAGACTGCAATTTGTGTCTATTTACCATATTCTAGTCGCACTCTCTTTGAAATAATCCTAGAATGGTGAGAAAATAAGGTTTAGGTAGTTCATTTAGACTTGATATTCAACATATTGATACAACCTAACTGATAAAACTGCACAGTTCTCATTTGTAAAGTTCAAATAGAGTATAGTCTTGCACATCATATATGGTCAATGTCAAATATCACGATTTTCAATTTAATCATATTTAATACAATTTTATTTGTCACATGACCCGAATACAACAGGTGTAGACCTTACAGTGACATGCTTACTTACAAGCCCTTAACCAACAATGCAGTTAAGAAAATATTTACCAAATAAACGAAAGTAAAACAATAAAATTAATAATGAGGCTATATTCAGGGGATACCAGTACCGAGTCAATATACGGGTTAGTCGAGATAATTTGTACATGTAGGTAGGGGTAAAGTGACTGCATAGATAAACGGCGAGTAGCAGCAGTGTAAAAACAAGGGGGATCAATGTAAATAGTGGGCCTTCCTCTGACACCGTCTAGTATAGAGGTCCTGGATGGCAGGAAGCTTGGCCCCTGTGATATACTGGGCCGTAAGCACTACCCTATGTAGCAGGCGGTGATGCAACGGGTCAGGATGCTCTCGATGGTGCAGCTGTAGAACTTTTTGAGGATCTGAGGACCCATGCCGAATATTTTCGGTCTCCGGGAGGTGGGAAAAGGCGTTGTCGTGCCCTCTTCACAACTGTCTTGGTGTATTTGGACCATGTTAGTTTGTTGGTGATGTGGACACCAAGGAACTTGATTCTCTATCCGCTCCACTACAGCCCCGTCAACGTGAATGGGTCCGTGTTCGACCCTCCTTTTCCTATAGTCCACGATCATCTCCTTCGTCTTTTTCACATTGAGGGAGAGGTTGTTATCCTGGCACCACACGGTCAGGTATCTGACCTCCCTATAGGCTGGTTCAATGTTTTTTGATTTTTTAATTTCATTTTTTATCTTTAAATTTTACCCCCTTTTCTCCCCAATTTCGTGGTATCCAATTGTTAGTAATTACTATTTTGTCTCATCGCTACAACTCCCGTACGGGCTCGGGAGAGACGAAGGTCTAAAGCCATGCGTCCTCCGAAACACAACCCAACCAAGCTGCACTGCTTCTTAACACAGTGCGCCTCCAACCCGGAAGCCAGCCGCACCCATGTGTCGGAGGAAACACCATGCACCTGGCTACCTTGGTTAGCGCGCACTGCGCCCGGCCCACCACAGGAGTCACATGAGACAAGGATACCCCTACCGGCCAAACCCTCCCTAACCCGGACAACACTAGGCCAATTGTGAGTCGCCCCACGGACCTCCCGGTCGCGGCCGGCTGCGACAGAGCCTGGACGCGAACCCAGAGTCTCTGGTGGCACAGCTAGCGCTGCGATGCAGTGCCCAAGACCACTGCGCCACGAGGGAGGCCCGGCTGTTTCAATGTTGTCGGTGATCAGGCCTAGCAGTCTTGTGTCGTCAGTAAACTTAGTGATGGTGTTAGAGTCGTGCTTGGCCACACAGTCGTGGGTGAACAAGGAGTACAGGAGGGGACTACGCACGCACCCCTGAGGGTTGAGGATCAGCGTGGCAGATGTGTTGTTGGCTAACCTTACCACCTGGGGGTGGACCAGGATCCAGTTGCAGAGGGAGGTGTTTAGTCTCAGGGTCTTTAGCATAGTGATGAGCTTTGTGGGCGCTATGGTGTTGAACTCTGAGCTGTAGTCAATGTGATAAATTTTTTCTCACATACAGTACCAGTCAAAAGTTTGGACACACCTACTCATTCCATGTTTTTTCTTTATTTTTCCTATTTTCTACATTGTGGAATAATAGTGAAGACATCAAAAGAGGCGGCAGGTAGCCTAGTGGTTAGAGTGTTGGACTAGTAGCCGAAAGGTTGAAAAATCAAATCCCAGAGCTGACAAGTAACAAAAATCTGTCGTTCTGCCCCTCCTGACTTGCCTAGTTAAATAAAGGTAACCCCCCCCCGCCCCCCAAAAAACACTGCAATAACACACATGGAATCATGTAGTAACCAAAAAAGTGTTAAATCAAAATATATTTTAGATTCTTCAAAGTAGCCAGCATTTGCCTTGACAGCTTTGCACACTCGTGGCATTCTTTCAACCAGCTTCACCTGGAATGCTTTTCCAACAGTCTTGAAGGAGTTCCCACATGCTGAGCACTTGTTGGCTGCTTTTCCTTCACTCTGCGATCCAACTCATCCCAAACCATCTTAATTGAGTTTAGGTCTGGTGCTTGTGGAGGCCAGGTCATCTAATGCAGCACTCCATCACTCTCCTTCTTGGTCAAATAGCCCTTACACAGCCTGGAGGTGTGTTGGGTCATTGTCCTGTTGAAAAACAAATGATAGTCCCTCTAAGCGTATTCCTCCTGGTCGCGGCAGGGTTTCCCTTTGTAGTCAGTAATAGTATGCAAGCCCTGCCACATCCGACGAGCGTCAGAGCCGGTGTAGTAGGATTCAATCTTAGTCCTGTATTGACGCTTTGCCTGTTTGATGGTTTGTCTGAAGGCATAACAGGATTTCTTATAAGTGTCCGGATTAGTGTCCCACTCCTTGAAAGCAGCAGCTCTAGCCTTTAGATCGGTGCAGATGTTCCCTGTAATCAATGGATTCTGTTTGGGATATGTACATACGGTCACTGTGGGTACGACATCATCGATGCACTTATTGATGAAATCGGTGACTGAGGTGGTACACGCATCAAAGCCGTTGGGTAAATCCCGGAACATATTCCAGTATGTGCTAGCAAAACAGTCCTGTAGCGTAGCATCCGCGTCATCGGACCACTTCCGTATTGAACGAGTCACTGGTACTTCCTGCTTTAGTTTTTGCTTGTAAGCAGGAATCAGGAGAATATAATTATGGTCAGATTTGCCAAATGGAGGGTGAGGGAGAGCTTTGTTTCTGTGTTTGGAGTAAAGGTGGTCGAGAGTTCGTTTTTTTTCTCCCTCTGGTTGCACATGTTGGTAGAATGAGGTGTAACAGATTTAAGTTTGCCTGCATTAAATTCCCTGGCCACTAGGAGAGCTGCTTCTGGAAGAGCATTTTCTTGTATGCTTATGGGCCTTATACAGCTCATTGAGTGCGTTCTTAGTGCCAGCATCGGTTTGTGGTGCTAAATGGACGGCTACTAAAAATATAGATGAGAACTCTCTTGGTAGATAGTGTGGTCTACAGCTTATCATAAGGTACTCTACCTCAGACGAGCAAAACCTTGAGACTTCTTTAATATCAGACATCGCACACCAGCTGTTATTGACAAATTGACCCCCCACCCCTCGTCTTGCCGGACGCAGCTGTTCTGTCCCGCCGATGCACGGAAAACCCAGCCAACTGTATATCTGTGTCGTTGTTCAGCCACGACTCGTAAGATATTACAGTTAGTGTCCCGTCGGTAGGATAGTCTCGAACGGAGCTCATCCAGTTTATTCTCCAGTGATAGCACGTTGGCCAATAGAAAGGGTGCTTGAGGCATGTTACCCACTCGCCAATGAATTCTCACAAGGCACCTTGATCTGTATTTCTTTATTTTCTTCATGTGTATGACAGGGTTTAGTGCCTTGTCCGGGAGCAACATTATATCCTTCGCGTCAGACTCATTAAAGAAACAAT
This sequence comes from Salvelinus fontinalis, assembly GCF_029448725.1. Lineage (NCBI taxonomy): Eukaryota > Metazoa > Chordata > Actinopteri > Salmoniformes > Salmonidae > Salvelinus > Salvelinus fontinalis. The sequence continues at coordinate 6,175,765 of NC_074666.1, read as the reverse complement.
CTTTGTTCAGTTCGAGGTGAGTAATCGCTGTTCTGATATCCAGAAGCTCTTTTCGGTTATAAGAGGTGGTAGCATTAACATTATGTACAAAATAAGTTACAAACGATATGAAAATGCACAAAATAGCACAATTAGTTAGGAGCCCATAAAATGGCAACCATCCCCTCTGGCACCATTTTTTTCCCCTGGATACCTCGGCCCAACCCTATTCTGAATGCTGAATGTCCCTCTGGGACCTCTTCAATTACACTGACTCAGTAGAATGGGTTGTTATGAAGCTTGTATTATATGTGGGGTATCGTCTGAGTGGCTGTTTGGTGTCCAACCTCATCACAGTTTTGAATTTGAGAAAAACTCTCAGTATCACTTTACCTAAAGTGAAAAGACATCTTAAGATAAGGTTCTTAAGGGCCGTGGCTGAGTGAGGGTTACTTATTTGTGCAGTTCAGGGAGGCTTGATGGCATTGATTGAGTGCTTCTCTCTCATGCCAGAAGGCATATCCACCTCCACCGTATTATGCTCAAGTCATGACATCACTGTCATCTCCATGACAATGGTGTTCATCAGGAGGAATCCTTACGGCAAGGTCCTCTGAGACCCTTATCATATACTGTATGAAAAGTGTCTGTTTGAAGTTCGTCCCTCTGGGTTATTCTAGATAATTAGCACTAGGCTAGCTAGGTTTGTGCTTGACTGAGTGCTGTATCGTACTTGCTGCTCATATGAGCGCTTTGGTAGAGAATGTGTAATCAACAAATGGCATGAGAGTAGATATGAATATTTTCAAAACAGTTGATCCCCGTTGAAATATCAAGGTATCTTAACTAGTTCCACTCTTCATCTCCCCATTTATTCATGAGCTGATCTGCTATCTGTATAATCAACTCGATTGTTGCACAATATAGGAGATATTCTGGCATTTGTTGGAGGTTATCTAGCAAGCTTAGCAACTTTGCTCATTTTACTTTTGTTTGACTGCCATTACAAGGTTTGTATGATTAGACAATGCTTTACTGAGGCTGCCCCTATTGCTGAAATGCACTGGATTAATTGAAGAACGTGGAACCGCTCTGAATTTTATGAACGGCCTGTTTCGCAATGCACAACAATGTCATTGGCGATCAAAGATAGTTACTAAATATCCGTTTAATTTGCCCTGGAGATCTTTACATGGTGATGCAGCGTCCGTCTTATTTGGGGAGAACCCTGGCATAGTGATCATATCTTGGTTTTAAACTCTTGATAGATAAACATTATTTCTGATATTGAATCTTGGTAGATTTTCTGTGAAACATGCATCCCTAGAATACAGTGACAACAGGGCCCTGTTTCTATTTCGTACAATGACCCATTTTTTTGTTGTTGTTTTGGCTTTGTACTTCAGCACTTTGGATTTGAAATGATACAATGACTATGTGGTTAAAGTGCAGACTATCAGCTTTAATTTGAGTCTTTCATCCATATCAGGTGACACAATTAGAAATTACAGCCCTTTTGTACATAGTCCCCCCAACCCCCACCCCCCATTTTAGGGTACCAAAGATATTGGGATACATTCACTTGTGTATTAAAGTAGTCAAAAGTGTAGTATTTGGTCCCATATTCCTAGAATGCGATGACTACATCAATCTTGTGACTCTAACATGTTGGATGCATTTGCTGTTTGTTTTGGTTGTTTCAGATTTTATTTTGTGCCAAGTAGAAATTAATGGTAAATAATCTATTGTGTGAAATAAGTATAGAACGCCTCTGCACTTTAACCTTGTAGTCAGTGAGTCATTTCAAATCCAAAGTGCTGGAGTACAGAGCCCCAAACCCCCCCCCCCCCCCCAAAAAAAAGTCCACTATCCGAAAAAGTTTGGAGCTCAGTGTATGGAGTATGTATCAACCATTGTTGTAGTAAAAGTGTGTGACTGGCTGTCTGACCTTGTCGACATTCCCGTTAGCAATCCCGTCCGCGAGTCTCCGTCTGGCCCAGTGCTGCTGGTGCTCCTGGGCTGGGGGCTCCGCTACACACACACACACACACACACACACACACACACACACTCTGCTAGGACAAGTAGAGACCTGTCCTCAAGCTCCTCCACTAAAGTCTTATAGCAGTTTTCCTTGGCACAGTTAAGAGAGGTGGTGAAAGTGGGTGTGGCCTCATATTACAATAAGACACACCCACATTCATGAAGGCCTATCTTCCACTGTCTCTGCGATTTATATAATAGGCTTGGGAGATATACCGAGGGTATGATGTTCAATACCGTTTTGAAAATCATACCAGGGGCTGTGGGGATGCGTGCTACGCCACTACTTATAACTACACTGAGTGTACAAAACTGACCAGGTGAAGCTATGACCCCTTATTGATGTCACTTGTTAAATCCACTTCCATCAGTGTAGATGAAGGGGAGGAGACGGGTTAAAGAATACTTTTTAAGCCTTGAGACAATTGAGACATGGATTGTGTATGTGTGAGATTCCAAGGGTGAATGGGCAGGACAAAATATTTAACCTGTCTAGGATCAGCGTGCCGCTAGCGGCACTCCCCCCCCCCCCCCACTGAAAAACCAGTGCCGCGAAATTCAAAAAAAATATTTTTTTAAAATATTTAACTTTCACACATTAAAGTCCAATACAGCTAATGAAAGACACAGATCTTATGAATCCAGTCAACATTTCCGATTTTTAAAATGTTTTACAGGGAAGACACAATATGTAAAGATGTACATCTATTACCTAAAAACACATTAGCATATTCCACCATCTTTTATTTGTCCACCAACACCAGTAGCCATCACCAATTCGGCTAAACTAAGATATTTATAGCCCCTAACCAACAAAAAAACTCATTAGATGACAGTCTGATAACATATTTATGGTATGGGATAGGTTTTGTTAGAAAAAAGTGCATATTTCAGGTAGATGGCATAGTTTACAATTGCACCCACCATCACAAATGGACTAGAATAATTACAATGAGCAACGTGTTTACCTAACTACTAATCATCAAACATTTCGTAAAAATACACAGCATACACGAATCGAAAGACACAGATCCTGTGAATACAGACAATATTTCAGATTTTCTAAGTGTCTTACAGCGAAAACACAATAAATCGTTATATTAGCTTAGCACATAGCAATTAGCAGCCCAGCATTGATTCTAGCCAAAGTGAGCGATAAAAGTCAACATCGCCAAAAGATATTAATTTTTTCACTAACCTTCTCAGAATTCTTCCGATGACACTCCTGTAACATCACATTACAACATGCATATACAGTTTGATCGAAAATGTTTATATTTAGCCACCAAAATCATGGTTAGACAATGTGAAATGTAGACAAGCTGGTAAAGAAAACGTCCTTGCGCCACTTAGACAGTGATCTACTCTTATACATAAATACTCATAAACGTGACTAAAAAATATAGGGTGGACAGGGATTGATAGACAATTTAATTCTTAATACAATTGCGTTATTACATTTTTTAATTTATCCTTACTTTTCAATACAGTTTGCGCCAAGCGAAGCTACGTCAAAAAACATGGCGTCCTAAGCCACTAAAATGTTTCGACAGAAACACGATTTATCATAATAAAAATGTCCTACCTTGAGCTGTTCTTCCATCAGTATCTTGGGCAAAGGATCCTTTCTTGGGAGAAATCGTCTTTTGGTGGAAAGCTGTCCTCTTGCCATGTGGAAATGTCAACTACGTTCGGGATGAACTGAAAAGCGTGACCAACTTTTCACATCGTTGCAAAAATAAATGTCCCAAAATCGCACTAAACGGATATAAATTGCTATAAAACGCTTTAAATTAACTACTTTGTGATGTTTGTAACTCCTATAACGAGTGAAAAGATGACCGGAGAAATATAACAGGCTAAACTAATGCTTGGAACAGGAGAGGGTCGGTGTCTTCCACGCGCGTTACGCAGCAAGAAAAGACTTGCTAGCTAAAGGTTTTTTTCATTTGTAGGGCCTGTGAACGAGCAATCGAGCCCGTTGGAATCGTCATCACGTAAAGGCATCCAGGGGAAGACGTAAGAAGTGTCCGTATAGTCATAGCAACGACAGTGCCCGTTTAAATGACTTCAGAAAAGTGGCCAACGTTTCTCAAATCTGACTCCATGTCAGGGAAATTGCTGTAGAATGGGCTCTGTTCCACTTAGAGACAAAATTTCAACTCCTATAGAAACTATAGACTGTTTTCTATCCAATAATAATAATAATATGCATATTGTACGATCAAGGATTTTGTGGGAAGCCGTTTAAAAAATTAGCCACATTAGCATAAATAGTCTAAACAGCGCCCCCATCCCCAACAGGTTAAGTGCATTTGAATGAGATATGGTAGTAGGTGCCCGTTAACGGGATCGATATGACAACAGCCAGTGAAAGTGCAGGGCGCCAAATTCAAATCACATAATTAAATTTCCTCAAACATACAAGTATTTCACACCATTTTAAAGATACACTTCTTGTTAATCCCACCACAGTGTCCGATTTCAAATAGCCTTTACAGCGAAAGCACCACAAACGATTTTGTTAGGTCAGAGCCAAGTCACAGAAAAACACAGCCATTTTTCCAGCCAAAGAGAGGAGTCACAAAAATCAGAAATAGAGAGAATTAATCACTAACCTTTGATCTTCATCAGATGACACTCATAGAACTTCATGTTACACAATACATGTATGTTTTGTTCGATAAAGTTCATATTTATTTCCAAAAAATCTGTTTACATTGGCGCGTTACGTTTAGTAATGTTTTGCTTCCAAAACATCCGGTGATTTTGCAGAGAGCCACATCAATTTACAGAAATACTCATCATAAATGTTGATGAAAATACAAGTGTTATACATGGAACTATAGATAAACTTCTCCTTAATGCAACCGCTGTCAGAATTCAAAAAAGCTTTACGGAAAAAGCAAACCATGCAATAATCTGAGTACGGTGCTCAGAGCCCAAACAAGCCAAAAAGATATCCGCCATATTGTGCAGTCAACAGAAGTCAGAAATAACATTATAAATATTCACTTACCTTTGATGATCTTCATCAGAATGCACTCCCAGGAATCCCAGTTCCACAATAAATGTTTGTTTTGTTCGATAATGTCCATCACTTATGTCCAAATAGCTCCTTTTGTTAGCGCGTTTGGTAAACAAAACCAAACTCACGAAGTGCGTTCTCTAGGAGCAGACGAAAAGTCAAAGTTCCGTTACAGTCCGTAGAAACGTCAAACGAAGTTTAGAATCAATCTTTAGGATGTTTTTAACATAAATCTTCAATAATGTTCCAACCTGAGAATTCCTTTGTCTTCAGAAATGCAATGGAACGCAAGCTAACTCTCACGTGAATGCGCATGCTCAGCGCATGGTCAGCTCATGGCAGACCTTACTCAATCCCCTCTGATTCGGCCCCCCTTCACAGTAGAAGCATCAAACAAGATTCTAAAGACTGTTGACATCTAGTGGAAGCCTTAGGAAGTGAAACATGACCAATATCCCACTATCTTCAATAGGGAAGGAGTTGAAAAACGACCAACCTCAGATTTCCCACTTCCTGGTTGGATTTTTTTCTCAGGTTTTTGTGCGCCATATGAGTTCTGTTATACTCACAGACATCATTCAAAAATCATTCAAATGATATGCATATATTAGCAACTGGGACTGAGTAGCAGGCAGTTTACTCTGGGCACCTTATTAATCCAAGCTACTCAATACTGCCCCCAGCCATAAGAAGTTAACTCAATATTAGGAAAGTGTTCCTAATGCTTTGTACACTCAGTGTATACATTAAGTTTAACTACAACACATATTGTTTTCAATAGCTCCCCTTGTGTGCAATTTCAGTAATACCTTATACCACGGTATGGTACAGAAACGGTATGAAAATCTGCCTACTGCCCAACCGTATTAGACACTGAATTATTTAGTCTTTTATAAGTGTGTTCTGTGCTTGGCATCTCACGGTCTCATTAGAAAAGAGCAAGTTGATATTTCCTGCTGAAAGAAAGAGTCTGGGTCTGGCAGCATAACAATAGATTGTTGTCTACTGTCTGTCTTTTCCAGGTTCCCCTTTTTGTATATGTGGAAGGAAATCCTCTGAATCGATCCTGAAGGTCGCCAGAGAATCATCATTAATACAAACAATTGACCTTGTCATGTTTGACTCAAAACACAGTATAGAGGTTTACAATATTCATTGTGGAAGTTAAAAAAAAAAAAATGTAATTTTGCTGCATAGCCAATCTCAGTTCAGTGGAAAGTAATTTTTCTGTTTGTGTGAAAGCTCTATGGAAGCAGACAGCGATTTTGGCTAAATGTCATGTAGAGAATCAAATGGAAATTATGATTACTTAAGTTATACGTGTGTGTGTGTGTGTGTGGCTCTGTCAGATGGAAAGCTGATCTAGTCCCCCTTCTATACTAGAGTTAATGGCTGATAAGCCCTGTGCTTTGCTCATAACTTATTTTATGATTACGGTGTCATTGCAGGATCTGTGCGTGTAACTGTGCTACGATATATGTATACGGTGGCATTGTTCTGTTGTTTAACATTATCAGTGTGTCTGTGATGTTGGCTACTACAGGACCTCGGATGTCTACACAACACAACACAAATGAATTTGGCCTTTTTCTCAGTGAAAAGCAGATAGCCTCAGATTATTGCTCCTATTTCTTAGTAGAAACAAGTTATATCACATCTTATGTAATGTTATCTTCTTTGTTGAACTTAGAAGGGATTCAATTGGGATTGATTATGTGGCTTTGCAGGAACTGGCAGGAACGGCTCTGTCCAAGGTGTGTGTGTGTGTGGTTTCTGCGTAGCCTCTTTTCTTATTAGTGACTGGCTGTCTCTTAGCTAACTCCCCTGATTGCCTCCGGTGGAGAATTCAGCATGTGGCAGCTGCTCGCAGGCCGCTAGTTCAGACATGACAAGGTACAAATATTTTGTTCTGCCCCTGATCAAGGCAGTTAACCCACTGTTCCCCGTGCACCGATGATGTCGATTTAAGGGAGACTACCCCCCCCCCCCCCCCACCCCCCACCCACCTCCGCACCTCTCTGATTCAGAGGGGTTGGGTTAAATGCGGAAGACACATTTCAGTTGAATGTATTCAGTTGTATAACTGACTAGGTATCACCCTTCCCACTAGTTCTGACCTGACATTGTGGTTACATGCAGTCTGTGTTCTATAGAGTCTAGATTACCCTTTGGCTGCAATACAATTTTACTACTGAGTGGAAATTAGACACACACACACCATTGTTTCGATTAGCTGGCTTTTGGTCTAAACATTTATTTTTTGTGAAAAGCTGATAAAGAAGAAAAAATCCCATTGTGAAATAACACGTTTTAGCCTCTTCATTGATGGAAATACCAGTCGATGGAAATACATTTGACCGGTCATGCTTATCCGTCTATAGGTTCATTTGCATAATTTAACATAATTTTAATTGGCGTGTGTGTAGCATCTCAAACAGCAAATGCCTAGGCAACGGAAGACAGGCTTCATCAGCGCGTCACACCACTTTGCAATGAGCTCGAGGCCGTGTGCATTTGGTGTGTTCCCCTAGCTATCTGTAAATACACAAAAATTGTGCCGTCTGGTTTGCTTAGTATACGGAATTTTAAATGATTCATACTTTTACTTTTGAAGTATATTTAAAACCAAATACTTTTACTCCAGTAGAATTTTACTGGGTGACTTCCACTTTTTCATTTTTCTATTACAGTATCTTTACTTTTACTCAAGTATGACAATTGGGTACTTTTTCCAACACAGCTTGCCTTGCTTCAAAGTAGCCTAGCCAAAACCATGTCCACGGAGGCAATTATTTGATACCAACTTTCTTTCATTGTCTAGTAGCCAATGGCACAATCCCAGTCATATTAGCAACCCATGCTAGTCATATTAGCAACCCATGCTAGTCATATTAGCAACCCATGCTAGTCATATTAGCAACCCATGCTAGTCATATTAGCAACCCATGCTAGTCATATTAGCAACCCATGCTAGTCATATTAGCAACCCATGCTAGTCATATTAGCAACCCATGCTAGTCATATTAGCAACCCATGCTAGTCATATTAGCAACCCTTGCTAGTCATATTAGCAACCCATGCTAGTCATATTAGCAACCCATGCTAGTCATATTAGCAACCCATGCTAGTCATATTAGCAACCCATGCTCGTCATATTAGCAACCCATGCTAGTCATTTTAGCAACCCATGCTAGTCATTTTAGCAACCCATGCTAGTCATTTTAGCAACCCATGCTAGTCATATTAGCAACCCATGCTCGTCATATTAGCAACCCATGCTCGTCATATTAGCAACCCATGCTCGTCATATTAGCAGCCCATGCTAGTCATATTAGCAACCCATGCTAGTCATATTAGCAACCCATGCTAGTCATTTTAGCAACCCATGCTAGTCATATTAGCAACCCATGCTAGTCATATTAGCAACCCATGCTCGTCATATTAGCAACCCATGCTAGTCATTTTAGCATATTAGATTTCCCCCCTTTTAAAACATTTCTAAAGGATATTTTCATCAGTCACATTAAACCGCTCGCCTTTGTCAATGGTGTTATCCTGTTAATTGTATTATGGAACGAACAGTCGCGAGTAGACTACTGCCTTGTGGGCAGCAATACAGTCGCAAGTAGACTACTGCCTTGTGGGGTGCCAGGTAGACTACTGCCTTGTGGGGTGCCAGGTAGACTACTGCCTTGTGGGGTGCCAGGTAGACTACTGCCTTGTGGGGTGCCAGGTAGACTACTGCCTTGTGGGCAGCAATACAGTCGCAAGTAGACTACTGCCTTGTGGGGTGCCAGGTAGACTACTGCCTTGTGGGGTGCCAGGTAGACTACTGCCTTGTGGGGTGCCAGGTAGACTACTGCCTTGTGGGGTGCCAGGTAGACTACTGCCTTGTGGGGTGCCAGGTAGACTACTGCCTTGTGGGGTGCCAGGTAGACTACTGCCTTGTGGGGTGCCAGGTAGACTACTGCCTTGTGGGCATTGCTGCACTTATAATGTGAAAAAATAATAGTTTAACATTTTTAAGCTAAATGTTCTTATCTTTTGCATCAGACTCATTGCATTTAAAAAAAAATGTTTTTTTCATGTAGCCAACTGGCCAACTGGTTGTATGAATTTGGGGGTCTATTGTCCTACAACTGTCCCAAAGTCTGTTTGGAATAGGCTATTTGATTTCACGACAAGCAGAATAATAGAATCGGTAAACTTTTCTACAATGGGGGATATTAGATATTAGTGATTTGCTGTTTGTTACTCGTCTTGTTAGCTGAGGAAAAGTGCAAATCAGAATTCAGTAAGAAGGACTGCAGATCGTTGCATTGTGTTCATGCATGTTCTGTAAATATGAATTGCCATAATGTGATTTCTGTCATTCTGTGCACCGTGGGTTACGCACCCAATCCGGTAAAGTTCTTAAATGTCCGTTAAATTAAAATGTTTACGGCCAAATGTCCAGGGCCACATTTTCCTAATGGAGACCATGACACGCACACAGAGACTCTCTGACAGTCCTGAAATAATTATACCTTTTCTGTGAGGGGTCATTGTCCTCTACCCAGTTACCTTCCCTGCTTTTCTTATATTGTAATGTGAAGATACACTCTCTTGCTCTCTGTCTCTTGCTCTCTGTCTCTTGCTCTCTGTCTCTTGCTCTCTGTCTCTTGCTCTCTGTCTCTTGCTCTCTGTCTCTTGCTCTCTGTCTCTTGCTCTCTGTCTCTTGCTCTCTGTCTCTTGCTCTCTGTCTCTTGCTCTCTGTCTCTTGCTCTCTGTCTCTTGCTCTCTGTCTCTGGCTCTCTGTCTCTGGCTCTCTGTCTCTGGCTCTCTGGCTCTCTGTCTCTGGCTCTCTGTCTCTGGCTCTCTGTCTCTTGCTCTCTGTCTCTTGCTCTCTGTCTCTTGCTCTCTGTCTCTGGCTCTCTGGCTCTCTGTCTCTGGCTCTCTGTCTCTGGCTCTCTGTCTCTGGCTCTCTGTCTCTGGCTCTCTGTCTCTGGCTCTCTGTCTCTGGCTCTCTGTCTCTGGCTCTCTGTCTCTGGCTCTCTGTCTCTGGCTCTCTCTCTCTGGCTCTCTCTCTCTGGCTCTCTCTCTCTGGCTCTCTCTCTCTGGCTCTCTCTCTCTGGCTCTCTCTCTCTGGCTCTCTCTCTCTGGCTCTCTCTCTCTGGCTCTCTCGCTCTCTCTTGCACACGTGCTGTCTTGATGTAGTCGCTGGTGTGTGTTGGCGTGTATTGATGGTGTGAGAATGGGATTACATGGTGTAGTGTGGTGCTGATGAATAGTCTCCTGTTGGACCACGGAATACTGCGACATTGTGTGTGTGAGAGCGCACGTGTGTGTGAAATGAGAGTAATCCACCACGCTGCCATTGGTCTCTTCTCAAAGAGAAACTGCATCCAGAGGTAGTGTCAAATCTGATTCAAGATCTTCATTGAGAAACAGGGTGTGTCCTAATTGGCACCCTATTCCTTATATAGTGAACTATTTGGAACCCAATGCTCCCTGGTGAAATGTAGTGCACAATAAAGGAGAGATGTAATGATTCACTGATACGCATTGGTACCCGATTCAAATGTTTAAGATATGAGTGCATCGGTCCGCGGGACCCCAAACTTATTCAATGTAGCATGCATTGGTCAGGAAATAGATTCAAACGTTACAAATCACTGGTTCACACATTTGTTGTTCAAATAACTTTTTGGACCCTTTTCAAAATACCTAATCTTTTGTGACAGCTACGTCCTCTCATTGTGTCAAACTTAGCATGTAATTATGTTGACCGTCATTGATCTACAAGTTATTTTGAATGCCTAACGACCCCAGGCAATATCAGTAGTCTAGTCAAACAGTGTCGAGAGACGGTTCCTGATCTGGCACTTTGGCTCGCCACCTTTAGCATTCAAATGTTTGTAACATGGCCTATAAAAGGCTTTATTAGTTCAGTGACAACCAGTGTAATTTGCTAGTTTGTATTTTTTATCAAATGGCAATAGAAAATGGTGTTTACTGGAATTAAAGTAGTCTAATGTTATGCTACTACCGGAGACACAACTCTCATCTGGCTATATAGGTAGGCTACGTGCCGATTGGTGCTTACTAGTGATGCACCGATATTACATTTTTGTCCGATTCCGATATTTTACTTGCCAAGGAATACGATACCGATAACCGATCTAAACATTTTTAGTGGCCTTTTTAAGCATTCTAGTACAGTTAAATGGTTAACACACACACATGGACACAGCGGTCTAAGGCACTGCATCTCAGTGCAAGAGGCGTCACTACATTCCCTGGTTCGAATCCAGGCTGTATCACATCGGGCCGTGATTGGGAGTACCATAGGGCGGCGCACAATTGGCCCAGCGTCGTCCGGGTTTGGCCGGGGTAGGCCGTCATTGTAAGAATTATAAGAATTTGCTCATAACTGACTTGCCTAGTTAAATAAAGGTTACACACACTACACTGACCAAAAAGTTATTTTGTTGGCATTTTACGTATGTCCCCATTACCAGTAAAACATAATCATAGACCTATTTCTTTCACTTACTTGCTGTGCTGTTTCGTTGTTCAGTCATTTCATTCTCATCCAGGATTTCATCATACATGTCAAGCGGTGAAGTTTCAACTCTGTCTGTCCGTGGCCTCTCTTCCTCAGTGCGCACTGTCACTGTGTCCGTTTCCATCTTGTCCAGCTGTGTCTGGAACATTTCACGTAAACCCTGTTTTTTTGTCTGCACTGATGTAGCGGTCCTTGTACATAGCATTGAGCATGGTGGCGACACAGTAAAGAGAGAATGCCACCGAATCGCTTGTTCACAGCCTGTGTTGCCAGTTTTGTTGAGCAGGCGTTTCAATGCCGTGACCGAGGGTATCACGTCTGCTGCAGATGCAGTTGATGGGCTTATTTCTCAGTTGAACACACTAGCTAGCTCCATTCGAACATGTTCTCAAATGGCAGAAGTGACAACCATCACATTCATGAGCATGCAATACGACTTTCCTCAGTACGAAATCCTCGTCGACCCACTGTGCTGTCAGACTCAGCATGCTCATGGGGCTGATATTGCTGGTCCAAATGTCAGTCGTGAAGCTAATAGCAGTGACGCTATCACTGTGTAACTTCGGTAGGGCAACATCTGAGAAATGGCTCACTTGGTAACGTTAGTGTGTACCTACCGGTGCACCGACCAGTCGGCGAAAGCCAACATCACCCACGACAGAGAACGGTTGATTGTCAAGGGCAATGAATTTTCTTACTCTTTCAAATGACTGCTCGACTTGTTGACTGCTGGATCCACACAGCAGACATTGTGGGCAAGGTTAGGAATGCTGTGTTGCACGTGTAGCGATACATTTTACGTGGCGTCATTGCGTCATGTACCTACGTTATATAGGTATGCACGTCAGCTTTGACATCGGTTTTGCACATCGGCGTTAAATATACGCGGGGAGATAACATTAATGATATGCATGTCAATCTCTCATGTTTCAAAGTGGAGAAGAGATTGACTTCATCACTACTTGTTTTTGTTAGAAGTGTTGACAAGCTGAATGCACGAGCTGTCTGTTTAAACTACTATCACACATCTCAAACACCCATGCATAGCTTATAAAGCTTGGATACAAATGCAGTGTCTTTACCTAGCTATGACAACAGATAGCTAGCTAGCGAATCATGCTAAACATTTAGCTAACGTTAGCCAGCTAGCTAAAAACGATCTATGGGCTGTATGCGATTTATGGAGATTGAATTCAATTGTTTCTTTGTTGTCTTGCAAGCTGTATAGATGTGGCCATCTGGCGGGTATACACAAGGGCTTCCTACAACAATAGCAACATTAGAGCAGCAAGCAATCTAGCGAACATTGACCAGACCCGTCAAACACAACTTTTGGCCTCGCAGCCAGTTCCACTGCATTTTTTTCATTGTTCCCCTTTTAATGATTTAGACCTGGGTGTGTGCAATTAGTTATCAGGTAGAACAGAACCAGCAGGCTCCGGACCTCGCAGGGTTAGAGTTGAATACCCCTTGGCTAGACCATAAAGCACAGACATGCGTAGCCAAACAACACTACTGCCACCTTATGGTTTGGAGTATTTTAACAAGGCTGAGTGGCTGATGAGATTGACTGCTGACACTGTTCTGACACACTCTCACTTCTTCTCTTTCTGTCTCTCTTCCAGCCCAGTGTTCTGATAGTGAGCTACATAGAGTCGGCGAAAGCATCATCCCAGTTTGGCTTCTATCAGCAGGCCGAATGGAAGCAGGACGATTCCATGATAGCAGTAGCGGTGAGTAATGCGATGCAGTCACTTCTCTCTCTCTCCTTTACTTTTGCGTATTTTCTTAGGTTTTTCCTACGTTCATTTTCCATGGTGGAGGGTTAACGCATCGTTTGTTTGATTTCCACTGTTTATCATTTTGAGTTGCGGGAGGGTGGCCGGGGAGTTTGCTTGGGGTTTGGGAGATGCCGAGCGGGGAAGAAATGCTGTTGCTTTTGAACTGCTTCAAGTGCGATCTGGAGAATGGTGTCAGGAGGAAGTGGGAGAAAGTTTTGCTCACGGTCGGCTAACAGGTGGGAGCGGAACATATATATTCTGCAGCCAGAATGAATAAGGTTGTGGTTTTTCTTTTTTACTGAGTTTGCAAGTCTTTTTCGTGTGCCAGGCACAATCCGTTAAACATGTTTCCTTTCGTAGGCCAGTGTGTGTTTCTTAACAAGGCAGAACAACAGGTAAATATCCACTTCAGGGTTAATCATGGGAGGGGTGGTACCCAGGGTTTGCTAGCATAGATAGTTTGCAGTGTTTTTAGTGTGGGGACTTAGGGCACAATAAGTTTGCATGCCCAGGTAAGGCCCAGAGACTGGGAGCTAGTGCAAACAAGCACGACCAGCCGGCAGCTGGGGCTGGGACAGGTACATTTTATCCAGGCAAAACCACGCCCACAAGAAACCTAGCAACATTCAAAGTTGCACTGAGACGGAAGAACGCCAAAACAAAAGTCTTCAATACCTTGCATTTTCCTGATTTTTGTATTTGAAGTTACATTAAACTATTTAGCTTTCTAGTGAGTGATTGCAGCCAGCCTGGCTGACCAGTTGGATAGTTGCATTGTTTTTGGAGGTAGGTAAGCTGTGTAATCGCTAGCTTACAACTCCAATTGGGCTGAAACTGTCTAGTAGTGTTCGTCGTTTAGCGCTTTAGTGTGGTTATCTAAGTGTTTACGAAAGGACTATTGATATACTTAGCTACATGACATTTGTGCTAGTTAGCTATGCAGCATCTTTTAGTTGCCATCTCTAGCTGACTGGGCAAAGCAAGCTCCATTGATTCACTGTTAGCGTCAGCTATCTACAGAGTCACTTGTTTCTTGCCTTTCGTTTAGCTCATTTCAAATGAGTCTGCGAAACTGCACATCTCCTGCGGTTGGGGAGGGGGGCTACTGGGCTTGTAGAGGTGAGTGTGGTTACAGCTGGGCAAAATGAGCAGAGGCAGGTTGCTGTAGTAACGGATACTCCTCTGGTGGTGGAAGTGGAGAGCGCCTCTGGAGAACGCTAAAAGGGCTGAGGAGGCCCGAGGAGGGTGCCACACAGAAAAAGGAGAAGAAAGGGGGGGAGGAGTGTGGCTGGGAAAAGGCATGGTGGGCTCATCCCAGGAAATACTGGCTGGCATTGGGGAGGAGGCCCTGATCGATGTGCAGACAGGGGAGGAGGACGGTACTGTGCCAGTGGAATAGGAGGAAGAGGGGGGTTGGGGGGATGAGGAGGCCTGGATCCAAGGCTGTCAGGCAGAGGGCCCAGTATATACGGTGAGAGAACCTTCTAGGTTCCTGAGGGAGACTTAACGGAAAACTTTCCGCTGGAGTCTTACTTTCCTGATTCTGGAAGGTTTGAAAGGTCCTCACAACACGTGAGGAAGAATGAGGGGTTTGGTGCCGTCTCGCCCAGGAACCTGTATAGGCTTGTCTTTAGACTGCTTAAATTGATAGGCCTTTTCTTTCACGGTGGCTTTATGTGTTTCTCTGTTGGTTTCTGATTGTGGTGTTTTCCCTTCCACCTCTTATGGAGATCTTACGGCTCCCTTAACATGTACGGCGGAAAGAGCGGGTTGCTGTGGGAGTATGTAAAACAAAAACATTTAAATGTGTTTTAAAAGAGACACAGTGATGTGGATGGGGGGGGGGGGGGGGGGGGGGGGGGGGGGGCGTCTAGTGGAAGGGGCCCCAGGTGCTGAGCCATGGCACATCTTAGTGCAGGGGTAGCAGTGCCCCCCCCCCCCCCCCCCCCCCCCCCACACACACCTGGCATGGATGTCAAAATTCTCTCATCAAAAGGAGGTGTGTAAGGGTAGGTTGTCAATGGTTAGAGCCAAAATCAATAATCTTGTCTTTGCTTTCATATATGTGTATGCACCTAGTACAAGGCGGGAGAGGGGAGACTTGTTTTGCAGTCTAAGGCAGTAGTTTGCACATTTAGCATTGGACGAGGTGCTTGTGTTGGATTGGAACTACATCACTGACTTTACTAAAGACCGGAATAGTGAGGAACCACCTTTTGGCTCAGCAAAGGTGTTGTATGATACTCTGAATAAATCAATCAAATGTTATTTATGAAGCCCTTTTTTTTAAATGAGCAGAAACCGAGCCTTAAACCCCGTAGAGCAGGAATGCGGATGTAGAGGCACGTGGCCAGGAACAACTCCCTAGAACGACAGAAACCTAGAGAGGAACCAGGCTCTGAGGGGTGGCCAGTCCTCTTCTGGCTGTGCTGGGTGGTGTTTATAGGAGTACATGCCATTAAGGCCAGATTGTTCTTCAACATGTTCAAACGTTCATAGAAGACCAGCGGGGTCGAGGAATAATCTCGGTGCTTATAGAGGGTGCAACAGGTCAGCACCTCAGGAGTAAATGTCACTTTGCTTTTCATAGCATTGAGAGGTTGATACAGCAGGTGTGTGTTTGGGGGGGAGAGACAAGGTAGCACGACCGGGTGAACGGGTCAGGGTTCCATAGCAGCAGGCAGAACAACGGAAACTGGATCAGCAGTACATCCAGGGAGACGGGGACTGCCCGGAGTCGTCAGGCCAGGTAGTCCTGAGGCATGGTCCTAGGGCTCAGGTCCTCCGGTAGGGGAGAAAGAGATTAGAGAATTAGAGGGATCATACTTAAGTTGACACAGGACACCAGATAATACATCAGAAATAAGGCAGATATAACAGACTGACCCTAGCCCCCCGAGACATGGTCTATTGCAGCATAGATACTGGAGACTGAGACGGGGGGTGTCAGGGGACACTGTGGCCCCGTCCAACAATACCCCTGGACAGGACCAACCAGGCAAGATATAACCCCACCCACTTTGCCAAAGCGTAGCCCCCACACCACCAACAGAATATCAACCGAGAACTAACTTAATACCCCGAGTCAGTTTGATCTAGTGGAGTATCCCACCTCAAAGCAGTATACGTGGGTGAAGGTGGTTGGGGGTAGGGTGAGTACAGCTTGTTTGGATCGTATCTATACAAGACTCAGAGCAATATGTCTTTGGGGGTCTCCATTCTCCCAGTTGGGTTTTTGGACCATCATATTGCTATGGCTCAGTTCTTTGTTTCATCAGGTCCCCGGCAGGCATCCTAATGGAAATTACATGTAAAGCTCTTACAAGCTGCCACTTTTTGCTCAAGCTTCTAAGGCTTTTGGGAGAGGTGGAAACAGCAGAAGGGGGAGTTTCAGTCTCTCAGTCAGTGGTGGGATGAAGGTAAAGCCCACATTCTGTTTTTTTTGTCAGCAGTATACTGCTTCCTCTTCAGAGTCCAGGAGAGGACTGGGGGAGCTTGAGGTTAGCATAAGTGAGGTGGAGGCTGAGCTGGTGGGGCAAGGTAGGGAGGGGCAGCAAGCTGATCTGGTTGAACTACGTAGGAACCTGTGGGATTTTTTTCAGATCAAAAGGAGCACTTGTAAGAGCTAGATTTTCCATGTTGAGAGAGATGGATGCTCCCAGCTCTTTCTTCTTTTGGTTAGAAAAAACCCAAAGACGTTTGTCTGATGGGCCTGTAACTTCTGTTGTGGAGAGGAGAGAGCCGGGCTGTGGAGTTCTACTCTGATTTCTATATGGCAGAACTCTGCCATCCTGGGTGTTCTCAGGTTCTGCTCACAGACCTTCCCAAACTCTCTCTGTCGCAGAGAAATTGAGTGGACATTTCCCTGGGCTTTCACAAACTCTCGGCTGCCGTATCTCAGATTGCCCCCTGCTGCGCCCCGGGGGTCGATGGTCTACCTGTGGATTTTTATAAATCATTGAACAGGACTTGTTTTGCGTGAGTGTGTCGGGGTGGGGGATCTGCTGCTAAGCTGTAGACGGGCAGGTTTAACTCTCCTGCACATAAAAGGAGACTGTAGGCCTGTGGCATTGCTCTGCTAACAGACTCAGTTGTAAGCAAGGAGAAAAAGTACTGTGTATCACAGACAAGCTTTTCATAATCGGGGACATGCTGGATCTGTCAACGCTTTCAAATGTGAACTTTGCACTGGCTTCCTTTGATGGTTGGACCATGACAATCTGTTCAATGTGTTTTGGTTGTGGGGAGAATTTTGTGGCCTGTGTTAATGTTGTATGCCTGGGAGCGATGTCCATTTTGTGGAATGAGAGACTGTTGATCATGTTTTTTCAGTGTGTGCCAGGTTAATGCCTTTACTGTTGCTGCTGGGGGGGTGATTGTGTGGAGATTGTGGTGTTTTTATGGAGGTGGTGTTTGCAGTGGTTTTAGTGTAATGAGGATGTCTCATTAAAGGAAGACAAATCAGTCTCTTTCCCTCTTATCGTAGTTGAGGAAGTCTCACTCTCATCACTGTGGTCATGCACTTTTTAAATCTGGTCCTCTGTAGTACTTCTCTGTGAGCCCCATTGCACATATATGTGTGTGGTTTGGGAGGGCCCCCAGTGATGGGTTGTTAGGTCATTAGTGTGTGGTCCGATCACTGTACTGGTTCGGTCTGGTTACGTGTTCACCACAGAACCGTGCTGAAAACAACAATGTCAAAAGAGAATATCCAAGCCAGTACGGTTGAGTTTGGTTTGGGCACGATAGTGTGGCTCGAGTCAAACAGAGAGTGATGTTCAACATTTCAGTGAGTCCATGGAGAGATACTGGTACTCCGTTCCACCATTGCTTCATGTGAAGAACAATGATTGAAACCACAGAGCATGTCTGTTGTGGTTCCAGGCTAACATCTCTCTGGCTCTTGCACTGTCTGCACCCAAACCACATCACCAATGACAATGGCTGCTCTCCTGTGTGAGCTCCAGTAATGATTGAGAGGTCACTGTTCCTCCCACTGATATGTGCTCTGTTTGTTACATCATTCACGAGGGGACCGATAACGTGTTCCATCTCTTCCAATCCAAGGATAATCAGCACTTCTGTTGGAAGTAAAACGCAACAGTGTTCCTCTGGCCTCTTGTTAATGTGGTTGCCAGGCAACAACAGCATGCCATGTGAAGGCCGTCTGTGCCTGTCTGCGGTGTGAAAAACAAGTGTTTTACAATAAGTAGCCTTCTTTCAGCTGCCTGTCTCTGAGCTGAGCTGTCTGCAGGCCTATTAACTTGAGCCTCAAGTCCAGTGGGGATAACAACCGCTTATAAGAAAGTGGACCTAGCTAGGCTCTGACCCTCTGCCTGCAGGCAGGACTAACAGTCTGGTATAGTAGCTATGCCTGCAGGCAGGACTAACAGTCTGGTATAGTAGCTATGCCTGCAGGCAGGACTAACAGTCTGGTATAGTAGCTATGCCTGTAGGCAGGACTAACAGTCTGTGGTATAGTAGCTATGCCTGCAGGCAGGACTAACAGTCTGGTACAGTAGCTATGCTTGCAGGTAGGACTAACAGTCTGGTATAGTAACTATGCCTATAGCAGGACTAACAGTCTGGTATAGTAGCTATGCCTCTAGCAGGACTAACAGTCTGGTATAGTAACTATGCCTCTAGCAGGACTAACAGTCTGGTATAGTAACTATGCCTCTAGCAGGACTAACAGTCTGGTATAGTAACTATGCCTCTAGCAGGACTAACAGTCTGGTATAGTAACTATGCCTCTAGCAGGACTAACAGTCTGGTATAGTAACTATGCCGATAGCAGGACTAACAGTCTGTGGTATATTGACTTTGCCGATAGCAGGACTAACAGTCTGTGGTATAGTAACTTTGCCCATAGCAGGACTAACAGTCTGGTATAATAGCTATGCCTCTAGCAGGACTAACAGTCTGTGGTATATTAACTATGCCTCTAGCAGGACTAACAGTCTGGTATAGTAGCTATGCCTCTAGCAGGACTAACAGTCTGGTATAGTAGCTATGCCTCTAGCAGGACTAACAGTCTGGTATAGTAACTATGCCTCTAGCAGGACTAACAGTCTGGTATAGTAACTATGCCTCTAGCAGGACTAACAGTCTGGTATAATAGCTATGCCTCTAGCAGGACTAACAGTCTGTGGTATATTAACTATGCCTATAGCAGGACTAACAGTCTGGTATAGTAGCTATGCCGATAGCAGGACTAACAGTCTGGTATAGTAGCTATGCCGATAGCAGGACTAACAGTCTGGTATAGTAACTATGCCGATAGCAGGACTAACAGTCTGGTATAGTAACTATGCCGATAGCAGGACTAACAGTCTGGTATAGTAACTATGCCGATAGCAGGACTAACAGTCTGTGGTATAGTAGCTATGCCGATAGCAGGACTAACAGTCTGTGGTATAGTAGCTATGCCAATAGCAGGACTAACAGTCTGTGGTATATTGACTTTGCCTATAGCAGGACTAACAGTCTGTGGTATAGTAACTTTGCCCATAGCAGGACTAACAGTCTGGTATAATAGCTATGCCTCTAGCAGGACTAACAGTCTGTGGTATATTAACTATGCCTCTAGCAGGACTAACAGTCTGTGGTATAGTAGCTATGCCTCTAGCAGGACTAACAGTCTGGTATAGTAACTATGCCTCTAGCAGGACTAACAGTCTGGTATAATA
The DNA here is from genome assembly GCF_029448725.1 of Salvelinus fontinalis. NCBI lineage: Eukaryota > Metazoa > Chordata > Actinopteri > Salmoniformes > Salmonidae > Salvelinus > Salvelinus fontinalis. The sequence goes on along the minus strand of NC_074666.1, from coordinate 6,155,698 downwards.
GCTATGCCTCTAGCAGGACTAACAGTCTGTGGTATATTAACTATGCCTATAGCAGGACTAACAGTCTGGTATAGTAGCTATGCTGATAGCAGGACTAACAGTCTGGTATAGTAGCTATGCCGATAGCAGGACTAACAGTCTGGTATAGTAACTATGCCGATAGCAGGACTAACAGTCTGGTATAGTAACTATGCCGATAGCAGGACTAACAGTCTGTGGTATAGTAACTATGCCGATAGCAGGACTAACAGTCTGTGGTATAGTAGCTATGCCGATAGCAGGACTAACAGTCTGTGGTATAGTAGCTATGCCGATAGCAGGACTAACAGTCTGTGGTATAGTAGCTATGCCGATAGCAGGACTAACAGTCTGTGGTATAGTAGCTATGCCGATAGCAGGACTAACAGTCTGTGGTATAGTAGCTATGCCGATAGCAGGACTAACAGTCTGTGGTATAGTAGCTATGCCGATAGCAGGACTAACAGTCTGTGGTATAGTAGCTATGCCGATAGCAGGACTAACAGTCTGTGGTATAGTAGCTATGCCGATAGCAGGACTAACAGTCTGGTATAGTAACTATGCCGATAGCAGGACTAACAGTCTGGTATAGTAACTATGCCGATAGCAGGACTAACAGTCTGTGGTATAGTAACTTTGCCTATAGCAGGACTATCAGTCTGTGGTATAGTAACTTTGCCCATAGCAGGACTAACAGTCTGGTATAATAGCTATGCCTCTAGCAGGACTAACAGTCTGTGGTATATTAACTATGCCTCTAGCAGGACTAACAGTCTGTGGTATAGTAGCTATGCCTCTAGCAGGACTAACAGTCTGGTATAGTAGCTATGCCTCTAGCAGGACTAACAGTCTGGTATAGTAACTATGCCTCTAGCAGGACTAACAGTCTGGTATAGTAACTATGCCTATAGCAGGACTAACAGTCTGGTATAGTAGCTATGCCGATAGCAGGACTAACAGTCTGGTATAGTAGCTATGCCGATAGCAGGACTAACAGTCTGGTATAGTAACTATGCCGATAGCAGGACTAACAGTCTGTGGTATAGTAGCTATGCCGATAGCAGGACTAACAGTCTGTGGTATAGTAGCTATGCCGATAGCAGGACTAACAGTCTGTGGTATAGTAGCTATGCCGATAGCAGGACTAACAGTCTGTGGTATAGTAGCTATGCCGATAGCAGGACTAACAGTCTGTGGTATAGTAGCTATGCCGATAGCAGGACTAACAGTCTGTGGTATAGTAGCTATGCCGATAGCAGGACTAACAGTCTGTGGTATAGTAGCTATGCCGATAGCAGGACTAACAGTCTGTGGTATAGTAGCTATGCCGATAGCAGGACTAACAGTCTGTGGTATAGTAGCTATGCCGATAGCAGGACTAACAGTCTGTGGTATAGTAGCTATGCCGATAGCAGGACTAACAGTCTGTGGTATAGTAGCTATGCCGATAGCAGGACTAACAGTCTGTGGTATATTAGCTATGCCGATAGCAGGACTAACAGTCTGGTATAGTAACTATGCCGATAGCAGGACTAACAGTCTGGTATAGTAGCTATGCCTATAGCAGGACTAACAGTCTGGTATAGTAACTATGCCGATAGCAGGACTAACAGTCTGGTATAGTAACTATGCCGATAGCAGGACTAACAGTCTGGTATAGTAACTATGCCGATAGCAGGACTAACAGTCTGTGGTATAGTAACTATGCCTCTAGCAGGACTAACAGTCTGTGGTATAGTAGCTATGCCTATAGCAGGACTAACAGTCTGGTATAATAGCTATGCCTCTAGCAGGACTAACAGTCTGTGGTATATTAACTATGCCTATAGCAGGACTAACAGTCTGTGGTATATTAACTATGCCTATAGCAGGACTAACAGTCTGTGGTATAGTAGCTATCCCTATAGCAGTACTAACAGTCTGTGGTATAGTAGCTATGCCGATAGCAGGACTAACAGTCTGGTATAATAGCTATGCCTCTAGCAGGACTAACAGTCTGTGGTATAATAGCTATGCCTCTAGCAGGACTAACAGTCTGTGGTATAGTAGCTATCCCTATAGCAGGACTAACAGTCTGTGGTATAGTAGCTATGCCGATAGCAGGACTAACAGCCTGGTATAGTAACTATGCCTCTAGCAGGACTAACAGTCTGGTATAGTAACTATGCCTCTAGCAGGACTAACAGTCTGGTATAGTAACTATGCCTCTAGCAGGACTAACAGTCTGGTATAGTAACTATGCCTCTAGCAGGACTAACAATCGGGTATAGTAACTATGCCTCTAGCAGGACTAACAGTCTGGTATAGTAACTATGCCTCTAGCAGGACTAACAGTCTGGTATAGTAACTTAGCCTATAGCAGGACTAACAGTCTGGTATAATAGCTATGCCTATAGCAGGACTAACAGTCTGGTATAGTAGCTATGCCTATAGCAGGACTAACAGGCTGTGGTATAGTAGCTATGCCTATAGCAGGACTAACAGGCTGTGGTATAGTAGCTATGCCTATAGCAGGACTAACAGGCTGTGGTATAGTAGCTATGCCTATAGCAGAACTAACAGGCTGTGGTATAGTAGCTATGCCTATAGCAGGACTAACAGGCTGTGGTATAGTAGCTATGCCTATAGCAGGACTAACAGGCTGTGGTATAGTAGCTATGCCTCTAGCAGGACTAACAGGCTGTGGTATAGTAGCTATGCCTCTAGCAGGACTAACAGGCTGTGGTATAGTAGCTATGCCTCTAGCAGGACTAACAGTCTGGTATAGTAACTATGCCTCTAGCAGGACTAACAGTCTGTGGTATAGTAACTATGCCTCTAGCAGGACTAACAGTCTGTGGTATAGTAACTTTGCCTCTAGCAGGACTAATAGTCTGTGGTATAGTAACTTTGCCTATAGCAGGACTAACAGTCTGGTATAATAGCAATGCCTCTAGCAGGACTAACAGTCTGGTATAATAGCTATGCCTATAGCAGGACTAACAGTATGTGGTATAGTAGCTATGCCTATAGCAGGACTAACAGTCTGGTATAGTAGCTATGCCTATAGCAGGACTAACAGTCTGTGGTATAGTAGCTATGCCTATAGCAGGACTAACAGTCTGTGGTATAGTAGCTATGCCTATAGCAGGACTAACAGTCTGTGGTATAGTAGCTATGCCTATAGCAGGACTAACAGTCTGTGGTATAGTAGCTATGCCTATAGCAGGACTAACAGTCTGTGGTATAGTAGCTTTGCCTATAGCAGGACTAACAGTCTGTGGTATAGTAGCTATGCCTCTAGCAGGACTAACAGTCTGTGGTATAGTAACTTTGCCTATAGCAGGACTAACAGTCTGTGGTATAGTAGCTATGCCTATAGCAGGACTAACAGTCTGTGGTATAGTATCTTTGCCTCTAGCAGGACTAACAGTCTGTGGTATAGTAACTTTGCCTATAGCAGGACTAACAGTCTGTGGTATAGTAGCTATGCCTATAGCATATGGGGATTATGAGTCTAAAAGGATACAGCAACCTCTGCCATTCTGAGAGGCTGTGCAGAGAGAGACACACACACAGAATTTGAAGGATAGGAGTCCAGCTGTTTGTATATGCCTTCTCTGACGCTGTCCCTTTTTGTTTCTTTCGTGTCATCATTATGATGACTCTGTGTGAAGCTCTGGATTTGACAGATCAGAATGTGGAACATAGTGTCTGGCCAATGGGAGCCCAGATCAGGTCATTCTGGTCTTCCTATTGCCTCGGGGCTTCCTTCTGGGGCCTGTTTCATTATGTTCCCAGATCAGACAGGGGCAGATACACAGAGGAAGGCACTGCAGTCATTGGTCAAAAGGCCTTTTGGATCATTACTCATAAATGTATTTTGATGCGTCAGATGTCTAATCTTGTCTCCCATAATGCTACCAGGATGAGAGACAAAGCTTATTGGGGGTAAATCAAAAGCTACTTTGTTTTGGTTCCTTTTTTTGTCCCTGAGGCATCTTGAAATATTTGTTTGATTTCAGCGAGTATGTTAAATTAACAGCCAAACATGGTTTTAAAACCATATTAATTAAGATGTATGAATAAAATAAAATGTCATCAAAAGAACTCTTGATACTTGGTCAAAATGACTCCCCCCACGGTGATGTTATATTACCACTACTAGCCTGTCCGTCTGCCAAATCCCCCCATCTTGTTACTAACTCCTGCTCTGAGATATGTGGTATGATAACTACCTCATGGTCCATTATTGAGACATATTTTTATTTGCAGCATCAAATCAAATGTTATTAGTCACATTGCCGACTACAACAGGTGTAGACCTTACAGTGAAATGCTTTCTTACGAGCCCCTAACCAACAATGCAGTTTAAAAACATACGAATAAGAGATAAAAGTAACAAGTAATTAAAGAGCAGCAGTAACAATAGCGAGACTATATACAAGGGGGTACTGGTACAGAGTCAATGTGCGGAGGCACCAGTTAGTTGAGGTAATTGTGGTAATATGTACATGTAGGTAGAGTTATTAAAATGACTATGCAGACAGCCGGCGTGATGGAATATTAGTTATATTAGCTATTCAGCATCCTAATTGCAGCTTATCCCACCAAGTCCCTGGTGTGACTGCTGAAGTCATGGTGTGTTGCTTCTGACTGGGAGCTAAGTTTTGCAAAGGCGGCCGGGCAGAACTAACTTACACTTTGACACAGTTGCTTCAGACAGATGGCTTCACTTCAGACAGGAATCAAAGATGGAAGTAGCTGATGTGGTTGAGTTCATTTGACATTTGGTTTGATTTTAGGCCTTACATTGCGCAAGTGAAAGTGAACTTGCATAGTCACTAGGGTTGCACATTTTAGTGGAATATTCAGAGGTGAAAAATTGTCATGGGGATTAACGGAAATAAATGTAAATAGTTTTTGCATTGGATATATTTACCATATCATATGGAGACAGAAACATAAACCTTTTACCTTATCATAAGTAGACATAATTGTAAATGATTAAATCCTTCCAATAGAAATAAAACAATGAATTTAGTTACGAATTTAACTTTAATTAAATTATCTGACTCTAAACATGGGATGATTTCACTGAACAACAAAAGAAAGGGAATATTGAATGATCCCCAATGATCCATTGCATCTCCCAAAAACGTTTTCAACATAAATCTGTAAAATGATAGTATGGAAACTAAAGCTTTGGTTGTTTTCCTGTCAGGTTTCCATGTCTTCTCCCTGGACCACCTCAATGTCCACCTCTTGAACATCAGACTCTGAGGCCTCATCTTCACTGTCACTTTCCAACCTTGTTGAGGATGGCTCGTTGTCAGGTTCAAAAAGCCTCAAATTTGCCTGGATGGCCACCAATTTTTCAACCCTTGTATTGGTCAGCCTGTTGCGTGCTTTTGTGTTTGTGTGTTCCCAAACAAGGACCAGTTGCACTCTGAGGCTGCTGATGTTGGAGGGATTTGGAGGATGATTGAGGCAACAGGGGAAAGAGCCTCAGATCCACCAAGTCCCTTCCACCAGGTGGCTGATGAGATATGTTGGCACGACTGCCATATTGGATCTCCATCCCAAAGCCCTTGCTTGTAAGTGTACTTCGCCAGACTCCCAAGAACCTTGCCCTCATTCAGGCCTAGGTGGCGCGACACGGTAGTGATGACACCGTAGGCCTTGTTGATCTCTGCACCAGACAGGATGCTCCTGCCAGCATACTTGGGGTCCAACATGTACGCTGCGGTGTGTATGGGCTTCAGGCAGAAGTCTTCACACTTTTTGATGTATTTCAGATCTGCAGTTTCCTCTGCTTGGAGCAACAGTGACGTGGGCAGGGCTGTACAGATTTCTTATCTTACATCTGCAAGCAGATTCTGAACATCAGACAGGAAGGCATTGTCTCCCTCAATCCGTGCAGTGGCTACTGCTATAGGTTTCAGGCTGCTTACCACTCTCCCAAAATACATAATTTCGGAGGATCCAATTGATGGGGCTGTCCATATCGGCAGACTGTGATATGGCCATTTCTTGGAGAGACTCCTTCCCCTCCAGGAGACTGTCAAAACATGATGACAACACCACCCCAACGGGTGTTGCTGGGCAGCTTCAATGTGGTGCTCTTATTCTTCTCACTTTGCTTGGTGAGGTAGATTGCTGCTATAACTTGATGACCCTTCACCTACCTAACCATTTCCTTGGCTCTCTTGTAGAGTGTATCCATTGTTTTCAGTGCCATGATGTCCTTGAGGAGCAGATTCAATGCATGAGCAGCATAGCCAATGGGTGTGATGTGAGGGTCGGACTCCCCCACTTTAGACCAAGCAGCCTTCATGTACGCAGAATTGTCTGTCACCATTGCAAATACCTTCTGTGGTCCAAGGTCATTGATGACTGCCTTCAGCTCATCTGCAATGTAGAGTCCAGTGTGTCTGTCGTCCCTTGTCTGTGCTCTTGTAGAATACTTGTTGAGGGGTGGAGATGATGTAGTTAATTATTCCTTGCCCACGAGCATTCGACCACCCATCAGAGATGATTGCAATACATTCTGCATTCTCTGATTTGCTTGACCTTCACTTGAACTCTGTTGAACTCTGCATCCAGCAAATGAGTTGATAAAGCATGTCTGATTGGAGCGGTGCTTGCTGGGCAAAGAACATTCAGAAATCTCTTCCAATATACATTACCTGTGAGTATCAGAGGTGAACCAGCTGCATACACAGCTCGAGCAAGACATTCATCAGCATTTCTCTGACTACGTTGCTCTATTGAGTCAAAAAAAACTTCTCATTCCAGGAGGACCATGAGCTGTTATCGATAAGGTGTGTGATTCATCATTTTCACCTCAAATATAAGTACAGGGACTTTTGTCAGAGGTTGCTTGTTGTGAGCGCTGAGGGAACTTTATGCACTTGGCCAGATGATTCTGCATCTTCGTTGCATTCTTCACATGATTTGGCACAGAATTTGCAAATGTACACAGCTTTTCCTTCTATATTAGCTGCAATGAAATGTCTCCACACAGCAGATAGTGCCCGTGGCATTTTCCTCTAAAGATGAGGAAAAAAATGTATATAGTTAAGCAGTTAGATTAAACAACTCCTTTTTGAGAAATGTTTTAAAATAAAACGTATGGAAACAGGTGAATTAACACTCCTCAGTTAAAAGGCTCAAGCAAGCTTAAACCCACATGGTAGCATAAACTAACTAGCAGAAATTGTTAACAACATGATTTAAACACACTTTGCTGTAGGCTATGAAACTCAGTAAAAAAATAAATGCGCTCTCACTGTCAACTGCGTTTATTTTCAGTAAACTTAACATGTGTAAATATTTGTATGAACATAAGATTCAACAACTGAGACATAAACTGAACAAGTTCCACAGACATGTGACTAACAGAAATGGAATAATGTGTCCCTGAATAAAGGGGGGGGGTCAAAATCAAAAGAAAGTCAGTATCTGGTGTGGCCACCAGCTATATTAAGTACTGCAGTGCATCTCCTCATGGACTGCACCAGATTTGCCAGTTCTTGCTGTGAGATGTTACCCCACTCTTCCACCAAGGCACCTGCAAGTTCCCGGACATTTCTGGGGGGAATGGCCCTAGCCCTCACCCTCCGATCCAACAGATGTGCTCAATGGGATTTAGATCTGGGACTCTTCGCTGGCCATGGCAGAACACTGACATTCCTGTCTTGCAGGAAATCACACACAGAACGAGCAGTATGGTTGGTGACATTGTCATGCTGGAGGGTCATGTCAGGATGAGCCTGCAGGAAGGGTACCACATGAGGGAGGAGGATGTCTTCCCTGTAACGCACAGCGTTGAGATTGCCTGCAATGACAACAAGCTCAGTCCGATGATGCTGTGACACACCGCCCCAGACCATGACGGACCCTCCACCTCCAAATCGATCCCACTCCAGAGTACAGGCCTCGGTGTAACGCTCATTCCCTCGACGTTAAACGCGAATCCGACCACCAGTGATGTCTGGTGAGGACCTGCCTTACAACAGGCCTACAAGCCCTCAGTCCAGCCTCTCAGCCTATTGCGGACAGTCTGAGCACTGATGGAGGGATTGTGCGTTCCTTGTGTAACTTGGGCAGTTGTTGTTGCCATCCTGTACCTGTCCCGCAGGTGTGATGTACCGATCCTGTGCAGGTGTTACACGTGGTCTGCCACTGCGAGGACGATAATCTGTCCATCCTGTCTCCCTGTAGCGCTGTCTTAGGCGTCTCACAGTACGGACATTGCAATTTGCATGTTCATGAATTGTTTGGTTCATTGAACAAGCATGGGAAACAGTCTTTAAACCCTTTACAATGAAGATCTGGGAAGTTATTTGGATTTTTACGAATTATCTTTGAAAGTCATGGTTCTGAAAAAAAAAAAAGGTTATTTTTTTGCTTAGTTTATTTACTAGTTAACAGAAAATCATGTAATGTCATATATAAAATATATTCTTCCCACCCAGTATTGTAATCAAAACTTATAAGAAAGAATGTAGTCCTTGGCTCAGACAGTGTAGTAGTGTGGGCTCAATAGCTTCTCATTAGTGTGCAAGATCTTGAGAATCAGCTGTACATGTGATGGAAGAATGCACTCTGCATGCAGAGGGTTCCAATTCCATTGAATTGGAGATAGTTTAACCAAGATATTCAAAATACCTAGAATTGCCTTGTGTATCTCACAACAAAGGTTCACTGTCATAAGCTAACTTTTTGGATGAATTTAAGCAAATTTCCCAATATTCTCAGGTTTAACTTCCCATGGAACATTTTTTTTAAATATCCGGACATTTTTTGACCCTTCTGTACCAGTACCCCCTTGTATATAGTCTCGCTATTGTTACTGCTGCTCTTTTTGACCCCTAGGCAACCCCTGGCCAGGAGGACTTGTTAGTTAGAGGATCTAAGCCTCTGCCGTCCTATATTTATTTTAAATTATTATAATCTCTGAAGGAACATTCAGTTTCAGTTAAAGTAAGTCTTCAGTCTTCATGTTCACAATCTCTTTAGTCTCTGTCGATTAGCCTACTCACTCTGATACAGTGAAGAGATTTGATGACCCTTGATTTGCCTCGGTGGGTTTATGCCTTTTGACAGCTTATTTTTTCAACCATGAGGTTTTCTTTTGTCTTTTTCATAGTGAAAACATCCAGAGGTTTGTTTTTACAACTGAGAAAATAATCTTTCAGAAAGAATACATCCCCCCAAAAATCTAATCTGCTCTCTTGTCTGTCTTATTTAGGTAAATAAGCCAATCAAAACAGGAAATCCACAAAACAAAAAAACACTAAGATAACGAAGATGTAGTCATTTGTTTTTCAGCTGTCTCTTGTATTAGCACGGCAGACAAAGGAAGCTTACTAAAACCGAGACCTAGTATGCAGTCTATAACCTAACCCCACGGTCTGCAAACTCCTACCATCTATCTTATGCAAGCTGAGTTGAGAGAGCAGAGCAGAGCTTGCAGTTGACTCAAACTCATACCTCCTATGCAGTCACTATATCCTAACTTTCTGCAAACGTCTGCTATTGTTCGAGACTAGTGCTGAGCTAGCTATCTGGCTGTGCTGTCAAGGTCTATTTGTGTTTCTCCTCCAACTGTAACGTGAAGGATAAAAGCGACAGACTTGAGATGTTTTGTCTGAAAACCCTGTGCTGTTTACATTCCAGACGCACAGAGCATGAGACGAACGGGCTGGGGCCTTACAGCTAGCCATAAGCCCCTTTTCTCCCACCCTTTCCCACCCTCACCTAGACCCACCATCCCTAGTCAGTCTCAGAGGTAGGCCGATACTTAAATCCTTGCTTGTCTGGCTCTTCTTCTGCAATAGTTCACCCTGTTTAAAAACATACAACAACAAATAAAATGTATGTTTTGATGGACAATAAATGTGTGTTCTATAAGGTAGACCCAGCGTGTGCAGTAAGCTTGGGCAGTATACTGTATATATGAATACCGGGGTATTTTGAAGTCCCGGGGGATGCGTGCTGCTTCACTGCTTACAACTAGAAGTTAACTATCTAAGATAACCAAATAAATTCTCTCTAGCTTAGGACTACAGCTATGCATTTGGTTTGCTAACTTGCTAGCTAAGTGACTAGCTTGCCAGATCAAATTTCTTGGTGTTAGACCGCTGCGCCACTTGGGAGGCCCAAGGCAACGCATCGCAGTGCTAGAGGCGTTACTACAGATGCAAGGTTCGATCGCGGGCTGTGTCGCAGCCGGCCGCGACCGGGAGCCCCATGAGGCGCAATTGGCCCAGTGTCGTCCAGGTTAGGGGAGGGTTTGGCCGGGCAGGATGTCCTTGTCCCATCGCGCTCTAGAGCGTCCCCTCCCAAAATAAAAATATTGCACCTTGTGTGCTCTGCCGGTAATACCATCTTCCCCGGTATGGTACAGGAACGGTATGAACATCTGGACCACACAACATCTGGACCATACAGGGTGTTCCATACATCCAGGGTGTACCATACATCGAGGGTGTACCATACATCGAGGGTGTACCATACATCGAGGGTGTACCATACATCGAGGGTGTACCATACATCCAGGGTGTACCATACATCGAGGGTGTACCATACATCCAGGGTGTACCATACATCCAGGGTGTACCATACATCCAGGGTGTACCATACATCCAGGGTGTACCATACATCCAGGGTGTACCATACATCCAGGGTGTACCATACATCCAGGGTGTACCATACAACCATACAGGGTGTACCATACAGTGTCTTTCTATCCTGAGGAGAATTTTAAACCGTTGAGACACAGGGATACACAGCCCTGCTGGAATAACCAAATTGTAGGGAAGCAGACCACAGCTCCCAGGAGGCACAGCTGTTTTCCAGATGTTTGGCTGGTGATGCCTGCCGGGGTAAACATTATCACCCCAGACCAGACCTAGGCAAACTATATCTTTAGCAAAGAGGGAGAAAGGAACAGGAAAGCTGTGTGTGCAGAGAGCTGGGAGAGACAGAGGGGGGTGAGTTTCGAGTTTCAAAGTATTTTCGCCACGTGCACAGGATACAACAGGTGTAAAACAGTACAGTGAAATTCTTACCTTGAAAGCTTGTTCCAACAAGGCAATGATATTAATAACAATGATTATATAATATCAATAGTAATATGATGATATTAACAATAATAATGATGATATAAAGGATAATGATAATAGTAATAATAAATATAATAATAATATGATGACGATGATATAATAATAGTATCAATAATATGATGATATTAATATACATAATGATGATATAAATGATAATATGGATAATGATAGTAATAGTGATAATATAGATAATGATATAGATAATATTAATGATAATATAGATATTTATGATATAGATAATGATGATAATAATATAGATAATGATAATAATATAGATTATAATAATAGAGATAATGATAATAGAGATAATGATGATTATAATAATAATAGAGATAATAATATAAATTTAAAATAGATCATATAATGACGATGATAATAATATAGATAATGATAATATAATACATGTCAAAATAAAAACCACACAAGAACTATGAGTTAAAGACAGGAATATATAAATACTTATGGTAATATATACAGTACATTTAACTAGGAGTAATAGTGACCAGTATCAGGAATATATAAATACTTATGGTAATATATACAGTAGAGGTGTTACTACAGACCCTGGTTCGATCCCGATCTGTATCACAACTGGCCGTGATCAGGAGTCCCATAGGGCGACACACAATTGGCCCAGCGTCGTCCGTGTTTTGGGAGGGTTTGGCCGGGGTAGGCCGTCATTGTAAATAAGAATTTGTTCTTAACTGACTTTCCTAGTTAAATAAAGGATAAATAAAAATATAGCTTGGTCCCAGATGCATTTGTGCTGTTTTGCAAACTCCTATGCCAAATGGTGATTGGAGAGACAGTTGGCAAGACAGCACAGTTTTGCCAACTTTTCAATAGAGGTTGACACTGGAGTGAAAATGTATTCCTATCCCATACTGTCCTCATCCCCGCAACAATTCTATAACCTCGGAACTTTTCTGTCCCGATAAAAATCATTCCTCTCCTGTCCCTTGCTAATTTTTATGCCCTGAAATTACTTCATACGTTAGCTGCCCATCTGTCCCCCGCTCTGCGTGCAGAATCACATTAGTGGAAACCAATTCTTCTCAGGGCAGGCCTGGTTGAAGCTAAATATGTTCGAGTCACGCCAGGGACAATTTAAAAATGTTTGCCTAACCCTTTTCCTTACCTTAACCTACTTCTCCTAACCTGCCACATTAATTCTCCTAACTTGCTACGAAAAGTCACTTCTGCTAGTCAAAACTGGCAGATCTGCCCTGAGAGCAGTGAGTATCCCTAATGCTAAGAATCTGCTCCGTTTGGCTGATGCTCAGCACTCAGGAGACGGTTGCCTGCACAGTGCGCACACATGGTAACAGTCACATTACGAGATTTTGGCAATGCCGTAAGCCCTTCTACTTACCCAGTTGGATTAACTCGTGATATGGACGAGGCGCTTGAGAGTGATCCGACAAAAGGGGGGAAATTACATTTTCTAAAACGGTAGGTTTTTGGAATGAAATGCTCCACACATTGCATATTTCTAACTATTCCTATACTGGCCGTATCTGGCCGTATCGACTGTCAATCCTGTCAAACTCTAGAATTTGACTCCCATTCCTGCTGGAATCCCACGGGATCCGCAAGACCCGCAGGGTTCCTGTTCCCGTGTCAACCTCTAATTTTGGAATGTGGTTTACTTTCTGGATTTAAATGGAGTTGAGCCCCACTCTGGTGTGTGGACAGAAGCAGTAGCACACTCTGATCTCTTCACATCTCTCCAACAGCAAAGTAGGTCTGTTTGTTCCAGTGCTGGGTGCAGTTAAGATGTAGGCCTAGGCTGTTGTAGTCCTATATGCCCATACCATTGTCAATGTGCGTACAATTTTTCTAGAGCACGCCTAGCCTGTGTTTTCACCGAAGTAAATTACTCTGTCTTCCAGACTTGCCTCAGCATGAGAGGAGTGCGGTAGGCTAACCATTTATTTGGTTTTCATTTCTTGTTTCCAATAGCAACACCTAGTGTTCCTTTTGATGTTCCTTCCCTCATTTTTTTTTTTGTCCAAACGCATATGTCATTTTCCTGAAGGTGTCTGTATTTAATATTCAAAGAAAAGAAAGGCTGGTTTCTGTAGGTATCTGGCTGCTGTGAGAGAGAGAAGTCCTAGAGACGAGAAGGTGGCCATCCCTCTGTTTAAACACTGGCGCACACACACCCTTATCCACCCAGGCGGAGGAGAGAACAACAACTTGATGCTCCTCTACCCGCCTCAGAGGAAATACAGCCGTTTAGCTACAGTCACATTTCAAACGGATTCCTTTGCTAACTTTACCCCCCTAGATCATTTTCATTGTGAAGCGGAAATGGATCGTTACAGTTAGGTCTGAATGAGTTGAGGTGCGTTGGGCGTGCAGAAATAGTCATAAGTTCTATCTTTTAACAAAGCCAAAGACCAAAACATGTTATGTGTTGACTATTGGCATATAGCTGGCAAAAGAAGGTGATGGGGGTGGATTTGGTGTGTGAGATGTCTACAGTATGCTCTTGGCTTCATCGCTCGATGTGATGCGAGACAGGTTATTTGCCATATGACATGTAAATACATTGGAAATCTTACTCAACCTGAGCGCTCATGGTAAAAACACAAACGTGAAAATGGCACACAAGAAATGTACAGTTGAAGTCGGAAGTTTACATAAACTTAGGTTGGAGTCATTAACTTGTTTTTCAACCACTCCACACAGTTCTTGTTAACAAACTAGAGTTTTGGCAAGTCGGTTAGCACATCTACTTTGTGCATGACACAAGTAATTTTTCCAACAATTGTTTACAGACAGATTATTTCACTTATAATTCACTGTTTCACAATTACAGTGGGTCAGAAGTTTACATACATTAAGTTGACTGTGCCTTTAAACAGCTTGGAAAATTCCAGAAAATTACGTCATGGCTTTAGATAGGCTAATTGCCATCATTTGAGTCAATTGGAGTTGTATCTGTGGATGTATTTCAAGGACTACTTTCAAACTCAGTGCCTCTTTGCTTGACATCTTGGGGAAAATCAAAAGAAATCAGCCAAGACCTCAGGGGGAAAAAAATTGTAGCCCTCCAGAAGGCTGGTTCATCCTTGGGACAAATTTCCAAACGCCTGAAGGTACCACGTTCATCTGTACAAACAATAGTACGCAATTATATACACCATGGGACCACGCAGCCGTCATACCGCTCAGGAAGGAGATGCGTTCTGTCTCCTAGAGATGAACGTACTTTGGTGCGAAAAGTGCAAATCAATCCCAGAACAGCAGCAAAGGACCTTGTGAAGATGCTGGAGGAAACGGGTACAGAAGTAGCTATATCCACAGTAAAACAAGTCTTATATCGACATAACCTCCAAGGCCGCTCAGCAAGGAAGACGCCACTGATCCAAAACCGCCATACAAAAGCCAGACTACGGTTTGCCACTGCACATGGGGACAAAAATCATACTTTTTGGAGAAATGTCCTCTGGTCTGATGAAACAAAAATAGAACTGTTTGGCCATAATGGCCATCGTTATGTTTGGAGGAAAAAGGGGGAGGCTTGCAAGCCGAAGAACACCATCCCAACCGTGAAGCACGGGGGTGGCAGCATCATGTTGTGGGGGTGCTTTGCTGTAGGAGGGACTGGTGTACTTCACAAAATAGATGGCATAGTGAGGAGGGGAAATGATGTGGATATATTGAAGCAACATCTCAAGACATCAGTCAGGAAGATTAAGCTTGGTTGCAAATGGGTCTTCCAAATGGACAATGACCCCAAGCATGCTTCCAAAGTTGTGGCAAAATGGCTTAAGGACAACAAAGTCAAGGTATTGGAGTGGCTATCACAAAGCCTCGACTTCAATCTTATAGAAAATTTGTGGGCAGAACTGAAAAAGCGTGTGTGAGCAAGGAGGCCTACAAACCTGAATCAGTTACACCAGCTCTGTCAGGAGGGATGGGCCAAAATTCACCCAAGTTGTTGTGGGAAGCTTGTGTAAGGTTTCCCAAAACGTTTGACCCAAGTTAAACAATTTAAAGGCAATGCTACCAAATACTAATTGAGTGTATGTACACATTGCTGAAAGCAATAAAAGCTTAAATAAAGAATTCTCTCTACTATTATTCTAAGACATTTTAGTCTTTCAATAAAGTGGTAATCCTAACTGACCTAAGACAGGGAATTTTTACTATGATTAATTGTCAGGAATTGTGGAAAAACTGAGTTTAAATGTATTTGGCAAAGGTGTATGTAAACTTCCGACTTCAACTGTACATGCATACATACAAAAAACAATCAGCAATTACAAAATAAACCAGACATGCATAAGGTCGTACGAGAGCAGTTTAAAACTAGTCTGCAATTTGAACGCTTATATAACATTTAATTTAAAAGTCAAAAAATGTATGTATGCTAGGAATTTTAGACTGCACCTTTTTTTTAAACCACAGCGTCGAGGCCTCAGCTAAGTCACAACAACAGGAAGGGAAGATGTTACATGGCCACTTGCGGTCTGAACAATGTAGGCCTGTTCTATGCATGTTGTCATCTTGATAAAAGATCAAAACAGGAAGGCCTTATGCCATAACCAGATCTAATCTTTGAGGTAGGCTAGTTCATAAAAATTAAAAACACTTCCTGCCAAAATACCATTGTCCTTGTTTGATTATTATCTATGTCTAGCATGCATTTCCTTGGTTGTTGTTTAGAGGCTAGCTACTATTATTAAAGATGTGAGGGGAGACCTTAGAGGTCAAACATTAGGTCCACCATGGGTTCGGCTGTCCATCTTTTTGTATCTGTGTATTTGAAACGTCACTAGCTAGTATCCCTGTTTTAACTTTTCTCCAGCTCTTTGGTGTGAGTTTATTACGAGAGCTCCTTTTTGGCTCCCAAACCATTTAAGACTGACTTCTGAATGAAATGAACAGAGCAAAAGTTTAAAACCAGGAATCATACCTGTATTCTGAATGAAATGAACAGAGCAAAAGTTTAAAACCAGGAATCATTACTGTATTCTGCATGAAATGAACAGAGCAAAAGTTTTAAACCAGGAATCATTACTGTATTCTGAATGAAATGAACAGAGCAAAAGTTTAAAACCAGGAATCATTACTGTATTCTGCATGAAATGAACAGAGCAAAAGTTTAAAACCAGGAATCATTACTGTATTCTGCATGAAATGAACAGAGCAAAAGTTTAAAACCAGGAATCATTACTGTATTCTGAATGAAATGAACAGAGCAAAAGTTTAAAACCAGGAATCATACCTGTATTCTGAATGAAATGAACAGAGCAAAAGTTTAAAACCAGGAATCATTACTGTATTCTGCATGAAATGAACAGAGCAAAAGTTTAAAACCAGGAATCATTACTGTATTCTGAATGAAATGAACAGAGCAAAAGTTTAAAACCAGGAATCATTACTGTATTCTGCATGAAATGAACAGAGCAAAAGTTTAAAACCAGGAATCATTACTGTATTCTGAATGAAATGAACAGAGCAAAAGTTTAAAACCAGGAATCATTACTGTATTCTGAATGAAATGAACAGAGCAAAAGTTTAAAACCAGGAATCATTACTGTATTCTGCATGAAATGAACAGAGCAAAAGTTTAAAACCAGGAATCATTACTGTATTCTGAATGAAATGAACAGAGCAAAAGTTTAAAACCAGGAATCATTACTGTATTCTGAATGAAATGAACAGAGCAAAAGTTTAAAACCAGGAATCATTACTGTATTCTGAATGAAATGAACAGAGCAAAAGTTTAAAACCAGGAATCATTACTGTATTCTGAATGAAATGAACAGAGCAAAAGTTTAAAACCAGGAATCATTACTGTATTCTGAATGAAGTGAGTAAATGCAACAAGCAAACATGTATGTAAAAATAAATATAAATTTTCTACCCCAAGTTTCTTTGTCTAGTTAGTTTCAATTTGGGCAGTCAGTTCAGTTTCTCTTCCATATCTCAGCTCTGCTGCAGTAGTGCTGTTTGACTCAGATATGTCTGGAATTCACAGTATTTTCACTCTAAGGAAATGGTTATATTATAATAACTAGGCTATCTGAGACCGAGGAGCCTGCTGTGACAATCCACACTATGTATAGGTCCCCTCCCGAATGTGATGAAATGTTTTTCTTTGTAATAGCTAGTCGAGCCTACTCTGTTTGTGGAGTAATTAGCTGACAAGAGGCACAGTTAGTTTGTGTGTAGGCCTATAGTGCAAGTTGAAGTGTACTGCTGCTGCTACTATTCTCTTTTCAATAGTTTTAATAGAATTTCCCCCTTCCACCCCATCTCTTAGATGCATAATAGGCTACGTTTCCTCTTCCTGTTTGATACATTTTGAGTTCTAAAAATTAACCATTCGGGGCTAATGCACCCCCCCCCCCCCCCCCCCCACCACCACCACCTACTAGCGCTGACTGAGATATGTAGTCATCCCACCTAGCTAGTTTAGGATTTTTAAAAAACAATTTAACCTTTATTTAACTACGCAAGTCAGTTAAGAACAAATTCTTATTTACGACTGCTTACACAGGCCAAACCCGGACGACGCTGGGCCAATTGTGCCCGGCCTACGGGACTTCGAATCACTGCCGGTTGTGAGACAGCCAGAATGTACTAACTGTAAGTCGCTGTGGATACGAGTGTCTGCTGAAGGACTGAAATGGAAATGTGTCCACATAATCGAAAGGCTGTAATAAAAAATAATGTCCTTAAGTACGGTATGTAACTGGATAGTGACGACTACTCTTTTCAACAGAGTTTAATAATTGTTCCCCTTCCATCTCCTCGCCTGTAGATATAGGACTAATACATAGTCACTCAGAGTAAAAAAACAAACATTCAGAACTCTGTTCTAGAGTTGTCAACATTATGAAAAGGCTGTGATAAAGAATGAGCCTGTAGAATAGCCTAGATAAGGAAGGGGCCTGTAGAATAGCCTAGATAAGGAAGGGGCCTGTAGAATAGCCTAGATAAGGAAGGGGCCTGTAGAATAGCCTAGATAAGGGATTTGCCTATAGAATAGCCTAGATAAGGGATTTGCCTATAGAATAGCCTAGATAAGGCATTTGCCTATAGAATAGCCTAGATAAGGCATTTGCCTATAGAATAGCCTAGATAAGGCATTTGCCTAGAGAATAGCCTAGATAAGGCATTTGCCTAGAGAATAGCCTAGATAAGGCATTTGCCTAGAGAATAGCCTAGATAAGGCATTTGCCTAGAGAATAGCCTAGATAAGGCATTTGCCTAGAGAATAGCCTAGATAAGGCATTTGCCTAGAGAATAGCCTAGATAAGGCATTTGCCTAGAGAATAGCCTAGATAAGGCATTTGCCTAGAGAATAGCCTAGATAAGGCATTTGCCTAGAGAATAGCCTAGATAAGGCATTTGCCTAGAGAATAGCCTAGATAAGGCATTTGCCTAGAGAATAGCCTAGATAAGGCATTTGCCTAGAGAATAGCCTAGATAAGGCATTTGCCTAGAGAATAGCCTAGATAAGGCATTTGCCTAGAGAATAGCCTAGATAAGGCATTTGCCTAGAGAATAGCCTAGATAAGGCATTTGCCTAGAGAATAGCCTAGATAAGGCATTTGCCTATAGAATAGCCTAGATAAGGGAGGGGCCTAGAGAATAGCCTAGATAAGGGAGGGGCCTAGAGAATAGCCTACATTTAACCGAAGAGAGAGTCAGTCTGTCGGGCACTTTGTCTGCTGTCCCGTCACCCAGGCAACCGCATCCATCCTAGCTCTTATCATAAATGTCTCATGGGTGTGGCCCGGTAATCTTTCTGGAATCATAGATTTAATTTAACCACTGCTCTATATCCAACACTGTCCCTCTGTCCTCCCTGCTCTGCTCTGGTCTCATCTGATTTGTTCATGTAGCTACAAGTGCCAACAGTGATCTGTCTGTGGGGTGAACAACAAGTGGAGTCAGACACATCAACTTAGCATGGAGATGTTTGGTTTTGCACTTCTTGACTTTTCACACCCTCAATCCCATCATTTTAATCTGCATAGCCATTCCTCCATAATCGTAATGTCCCAGCCATGTTTTAGTGTGTGTATTTGGACTGCTTGTCATCATGCAGCAGGTACCTATAGAGTGACATTCTGCCACTAGCATAACACCATTTAACGCTACAGAGCAGAGACGGCTCAGTATGGGTCAGGTTGACACGACAGTGTGAAAATCGTCTCCCAATAGGAGGACTGACTTCTCCCATCCAGACCTCTCTCTGCCAGATGTCACTTACTGAGGCAGCATGTGTTCTTCCCTCATCGGGACCGAGTCAGAGGGTGAACTCTGAGGAACTTCAGACACTATGCACTTCCAAAAATATGTCCCCTCTCTCTAGTTCTCGCTTGCCTTTTGACACAACTCTGCCCTGCCAGCAATGGTCACAGCAGACTCTATTTTCAATCTCTCTCATTGCTTGGCTTGGCTTGGTTTCCGCCACATACTGACTATTGTTCAAAGCTGCATGGCCTCTGGGTTTTCTGTTGAATGTTCTTTTTCCTTTGACACTTATTCTTCAAATATTTGTCTTGGTTTTCTTTCATCCAGGCTTTTCCTCTTGTTTTTGTCACCAAATCATTAAATCCAACCAGGTTTTGACTGAAATGTCATGTTTAGCAAACTTCCTGAGTTTTACTCTCCCAATGTCTCCATGGAGATAGCTATGTAATTGCAAAGGTTTTGAGTTAGACTTCTGTCACTCTTTGGGTTATACTTTCTTGGATATCCCCTAGCCTGGTCCCAGGTCTGTGCTGTCTTGACAACTGTCTCTCCAATCACCATTTGGCATAGGAGTTGGCAAAACAGCACAAATGCATCTGGGACCAAGCTATATTTTTATTTATCCTTTATTTAACTAGGAAAGTCAGTTAAGAACAAATTCTTATTTACAATGGCGGCCTACCCCGGCCAAACCCGGACAACGCTCCGCCAATCCCCCCCCCCCCCCCCATATCAATTTACACACAGTACCTCATAATGACAAAGCAAAGTATTTCTCTGTACTTTGCTTGGTTGATCTTTCCCTCGATCCTGAGTAGTCTCCCTGACGCTGAAAAACATCCCCACAGCATGATGCTGCCACCACAATGCTACACCGTAGGGATGGTACCAGGTTTCTTTCAGATGTGACGCTTGGCATTCAGGCCAAAGAGTTAAAAATCTTGGTTTCATCAGACCAGATAATCTTGTTTTTCATGGTCTGAGTCCTTTAGGTGCCTTTTGGCAAACTCCAAGCAGGCTGTCATGTGCCTTTTACTGAGGAGTGGTTTTCGTCTGGCCACTCTACCATAAAGGCCTGATTGGTGGAGTGCTGCAGAGATGGTTGTCCTTCTGGAAGGTTCTCCACATAGGAACTCTGGAGCTCTGTCAGAGAGAGTGACCATTGGATTCTTGGTCACCTCCCTGAACAAGGCCCTTCTCCCCTGATTGCTCGGTTTTGCCAAGCGGCCAGCTCTAGGAAGCGTCTTGGTGGTTCCAAACTCCCATTTAAGATTGATGGAGGCTACTGTGTTCTTGAGGAGCTTCAATGCTGCAGTAATGTTTTGGTGTCCTTCCTCAGATCTGTTCCTCGACACAATCATGTCTCGGAGCTCTAAGGACAATTCCTTCCACCTCATGGCTTGATATTTGCTCTGACGTGCACTGTTAACTGTGGGACCTTATATAGACAGGTGTGTGCCTTTCCAAATCATGTCCAATCAATTGAATTTACCACAGGAGGACTCCAGTCCAGTTGTAGAAACAGCTCAAGAATGATCAATGGATACAGGATGCACATGAGCTCAATTTCGAGTCTGTTTTGTATCCCCTAAACCTGTTTTTGCTCTGTCATTATGGGGTATTGTGTGTAGATTGGGGGGGGGTTATTTAATCATTTTTAGAATAAGGCTGTAACGTAACAAAATGTGGAAAAAGGGAAGGGGTTGAATACTTTCTGAATGCACTGTGTGTACCCTGCATGCAGGACATCGGCTCATTGATTCAGATCATGAATAGCTGGGACTTTTTTCAGTCAATAACAGCAGTTCCAGAAGTTGACATTTTGAAGGACCACCTTACTGTCTATGAGAGCTGAATAGAAATGTTGTTTATGTTTTTAAGAATAGTCTGCTACTCCAACCTAAATGACTTTAGCAGAACCCAGGCTGTCCCAAATGGCACCTTATGCCCCCTACGTAGTGCACTACTTTTGACAAGCTCAATGTACTTTATAGGGAATAGGGTGCCATTTGGGGGAGACACACTTAGTTTGGCTTTGCAGACCTTTTCCCTGGCAGTGGGATTTTATGGTCTTCATTACTTGTGGCTCTATCCTGAATTCCGGCCTGTTGAATTAGTCCAATTTCTCTCTCTCCATTGTATTTTATCAGTCCCATGGTGCTGCCTTGGTTACCACACTGTAGAAATGTCAGGGGTTACTTGAGGTTACTTTGGTCAGTTTGTGGACTGGCTGCACTCTGTGCTAAATAGCATCATATTCACTACCCAGTACACTACTTTTGACCAAAGCCCAGTGCCTTCAGAAAGAATTCACACCCCTTGACTTGTTCCACTTTTTGTTCATTGTTTTTGTCAGTGATCTACACAATTCTAATGTAAAAGTGGAAGAAAAATTCAAATGAAACACTATCTAGATGTTTTTTGTTCCAAGCATTCAACCCGTCCCCTGAGTTAATACATGTTAGAATCACCTTTGGCAGTGATTTACAGCTGAGTGTCTTTCTGGGGAAGTCTTAAGAGCTTTCCACTTTTGGTTTGTACAACATTTGGCAATTTATTCTTTAAAAAGTTCTTAAAGCTCTGTAAAATTGATTATTCAATGTATTATTTTCTTCTATTTACCTATCTACCAATAGGGGTCCTTTGTGAGGCATTGGAAAACCTCCCTGGTCTTCAATCAGTGTTTGAAATTCACTGCTCGACTGGGGGACCTTACACATACAATTATCTGTGAGGTACACCCATGAGGTAGTCATTCGAATATCATTCTAAACACTATTATTGCACACATAGTCAGTCAATGAAAATGAATAATAAAGCCCTACTTACATCAGCTGCTATCTCAGTGTTGTACAGAAACCCAGCCTAAAACCCGAAACAGCAAGCAATGGAGGTGTAGAAGCACAGTGGCTAGGAAAAACTCCCCAGAAAGGCCAGAACCTAGGAAGAAACCTAGAGAGGAACCAGGCTATGAGGGGTGGCCAGCCCTCTTCTGGCTGTGCTGGGTGGAGATTGTAACAGAACATGACCAAGATGTTCAAATGTTCATAGATGACTAGCAGGGTCAAATAATAATAAGCACAGTGGTTGTTGAGGGTGCAACAGGTCAGGGACTGGGGACAGCAAGGAGTCATCAGGCCAGGTAGTCCTGAGGCATGAACCTAGGGCTCAGGTCCTCCAAGAGAGAAAGAGCGAATCAGTGAGAGCATACTTAAATTCACACAGGACACCGGATAAGACAGGAGAAATACTCCAGATATAACAGACTGACCCCAGCCCCCCGACATACAAACTACTGGAGCATAAATACTGGAGGCTGAGACAGGAAGGGTCGGTAGACATTGTGGCCCCGTCCGACAATACCCCCGGACAGGGCCAAACAGGCAGGATATAACCCCACCCACTTTGCCAAAGCACAGCCCCCACACCACTAGAGGTATATCTTCAACCACCAACTTACCATCCTGAGACAAGGCCGAGTATAGCCCACAAAGATCTCCGCCATGACACAACCCAAGGGGGGCGCCAACCCGGACAGGAAGATCACGTCAGTGACTCAACCCACTCAAGTGACGCACCCCTCCTAGGGACGGCATGTGACTCAGCCCCTGTAATAGGGTTAGAGGCAGAGAATCCCATAGTAAGTCCATGTAACTTATTATGTGACTTGTTAAGCACATTTTTACAGCTGAGCTTGTTACAACAAAGGGGTTGAATACTTATTGACTCAAGACATTTCAGATTTTAATTTGTAATTTGTAAAAATGTTTTAACTTAATTCCACTTTGACATTATGGGGTATTGTGTGTGTGGGTGGGGGGATGAGAGGTTTGCTGATGTCAATGTTGTGAACAGAGTGCCCCATGGTGGCGGTGGAGGTATGGTCAGGCATAAGCTACTGACAATGAACACAATTGCATTTTATCAATGGCAACTTGAATGCTAAGGGATACCGTGACGAGATCATGTTTCAGCATGATAATGCACGGCCCCATGTCGCAAGGATCTGGACACAATTCCTGGAAGCTGAAAAAGTCCCAGGTCTGCATACTCCAGACATGTCACCCATTGAGCATATTTGGAAGGCTCTGGATCGACGTGTACGACAGCGTGTTCCAGTTCCCACCAATATCCAGCAACTTCGCACAGCCATTGAAGAGGAGTGGGACAACATTCCACAGGCCGTAATCAACAGCCTGATCAACTCTATGTGAAGGAGATGTGTTGTGCTGCATGAGGCAAATGGTCACACCAGACACTGACTGGTTTTCTGATCCATACCTCTACTTTGTTTGTAAAGGTATCTGTGACCAACATATACATATCTGTTTTCCCAGTCATCTGAAATCCATAGATTAGGGCCTAATGAATGTTTTTCCTTATGAACTGTAACTCTCAGTAAAATCTTTTAAATTGTTACATTTTCTGTTTTATATTTTTGGTTCAGTCCAAAATTGCGTTTTAATTCTGTTATGGAAATACATGTATTACCTATTACCAAGTCATTTATGGTCTCTCTGCCTCTTAGTTTTCTATGTGGACCAATTTATCTGTGAATTCTGAAAAGCTATCCAAGGATTGTTCCATAGTGCAGAAGGAGCCTCTCCTAACTGATGACAATGACATGTCTGAACGGTAGTGGCTGAGGAAGGAGATGGGGGTTCTCTGTATAGAGCATGCTGGATGTAGGAACACCAACCACAGTCTCTCTTTGATAGATCAGAGTACCGCAAGCATGACCAAGGCCACAACATACTCATGAATGTTTCTCGCTCGCTCTCTCTGTTGCTCTCGCTCTGTTTCTCACTCTTTCACTCTCTGTTTATCTCTCCCGCTCTCTCTCTCTGTGTCTCTCTCTCTCTCTCTGCAGGCTGCCAATGGTTACATCCTCCTGTTTGACGTGGTGGGAGGAGGAGAGGACAAGTATCTTTATGAACCCGTCTATTCCAAGTGAGTACATAAATATGTATTTATTGTCCTCTCCACACACTCGCTTTCTTCAGGGTCAAAGGTTGAAGTTCAAAATAGAATCATAATAATAGAAAAAATAAGGTCATCTGGAACAGGAAAAATAAGGTCATCAGGCCAGGAACCTGCTGTGGAAGGCAGGGGACTAAATGTTAAAGGATGAAGTTTTACAATGCTCACGCATAGATGTCAGTTGTTGTACTGCAATGGTCGTTGTATTCATTCAAATCAAATGTATTTATATAGCCCTTCTTACATCAGCTGATATCTCAAAGTGCTGTACAGAAAGCCAGCGTAAAACCTCAAACAGCAAGCAATGCAGGTGGAGAAGAACATGTTCATTCACTCACAGCATAGGACAAACCCCACTGTAGCTCCTGTCTACATGCTAGTATAATTAGTGTACCAGTCAGGAGGCCTGAGGGATAGGTTGTACTGTAGTTTAGGACATCATTGCATGTTGAAGGCCTTGGCAAATGTCTGGACTAATTACATGAACAGTGAAGTGCTGTGGATGGCTGACTGTACAGCACAGTGTGTTCCTCGCCAATCTTGGAATGAGCCCTCCCACTGTTATAGCAAGGCTGCGTGGGTGAGTGGATGTTTGGGCGCGTGTGTCTACACACTGTGGAAGAGAGGCTTTTCAGCCGGCCAGCTCTCTCTGACAGAACTCAGATCTCCACAGCGAGCCCAGTCAATGAATCACATTTATTTATGAAGCCCATTTCGCATCAACAGCTGCATGCAAGGTGTGTTACCTTAACTGCAGTCATTTTCAGTCACAGAACCAAAGGGCTTCTCTCAGCCTCTGAGTCTCTGGTCTTTTGGTCATAGGCCTTCAGTTAGCCTGCATATGTGGTTCATATCAGACCTAGACCACTATCTCACATGCACATAAACCAATACAGCCATGAAGTACAGTAGAGTATTTATGAAGCCATGAAGTACAGTAGAGTATTTATGAAGCCATGAAGTACAGTAGAGTATTTATGAAGCCATGAAGTACAGTAGAGTATTTATGAAGCCATGAAGTACAGTAGAGTATTTATGAAGTATTTATGAAGCCATGAAGTACAGTAGAGTATCTATGATGTATTTATGAAGCCATGAAGTACAGTAGAGTATTTATGAAGCCATGAAGTACAGTAGAGTATTTATGAAGCCATGAAGTACAGTAGAGTATCTATGATGTATTTATGAAGCCATGAAGTACAGTAGAGTATTTATGAAGTAGCTGAGATTTCAGCCAAACAAGCCATACAGAGGAGGTTTAACTGTGGCGGGAGGTTTAACTGTGGCGGGAGGTTTAACTGTGGCGGGAGGTTTAACTGTGGCGGGAGGTTTAACTGTGGCGGGAGGTTTAACTGTGGCGGGAGGTTTAACTGTGGCGGGAGGTTTAACTGTAGCTATCTGAGGGCTGATCAGGGTGATACCAGCAGAACAGCGCCACTCAGCCTTTATGGAAGATTCTGAGAGAGAGTTCCAAAGAGGACATGCCTGTACACACACAGACCTACCTACTCCCCCTCACAAAACCTCTGTTCCATTCTGTGCTACCAGTCACCACATCAAAGCTTTGTCAGGAAATCTGACCAAGCCTGGACTTGATGAGGGAGGAGCCAGATGTACTAAACACAGACCTCACTGTGCCCGCTGGCGTTTGGCCTCGCTGTGCCCGCTGGCGTTTGGCCTCACTGTGCCCGCTGGCGGTTGTCCTCACTGTGCCCGCTGGCGTTTGGCCTCGCTGTGCCCGCTGGCGTTTGGCCTCGCTGTGCCCGCTGGCGTTTGGCCTCGCTGTGCCCGCTGGCGTTTGGCCTCGCTGTGCCCGCTGGCGTTTGGCCTCGCTGTGCCCGCTGGCGTTTGGCCTCGCTGTGCCCGCTGGCGTTTGGCCTCGCTGTGCCCGCTGGCGTTTGGCCTCGCTGTGCCCGCTGGCGTTTGGCCTCGCTGTGCCCGCTGGCGTTTGGCCTCGCTGTGCCCGCTGGCGTTTGGCCTCGCTGTGCCCGCTGGCGTTTGGCCTCGCTGTGCCCGCTGGCGTTTGGCCTCGCTGTGCCCGCTGGCGTTTGGCCTCGTTCGTGCCTAGATCCTGGAGTGCTATTGTTTGACTAACCCAGCCTTTTCCCCCTGTTGATTTTAGACTTGATAAGGTAGAGTGAATTGGATAAATCAGATCCATGAACCCTATGTACCCTCCTTACCTCTGCCACATACACGTCCTCATTGTGTGTGTGTGTTTACAGAGGGAGTAGTGGTGTTAAGGTCACCCCAGGTTATAAAGAGGAGCAGTGTGCCCCCGCTCTCAGCCTGGAGATGAAGAGACCCTTAGATCTGGAGGCTCCCATCACCAGGTACTAGTCTCTCTTTCTCTCACACACACACACACACACATAAATGCGTGCACACACAGACATACACATCTACACACAACTCACACTCAAACACCAACTGGACACTGAAGTGTGTGTAGTTTGCAAGTTAACACTGGTGTAGTTGTTGGCCATTATAAATCGAGTTAGTTTTCCCATTGTGGACTGGTGCTTGGTACTTACTTCAGCCACTGTGTACATTTCTATGCTAAATAGATTTCCTACTCTTCTTCCCAAACCAATTTGTGTCTTCTGCAAATTATATAACGTGGGTTCGGCTTTGCACATTCCTTGTCTAGTCCCTGTAGACTACAGTAGGACATTAAGATTCTATTCCTCCTCGCTTTGCCTGTGTGTGTGTCGGCGTGTGTGTGTGTCGGCGTGTGTGTGTGTCGGCGTGTGTGTGTGTCGGCGTGTGTGTGTGTCGGCGTGTGTGTGTGTCGGCGTGTGTGTGTGTCGGCGTGTGTGTGTGTCGGCGTGTGTGTGTGTCGGCGTGTGTGTGTGTCGGCGTGTGTGTGTGTCGGCGTGTGTGTGTGTCGGCGCGTGTGTGTGTCGGCGCGTGTGTGTGTCGGCGCGTGTGTGTGTCGGCGCGTGTGTGTGTCGGCGCGTGTGTGTGTCGGCGCGTGTGTGTGTCGGCGCGTGTGTGTGTCGGCGCGTGTGTGTGTCGGCGCGCGTGTGTCGGCGCGCGTGTGTCGGCGCGCGTGTGTCGGCGCGCGTGTGTCGGCGCGCGTGTGTCGGCGCGCGTGTGTCGGCGCGCGTGTGTCGGCGCGCGTGTGTGTGTGTCGGCGCGCGTGTGTGTGTGTCGGCGTGCGTGTCGGCGTGTGTGTGTCTGTCCTTCCAGTAGCCTGACTTCCAGGCTGCATGTCTGGGGTGAATTGAGGAGAGAAGCTAAGCCCCAGTATTGTCCTGTTGGATTCAAAAGCCTTATTCTCCAGTATTTCTGGCCTATTCTCCTCTGGAGAGATGAAGTGTTGTGTTCTGGCCAGACCACATTCAGATTACTGAGACTGGGCTACAGGGTACTCCTCAGTACTCACACACCATCTGAGTACACTGCACATTCCAGCCTGGTCCCTCTGCAGCTCCCCAGGAGGAACACTCCTCTCTCTCTCTCTTCATTCTCACTCTTAAAAAATAAAAAATCCTCCTCCTTTTATCTGTTCTTCTTTCATTCAACTTCTTAAACTTTGTCACAAAACTCTATTTTCTACTCATTTATTGTCACCCTCTCCGTCCTAATTTATTGGTCGCTTTGTTTCTTTCGCGCTCCCTCTCTCTCTCTCCTTGTCCTCTTTTCTCTGTCCCCTCAGCATGCAGTCTCTTCAGGAGGATCTGTTGGTGTCTACTGCTGATGGCTACCTCCACATCCTCCACTGGGATGGAGTCAGCAACGGCAGGAAGGCCATCAGTCTCTGTAGCGTCCCTTTCTCCCTGGACCTACAGTCTGCCAGAGGTCAGTCCCAATCACTATACCATCCTTTCCCCTCCTCACCTACAGTCTGCCCTTAGCCCTACCAGTCCCTGTAAGGCCCACCATATCCAGCCATGTTTACGTAATGATCTGGACCTACATCCATCTATCCATGTGTTTTAGATACAGCCCCCCACGTTGTGGTTTAGACACACTGCCAGCCCCCCACGTTGTGGTTTAGACACACTGCCAGCCCCCCTCGTTGTGGTTTAGACACACTGCCAGCCCCCCTCGTTGTCGTTTAGACACACTGCCAGCCCCCCTCGTTGTGGTTTAGACACACTGCCAGCCCCCCACGTTGTCGTTTAGACACACTGCCAGCCCCCCACGTTGTCGTTTAGACACACTGCCAGCCCCCCTCGTTGTGGTTTAGACACACTGCCAGCCCCCCTCGTTGTCGTTTAGACACACTGCCAGCCCCCCTCGTTGTCGTTTAGACACACTGCCAGCCCCCCTCGTTGTCGTTTAGACACACTGCCAGCCCCCCTCGTTGTGGTTTAGACACACTGCCAGCCCCCCTCGTTGTGGTTTAGACACACTGCCAGCCCCCCTCGTTGTGGTTTAGACACACTGCCAGCCCCCCTCGTTGTGGTTTAGACACACTGCCAGCCCCCCTCGTTGTGGTTTAGACACACTGCCAGCCCCCCACGTTGTGGTTTAGACACACTGCCAGCCCCCCTCGTTGTGGTTTAGACACACTGCCAGCCCCCCTCGTTGTGGTTTAGACACACTGCCAGCCCCCCTCGTTGTGGTTTAGACACACTGCCAGTCCCCCTCGTTGTGGTTTAGACACACTGCCAGTCCCCCTCGTTGTGGTTTAGACACACTGCCAGCCCCCCTCGTTGTGGTTTAGACACACTGCCAGCCCCCCTCGCTGTGGTTTAGACACACTGCCAGCCCCCCTCGCTGTGGTTTAGACACACTGCCAGCCCCCCTCGCTGTGGTTTAGACACACTGCCAGCCCCCCTCGCTGTGGTTTAGACACACTGCCAGCCCCCCTCGCTGTGGTTTAGACACACTGCCAGCCCCCCTCGCTGTGGTTTAGACACACTGCCAGCCCCCCTCGCTGTGGTTTAGACACACTGCCAGCCCCCCTCGCTGTGGTTTAGACACACTGCCAGCCCCCCTCGCTGTGGTTTAGACACACTGCCAGCCCCCCTCGCTGTGGTTTAGACACACTGCCAGCCCCCCTCGTTGTGGTTTAGACACACTGCCAGCCCCCCTCGCTGTGGTTTAGACACACTGCCAGCCCCCCTCGCTGTGGTTTAGACACACTGCCAGCCCCCCTCGCTGTGGTTTAGACACACTGCCAGCCCCCCTCGTTGTAGTTTAGACACACTGCCAGCCCCCCTCGCTGTGGTTTAGACACACTGCCAGCCCCCCTCGCTGTGGTTTAGACACACTGCCAGCCCCCCTCGTTGTGGTTTAGACACACTGCCAGCCCCCCTCGCTGTGGTTTAGACACACTGCCAGCCCCCCTCGCTGTGGTTTAGACACACTGCCAGCCCCCCTCGTTGTGGTTTAGACACACTGCCAGCCCCCCTCGCTGTGGTTTAGACACACTGCCAGCCCCCCTCGCTGTGGTTTAGACACACTGCCAGGCCCCCTCGTTGTGGTTTAGACACACTGCCAGGCCCCCTCGCTGTGGTTTAGACACACTGCCAGCCCCCCTCGCTGTGGTTTAGACACACTGCCAGCCCCCCTCGCTGTGGTTTAGACACACTGCCAGCCCCCCTCGCTGTGGTTTAGACACACTGCCAGCCCCCCTCGCTGTGGTTTAGACAAACTGCCAGCCCCCCTCGCTGTGGTTTAGACACACTGCCAGGCCCCCTCGTTGTGGTTTAGACACACTGCCAGGCCCCCTCGCTGTGGTTTAGACACACTGCCAGGCCCCCTCGCTGTGGTTTAGACACACTGCCAGCCCCCCACGTTGTGTTTTAGACACACTGCCAGCCCCCCACGTTGTGTTTTAGACACACTGCCAGCCCCCCTCGTTGTGGTTTAGACACACTGCCAGCCCCCCTCGTTGTGGTTTAGACACACTGCCAGCCCCCCTCGCTGTGGTTTAGACACACTGCCAGCCCCCCTCGCTGTAGTTTGTGTGTTCTGATATAAGTCTGATGGGTTTGTTTATGTGTCTCTGCAGGTGGTCTGTGTCTGGACCTGAAGGGGGTGTACATCAGAGACATGACTTACTGTGTGACTCTGGATGGCTTTGCTGTGGTGCTGGATGATGGCAGGCTGGGGTTCATCACTCCTCTAGCCAACAGGATCACTGCAGACGTAAGAACTGTGGGAGGTGTGTGTGTGTGCTTTGATGTAGTGCACACACAATGCAGCAGAGTTTTGTGAATCATGTTAAACAATGAAGCATAACGACTGTGTGAGGTGTTGTGTGAGGTGTTGTGTGAGGTGTTGTGTGAGGTGCCTTGTGAGGTGCCTTGTGAGGTGCTGTGTGAGGTGCTGTGTGAGGTGCCGTGTGAGGTGCCGTGTGAGGTGCCGTGTGAGGTGCCGTGTGAGGTGCCGTGTGAGGTGCCGTGTGAGGTGCCGTGTGAGGTGCCGTGTGAGGTGCCGTGTGAGGTGCCGTGTGAGGTGCCGTGTGAGGTGCCGTGTGAGGTGCCGTGTGAGGTGCCGTGTGAGGTGCCGTGTGAGGTGCCGTGTGAGGTGCCGTGTGAGGTGCCGTGTGAGGTGCTGAAAGTGAAAGGCAGACGTGTGTCAGTGGAAAAGTGGTGATCTGACTGTCCTTGTCTTTCTACAGCAGCTGCAGGGCGTCTGGGCAGCAGATGTAACAGACGGCACGTGTGTGGCTGTCAACAATAAGTACCGACTGGTGACCTTTGGCTGTGCCAGGTACGTGTGTCTGGGAATCTGGTCGGTCTATCTTTTGTGTGATTGGTGTGTGCTTGACCAGAGGTCCTCAAGGATTGTACAATCTGCCAGCTTGGCAGGACTGTCGGGACTATTTTTAATCTCTCACACATTGACACCTGACTGGCTGACTGTCTGGCTGACTGTCTGGCTGACTGTCTGGCTGACTGTCTGGCTGACTGTCTGGCTGACTGTCTGGCTGACTGTCTGGCTGACTGTCTGTCTGGCTGACTGTCTGTCTGGCTGGCTGGCTGTCTGGCTTGTTGACTGGCTGGCTGAGCAGTGTGACTGGATCTCTTGATTGTGTAATTAGCATTCCACTGATGCAGATAGGAAGGGGTTATAGAGGCCTGTGGTGATACTGTCAGCAGGATGCGTGTGCGTCTACAGAGTATTGCTGAGGTCAGCAGGAGACCGAGAGAACCAGAGTGACAGACGGTAGATGGCCAGAGTGACAGACGGTAGACGGCCAGAGTGACAGACGGTAGACGGCCAGAGTGACAGACGGTAGACGGCCAGAGTGACAGACGGTAGACGGCCAGAGTGACAGACGGTAGACGGCCAGAGTGACAGACGGTAGACGGCCAGAGTGACAGACGGTAGACGGCCAGAGTGACAGACGGTAGACGGCCAGAGTGACAGACGGTAGACGGCCAGAGTGACAGACGGTAGACGGCCAGAGTGACAGACGGTAGACGGCCAGAGTGACAGACGGTAGACGGCCAGAGTGACAGACGGTAGACGGCCAGAGTGACAGACGGTAGACGGCCAGAGTGACAGACGGTAGACGGCCAGAGTGACAGACGGTAGACGGCCAGAGTGACAGACGGTAGACGGCCAGAGTGACAGACGGTAGACGGCCAGAGTGACAGACGGTAGACGGCCAGAGTGACAGACGGTAGACGGCCAGAGTGATTTGAATCTCCAACCTTTCATCTAAATATTTATTGAATCATCACGTTGCCTTATTTCAGCAGTTGTTTGTCAGTCAGGAAATGTAGGCTAATTGTATTGAATGATGTATTGAATCTACTGACCGTGTTTCTGTCTGTGTTTCAGTGGCTCAGTGTTGGTGTACAGTATCGACACCACTACAGGGTCCATGCAGCTCTCCCACAAGCTGGAGCTCACTCCTAAACACTACCCCGGTACGTACAGCCCCCTAAACGCACTACCCCGGTACGTACAGCCCCCTAAACGCACTACCCCGGTACGTACAGCCCCCTAAACGCACTACCCCGGTACGTACAGCCCCCTAAACGCACTACCCCGGTACGTACAGCCCCCTAAACGCACTACCCCGGTACGTACAGCCCCCTAAACGCACTACCCCGGTACGTACAGCCCCCTAAACGCACTACCCCGGTACGTACAGCCCCCTAAACGCACTACCCCGGTACGTACAGCCCCCTAAACGCACTACCCCGGTACGTACAGCCCCCTAAACGCACTACCCCGGTACGTACAGCCCCCTAAACGCACTACCCCGGTACGTACAGCCCCCTAAACGCACTACCCCGGTACGTACAGCCCCCTAAACGCACTACCCCGGTACGTACGTACAGCCCCCTAAACGCACTACCCCGGTACGTACAGCCCCCTAAACGCACTACCCCGGTACGTACGTACAGCCCCCTAAATGCACTACCCTGGTACCACCTGACACATGTACCTTTCATACAAACTACTACTCTCTAGTATCACATATTGTTTTTATTGTAAATCGTGGCATGTGTTGGTTTCGACTGGCAAATGCAGGTGGTGTTTAGTTCCCCTCAACACAGGCTATGTATGAGACAGAATCAGTTGATTACATGTTATGGTATGTGTCTGCCCCCTCGTGGAAGTGAATGGTATAAAATGAGAGTATAGCGTGAAATCCTATTGACCTATCCTAAACCTGAGCTCTGTTTTCATCATGGGAGATCCTGCAACCTATCTCTGTCAACAAGTGGTGAAACAAGCCGTGTAGTCTCATACCTCTTTCATGCTGCCTCGCTGTACTGTGCTGGTCTAGGACTGTTGCTGGAAAGTTAGGCCGGAAAACATGAGAATAATAAATCCAAGGACAGTTATGTTTTGGTTCAGAAGGATTGTGTTAAAAGGATATTTAACAAACCCTCCTTATTACAGAAAATATTCCTGTCTGACCTGTCGTCCGTTCCTGCTCTTCCTCCTCCTCTTCCTCATCTTCCTCCTCTTCCACTCCTTCCTTTTCCTCTTCCTCCTCCTTCTCCTCAGACGTGTGGAACAAGACGGGTGCGGTGAAGCTGATCCGCTGGTCCCCTGACTACAGTGTTGCCATGGTGACCTGGGAGTGCGGGGGACTGTCTCTGTGGAGTGTGTTCGGAGCCCACCTCATCTGTACCCTGGGGGAGGACTTTGCGTGAGTGATGCCTTCAAGTAGAACCCTAGCCTCTAGCACAATTACCTCTGCAGTTTAGTCAGCTGCACAGTTGCAACTTTATTTTCCTACCACATATAAAAGCTTTGGTAATGTAGAAAACAGATGTACATATAGTGCATTCAGAAAGTATTCAGACCCCTTCACCTTTTCCACATTTTGTTAAATTACAGCCTTATTCTAAAATTGGTTAAACATTTTTTTATATATAATCAATCTCCACACAATACCCCATAATGACAAAGCGCAAAGTTGTTTTTGCAAATGTATTAAAAATAAAAACCGATCACATTTACATAAGTATTCAGACTCTTTGCGATGAGACTTGAAATTGAGCTCAGGTGCATCCTGTTTCCTTTGATCATCCTTGAGATGTTTCTACAACTTGATTGGAGTCCACCGGTGGTAAATTCAATTGATTGGACATGATTTGGAAAGGCACACACCTGTCTAGATAAGGTCCACAGTTGACACTGCATGTCAAAGCAAAAACCATTGTGACAAGGCACACATCTGAGGAAGGTTACCAAAAAATGTCTGCAGCATTGAAAGTCCCCAAGAACAGTGGCCACCATCATTGTTAAATTGAAGAAGTTTAGAACCACCAAGACTCTTCTGGCTGCCCGGCCAAACTGAGCAATCGGGGGAGAAGGGCCATGGTCAGGGAGGTGACCAAGAACCAGATGTTCACTCTGACAGAGCTAAAGAGTTCCTCTGTGGAGATGGGATAACCTTCCAGAAGGACAACCATCTCTGCAGCACTCCACCAATCAGGCCTTTATGGTAGAGTGGCCAGACGGAAGCCACTCCTCAGTAAAAGTCACATGACAGTCCGCTTGGAGTTTGCCAAAAGGCACCTAAAGACTCTCAGACCATGAGAAACAAGATTCTCTGGTCTGATGAAACCAAGATTGAACTCTATGGCCTGAATGCCAAGTGACACGTCTGGAGCAAACCTGGCACCATCCCTATGGTGGTGGCAGCATCATGCTGTGGGGATGTTTTTCAGCGGCAGGAACTGGGAGCCTAGTCAGGATTGAGAGAAAGATGAACGGAGCAAAGTACAGAGATCCTTGATGAAAACCTGCTCCAGAGTGCTCAGGACATCAGACTGGGGCCAAGGTTCACCTTACAACAGGACAACAACCCTAAGCACACAGCCAAGACAATGCAGGAGTGGCTTCGGGAGAAGTCTCTGAATGTCCTTGAGTGGCCCAGCCATAGCCTGGCTTGAGTAGCCCAGCCAAAGACTTAAACACGATCGAACATCTCTGGAGAGACCTGAAAATAGCTGTGCAGCGACACTCCCCGTCCAACCTGACAGAGCTTGAGAGGATCTGCAGAGAAGAATGGGAGAAACTCTCCAAATACAGGTGTACCAAGCTTGTAGCGTCATACCCAAGAAGACTCAAGGCTGTAATCGCTGCCAAAGGTGCTTCTACAAAGTTCTGAGTAAAGGGTCTGAATACTTATATAAATGTGATATTTCAGTTTTTTTTATTTTGTATACATTTGCAAAGAAATTGTAAACTTGTTTTTACTTTGGGGTTGTGTATAGAATGATTGGGGTGGCAATTTAATCAATTTTAGAATAAGGCTGTAACGTAACAAAATGTGGAAAAACTGAAGGGGTCTGAATACTTTCCAAACAACAAAAACAAGACCTGTACGCCTCGGTACAGACTGAAGATGGCGCTCTTTCATTGACTTCATATTAGGGTGCATTTTGGTTAATTTGTTCTGCCCTCCCATCTCTCGCCAGGTATCGGTCAGACGGCACTAAAAAGAAACCTATAAATATCAGCTCAATGTGCTGGGGAGCGGAGGGCTACCAGCTGTGGGTCATCACCAGCAGAGAGGAGACGGAGCTAGTAGAGAACATGGAGGAGGCTCCTCCCCAGACCCAGCAGGCTGGCATACTGCAGTTCCACTTCATCAAGAGCGCCCTCACGGTCAACCCTTGCACGGTAATGATATGGACGTGGCATTATACACACACACACCCTGTCACCCACTTACAGTGCCTCGGAAAGTAGGCACACCCCTTGACTTTTACCAAATGGCGTTGTTACAAACAAGGATTAAAATGGATTTATTTGTAATTGTTAACTATCTACACAAAACACTTTAATGTCAAAGTGGAAGAAAAATATATGTGTGTGTATGTATATATATATATATATATATATATATATATATAAATTATGTTTTTGGTTATTTTTTATTTTTTTACAAATAATATAAGTATTCAACCCCTTGAGTTAATACATGTTAGAATCACCTTTGGCAGTGATTACAGCTGTGAGTCTTCATGGATAATTCTCAAAGAGCTTTGCACACCTAGATTGTACAATATTTGCCCATTTATTCTTTCAAAAATATTTCAAGCTCTGTCAAGTTGGATATTGATCATTGCTAGACACCCGCCATTTTCCAGTCTTGCCATAGATTTTCAAGCTGATTTTTAAGTCAAAACTGTAACTAGACCTCTCAGGAACATTCAATGTTGTCTTGGTAAGCAACTCTAGTGTAGAGTTGGCCTTGTATTTTAGGTTGTGTCCTTCTGAAAGGCGAATTAATCTCAGTGTCTGGTGGAAAGCAGAGTGAGCTAGGTTTTCCTCTAGGATTTTTGCCTGTGCTCCATTCTGTTTATTTATATCCTAAAAAACTCCCCAGTCCTTGCTGATGATGAGCTCATCCATAATGTGATGCAGCCACTACCATGCTTGGAACATATGAAGTGTTACTTAGTGATGTGTTGGATTTAACACTTTTCTATTCAGGACAAAAAGTTAATTTATTTGCCACATTTTTTGCAGTATTTCTTTACTGCCTTGTTGCAAACGGGATGCATGTTTTGGAACATTTGTATTATGTACAAGCTTCCTTTTCACTGTCATTTAGGTTAGTATTGTGGAGTAACTACAATGTTGTTGATCCATCCTCCGTTTTCTCTTATCACAGCCATTAAACTCATCGTGAATTCCCTGAGCTGTTTCTTTCTCTCTGGCAACTAAGTTAGGAAGGGCTCCTGTATCTTTGTAGTAACTGGGTGTATTGATACACCATCCAAAGTGTAAATAATTACTTCACCATGCTCAAAGTGATAGAGGTGATTTCACTGCTCGACTCAGGGACCTTACAATTATCTGTATGTGTGGGGTACAGAGATGGGGTAGTCGTTTAAAAATCATGTTAAACACTTATTGCACAGAGTGAGTCTGCAACTTATTATGTGACCTGTTAAGCACATTTTTACTCCTGAACTTATTTAGAATGCTTATTCATTTTTAATTGGTATGTAAACATTTCTAAAAACATAATTCCACCTTAACATTATGGGTATTGTGTGTGTGTGTGTGTGTGTGTGTGTGTGTGTGTGTGTGTGTGTGTGTGTGTGTAGGCCAGTGACAAAAAAATCTAAATTTACTAATTTTTTAAAATTTAGCCTGCATCACAACAAAATGTGGAAAAAGTCCAGGGGTGTGAATACTTTCTGAAGGCACGTCCACATGAATACACAGATGGTGTATTTGGGGTTTTAGGCTGGGTGCTTCCTGTATAGCACCTGTATAGCACTTTGTGACATTGGCTGATGTAAAAAGGGCTTTAAAAATAAGTTTGATTGTGTATGAAAAAGTGATGTATTCTGCATAGTCTTTTATATGAGGAATAATGAGTACCTGTTGTCTCCAGAGTAACCAGGAGCAGGTGTTACTTCACGGGGAGGACCGTCTCTACCTAACCTGTGGTGACCCCACCCAGCTCCCCTCTAGCAGCTCAGAGAGCCCCCACCCCCATAACCTCCCCCACGGCGGGGAGGGCAGCCCCCCCCACCACCCATCGCCCAACTCTACCTCTCAGGGACTCAGCACTTTACTGGGATACAAGCACTGGCACGTGGTCCAGGTAGAACCTCCATATACTCTTCGTAGTTGGCCATCCATCTCTTCTTAGTTGGCCATCTATCTCTTCTTAGTTGGCTATCTATCTCTTCTTAGTTGGCTATCTATCTCCTCTTAGTTGGCTATCTATCTCCTCTTAGTTGGCTATCTATCTCCTCTTAGTTGGCTATCTATCTCCTCTTAGTTGGCTATCTATCTCTTCTTAGTTGGCTATCTATCTCTTCTTAGTTGGCTATCTATCTCTTCTTAGTTGGCTATCTATCTCTTCTTAGTTGGCTATCTATCTCTTAGTTGGCTATCTATCTCTTCTCAGTTGGCCATCTATCTCTTCTCAGTTGGCCATCTATCTCTTCTCAGTTGGCCATCTATCTCTTCTCAGTTGGCCATCTATCTCTTCTCAGTTGGCCATCTATCTCTTCTCAGTTGGCCATCTATCTCTTGCTTAATCCTTTTTGAACATTATGTCAGTGTATAATTTACAGTCTGTTATGAGAATCCCCTTCAGATTTAGCCCTGATATGAGCTGCAGAAGAGTTGTATTGTCCTGTCAGTAATACCGTCTCTCTTGTAGATTCACAGTACATACCTAGAGAGCAACTGGCCTATACGGGTGAGTGTGAGGGGGGGGGGGGGGGGGTCTGTCTGTCTGTCGGGGTGAGGGTGGGTGGGTGGTTGTGTCGATGGGTCTGTCTCTCTGTGTGTGTGTGTGTGTGTGTGTGTCAGGCTGTCTTGTCTTGTCTGTCAGGCTGTCTTGTCTTGTCTGTCAGGCTGTCTTGTCTTGTCTGTCAGGCTGTCTTGTCTTGTCTGTCAGGCTGTCTTGTCTTGTCTGTCAGGCTGTCTTGTCTTGTCTGTCAGGCTGTCTTGTCTTGTCTGTCAGGCTGTCTTGTCTGTCAGGCTGTCTTGTCTGTCTGTCAGGCTGTCTTGTCTGTCTGTCAGGCTGTCTTGTCTGTCTGTCAGGCTGTCTTGTCTTGTCAGGCTGTCTTGTCTTGTCTGTCTGTCAGGCTGTCTTGTCTTGTCAGGCTGTCTTGTCTTGTCTGTCTGTCAGGCTGTCTTGTCTTGTCAGGCTGTCTTGTCTTGTCAGGCTGTCTTGTCTTGTCAGGCTGTCTTGTCTTGTCTGTCTGTCAGGCTGTCTTGTCTTGTCTGTCTGTCAGGCTGTCTTGTCTGTCTGTCAGGCTGTCTTGTCTGTCTGTCAGGCTGTCTTGTCTTGTCTGTCTGTCAGGCTGTCTTGTCTTGTCTGTCTGTCTTGTCTTGTCAGGCTGTCTTGTCTTGTCAGGCTGTCTTGTCTTGTCAGGCTGTCTTGTCTTGTCAGGCTGTCTTGTCTTGTCAGGCTGTCTTGTCTTGTCAGGCTGTCTTGTCTTGTCTGTCTGTCTTGTCTTGTCTGTCTGTCTTGTCTGTCTGTCTTGTCTTGTCTGTCTGTCAGGCTGTCTTGTCTTGTCTGTCTGTCAGGCTGTCTTGTCTGTCTGTCAGGCTGTCTTGTCTGTCTGTCAGGCTGTCTTGTCTGTCTGTCAGGCTGTCTTGTCTGTCTGTCAGGCTGTCTTGTCTGTCTGTCAGGCTGTCTTGTCTGTCTGTCAGGCTGTCTTGTCTGTCTGTCTGTCTGTCTGTCTGTCTTGTCTCTGTCTGTCTGTCTGTATCTCTGTCTGTCTGTATCTCTGTCAGGCTGTCTTGTCTTGTCTGTCTGTCAGGCTGTCTTGTCTTGTCTGTCTGTCAGGCTGTCTTGTCTTGTCTGTCTGTCAGGCTGTCTTGTCTGTCTGTCAGGCTGTCTTGTCTTGTCTGTCTGTCAGGCTGTCTTGTCTGTCAGGCTGTCTTGTCTGTCAGGCTGTCTTGTCAGGCTGTCTTGTCTTGTCTGTCAGGCTGTCAGGCTGTCTGGCTGTCTTGTCTGTCTGGCTGTCTTGTCTGTCTGGCTGTCTTGTCTGTCTGGCTGTCTTGTCTGTCTGGCTGTCTTGTCTGTCTGGCTGTCTTGTCTGTCTGTCTGTCTGTCTTGTCTGTCTGGCTGTCTTGTCTGGCTGTCAGGCTGTCTTGTCTTGTCTGTCTGTCAGGCTGTCTTGTCTTGTCTGTCTGTCAGGCTGTCTTGTCTGTCTTGTCTGTCTGTCTGTCAGGCTGTCTTGTCAGGCGGTGTGTCCTGTCTGTCTGTCAGGCTCTGTGGGTGTCTGTCGGTCTGTGGGTGTCGGTGGGTGGGTGTGTCGGTGGGTGTGCTCCTGGTAAAGTGGTCTTTTGATGTCCTTGTGCGTGTCTAGTTTGCAGCCATAGACACAGCAGGCCAGTGTATAGCTGTAGCAGGGAGACGTGGATTTGCACATTACTCCATGTCCACCAGGAAATGGAAGCTGTTTGGGAACATCACTCAGGAGCAGAACATGACCGTGACAGGGGGACTGGTCTGGTGGAACGGCTTTGTTGTTGTTGCCTGTTACAATTTCATCGACCGGCAAGAAGAGGTGAGACAACATGACAGGATATGATACAACACGTCACAATATGACACAATATGATACGACGCAACATGATACGACCCGACCCGACGCAAACGACGCGACGCAATACGACCCGGCACAATACGACGCGATACAGCACGATATGACATGACGCAATACGACGCGATACGACACAATACAATACGCCACGACACAATACGATGCGATACGACACAGTACAATACGCCACGACACAATACGATGCGATACGGCACAGTAGAATACGCCACGACACAATACGATGCGATACGGCACAGTAGAATACGACACGATACGACGCAATACGACACAGTAGAATGCGATACGACACAATACGGCACGACACAACACAACACAATACAATACGACGCAATACGACAGTACAATACGACACGACGCAATACGACAGTACAATACGACGCAATATGACAGTACAATACGACACGACGCAATACGACAGTACGACACGATGCAATATGACAGTACAATACGACACGACGCAATACGACAGTACAATACGACGCAATATGACAGTACAATACGACACGACGCAATACGACAGTACAATACGACACGACGCAATGCGACAGTACGACACGACGCAATACGACAGTACAATACGACACGACGCAATACGACACGACGCAATACGACAGTACAATACGACACGACGCAATACGACAGTACAATACGACACGACGCAATACGACAGTACAATACGACGCAATACGACAGTACAATACGACGCAATACGACAGTACAATACGACACGACGCAATACGACAGTACAATACGACACGACGCAATACGACAGTACAATACGACACGACGCAATACGACAGTACAATACGACAGTACAATACGACAGTACAATACGACAGTACAATACGACAGTACAATACGACAGTACAATACGACAGTACAATACGACAGTACAATACGACAGTACAATATGACACGACGCAATACGACAGTACAATACGACACGACGCAGTACGACAGTACAATACGACACGACGCAATACGACAGTACGACACGACGCAATACGACAGTACAATACGACGCGATACGACGCGATGCGACGCGATACGACAGTACGATACGACGGTACGATACGACGGTACGATGCGACGGTACGATGCGACGGTACGATACGACGGTACGATACGACGGTACGATACGACGGTACGATACGACGGTACGATACGACGGTACGACACGACGGTACGACACGACGCAATACGACAGTACAATACGACAGTACAATACGACAGTACAATACGACAGTACAATACGACAGTACAATACGACAGTACAATACGACACGACGCAACACGACAGTACAATACAACACGACGCAACACGACAGTACAATACGACACGACGCAACACGACAGTACAATACGACACGACGCAACACGACAGTACAATACGACGCAATACAACAGTACGACACGACACGACGCAATACGACAGTACAATACGACACGGCACAATACGACGCGATACAGCACGATATGACATGACGCAATACGACGCGATACGACACAATGCATTACGCCACGACACAATACGATGCGATACGACACAGTACAATACGCCACGACACAATACGACATGACGCAATACGGCACAGTCGAATACGACACGATACGACGCAATACGACACAGTACAATGCGATGCGACACAATACGGCACGACACAACACAATACAATACGACGCAATACGACAGTACAATACGACACGACGCAATACGACAGTACAATACGACGCAATACGACAGTACAATACGACACGACGCAATACGACAGTACAATACGACGCAATATGACAGTACAATACGACACGACGCAATATGACAGTACAATACGACACGACGCAATACGACAGTACGACACGACGCAATATGACAGTACAATACGACACGACGCAATACGACAGTACGACACGACGCAATATGACAGTACAATACGACACGACGCAATATGACAGTACGACACGACGCAATATGACAGTACAATACGACGCAATATGACAGTACAATACGACGCAATATGACAGTACAATACGACACGACGCAATACGACAGTACGACACGATGCAATATGACAGTACAATACGACACGACGCAATACGACAGTACAATACGACGCAATATGACAGTACAATACGACACGACGCAATACGACAGTACA
The DNA here is from genome assembly GCF_029448725.1 of Salvelinus fontinalis. Lineage (NCBI taxonomy): Eukaryota > Metazoa > Chordata > Actinopteri > Salmoniformes > Salmonidae > Salvelinus > Salvelinus fontinalis. The sequence goes on along the minus strand of NC_074666.1, from coordinate 6,113,719 downwards.
GTACGACACGACGCAATGCGACAGTACGACACGACGCAATACGACAGTACAATACGACACGACGCAATACGACACGACGCAATACGACAGTACAATACGACACGACGCAATACGACAGTACAATACGACACGACGCAATACGACAGTACAATACGACACGACGCAATACGACAGTACAATACGACAGTACAATACGACAGTACAATACGACAGTACAATATGACACGACGCAATACGACAGTACAATACGACACGACGCAGTACGACAGTACAATGCGACACGACGCAATACGACAGTACGACACGACGCAATACGACAGTACAATACGACGCGATGCGACGCGATACGACGGTACGATACGACGGTACGATACGACGGTACGATGCGACGGTACGATGCGACGGTACGATACGACGTACGATACGACGGTACGATACGACGGTACGATACGACGGTACGATACGACGGTACGATACGACGGTACGATACGACGGTACGATACGACGGTACGACACGACGCAATACGACAGTACAATACGACAGTACAATACGACAGTACAATACGACAGTACAATACGACAGTACAATACGACAGTACAATACGACAGTACAATACGACAGTACAATACGACAGTACAATACGACAGTACAATACGACGCAACACGACAGTACAACACGACAGTACAACACGACAGTACAACACGACAGTACAACACGACAGTACAACACGACAGTACAACACGACAGTACAATACGACAGTACAATACGACAGTACAATACGACACGACGCAACACGACAGTACAATACGACACGACGCAACACGACAGTACAATACGACACGACGCAACACGACAGTACAATACGACGCAATACAACAGTACGACACGACGCAATACAACAGTACGACACGACACGACGCAATACGACAGTACAATACGACACGGCACAATACGACGCGATACAGCACGATATGACATGACGCAATACGACGCGATACGACACAATGCATTACGCCACGACACAATACGATGCGATACGACACAGTACAATACGCCACGACACAATACGACATGACGCAATACGGCACAGTAGAATACGACACGATACGACGCAATACGACACAGTACAATGCGATGCGACACAATACGGCACGACACAACACAATACAATACGACGCAATACGACAGTACAATACGACGCAATATGACAGTACAATACGACACGACGCAATACGACAGTACAATACGACGCAATACGACAGTACAATACGACACGACGCAATACGACAGTACAATACGACGCAATACGACAGTACAATACGACGCAATATGACAGTACAATACGACACGACGCAATATGACAGTACAATACGACACGACGCAATACGACAGTACGACACGACGCAATATGACAGTACAATACGACACGACGCAATACGACAGTACGACACGACGCAATACGACAGTACAATACGACACGACGCAATATGACAGTACGACACGACGCAATATGACAGTACGACACGACGCAATATGACAGTACAATACGACGCAATATGACAGTACAATACGACGCAATATGACAGTACAATACGACGCAATATGACAGTACAATACGACGCAATATGACAGTACAATACGACGCAATATGGCAGTACAATACGACGCAATATGACAGTACAATACGACGCAATATGACAGTACAATACGACACGACGCAATACGACAGTACAATACGACACGACGCAATACGACAGTACAATACGACACGACGCAATACGACAGTACAATACGACACGACGCAATACAACAGTACAATACGACACGACGCAATACGACGCAATACGACACGACGCAATACGACGCAATACGACACGACGCAATACGACGCAATACGACACGACGCAATACGACGCAATACGACACGACGCAATACGACGCAATACGACACGACGTAATACGACAGTACAATACGACACGACGCAATACGACAGTACAATACGACACGACGCAACACGACAGTACAATACGACACGACGTAATACGACAGTACAATACGACACGACGCAATACGACAGTACAATACGACACGACGCAATACGACTGTACAATACGACACGACGCAATACGACAGTACAATACGACACGACGCAATACGACAGTACAATACGACACGACGCAATACGACAGTACAATACGACACGACGCAATACGACACGACGCAATATGACAGTACAATACGACACGACGCAATATGACAGTACAATACGACGCAACACGACAGTACAATACGACACGACGTAATACGACAGTACAATACGACGCAATACAACAGTACGACACGACACGACGCAATACGACAGTACAATACGCCACGACACAATACGACATGACGCAATACGGCACAGTAGAATACGACACGATACGACGCAATACGACACAGTACAATGCGATGCGACACAATACGGCACGACACAACACAATACAATACGACGCAATACGACAGTACAATACGACGCAATATAACAGTACAATACGACACGACGCAATACGACAGTACAATACGACGCAATACGACAGTACAATACGACACGACGCAATATGACAGTACAATACGACACGACGCAATACGACAGTACGACACGACGCAATACGACAGTACGACACGACGCAATACGACAGTACGACACGACGCAATACGACAGTACGACACGACGCAATACGACAGTACGACACGACGCAATACGACAGTACGACACGACGCAATATGACAGTATAATACGACGCAATATGACAGTATAATACGACGCAATATGACAGTACAATACGACGCAATATGACAGTACAATACGACACGACGCAATACGACAGTACGACACGACGCAATATGACAGTACAATACGACGCAATATGACAGTACAATACGACGCAATATGACAGTACAATACGACACGACGCAATATGACAGTACAATACGACACGACGCAATACGACAGTACAATACGACACGACGCAATACGACAGTACAATACGACACGACGCAATACGACAGTACGACACGACGCAATATGACAGTACGACACGACGCAATACGACAGTACGACACGACGCAATACGACAGTACGACACGACGCAATACGACAGTACGACACGACGCAATACGACAGTACGACACGACGCAATACGACAGTACGACACGACGCAATACGACAGTACGACACGACGCAATATGACAGTATAATACGACGCAATATGACAGTATAATACGACGCAATATGACAGTACAATACGACGCAATATGACAGTACAATACGACACGACGCAATACGACAGTACGACACGACGCAATATGACAGTACAATACGACGCAATATGACAGTACAATACGACGCAATATGACAGTACAATACGACACGACGCAATACGACAGTACGACACGACGCAATATGACAGTACAATACGACGCAATACGACAGTACAATACGACGCAATATAACAGTACAATACGTCACGACGCAATACGACAGTACAATACGACGCAATACGACAGTACAATACGACACGACGCAATATGACAGTACAATACGACACGACGCAATACGACAGTACGACACGACGCAATACGACAGTACGACACGACGCAATATGACAGTATAATACGACGCAATATGACAGTATAATACGACGCAATATGACAGTACGACACGACGCAATATGACAGTACAATACGACACGACGCAATACGACAGTACGACACGACGCAATATGACAGTACAATACGACGCAATATGACAGTACAATACGACGCAATATGACAGTACAATACGACGCAATATGACAGTACAATACGACGCAATATGACAGTACAATACGACACGACGCAATACGACAGTACAATACGACACGACGCAATACGACAGTACAATACGACACGACGCAATACGACAGTACGACACGACGCAATACGACAGTACGACACGACGCAATACGACAGTACGACACGACGCAATACGACAGTACGACACGACGCAATACGACAGTACGACACGACGCAATACGACAGTACGACACGACGCAATACGACAGTACGACACGACGCAATATGACAGTATAATACGACGCAATATGACAGTATAATACGACGCAATATGACAGTACAATACGACGCAATATGACAGTACAATACGACACGACGCAATACGACAGTACGACACGACGCAATATGACAGTACAATACGACGCAATATGACAGTACAATACGACGCAATATGACAGTACAATACGACGCAATATGACAGTACAATACGACGCAATATGACAGTACAATACGACACGACGCAATACGACAGTACGACACGACGCAATATGACAGTACAATACGACGCAATATGACAGTACAATACGACGCAATATGACAGTACAATACGACGCAATATGACAGTACAATACGACGCAATATGACAGTACAATACGACGCAATACGACAGTACAATACGACACGACGCAATACGACAGTACAATACGACACGACGCAATACGACAGTACAATACGACACGACGCAATACGACGCAATACGACACGACGCAATACGACGCAATACGACACGACGCAATACGACGCAATACGACACGATGCAATACGACGCAATACGACGCAATACGACACGACGTAATACGACAGTACAATACGACACGACGCAATACGACAGTACAATACGACACGACGCAACACGACAGTACAATGCAACACGACAGTACAATACGACACGACGTAACACGACAGTACAATACGACACGACGCAATACGACAGTACGACACGACACGACGCAATACGACAGTACGACACGACACGACGCAATACGACAGTACAATACGACACGACGCAATACGACAGTACAATACGACACGACGCAATACGACAGTACGACACGACGCAATACGACGGTACAATACGACACGACGCAATACGACACGACACGACGCAATACGACAGTACAATACGACACGACGCAATACGACAGTACAATACGACACGACGCAATACGACAGTACAATACGACACGACGTAATACGACAGTACAATACGACACGACGCAATACGACAGTACAATACGACACGACGTAATACGACAGTACAATACGACACGACGCAATACGACAGTACAATACGACACGACGTAATACGACAGTACAATACGACGCAACGCAATACGACAGTACAATACGACACGACGCAACACGACAGTACAATACGACACGACGCAACACGACAGTACAATACGACACGACGCAACACGACAGTACAATACGACACGACGCAATACGACAGTACAATACGACACGACGCAACACGACAGTACAATACGACACGGCGCAATACGACAGTACAATACGACACGACGCAATACGACAGTACAATACGACACGACGCAATACGACAGTACAATACGACAGTACAATACGACAGTACAATACGACACGACGCAATACGACAGTACAATACGACACGACGCAATACGACAGTACAATGCAACACGACAGTACAATACGACACGATGCAATACGACAGTACAATACGACACGACGCAATACGACACGACGCAACAAGACAGTACATAACTGGATAACTGGATCACAATACCCCTCTTTGTTCACTACACACTATTCTCATTGTATTTGGATGAGGCGCGGAGGGGCTGGGCGCGGAGGGGCTGGGCGCGGAGGGGCTGGGCGCGGAGGGGCTGGGCGCGGAGGGGCTGGGCGCGGAGGGGCTGGGCGCGGAGGGGCTGGGCGCGGAGGGGCTGGGCGCGGAGGGGCTGGGCGCGGAGGGGCTGGGCGCGGAGGGGCTGGGCGCGGAGGGGCTGGGCGCGGAGGGGCTGGGCGCGGAGGGGCTGGGCGCGGAGGGGCTGGGCGCGGAGGGGCTGGGCGCGGAGGGGCTGGGCGCGGAGGGGCTGGGCGCGGAGGGGCTGGGCGCGGAGGGGCTGGGCGCGGAGGGGCTGGGCGCGGAGGGGCTGGGCGCGGAGGGGCTGCGTTTTCCCCAGCTGATGGATTCAGTTAATGATTGTTTGATTGGATTGACCGACTGATTGATTGAGAGACGAGAAGAACAGCAGTATTGAATGTTTCTCCTGTCCTCCTGGCTAGCTGTGTCTCTACCTGATTGATAGATCTATACAGTAGATGTAATGATTGTGTTTCTCCTGTCCTCCTGGCTAGCTGTGTCTCTACCTGATTGATAGATCTATACAGTAGATGTAATGATTGTGTTTCTCCTGTCCTCCTGGCTAGCTCTGTCTCTACCTGATTGGTAGATCTATACAGTAGATGTAATGATTGTGTTTCTCCTGTCCTCCTGGCTAGCTCTGTCTCTATCTGATTGGTAGATCTATACAGTAGATGTAATGATTGTGTTTCTCCCTGGCTAGCTGTGTCTCTACCTGATTGATAGATCTATACAGTAGATGTAATGATTGTGTTTCTCCTGTCCTCCTGGCTAGCTCTGTCTCTACTTGATTGGTAGATCTATACAGTAGATGTAATGATTGTGTTTCTCCCTGGCTAGCTGCGTCTGTACCTGCGGTCATCTAACCTGGATAACACCTTCTCCTCCGTCACCAAGCTGCACTCTGGCACTCTGCTGCTCAACGTGTTCAGAGACATGATCATCCTCTTCAGAGCAGACTGCTCCATCTGCCTCTACAGCATGGAGAGGAGACACGACGGGTAGGGTGGAACACACATGCTTAGGACAGGCACAGGCATGCACACAAACTCATACTCAACAAGAAAACTTATCTCACTCTCACACACAACATTACTAGCAGGCAGGACAGGTACTGAATGTCACCTGACCCAGAAGGTCTCAGACAGTAATCAGTAGTGTTGTGAAAAGAAAGTCACGAGAACTTTGTGGGGAAAAACCCAGTAATGCCTATCACATGATGAGATTTGTTCTTTCAGTTCATGAAACATGGGACCGGTGTAGATACGGAAAGAGCCATACAGACACCATTTACATAAATAAGGAAGTAAGATAAACTAACAAGATGTCACAGTAACCTACTAAAGAACATTAAACAGTCCAAAAGGAAGTTTTATAACATTGGCTGGGGCCTTAACTGGGGTTAAGCTTTTACAACAGAGAATACAGAGAATGTGTGTGTCTGTGTGTGTCTCTCTCTCTGTGTGTATGTGTGTGTGTGTGTGTGTGTGTGTGTGTGTGTGTGTGTGTGTGTGTGTGTGTCTCTCTGCAGGCCCAATCCATCAGCCAGTGTTGAGCTGCTTCAGGAGGTGTCCATGTCTCGCTACATTCCTCATCCTGCCCTGGTGGTGTCGGTCACCCTCACCTCCGTACGCACAGAGACCGGCATCACGCTCAAAGCCCCACAGCAGGTACACACACACACACAGACGCACAACCTCACCTCCGTACCCCCAGAGACCGGCATCACGCTCAAAGCCCCACAGCAGGTACACACACACACACACACACAGACGCACAACCTCACCTCCGTACCCCCAGAGACCGGCATCACGCTCAAAGCCCCACAGCAGGTACACACACACACACACAGACGCACAACCTCACCTCCGTACCCCCAGAGACGGCATCACGCTCAAAGCCCCACAGCAGGTACACACACACACACACACACACAGACGCACAACCTCACCTCCGTATCCCCAGAGACCGGCATCACGCTCAGAGCATCTTTCTTTTGTTGTTTTTCAGAGTCAGTAGAAAGGCCTCTAGTGTTCTAAGTTTTCAAAACTGTGACCTTAATTGCCTACCGTCTGTAAGCTGTTTGTGACTTAACGACCGTTCCACAGGTGCATGTCCATTAATTGTTTATGGTTCATTGAACAAGCATGGGAAACAGTGTTTAAACCCTTTACAATGAAGATCTGTGAAGTAATTTTTTCAGGGTCCTGAAAAAGGGACGTTTCATTTTTTTCCTGAGTTTATGTACCGAGTCGCTCTGGATAACAGCTAAAGGATTCAAATGTAAATGTTTTCATGTGTGTGTCCCTCTGTGCCCGTGACAGGCCTGTATGGCAGACAGCATCATCCTGAACCTGGCAGGCCAGCTCATCATGCTTCAGAGAGACCGTTCTGGACCCCAGATACAGGAGAAGGTTCCCAGTCACATCCCCTATTCACCTCCTAGCAGGGTTGGGGTCAATTCCATTTCAATTCAGTCAAGTGTACTTCCTGAGTTGAAATGGATTGACCCCAAGCCTTCTCCCTAGTATTTGTATTTTATTATGGATCCCCATTAGTTCCTGCCAGGGCATCTGCTATTCTTCCTGGGGTTTATTATGGATCCCCATTAGTTCCTGCCAAGGCAGCAGCTACTCTTCCTGGGGTTTATTATGGATCCCCATTAGTTCCTGCCAAGGCAGCAGCTACTCTTCCTGGGGTTTATTATGGATCCCCATGAGTTCCTGCCAAGGCAGCAGCTACTCTTCCTGGGGTTTATTATGGATCCCCATTAGTTCCTGCCAGGGCAGCTGCTACTCTTCCTGGGGTTTATTATGGATCCACATTAGTTCCTGCCAAGGCAGCAGCTACTCTTCCTGGGGTTTATTATGGATCCCCATTAGTTCCTGCCAAGGCAGCAGCTACTCTTCCTGTGGTTTATTATGGATCCCCATTAGTTCCTGCCAGGGCAGCAGCTACTCTTCCTGGGGTTTATTATGGATCCCCATTAGTTCCTGCCAAGGCAGCAGCTACTCTTCCTGGGGTTTATTATGGATCCCCATTAGTTCCTGCCAGGGCAGCTGCTACTCTTCTTGGGGTTTATTATGGATCCCCATTAGTTCCTGCCAAGGCAGCAGCTACTCTTCCTGGGGTTTATTATGGATCCCCATTAGTTCCTGCCAAGGCAGCAGCTACTCTTCCTGGGGTTTATTATGGATCCCTATTAGTTCCTGCCAGGGCAGCAGCTACTCTTCCTGGGGTTTATTATGGATCCCTATTAGTTCCTGCCAGGGCAGCTGCTACTCTTCCTGGGGTTTATTATGGATCCCCATTAGGTCCTGCCAAGGCAGCAGCTACTCTTCCTGGGGTTTATTATGGATCCCCATTAGTTCCTGCCAAGGCAGCAGCTACTCTTCCTGGGGTTTATTATGGATCCCCATTAGTTCCTGCCAGGGCAGCTGCTACTCTTCCTGGGGTTTATTATGGATCCCCATTTGTTCCTGCCAAGGCAGCAGCTACTCTTCCTGGGGTTTATTATGGATCCCTATTAGTTCCTGCCAGGGCAGCTGCTACTCTTCCTGGGGTTTATTATGGATCCACATTAGTTCCTGCCAAGGCAGCAGCTACTCCTCCTGGGGTTTATTATGGATCCCCATTAGTTCCTGCCAGGGCAGCAGCTACTCTTCCTGGGGTTTATTATGGATCCCCATTTGTTCCTGCCAAGGCAGCAGCTACTCTTCCTGGGGTTTATTATGGATCCCTATTAGTTCCTGCCAGGGCAGCTGCTACTCTTCCTGGGGTTTATTATGGATCCACATTAGTTCCTGCCAAGGCAGCAGCTACTCTTCCTGGGGTTTATTATGGATCCCCATTAGTTCCTGCCAGGGCAGCTGCTACTCTTCCTGGGGTTTATTATGGATCCACATTAGTTCCTGCCAAGGCAGCAGCTACTCTTCCTGGGGTTTATTATGGATCCCCATTAGTTCCTGCCAGGGCAGCTGCTACTCTTCCTGGGGTTTATTATGGATCCCCATTAGTTCCTGCCAGGGCAGCTGCTACTCTTCCTGGGGTCCAAACACACCAAATTACATATAAAACAGCAGATAAAACAGTGAACTATGTTTGTACTGAATGAGCTAAAGATAAAATAGTACATCATATAACATCTCTACATCACCACATATCCACAACATGTTCAATATCACAATGTTATAATTTATCTGACATTGGAATCATTACACCCAGCAACTTGTCACTTCATTATTGATTCATTCATTGGTATCATACAGGGTACATTATATAGTGTGTGTGTGTATGAGAGAGGGGTTGTTATGGTGTTTAACGCTCTCTCTCCCTCCAGCTGCCGTTCTGTCCTCCAGTGGTTCTGGCTCAGTATGTAGAGAATGTGTGGACGACGTGTCGCAGTAACAGGAAGAAGCGCCACCTACTGGAGGCTCTGTGGCTGTCGTGTGGAGAGGCTGGGATGAAGGTATACCTGCTATCTGTTTTTACTACATCTATTGTGGATTAGTGTCTCCTGTTGTTGTCTGTGAATGGCCAAATAAATTAACCCAACTAAAACGTTGTCTTTTGTGACTGTTGCTGGCTGCAATGATTTGACAAACCTGTTTCCTTGTCTTATGTTCTGTTATCTGAAGGTGTGGCTCCCCTTGTTCCCCCGTGACCATCGTAAGCCCCACTCCTTCCTGTCCCGCCGCATCATGCTCCCCTTCCACATCAACATCTACCCCCTGGCTGTGCTGTTTGAGGATGCTCTGGTTCTGGGAGCTTCCAACGAGACGGTGCTCTATGACAGCCTGCAGGTAGAGAGGAGTGTCATTTTATTATAGTAGTTATTATAGTAGGAGCGTTCCCTGGGGCTGGGTGCATCTAATGAGCAGTGATGCCAACTTAGCAATTTTGTTGCTAGATTTACCTACTTTTCAGAGTACCCTGGCAACCTTTTTTTCCAAACAGCACCTAGCAACGCATGTAGCTACTTTTAAAAATGTATTTGGAAGTTTTAGCAACTTTTGAAAAGTGACTCAAACGCTAAAATGCATTTTTCACTCTAAATGACACACAACCGATTTCCTCAGTCACAACACACGTGCCTGGCTGCAACAGTGCATTGTGAGTGACGTCAGCAGCAGGCGCTCAGCTCGTCCACAGGCAGCAGCAGGCCAGCAGCAATTTCAGCAAATTGCAAATCATTGTTGGCTGACTGCAGCAGCAGTAGTATGCGTTCGACGAGACAAACCCAATGAATATAGTTGGTCACGAATGTTTGATCTAGAACAGAACTTAACACATCAATCAACATGTCTCAATCACAACTGTACAGCCAGAAGTACAGAAAGAGTGGGAGTCTGTACCTGAATTTAAAGGGTGGCTGAAGCCAGTAATCGGGGATGATTGACAGGCATACTGTGCGTACTGCAAATCAGATATGTTTGCAAAAATGTATGACATCAAAAAACATTGTGCTACAGCAAAGCATATAAATAAATCAAAACCGTACAACCACACAACGCAGTCTACATTACCACAGTTGGTTAAGAAAGTGGATAACTGCAAAAGCGCAGAAGCTACTATGGCAATGGCCACTGCAGAGCATTGTTCGCTGCTAGCATGCGACCATTTTAGGTATGGCTTGCCAAGCTGCCTTTTCAGATTCTGTGGCAGCAACAAACTTCCAAATGCACTGCACCAAGTGCACAGAAATGATTAGGGGAGTACTGGCTCCTTATTTTCTCAAAAGAGTAACATCAGATGTGGGGGATGAGAAGTTCAGTCTCCTTTTGGATGAGTCCTCTGTCAGTGTCTCGAAATACCTGGATGTGGTGATTCAGTATTTCAGTGCTAATAAAAGAACCGTTGTGTCCACATTTCTTGGTCTGGTGGAGGGAGGCGATGCCAGATCAATAGTAAAGGCGGTAGTTGAGTTTCTTGAGAAGTGTAACCTTACAAAAGAACATCTTCAGGGTATTGGCACTGATAATGTGTCCGTGATGACTGGGGTGCACAAGATTTTAAAGGAAGAATGTGCATTGCCCAATTTGCTACTCATCTGCTGTGTGTGCCATCCTTTATAATTGGCTGTCAGTGCAGCATCCAAAGAAACCATCCCTAGGAGTGTTGAGTACTTAATCAGGGAAACCTACTACTGGTTTTTGATTTCCCCTAAACGGCACGAGGCATACAAAGGAGTGTACATCTGTCCATCACCGTACCTTGGGTACCTTTTCGAGAGCACGGAGTACCCAGAGTACCCAACTCAGTCTTGCGCCAGAGGACAAAAAGGTCATTTGGAGACAGTGCATCAGCTACATTGTCGCTTTAAGCAAGGAGCTGCAAGCAAGGCTCCCAGACAACCTAGAAGACTTGCGACACATGGCCTTGTTCAGTGTTAAGGAAACACTAAAGCACAATAAAGGCACCACTGAAATTATTAAAGTAGCTGAGCTACTGAGATACCAGCCACAAACAATTGAGCAAACTGTTTCCCAATGGAGAAACATCCATCTGTTTAGGTGGGACTCAACTGAAAATACAGTCGAGTTTTGGAGTGAAGTGAATAACTACACGGACTCTTCCGGGTCAAATCCATTTGAAGAACTGTGCAAAGCTGCACTCGCTGCCCTCTCCTTGCCACACTCAAATGCGGAGGTTGAACGGCTGTTCAGCCAAATGAGTGTGTCACTGCACACTCTCAACTCCATACTCCTGGTGCGATATGGACTGAAGCTGGCTGGTGAAACCTGTTACCAGCATAAACTACCAAGTGAAGTTCTGCAGCAGTTTGGCACCACAGCAGCATACAGCTTTAAGGCCGCTCCAACCTCGTCTGCTGGTTCCAGCTCCGTGACAATGCAGTTGGACAGTGAAGATGAAGATGATTTCCTTGCCAATCTGTGATTCATCATATTTACAGTACGTATGCAAGGAGTGGACTTTCTGCAACTGGCGGAGACACACAGCTGGTGGTGGCAGTGTGTACTGCAGTGTGAGCAAGAACAGTGGCAATATCTGGAGGAAACCATTGAGCAGCTAGCCAGCCAAGCAGCACAACAACCTGGAGAGAGATGCCTAGCGCAGACATTATTTCAGTTAAGTTGCTTGTTCAATAAGACAGCATATATACCTTGTTATTAGCTTGTACCTATAATTGTTGATCAGTTAGGTAGCATGTTAACTAACTACCAATACACTGCTTAAAACTATAATTGTTCAGAATGTGTAGGTTAACTAGTTAAAAAGAAAATAAATTAAATAATTGTTCAATGTGTAATTGTTCAATAATTCAATGTGTTTAAAAATATCTGATCATATAAGATGTGTTTATTACTTTTACAAAAAAAAAAAAGTGATAATAAACAAACAAATCTAAACTAACAAATGTCAAATCATATTTTTTGCCGAGATGGCCAGTCAATTTGAGTAACAATATTGTGTATTCTACGTAATGACACAGTTTTAAGTTAAGTAATGACGTCATCATGCAATGACATCACAACGTCACTTAGCAACAAATCGACCTGCCTCTAGCAACTTCCCCTGAAAATGAGTTGACAACACTGCTAATGAGACTGTGTTCTATGACGGCCTGCAGGTAGGGAGGACTGTAGTTGTTGTAGCAGCTACAGCAGCAGTAGTCATCCCCCCCACAGCATCTGCTCTTTCCTAGCCATTGTTGTGGATTTTGTCGGCTTGGTGTAGGAGGAGCATAGTGACCAAGGCATTTGTGTCAGAGAGATCTGAAACAATTTTTCTAGCCATGTTCACTTTATTTGAGGGAAAGTGAGTCAGTGGGCAGACGAGGTTAAGAGAGAAATAATAGTAGTAGCCTGTGAAGGATAGAGTAGAAAATAAGATTAAAAACTCAAATGTTTTGTGTCTTTTCTGCAGGGTCCCAGAGAGGGCCGGGAGTCCCTAGAGGGGTTGTTCCCCTACTGCACGGTGGAGAGGACTTCCCAGATCTACCTCCACCACATCCTGAGGCAACTCCTGGTCCGTAACCTGGGGGAGCAGGCCCTTCTCCTGGCCCAATCCTGTGCAGCGCTCCCCTACTTCCCCCACGTCATGGAGCTCATGGTTCACGTGGTGCTGGAGGAGGAGGCCACCTCCCGGGAGCCCATCCCTGACCCGCTGCTGCCCACCGTGGCCAAGTTCATCACCGAGTTCCCCCTGTTCCTCCAGGTAACAGAGAGAGGGAGACTTTGATCAAGTGGTTAATTTATAAAATATATATTTTACCTTTATTTAGCCAGGTAGGCCAGTTGAGAACAAGTTCTCATTTACAACTGCAACCTGGCCAAAATAAAGCAAAGCAGTGCGACACAAACAGAGTTACACATGGAATAAACAAACATACAGTCAATAACAGAATAGAAAAGTCTATATACAGTGTGTGCAAATGAGGTACGATTAGGGAGGTAAGGCAATAAATAGGCCATAGTGGTGAAGTAATTACAATTTAGCAATAAACACTGGAGTGATAGATGGGCAGAAGATTAATGTGCAAGGTAGTGATACTGGGGTGCAAAGGAGCAAAAATAAATAAATAATTAACAATATGGGGATGAGGTAGTTGGATTGGCTATTTACCGATGGGCTATGTGCAATGATCTGTGAGCTGCTGAATGTTGTTGCCTAGTCTAGGACATTCAAGGTCATGATAATTACTGATCTTGTGTACAGTAGTCTTGGTTTGTCTGAATTCGTATCCTGTCACTACTTTTGACTTGGGCTCGTGGTGTTTTATCAGGATCCCCATTAGCATCCTATCCAGTGGTGGAAGAAATACCCCATTGTCATACTTGAGTAAAAGTATAGATACCTTTTTTAATAGAAAGTTACTCAAGTAAAAGTGGAAGTCACCCAGTAAAATAACACTTGAGTAAAAGTATTTGGTTGTGAATATAACTATCAAAAGTAAATGTATAAATCATTTCCAATTCCTTATATTAAGCAAAGCAGACGGCACCATTTTTTAAATTTTTTATTTTATTTTATTTTTTATACAGATAGTCAGGAGCACACTCCAACACTCAGACTTCATTACAGATAGCCAGGGGCACACTCCAACACTCAGACATCATTACAGATAGCCAGGGGCACACTCCAACACTCAGACATTATTTACAGATAGCCAGGGGCACACTCCAACACTCAGACATTATTTACAGATAGCCAGGGGCACGCTCCAACACTCAGACATTATTTACAGATAGCCAGGGGCACGCTCCAACACTCAGACATTATTTACAGATAGCCAGGGGCACGCTCCAACACTCAGACATTTATAAAAGATGTGTTTGTGTTTAGTGAGTCCGCCAGATCAGAGGCAGTAGGGATGACCAGGGATGTTCTCTTGAAGTGCAGAAATTGGACCATTTTCTTTTCCTGCTAAGCATTCAAAATGTAGAGTACTTTTGGGTGTCAGGGAAAATGTATGGAGTAAAAAGTACTTCATTTTCTTTAGGAATGTAGTGAAGTAAAAGTTGGCCAAAATATAAATAGTAAAGTACAGATACCCTAAAAAACTACATAAGTAGTATTTTTACTTAAGTACTTTACATTACTGCTCCTATCACTACTTTTGACCTGGGCCAATAGGGCTCTGGTTAAAACTAGTGCACTATATAGTGATTGTGTGTCTAATGTAGCTCCGCCTGTGTGTTTCTGCTCCAGACCATCGTGCACTGCGCCAGGAAGACAGAGTTTGCCCTGTGGAACTACCTGTTTGCTGCTGTGGGCAACCCCAAGGATCTGTTTGAGGAATGTCTGATGGCTCAGGACCTGGACACCGCTGCATCCTATCTCATTATACTACAGGTTAACATACTCCCCTGTCTCATCCTAATAGCCAGAGACAAACATTATTTAGAAATGTGACTGGTGGAGCCAGGGTTAAGGTTAGGGATGGAGCCAGGGTTAAGGTTAGGGATGGAGCCAGGGTTAAGGTTAGGGATGGAGCCAGGGTTAAGGTTAGGGATGGAGCCAGGGTTAAGGTTAGGGATGGAGCCAGGGTTAAGGTTAGGGATGGAGCCAGGGTTAAGGTTAGGGATGGAGCCAGGGTTAAGGTTAGGGATGGAGCCAGGGTTAAGGTTAGGGATGGAGCCAGGGTTAAGGTTAGGGATGGAGCCAGGGTTAAGGTTAGGGATGGAGCCAGGGTTAAGGTTAGGGATGGAGCCAGGGTTAAGGGTCAAGTAGTTAAAAGGCTTGTATTGATAATGTGACTGTGGTCCTCAGAACATGGAGGTTCCAGCGGTGAGCAGGCAACACGCTACGCTACTCTTCAACACGGCTCTGGAGCAGGGCAAGTGGGACCTCTGTCGTCACATGATCCGATTCCTCAAGGCCATTGGCTCTGGGGAGATGGAGACCCCACCCCCAACACCAACCACTCAGGTACAAGAAGGAACAAATTCATAATCTTTTTCTGTCTTCTACCTCTCTTCTCTTCTCTCTCTTTCTGTGTTTGTCACACATTCTGACATGTTATGTTAGAGCTAAACCTCTTAATGCTTTGTGTTATCTATGGGGATAATGGTTGAGATGGTCTAAAAATACTGTATAAATTAGAGACTGCTATTAGCCTAATGCCTCCACCTCTTTATAACTTCATATAGATACCCGTAACTGGCTATATGCTGCATTTACATTTATGCAGAAGCCTGCCGTGTCAGAGGCTTACTGGATGAGTTTCCCCCTGATAATGATCTGTCCTCTCAACAGGAACCCAGTTCGACAGGAGGTTTTGAGTTATTCAGGAATCGCAGCATCAGTCTGTCTCAGTCAGCTGACAGCATCGCTGCTGGGAAGTTTAACCTACAGAAGACCTTTAGCATGCCTTCTGGGCCCTCTGTTAAGGGGTACGCTACACACACACACACACACACACACACACACACACACACACACACACACACACACACACACACACACTTTCTTTGACATCTCCTCTCTTTAGGTATCATATGATTCAAAGGCAGCTTTTGTTTGTTGAGTATCTAATGCAGGGGTTCTTAAACTTTTTCAGTCTGGGACCCAAATGAGAAATTCTGTGTTTTCCTGGGACCCAAGCTTATGAAAATATGCAACTATATGTAAATATTGGTACATTTCATTGCTGTTATGCCTAAAACAAATGCAATATAGACAAAAACAAATAATGAAATACCCATATAAATATATATTCATGTTTATTTTCCCCATTAAACACACCATTACATACCTGTCTAGGTTGGTACTGTAGCTGTTGAAATACAATAAATATTTTTTATAATAAACTGATTGACCAAATCACACAAGTTGACATTTTCAACAAGCATGTCTATTCTGGGCTGAGTTTTTTACAGTGCAACAGTGAAGTCATGCCCAGCATGGAGTCTGTTTCTGTACTTGTTTTTTAAGTATGCTAGAGTTAGGAACCCTGACTCGCAAACTAGATCAGAACATCTTCTGCTATCTCAGTCAGGCAGGAGACCACTTCCTGCTGTAGATGAGCAACCCAGAATTCTTTCAAAAATACATCTTGCTTCAATCAGTTTATTCCAGTTCAGAATGAAACGGATTACTTGTATTTTAACAGCAACAGTTCCAACCTAGACTTGTTTTCAACAATCATTTCTACAATAAGATGTACAGTAGGCTTGATACCTTTTTCTGTACTGTTACTTAGGGTTGAACTATCAGTAACTAGCTAGCTTGCTTTGGCTAACGTTAGCTAGCTAGCTATTAGCTGTGTGCAAGGCCAGGGGATTGTTTGAATGAGACTCACATCTACTATATGAGAGAGTACTCCCTTATTGATGCTCATCACCTGTTAAATTACAACAATGTCTTGCTAGCTGACTGACTTTTCCACTGTCGAAGCACTGTTTCCTGAAGCTTTTGACCCTGTTCTGAAAGAACTCCTTGGGTTTACCGTCATGCAGTGGATTTTTAGATGTTTTAATTTGTTCGTTTTGAGACTCTACTAAGCACTTCCCCGCCAAAACACATTGTTGGCGCTCCTCGTTATTTCTCAAAGTTTGTATGAAACCAAGCGAGAAAAACTAATCGTGGTATTTGCGTTTCATGACGATTGAGCTCAGTCAGAACTTGTGGCCAGCTTGAGTTCATTTGATGACAGAGCGGTGAGTGATGGCGAGTGAGAATGATGACAGCTCATCTGCTGCTGAACGCCACAGCTGCAGCGTGTGGGTCACGGAGTGATCTTCAAGACAACTGCAGAAAATAGATGCTGTAAACAGCGAAACACACGTCTTCCTCCCACTCGCACCGCTGTTCCAAACTGACGCCGCTGTTCCAAGCTGACGCCGCTGTTCCAAACTGCCGCCGCTGTTCCAAACTGCCGCCGCTGTTCCAAGCTGACGCCGCTGTTCCAAGCTGACGCCGCTGTTCCAAGCTGACGCCGCTGTTCCAAACTGACGCCGCTGTTCCAAACTGACGCCGCTGTTCCAAACTGACGCCGCTGTTCCAAACTGACGCCGCTGTTCCAAACTGACGCCGCTGTTCCAAACTGACGCCGCTGTCCCAAACTGACGCCGCTGTCCCAAACTGACGCCGCTGTCCCAAACTGACGCCGCTGTCCCAAACTGACGCCGCTGTCCCAAACTGACGCCGCTGTCCCAAACTGACGCCGCTGACGCCGCTGTTCCAAACTGACGCCGCTGTTCCAAACTGACGCCGCTGTTCCAAACTGACGCCGCTGTTCCAAACTGACGCCGCTGTTCCAAACTGACGCCGCTGTTCCAAACTGACGCCGCTGTTCCAAACTGACGCCGCTGTCCCAAACTGACGCCGCTGTCCCAAACTGACGCCGCTGTCCCAAACTGACGCCGCTGTCCCAAACTGACGCCGCTGTCCCAAACTGACGCCGCTGTCCCAAACTGACGCCGCTGTCCCAAACTGACGCCGCTGTCCCAAACTGACGCCGCTGTCCCAAACTGACGCCGCTGTTCCAAACTGACGCCGCTGTTCCAAACTGACGCCGCTGTTCCAAACTGACGCCGCTGTTCCAAACTGACGCCGCTGTTCCAAACTGACGCCGCTGTTCCAAACTGACGCCGCTGTTCCAAACTGACGCCGCTGTCCCAAACTGACGCCGCTGTCCCAAACTGACGCCGCTGTTCCAAACTGACGCCGCTGTTCCAAACTGACGCCGCTGTCCCAAACTGACGCCGCTGTCCCAAACTGACGCCGCTGTCCCAAACTGACGCCGCTGTCCCAAACTGACGCCGCTGTCCCAAACTGACGCCGCTGTTCCAAACTGACGCCGCTGTTCCAAACTGACGCCGCTGTTCCAAACTGACGCCGCTGTTCCAAACTGACGCCGCTGTTCCAAACTGACGCCGCTGTTCCAAACTGACGCCGCTGTTCCAAACTGACGCCGCTGTTCCAAACTGACGCCGCTGTTCCAAACTGACGCCGCTGTTCCAAACTGACGCCGCTGTTCCAAACTGACGCCGCTGTTCCAAACTGACGCCGCTGTCCCAAACTGACGCCGCTGTCCCAAACTGACGCCGCTGTCCCAAACTGACGCCGCTGTCCCAAACTGACGCCGCTGTCCCAAACTGACGCCGCTGTCCCAAACTGACGCCGCTGCTAAGCAGAGAGCTCTGGCCAGATCAATTCCAGTAATCAATTAAATAATTATACATTTACTCTGACATGTTGCGACCCACCATTAACGGATCCGCGACCCATACTTTTAGAAAGACTGATTTAATGTGTACTGAGAGGGATTGTCCTCTTCCAAATAATTTCTGGGCTCAGTACACTGACCCCACGGAGTTGGTCAGTTCCATTTATTTATTATTCCTGTCGGCTCATTAGAGTTCGATCAGTTCCTGGATTGACTGAAAGTCGGATGGAATTGAGCCCAATTCTGGTAAAGCAGTGTATGTACTACAGGCCTTTCTCCTCATAGCTATAACACGTCTCTCCCTCCTCCTCTAGGTCTGACAGGTGGTCTAAGGACAGTGACTGTGCAGAGAACATGTACATAGACATGATGTTGAGGCGTCACGCCCGCCACCTCCTTGAGCACGTCAGACTAAAAGAGTTGGGTTGTTTCTCTGCCCAGCTGGGCTTCGAGCTGATTGGCTGGCTGTGCCACGAGCGCACGCGGGTGGCGCGGGTTGATGACTTTGTCATGGCGCTGAAGTGTCTCCACAAGGACTTCCTGTGGCCGTTTCCTGTCATCCCAGCCGGCTCCATGAGCTCGCCTTTCAAGAACGGACACCGCAGGACAGGTGTGCATCAGAGTTTGTGTGTGTGTGTGTGTTGAGGTAATTGGAATACTTCTGAAAGTGTGTGTGTGTGTGACTGCTGGTGCTTCAGGAGCTCTGTCCGTCTGTGTTTGCAATGCATTTTTGTCCTCAGCAATGACTGTGTCCCCCTCAACTTCTGACTCATTGGGTGTGTTTGATGCACACTTCGTGACTGAGTGCATTTTTTTCTCAAGTCGCATTTGTTTAGTTAAGTGTTATTTAATCATTCAATTAACTCTGACCCTGTTTGTTCCTCCCTCCCTCCTCCAGTGCTGAGCCAGCATCTACTGAAGTCCCAGTCAGCAGACAGCCTGTTGAACAGTGACATGGACACAGCGCCCCCGCAGGCCGCAGCACGCAACAGCAACCACACCTGGCTAGACGGGCTGGGGGCTCTTGGACCTACAGAGCCTACAGAGATGGACACTGCCTTGTCCCACGGGGGGCCACAGACACAGGAGGCCTTCCTCTCTCCACTAACCAACAAAAGTAAGTAGTCTTCATCAGAAGATAGGAACAGCTGAGACTCTCTTTCCCTTAGAGAACTCAAAGAACTCTCTCTACCTACCTCTCTCTCGCGCTCTACCTACCTCTCTCTCGCGCTCTACCTACCTCTCTCTCGCTCTCTACCTACCTCTCTCTTGCTCTCTACCTACCTCTCTCTTGCTCTCTACCTACCTCTCTCTTGCTCTCTACCTACCTCTCTCTTGCTCTCTACCTACCTCTCTCTTGCTCTCTACCTACCTCTCTCTCGCTCTCTACCTACCTCTCTCTCGCTCTCTACCTACCTCTCTCTCGCTCTCTACCTACCTCTCGATATCTACCTACCTCTCGCTCTCTACCTCTCTCTTGCTCGCGCTCTACCTCTCTCTCGCCTCTCTCGCTCTCTCAATTCAAGGGGCTTTATTGGCATGGGAAACATATGTTAACATTGCCAAAGCAAGTGAAGTAGATAATATACAAAAGTTAAATAAACAAGTTCCAAAAGAATAAAGACATTACAAATGTCGTATTATGTATATATACTGCGTTGTAACGATGTGCAAATGGTTAAAGTACAAAAGGGAAAATAAATAAACATAAATATGGGTTGTATTTACAATGGTGTTTGTTCTTCACTGGTTGACCTTTTCTTGTGGCAACAGGTCACACATCTTGCTGCTGTGATTGCACACTGTGCTATTTCACCCAGTAGATATGGGAGTTTATCAAAATCGGGTTTGTTTTCAAATTCTTTGTGTCTGTGTAATATGAGGGAAGTATGTGTCTCTAATAAGGTCATACATTGGGCAGGAGGTTAGGAAGTGCAGCTCAGTTTCCACCTCATTTTGTGGGCAGTGTGCACACAGCCTGTCTTCTCTTGAGAGCCATGTCTGCCTACGGTGGCCTTTCTCAACAGCAAGGCTATGCTCACTGAGTCTGTACTAGAGGTCGACCGATTATGATTTTTCACCGCCGATACCGATTTGGAGGACCAAAAAAAGCCGATTACCTATAATTTCCACCTGTTGTCTATTCCATTTGCACAACAGCATGTGAAATCTATTGTCAATCAGTGTTGCTTCCTAAGTGGACAGTTTGATTTCACAGAAGTGTGATTGACTTGGAGTTACATTGTGTTGTTTAAGTGTTCCCTTTATTTTTTGAGCAGTGTATAACTGTTTGGCCATAATGACCATTTATGTTTGGAGGAGGCTTGCAAACCGAAGAACACCATCTCAACCGTGAAGCACGGGGGTGGCAGCATCATTGTGGGGGTGTTTTGCTGCAGGAGGGACTGGTGCACTTCACAAAATAGATGGCATCATGAGGTAGGAAAATTACGTGGATGTATTGAAGCAGCATCTCAAGACATCAGTCAGAAAGTTAAAGCTTGTTCGCTAAGGGGTCTTCCAAATGGACAGTGACCCCAAGCATACTTCCAAAGATGTGGCAAAATGGCTTAAGGACAACAAAGTCAAGGTATTAGATTCAGAACTGAAAAAGCGTGTGCGAGCCAGGACCCCTACAAACCTGACTCGCCTACACCAGCTCTGTCTGGAGGAATGGGCCAAAATTCACCCAACTTATTGTGGGAAGCTTGTGGAAGGCTACCTGAAATGTTTGACCCAAGTTAAACAATTTAAAGGCAATGCTACCAAATACTAATTGAGTGTATGTAAACTTCTGACCCACTGGGAATGTGATGAAAGAAATAAAAGCTGAAATAAATCATTCTCTCTACTATTATTCTGACATTTTACATTCTTAAAATAAAGTGGTGATCTTAACTGACCTAAGACGGGGAATTTTTACTAGGATTAAATGTCAGGAATTGTGAAAAACTGAGTTTAAATGTATTGGGCTAAGGTGTACCGGTATGTAAACTTCCGACTTCAACTGTACATACCCAGCGTGCGACAGAGCTGCAGGAGTTGAGACCCGTTTTTGTTGGTTATGTTGTCATAGTTAGGGCCTAGGGGGCATATGGGGGAGGGAATGCTGTTACCTCCAGGAAGGTGTTTGTCCCCCTGTGTGCTGAGGGTGTCAGGTTCTTGTCCAGTGCTGGCATTTAGGTCGCCACAGACTAGTACATGTCCCTGGGCCTGGAAATGATTGATTTCCTTCTCCAGAATGGAGAAGCTGTCTTCATTAAAGTATGGGGATTCTAGTGGGGGATATAGTTAGCACACAGGAGGACATTTTTCTCTGTTGAGATCATTTCCTTTTGAATTTCTAGCCAAACGTAAAATGTTCCTGTTTTGATTATTTGAATGGAGTGAGTTAGGTCTGATCTTTACCAAATTAGCATACCCCCGTCCCTTCCCTGTTTCACACTTGGTAGTTTGGTGGATGGGACTACCAGCTCTCTATAACCTAGAGGGCAACCCGCAGGTTTGGGAGAGTGTCTATCTGGTCTGGGCGGGGTGTCTATTGATCTGTTGCTCCTGTGTGAAGTGTTGGAGCTGCGTTTGAGAGCAATGTCCTTTAGGGTTCGTGCGAAGGTGGGCACTGGTGCCTTGTAGAGGTGGACCTGGTCATAAAGGCTGTTCAAGTCCAGGGTGGAGTGGTGGTTCAGGTAAACATTTGGTTTTGAGGCACAGTCACAGGAAATACTTGTGTTTACCTGCTGTATGGTAGCAGGGTGGAGATAACCACTTGTGTGTTAGAAGAAGCTTTTTCAATCACTCCCTTCAGTGCTGTGGCCACCCTTTCCTGCTGGGCTCTCAGGTCATTTGTGCCTGTGTGTATTATTATGTGGCTGGGTGACCCTAGTTGGTCCTCAGACAGAAGGTCTAGGGGGCGCTGGGTGTATTATTATGTGGCTGGGTGACCCTAGTTGGTCCTCAGACAGAAGGTCTAGGGGGCGCTGGGTGTATTATTATGTGGCTGGGTGATTCTAGTTGGTCCTCAGACAGAATGTCTCGGGGCACTGGGTGTTTGGACACCATAGTTTAGACACACTGTTTGGGAAAAAGTTTTTTTTCTTGTATATATTTCTAATTTGAGTCCATAAGGAGAACAATCTGTGTCTTGTGTATGTCCTCAGTGGGTGTGGGGGGGTTGTCAGTAGGGCTATCAGGGTGGCTGACGGGGGGGGATGAAATCCCCTGGGCTTGGGGTTCTTCATTTGTCTGTCCTGCTGTGATGTCGAGGCTATGGTCAGGGTCTGGTGTGGAATGTTCTCCTGTGGTGTTGAGACTTTTGTCAGGAGCTGAGGTGGGCTGTTCTGCTGGCTTCTCTGCGGGGGTGGCCACCTCTCTAGTGGGTTGTTTTCTGTCACACGCCATCCCCCTCAACCTCTCCACCAGCAGTCTGATCCTCTCCTCTAGTGCTCTGTTCTTCTCCTGCTCATGCCTTTTCTCCTGTTGAAATTGTCTCACCACAGTCCAGACTGCAGATATCTCTCTTCAGCTCTCCGGGTTTGGTTAAGTTGTTGTGCTGGACTTTTGTCTGGGTCTGTGCTGACTTGAAGTGTAATCACCTGCTGTTCCAGCTCCACTTGCCTTACCTCCAACTGGGTGAATGTATCCTTCATTTCAATGAGGGAGTAGTACTCTGTGCTGGGAGGTTGACTTTCCACTTGGGGTTGCTCGTCTGCGGGGTTATATAATGAAGAGGTCTGGTCTGACCAGCTCGAGGTGGGGATATCTTTTCTCAAGGTAGAGCTTCTCCTGCTCAGCTAATTCTTTGATTAGGTGACAGTCCATCTGAAACTGTTTGGGGTTGCCCTGTACCAGTATTGTTCCAGGCTTATAGAGATTTATATTAGCTGACTCAGAGTCCTCCTTGTCTTGTATCCTGAGTTTCCACCCCTCATTAACACCCCCCTTTCTTAACAGAGGGGTAGTGTGTTAATAATATAGCACGGTGCCATGCCAGGGGATGGTCTGTGTGGAAGATAAGGTTGCTGATGTTCCCATTTTTATAATAGTCAGCAAAAAGTGTCTCTTGATTTTCCATAAGGAGCTTAATTTTGTGGTCTTTTCGTGTCTTATCATTCTGTACATACACAGGGTACTGTATTTTAATTACCTCTGAACAGCGGGAGGCAGCTTCTGAACAGCGGGAGGCGGCTTCTAAGGCCTCTCCATCTGGTTGGAGTAGACTGAGGCTCTCCTGACATTGTTGGGCTAAAGGGATTTGACACCTCTCACTTGACACGTCAGTGCTAATTGAAGTTGTATCAAGCTTGGCAGCCTTCATTTAGCATTCAGTCCTTATAAAGTAATGTAATGTATTTTTCTTCTTGGCTTTTGGAAAAAAAATATAGCTTCAGACTAAACATTACTCACTCAGTTCCAGGTTGGATGGTGTTTTCAGGTTTCTGTTGTTTTCCAGAGCATTTCCAGAGCATTTCCAGAGCATTACAACAGTAGTTGTAAGCCTTCCAGGTGATTCCGTAATTCTGTCCAAAATCAGGTTGTAGGTTTTGATTTGGAGTGAAGGTTACGTTGTAGAGGGTAGCATCCTGTATATGTTCCTGACAAAACAATCCAAGTTTACCTAACTCTAAATCTATCTTTTTTTAAGAACATGCTGAAAAATGCAGGAGCTCATCTGATCATGACCTGTTACTATCTGTGTGTGTGTCTCTCTCTCTCTCTCTCAATTCAATTTGCTTTATTGGCATGACGTAACAATGTACATATTGCTAAAGCTTATTTTGGATATTTACAATATAAAATGAATCAAAATGAGAATCCAAATTGTCAACAGGACAACAGTGACAACAATAACCAAGGGTCAAAATTATACATAACAATAATAATAATCTCTTTCTCTCTGGCTCTGGCTCTCGCTGTGCCTCTCAATTCAATTTGCTTTATTGGCATGACATAACAATGTACGTATTGCCAAAGCTTACTTTGGATATTTATAATAAGAATCAAAATTGTCAACGAGACAACAATAGCCAAGGGTCAACATAACCATACATTGAACAATAAGCATACAGTAGAGGACATGTGCAGGTTGATTGGTCTGTCAGACACTGTCCCTCATCTTATGGCAGGCAGCATTGTAGTGCTCTGCCAACCCACAGCTGTCTGCGTCCTCCCCCAACAGGACGGGTAGCCTATTCACATCAGAGAGGGCTCTGGAACCTTGAATAAGGGTTTCACATTTGGGGAAATTACTCTAATTGTTTTATGTTTTTTACATTTTGTCAGGAAATGCAGCTCTGTCTCAGGTTCTGCTGTTGTGCAGTGGTTGCACAGCCTTTCCTCTACAGGGAGCCAGGTTTTCCTGTGTCTACCCTTCTCAATGGCAAGGCTGTGCTCACTGAGCCTGTACTTTATCAAGGTTTTAATCAGTAACCATGGTGAAATAGTTAGCCACGGTATACTGTCGATTTAGGGCCAGATAGCACTGCATTTTGCTTTGTGCTTGTGTTTCCCAATAAGTAATGTAGTTTTGTTTTGACTGTGTTGTAATTTGTTATATTCTGATTGATTGGATGTTCTGGTCCTGAGGCTTCAGTGTGTTAGTAGAACAGGTTTGTGAACTCAGCCCCAGGACCAGCTGGATGAGGGGACTCTTTTCTTTGCTCAGCTCTTGGCATTGCAGAGCTTGGTAGTGATATGATACTTAGATGTTTCCAAAACTTAATTGCTCTTTTTTGAGTTATTATTGGTGGATATTGGCTTAATTCTGCCCTGCATGCATTGTTTGTAGTTTTCCTCTGGACATATAGGAGAATCTTACAGAAGTCTGCATGCAGGGTTTCAATGGGGTGTTTGTCCCATTGGGTGAAATCTTGTTTTGCAAGTGGACCCCACACCTCGCTGCCATGAAGTGCAATTGTTTCAATGACTCATTCAATTAGTTTTTAGCCAAATTTTAATAGGTATTTCAATTTGAATGTGTTTAATGGCGTAGAATGCCCTGCGTGCTTTCTCTCTGTTCATTCACTGCCTCATTAAGGTGTCCAGTTGAGCTTATTTTTAAACCTATGTAATTGTAGTGTGTGCAGTACTCTATATTTTGTACCAATTGACAACTTTGGTCTAATTCCCTGAGATCTGGATCTTCTCTGGAAAATCATTATTTTTGTATTTTTGGTGTTTACTACCAGGGCCCAGGTCTGGCAGTACTGCTCCAGCAGGTCCAGGCTCTGCTGTAGGCCATGTGCTGTGGGTGACAGCAGGCATAGGTCATCTGCGAAGAGCAGGCATTTAACCTCTAAATTGTGGAGACTAACACCAGGGGCTGAGGATTTTTCTAGAATAGTGGCCAATTCGTTGATGTAAATATTGAAGAGTGCAGGGCTAAGATTGCAACCCTGGCGAAGGCCCTGCCTCTGAAGGCCCCGCCCCTGGTTTAAGAATTCTGTTATTTTTTTGCCAATTTTAATGCTGCACGTATTGCCAGTATACATTGATTTAATTATGTCATGTTTTACCCCCTACAACACGTTCAATAACTTTGTAGAACAGTCCTGTATACCAAATAGAATCAAATGCTTTTTGGAAGTCGATAAAGCAAGTGTATATTTTGGTATTATTTTGGTGGACATGTTTATCTATCAGGGTGTGTAGGGTGTAAATATGATCGGTTGTGCGATGTGTTGGTATAAATCCAATTTGGCTTTTACTCAAGACATTGTGCTAATTAAGGAAGTTTTGAACTCTTACATTTATAATACTACAGAAAACCTTCCCCAGGTTACTGTTCACACAAATGCCTCTGTAATTGTTGTCTCTGTTCTTAAAGATTGGGGTTGTGATTCCAGATGTCAGGGAAATAACCTACACTCAAGATCAAATGAAACGGTTTTAATACAGCCAATGTAAATGTTACACTAGTGAGTTTGAGCATCTCATTTAGGATGCCATCAGGTCCGCATGCTTTTTTACATTTGAGGGCCTGAAGTTTCTTATACAGCTCCTGGTCAGTAATTGGGGAATCCAGTGGATTTTGATTGTCCTTTTTATAGCTTTTTCTAATCCATTAAATTTCTCATGAATTTGGCGTTGTTCTGCGTTTGTGTCAATTTGAACGGTGTTGTGGAGTGTTTTAAAATGGGTTGTTAATATATCTCTCGCTTTCTACCCTTCCTCATTCTCCCTCCATCTTTCTCTCCCTAGCGGAGGAGTGCAGTATCGACTCTGCCACAGACCTGACAGAGACCAGCAGCATGGTGGATGGAGACTGGACCATGGTGGATGAAAACTTCTCTACTCTCAGTCTGACCCACTCTGAGCTGGAACACATCTCCATGGAGCTGGCTAACAAGGGACCACACAAGTCCCAGGTCCAGCTACGGTAAGCCTGTCCTCCCACTCATAGACAGGATTTCTACTTCTATTTGACAGCCCAATCAGAGCGACAGAGTGGGTTTACCTGAAGGAATAATTTCCCCTTGGTAAGGGAATAATTCATGACTTTTATGGTAGCTTGAAGGCATGTACTGCAGAAAGAGTCAAGTTACCACGGAGACAACCTGATTCACTGACATGAACATCTCTTATCAAAGAGAGAGTATTCTGGGAGATCACATAATAGAACTTCTACATTCAAGACAGTAGAAACAATTTGATTCAGGAGATAAAACACCTTTTAGTTTTCTCAACTTGTTTCTATTACTTTCTAGCACATCCAGCTAACTGACAGAGTAGCTAGCTAGCTAGCCAACTAGATACAGTAGCTTTGTAGCCATGGATTGTGCACCTTCCATTAGCTACGTAGCTAGCTGGTGGATGTTTCCCCTTTGAAACCAGGACAGAGGAAAGCAACATTCACCTCCACAAATATTATTTATATTGATATCCATACTGAAAGAAAGGGGGATACCTCTATCCATACTGAATGAAAGGGGGATACCTCTATCCATACTGAAAGAAAGGGGGATACCTCTATCCATACTGAAATAAAGGGGGATACCTCTATCCATACTGAAAGAAAGGGGGATACCTCTATCCATACTGAAAGAAAGGGGGATACCTCTATCCATACTGAAATAAAGGGGGATACCTCTATCCATACTGAAATAAAGGGGGATACCTCTATCCATACTGAAAGAAAGGGGGATACCTCTATCCATACTGAAAGAAAGGGAAAGGGGGATACCTCTATCCATACTGAAAGAAAGGGGGATACCTCTATCCATACTGAAAGAAAGGGGAAGGGGGATACCTCTATCCATACTGAAAGAAAGGGGATACCTCTATCCATACTGAAAGAAAGGGAAAGGGGGATACCTCTATCCATACTGAAAGAAAGGGGGATACCTCTATCCATACTGAAATAAAGGGGGATACCTCTATCCATACTGAAATAAAGGGGGATACCTCTATCCATACTGAAAGAAAGGGGGATACCTCTATCCATACTGAAAGAAAGGGAAAGGGGGATACCTCTATCCATACTGAAAGAAAGGGGGATACCTCTATCCATACTGAAAGAAAGGGGGATACCTCTATCCATACTGAAATAAAGGGGGATACCTCTATCCATACTGAAATAAAGGGGGATACCTCTATCCATACTGAAAGAAAGGGGGATACCTCTATCCATACTGAAAGAAAGGGAAAGGGGGATACCTCTATCCATACTGAAAGAAAGGGGATACCTCTATCCATACTGAAAGAAAGGGAAAGGGGATACCTCTATCCATACTGAAAGAAAGGGAAAGGGGGATACCTCTATCCATACTGAAAGAAAGGGGAAGGGGGATACCTCTATCCATACTGAAAGAAAGGGGATACCTCTATCCATACTGAAAGAAAGGGAAAGGGGGATACCTCTATCCATACTGAAAGAAAGGGGGATACCTCTATCCATACTGAAAGAAAGGGGGATACCTCTATCCATACTGAATGAAAGGGGGATACCTCTATCCATACTGAAAGAAAGGGGAAGGGGGATACCTCTATCCATACTGAAAGAAAGTGGGATACCTCTATCTATACTGAAAGAAAGGGGAAGGGGGATACCTCTATCCATACTGAAAGAAAGGGGAAGGGTGATACCTCTATCCATACTGAAAGAAAGGGGGATACCTCTATCCATACTGAAAGGGAAAGGGTGATACCTCTATCCATACTGAAAGAAAGGGGATACCTCTATCCATACTGAAAGAAAGGGTGATACCTCTATCCATACTGAATGAAAGGGGGATACCTCTATCCATACTGAATGAAAGGGGGATACCTCTATCCATACTGAAAGAAAGGGGGATACCTCTATCCATACTGAATGAAAGGGGATACCTCTATCCATACTGAAAGAAAGGGGATACCTCTATCCATACTGAATGAAAGGGGGATACCTCTATCCATACTGAATGAAAGGGGGATACCTCTATCCATACTGAATGAAAGGGGGATACCTCTATCCATACTGAAAGAAAGGGGATACCTCTATCCATACTGAAAGAAAGGGGATACCTCTATCCATACTGAATGAAAGGGGGATACCTCTATCCATACTGAATGAAAGGGGGATACCTCTATCCATACTGAATGAAAGGGGGATACCTCTATCCATACTGAATGAAAGGGAAAGGGGATACCTCTATCCATACTGAATGAAAGGGAAAGGGGGATACCTCTATCCATACTGAAAGGGGGATACCTCTATCCATACTGAAAGAAAGGGGATACCTCTATCCATACTGAAAGAAAGGGGGATACCTCTATCCATACTGAAAGAAAGGGTGATACCTCTATCCATACTGAAAGAAAGGGGGATACCTCTATCCATACTGAAAGAAAGGGGGATACCTCTATCCATACTGAATGAAAGGGGGATACCTCTATCCATACTGAAAGAAAGGGTGATACCTCTATCCATACTGAAAGAAAGGGAAAGGGGATACCTCTATCCATACTGAATGAAAGGGGGATACCTCTATCCATACTGAAAGAAAGGGTGATACCTCTATCCATACTGAAAGAAAGGGGGATACCTCTATCCATACTGAAAGAAAGGGGGATACCTCTATCCATACTGAAAGAAAGGGGGATACCTCTATCCATACTGAAAGAAAGGGGGATACCTCTATCCATACTGAATGAAAGGGGGATACCTCTATCCATACTGAATGAAAGGGGGATACCTCTATCCATACTGAATGAAAGGGGGATACCTCTATCCATACTGAATGAAAGGGAAAGGGGATACCTCTATCCATACTGAATGAAAGGGGGATACCTCTATCCATACTGAATGAAAGGGAAAGGGGATACCTCTATCCATACTGAATGAAAGGGGGATACCTCTATCCATACTGAATGAAAGGGGGATACCTCTATCCATACTGAATGAAAGGGGGATACCTCTATCCATACTGAATGAAAGGGAAAGGGGATGCCTCTATCCATACTGAATGAAAGGGGGATACCTCTATCCATACTGAATGAAAGGGAAAGGGGGATACCTCTATCCATACTGAATGAAAGGGGAAGGGTGATACCTCTATCCATACTGAATGAAAGGGAAAGGGGGATACCTCTATCCATACTGAATGAAAGGGAAAGGGGGATACCTCTATCCATACTGAATGAAAGGGGGATACCTCTATCCATACTGAATGAATGGGAAAGGGGATGCCTCTATCCATACTGAATGAAAGGGGGATACCTCTATCCATACTGAAAGAAAGGGGGATACCTCTATCCATACTGAATGAAAGGGAAAGGGGATACCTCTATCCATACTGAAAGAAAGGGAAAGGGGATACCTCTATCCATACTGAATGAAAGGGGGATACCTCTATCCATACTGAATGAAAGGGGAAGGGTGATACCTCTATCCATACTGAAAGAAAGGGGGATACCTCTATCCATACTGAATGAAAGGGAAAGGGGATACCTCTATCCATACTGAAAGAAAGGGAAAGGGGGATACCTCTATCCATACTGAATGAAAGGGGGATACCTCTATCCATACTGAAAGAAAGGGAAAGGGGGATACCTCTATCCATACTGAAAGAAAGGGAAAGGGGATACCTCTATCCATACTGAATGAAAGGGGGATACCTCTATCCATACTGAATGAAAGGGGGATACCTCTATCCATACTGAAAGAAAGGGGGATACCTCTATCCATACTGAAAGAAAGGGGATACCTCTATCCATACTGAAAGAAAGGGAAAGGGGATACCTCTATCCATACTGATTGAAAGGGGGATACCTCTATCCATACTGAAAGAAAGGGAAAGGGGGATACCTCTATCCATACTGAATGAAAGGGGGATACCTCTATCCATACTGAAAGAAAGGGGGATACCTCTATCCATACTGAATGAAAGGGAAAGGGGATACCTCTATCTATACTGAATGAAAGGGGAAGGGGGATACCTCTATCCATACTGAATGAAAGGGGGATACCTCTATCCATACTGAAAGAAAGGGGGATACCTCTATCCATACTGAATGAAAGGGGGATACCTCTATCCATACTGAAAGAAAGGGTGATACCTCTATCCATACTGAATGAAAGGGGAAGGGGGATACCTCTATCCATACTGAATGAAAGGGAAAGGGGATACCTCTATCCATACTGAATGAAAGGGGAAGGGGGATACCTCTATCCATACTGAATGAAAGGGGAAGGGGGATACCTCTATCCATACTGAATGAAAGGGGAAGGGGGATACCTCTATCCATACTGAATGAAAGGGGAAAGGGGATGCCTCTATCCATACTGAATGAAAGGGGAAGGGGGATACCTCTATCCATACTGAATGAAAGGGGAAGGGGGATACCTCTATCCATACTGAATGAAAGGGGAAGGGGGATACCTCTATCCATACTGAATGAAAGGGGAAGGGGGATGCCTCTATCCATACTGAAAGAAAGGGGGATACCTCTATCCATACTGAATGAAAGGGGAAAGGGGATGCCTCTATCCATACTGAAAGAAAGGGGGATACCTCTATCCATACTGAAAGAAAGGGGGATACCTCTATCCATACTGAAAGAAAGGGAAAGGGGATACCTCTATCCATACTGAATGAAAGGGAAAGGGGATACCTCTATCCATACTGAATGAAAGGGAAAGGGGATACCTCTATCCATACTGAATGAAAGGGGATACCTCTATCCATACTGAATGAAAGGGAAAGGGGATACCTCTATCCATACTGAATGAAAGGGGATACCTCTATCCATACTGAATGAAAGGGAAAGGGGATACCTCTATCCATACTGAATGAAAGGGAAAGGGGATACCTCTATCCATACTGAATGAAAGGGGATACCTCTATCCATACTGAATGAAAGGGGGATACCTCTATCCATACTGAATGAAAGGGGGATACCTCTATCCATACTGAATGAAAGGGGGATACCTCTATCCATACTGAAAGAAAGGGGGATACCTCTATCCATACTGAAAGAAAGGGGGATACCTCTATCCATACTGAATGAAAGGGAAAGGGGATACCTCTATCCATACTGAATGAAAGGGGGATACCTCTATCCATACTGAATGAAAGGGGGATACCTCTATCCATACTGAAAGAAAGGGGGATACCTCTATCCATACTGAAAGAAAGGGGGATACCTCTATCCATACTGAATGAAAGGGAAAGGGGATACCTCTATCCATACTGAAAGAAAGGGGGATACCTCTATCCATACTGAATGAAAGGGAAAGGGGATACCTCTATCCATACTGAAAGAAAGGGGGATACCTCTATCCATACTGAAAGAAAGGGGGATACCTCTATCCATACTGAATGAAAGGGGGATACCTCTATCCATACTGAATGAAAGGGGGATACCTCTATCCATACTGAATGAAAGGGGGATACCTCTATCCATACTGAATGAAAGGGAAAGGGGATACCTCTATCCATACTGAAAGAAAGGGAAAGGGGGATACCTCTATCCATACTGAAAGAAAGGGGATACCTCTATCCATACTGAAAGAAAGGGAAAGGGGGATACCTCTATCCATACTGAAAGAAAGGGGAAGGGGGATACCTCTATCCATACTGAAAGAAAGGGGAAGGGGGATACCTCTATCCATACTGAAAGAAAGGGGGATACCTCTATCCATACTGAAAGAAAGGGGATACCTCTATCCATACTGAATGAAAGGGGGATACCTCTATCCATACTGAAAGAAAGTGAAAGGGGGATACCTCTATCCATACTGAAAGAAAGGGGGATACCTCTATCCATACTGAATGAAAGGGGAAGGGTGATACCTCTATCCATACTGAAAGAAAGGGGAAGGGGGATACCTCTATCCATACTGAAAGAAAGGGGAAGGGGGATACCTCTATCCATACTGAAAGAAAGGGGAAGGGTGATACCTCTATCCATACTGAAAGAAAGGGGAAGGGTGATACCTCTATCCATACTGAAAGAAAGGGGAAAGGGGATACCTCTATCCATACTGAAAGAAAGGGGGATACCTCTATCCATACTGAAAGAAAGGGGATACCTCTATCCATACTGAATGAAAGGGGATACCTCTATCCATACTGAAAGAAAGGGAAAGGGGGATACCTCTATCCATACTGAAAGAAAGGGGGATACCTCTATCCATACTGAATGAAAGGGGATACCTCTATCCATACTGAATGAAAGGGGGATACCTCTATCCATACTGAATGAAAGGGGGATACCTCTATCCATACTGAATGAAAGGGGATACCTCTATCCATACTGAATGAAAGGGGGATACCTCTATCCATACTGAATGAAAGGGGGATACCTCTATCCATACTGAATGAAAGGGGGATACCTCTATCCATACTGAAAGAAAGGGGGATACCTCTATCCATACTGAAAGAAAGGGGGATACCTCTATCCATACTGAATGAAAGGGAAAGGGGATACCTCTATCCATACTGAAAGAAAGGGGGATACCTCTATCCATACTGAATGAAAGGGAAAGGGGATACCTCTATCCATACTGAATGAAAGGGGGATACCTCTATCCATACTGAATGAAAGGGAAAGGGGATACCTCTATCCATACTGAAAGAAAGGGGGATACCTCTATCCATACTGAATGAAAGGGGGATACCTCTATCCATACTGAAAGAAAGGGGGATACCTCTATCCATACTGAAAGAAAGGGGGATACCTCTATCCATACTGAATGAAAGGGGGATACCTCTATCCATACTGAATGAAAGGGGGATACCTCTATCCATACTGAATGAAAGGGGGATACCTCTATCCATACTGAATGAAAGGGAAAGGGGATACCTCTATCCATACTGAAAGAAAGGGGAAGGGGGATACCTCTATCCATACTGAAAGAAAGGGGGATACCTCTATCCATACTGAATGAAAGGGGGATACCTCTATCCATACTGAAAGAAAGGGGGATACCTCTATCCATACTGAATGAAAGGGAAAGGGGATACCTCTATCCATACTGAAAGAAAGGGGAAGGGGGATACCTCTATCCATACTGAAAGAAAGGGGGATACCTCTATCCATACTGAATGAAAGGGTGATACCTCTATCCATACTGAAATAAAGGGTGATACCTCTATCCATACTGAAAGAAAGGGGGATACCTCTATCCATACTGAATGAAAGGGGGATACCTCTATCCATACTGAAAGAAAGTGAAAGGGGGATACCTCTATCCATACTGAAAGAAAGGGGAAGGGTGATACCTCTATCCATACTGAAAGAAAGGGGAAGGGGGATACCTCTATCCATACTGAAAGAAAGGGGGATACCTCTATCCATACTGAATGAAAGGGGGATACCTCTATCCATACTGAATGAAAGGGGGATACCTCTATCCATACTGAAAGAAAGTGAAAGGGGGATACCTCTATCCATACTGAAAGAAAGGGGAAGGGTGATACCTCTATCCATACTGAAAGAAAGGGGAAGGGGGATACCTCTATCCATACTGAAAGAAAGGGGAAGGGTGATACCTCTATCCATACTGAAAGAAAGGGGAAGGGTGATACCTCTATCCATACTGAAAGAAAGGGGAAAGGGGATACCTCTATCCATACTGAAAGAAAGGGGGATACCTCTATCCATACTGAAAGAAAGGGGAAAGGGGATACCTCTATCCATACTGAAAGAAAGGGGGATACCTCTATCCATACTGAAAGAAAGGGAAAGGGGGATACCTCTATCCATACTGAAAGAAAGGGAAAGGGGGATACCTCTATCCATACTGAATGAAAGGGGGATACCTCTATCCATACTGAATGAAAGGGAAAGGGGATACCTCTATCCATACTGAAAGAAAGGGAAAGGGGGATACCTCTATCCATACTGAATGAAAGGGGGATACCTCTATCCATACTGAATGAAAGGGAAAGGGGGATACCTCTATCCATACTGAATGAAAGGGGATACCTCTATCCATACTGAATGAAAGGGA
Source organism: Salvelinus fontinalis (assembly GCF_029448725.1). Classification (NCBI taxonomy): domain Eukaryota; kingdom Metazoa; phylum Chordata; class Actinopteri; order Salmoniformes; family Salmonidae; genus Salvelinus; species Salvelinus fontinalis. The sequence continues at coordinate 6,077,931 of NC_074666.1, read as the reverse complement.
AAGGGGGATACCTCTATCCATACTGAAAGAAAGGGGGATACCTCTATCCATACTGAATGAAAGGGGATACCTCTATCCATACTGAAAGAAAGGGAAAGGGGGATACCTCTATCCATACTGAAAGAAAGGGGGATACCTCTATCCATACTGAATGAAAGGGAAAGGGGATACCTCTATCCATACTGAATGAAAGGGGGATACCTCTATCCATACTGAATGAAAGGGAAAGGGGGATACCTCTATCCATACTGAATGAAAGGGGGATACCTCTATCCATACTGAATGAAAGGGAAAGGGGATACCTCTATCCATACTGAAAGAAAGGGGGATACCTCTATCCATACTGAAAGAAAGGGGGATACCTCTATCCATACTGAAAGAAAGGGGGATACCTCTATCCATACTGAAAGAAAGGGGGATACCTCTATCCATACTGAATGAAAGGGAAAGGGGATACCTCTATCCATACTGAAAGAAAGGGGGATACCTCTATCCATACTGAAAGAAAGGGAAAGGGGGATACCTCTATCCATACTGAATGAAAGGGGGATACCTCTATCCATACTGAATGAAAGGGGGATACCTCTATCCATACTGAAAGAAAGGGGGATACCTCTATCCATACTGAATGAAAGGGAAAGGGGATACCTCTATCCATACTGAAAGAAAGGGAAAGGGGATACCTCTATCCATACTGAATGAAAGGGAAAGGGGATACCTCTATCCATACTGAATGAAAGGGGGATACCTCTATCCATACTGAATGAAAGGGGGATACCTCTATCCATACTGAAAGAAAGGGAAAGGGGATACCTCTATCCATACTGAATGAAAGGGGGATACCTCTATCCATACTGAAAGAAAGGGGGATACCTCTATCCATACTGAAAGAAAGGGAAAGGGGATACCTCTATCCATACTGAAAGAAAGGGGGATACCTCTATCCATACTGAATGAAAGGGGGATACCTCTATCCATACTGAATGAAAGGGGGATACCTCTATCCATACTGAAAGAAAGGGGGATACCTCTATCCATACTGAAAGAAAGGGAAAGGGGATACCTCTATCCATACTGAAAGAAAGGGGGATACCTCTATCCATACTGAAAGAAAGGGGGATACCTCTATCCATACTGAAAGAAAGGGAAAGGGGGATACCTCTATCCATACTGAATGAAAGGGGGATACCTCTATCCATACTGAAAGAAAGGGAAAGGGGGATACCTCTATCCATACTGAAAGAAAGGGGATACCTCTATCCATACTGAATGAAAGGGAAAGGGGGATACCTCTATCCATACTGAATGAAAGGGAAAGGGGATACCTCTATCCATACTGAAAGAAAGGGGGATACCTCTATCCATACTGAAAGAAAGGGAAAGGGGGATACCTCTATCCATACTGAATGAAAGGGGGATACCTCTATCCATACTGAATGAAAGGGGGATACCTCTATCCATACTGAAAGAAAGGGGGATACCTCTATCCATACTGAAAGAAAGGGAAAGGGTGATACCTCTATCCATACTGAAAGAAAGGGGAAGGGGGATACCTCTATCCATACTGAAAGAAAGGGAAAGGGGGATACCTCTATCCATACTGAAAGAAAGGGAAAGGGGATACCTCTATCCATACTGAAAGAAAGGGGGATACCTCTATCCATACTGAAAGAAAGGGGGATACCTCTATCCATACTGAAAGAAAGGGGGATACCTCTATCCATACTGAAAGAAAGGGAAAGGGGATACCTCTATCCATACTGAAAGAAAGGGAAAGGGGGATACCTCTATCCATACTGAAAGAAAGGGAAAGGGGATACCTCTATCCATACTGAAAGAAAGGGGGATACCTCTATCCATACTGAATGAAAGGGGGATACCTCTATCCATACTGAAAGAAAGGGGGATACCTCTATCCATACTGAATGAAAGGGGGATACCTCTATCCATACTGAATGAAAGGGGGATACCTCTATCCATACTGAAAGAAAGGGAAAGGGGATACCTCTATCCATACTGAAAGAAAGGGGGATACCTCTATCCATACTGAATGAAAGGGGGATACCTCTATCCATACTGAATGAAAGGGGGATACCTCTATCCATACTGAATGAAAGGGGGATACCTCTATCCATACTGAAAGAAAGGGAAAGGGGATACCTCTATCCATACTGAAAGAAAGGGAAAGGGGATACCTCTATCCATACTGAATGAAAGGGGGATACCTCTATCCATACTGAAAGAAAGGGAAAGGGGGATACCTCTATCCATACTGAAAGAAAGGGGGATACCTCTATCCATACTGAAAGAAAGGGGGATACCTCTATCCATACTGAAAGAAAGGGGGATACCTCTATCCATACTGAATGAAAGGGGGATACCTCTATCCATACTGAATGAAAGGGGGATACCTCTATCCATACTGAAAGAAAGGGGGATACCTCTATCCATACTGAAAGAAAGGGGGATACCTCTATCCATACTGAAAGAAAGGGGGATACCTCTATCCATACTGAAAGAAAGGGGGATACCTCTATCCATACTGAAAGAAAGGGGGATACCTCTATCCATACTGAATGAAAGGGGGATACCTCTATCCATACTGAATGAAAGGGGAAGGGGGATACCTCTATCCATACTGAATGAAAGGGGGATACCTCTATCCATACTGAAAGAAAGGGAAAGGGGGATACCTCTATCCATACTGAAAGAAAGGGAAAGGGGGATACCTCTATCCATACTGAATGAAAGGGGGATACCTCTATCCATACTGAAAGAAAGGGAAAGGGGGATACCTCTATCCATACTGAAAGAAAGGGAAAGGGGGATACCTCTATCCATACTGAAAGAAAGGGGATACCTCTATCCATACTGAAAGAAAGGGGGATACCTCTATCCATACTGAAAGAAAGGGGGATACCTCTATCCATACTGAAAGAAAGGGGATACCTCTATCCATACTGAAAGAAAGGGGGATACCTCTATCCATACTGAAAGAAAGGGAAAGGGGATACCTCTATCCATACTGAATGAAAGGGGGATACCTCTATCCATACTGAATGAAAGGGAAAGGGGATACCTCTATCCATACTGAAAGAAAGGGGGATACCTCTATCCATACTGAATGAAAGGGAAAGGTGATACCTCTATCCATACTGAATGAAAGGGAAAGGTGATACCTCTATCCATACTGAAAGAAAGGGGGATACCTCTATCCATACTGAAAGAAAGGGGGATACCTCTATCCATACTGAATGAAAGGGAAAGGGGGATACCTCTATCCATACTGAATGAAAGGGAAAGGTGATACCTCTATCCATACTGAAAGAAAGGGGGATACCTCTATCCATACTGAAAGAAAGGGGGATACCTCTATCCATACTGAAAGAAAGGGAAAGGGGATACCTCTATCCATACTGAAAGAAAGGGGGATACCTCTATCCATACTGAAAGAAAGGGGGATACCTCTATCCATACTGAAAGAAAGGGAAAGGGGGATACCTCTATCCATACTGAAAGAAAGGGAAAGGGGGATGCCTCTATCCATACTGAAAGAAAGGGGGATACCTCTATCCATACTGAAAGAAAGGGAAAGGGGGATGCCTCTATCCATACTGAAAGAAAGGGGATACCTCTATCCATACTGAAAGAAAGGGAAAGGGGATACCTCTATCCATACTGAATGAAAGGGGGATACCTCTATCCATACTGAATGAAAGGGGATACCTCTATCCATACTGAAAGAAAGGGGATACCTCTATCCATACTGAATGAAAGGGTGATACCTCTATCCATACTGAAAGAAAGGGAAAGGGGATACCTCTATCCATACTGAAAGAAAGGGGATACCTCTATCCATACTGAAAGAAAGGGGATACCTCTATCCATACTGAAAGAAAGGGGATACCTCTATCCATACTGAAAGAAAGGGAAAGGGGATACCTCTATCCATACTGAAAGAAAGGGAAAGGGGATACCTCTATCCATACTGAAAGAAAGGGGGATACCTCTATCCATACTGAAAGAAAGGGGAAGGGGATACCTCTATCCATACTGAAAGAAAGGGGATACCTCTATCCATACTGAATGAAAGGGAAAGGGGATACCTCTATCCATACTGAAAGAAAGGGGGATACCTCTATCCATACTGAATGAAAGGGGGATACCTCTATCCATACTGAAAGAAAGGGAAAGGGGATACCTCTATCCATACTGAAAGAAAGGGGGATACCTCTATCCATACTGAAAGAAAGGGAAAGGGGGATGCCTCTATCCATACTGAAAAAAAGGGGGATACCTCTATCCATACTGAAAGAAAGGGAAAGGGGATACCTCTATCCATACTGAAAGAAAGGGAAAGGGGATACCTCTATCCATACTGAAAGAAAGGGGAAGGGGATACCTCTATCCATACTGAAAGAAAGGGGATACCTCTATCCATACTGAAAGAAAGGGAAAGGGGATACCTCTATCCATACTGAAAGAAAGGGAAAGGGGATACCTCTATCCATACTGAATGAAAGGGAAAGGGTGATACCTCTATCCATACTGAAAGAAAGGGGATACCTCTATCCATACTGAAAGAAAGGGAAAGGGGATACCTCTATCCATACTGAAAGAAAGGGAAAGGGTGATACCTCTATCCATACTGAAAGAAAGGGGATACCTCTATCCATACTGAAAGAAAGGGAAAGGGTGATACCTCTATCCATACTGAAAGAAAGGGGATACCTCTATCCATACTGAAAGAAAGGGAAAGGGGATACCTCTATCCATACTGAAAGAAAGGGGGATACCTCTATCCATACTGAAAGAAAGGGAAAGGGGGATACCTCTATCCATACTGAATGAAAGGGGGATACCTCTATCCATACTGAAAGAAAGGGAAAGGGGGATACCTCTATCCATACTGAAAGAAAGGGGGATACCTCTATCCATACTGAATGAAAGGGAAAGGGGGATACCTCTATCCATACTGAATGAAAGGGAAAGGGGGATACCTCTATCCATACTGAATGAAAGGGAAAGGGGGATACCTCTATCCATACTGAATGAAAGGGGGATACCTCTATCCATACTGAAAGAAAGTGGATACCTCTATCCATACTGAAAGAAAGGGGGATACCTCTATCCATACTGAAAGAAAGGGAAAGGGGATACCTCTATCCATACTGAATGAAAGGGGGATACCTCTATCCATACTGAAAGAAAGGGAAAGGGGATACCTCTATCCATACTGAAAGAAAGGGAAAGGGGATACCTCTATCCATACTGAAAGAAAGGGAAAGGGGATACCTCTATCCATACTGAAAGAAAGGGGGATACCTCTATCCATACTGAAATAAAGGGAAAGGGGATACCTCTATCCATACTGAAAGAAAGGGGGATACCTCTATCCATACTGAAAGAAAGGGAAAGGGGGATACCTCTATCCATACTGAAAGAAAGGGGGATACCTCTATCCATACTGAATGAAAGGGGGATACCTCTATCCATACTGAAAGAAAGGGAAAGGGGATGCCTCTATCCATACTGAAAGAAAGGGAAAGGGGATACCTCTATCTATACTGAATGAAAGGGGGATACCTCTATCCATACTGAAAGAAAGGGAAAGGGGATACCTCTATCCATACTGAATGAAAGGGGAAGGGGATACCTCTATCCATACTGAATGAAAGGGGAAGGGGGATACCTCTATCCATACTGAATGAAAGGGGAAGGGGGATACCTCTATCTATACTGAATGAAAGGGGGATACCTCTATCCATACTGAAAGAAAGGGAAAGGGGATACCTCTATCTATACTGAATGAAAGGGGAAGGGGATACCTCTATCCATACTGAATGAAAGGGGAAGGGGGATACCTCTATCCATACTGAATGAAAGGGGAAGGGGGATACCTCTATCCATACTGAATGAAAGGGGAAGGGGGATACCTCTATCCATACTGAATGAAAGGGGAAAGGGGATGCCTCTATCCATACTGAATGAAAGGGGAAGGGGGATACCTCTATCCATACTGAATGAAAGGGGAAGGGGGATACCTCTATCCATACTGAATGAAAGGGGAAGGGGGATACCTCTATCCATACTGAAAGAAAGGGGAAGGGGGATGCCTCTATCCATACTGAAAGAAAGGGGGATACCTCTATCCATACTGAATGAAAGGGGAAAGGGGATGCCTCTATCCATACTGAATGAAAGGGGAAGGGGGATGCCTCTATCCATACTGAAAGAAAGGGGGATACCTCTATCCATACTGAATGAAAGGGGAAGGGGGATGCCTCTATCCATACTGAAAGAAAGGGGGATACCTCTATCCATACTGAATGAAAGGGGAAAGGGGATGCCTCTATCCATACTGAAAGAAAGGGGGATACCTCTATCCATACTGAAAGAAAGGGAAAGGGGATACCTCTATCCATACTGAAAGAAAGGGGGATACCTCTATCCATACTGAATGAAAGGGAAAGGTGATACCTCTATCCATACTGAATGAAAGGGAAAGGTGATACCTCTATCCATACTGAAAGAAAGGGGGATACCTCTATCCATACTGAAAGAAAGGGGGATACCTCTATCCATACTGAATGAAAGGGAAAGGGGGATACCTCTATCCATACTGAATGAAAGGGAAAGGTGATACCTCTATCCATACTGAAAGAAAGGGGGATACCTCTATCCATACTGAAAGAAAGGGGGATACCTCTATCCATACTGAAAGAAAGGGAAAGGGGATACCTCTATCCATACTGAAAGAAAGGGGGATACCTCTATCCATACTGAAAGAAAGGGGGATACCTCTATCCATACTGAAAGAAAGGGGGATACCTCTATCCATACTGAAAGAAAGGGGATACCTCTATCCATACTGAATGAAAGGGAAAGGGGATACCTCTATCCATACTGAAAGAAAGGGGATACCTCTATCCATACTGAAAGAAAGGGGATACCTCTATCCATACTGAAAGAAAGGGAAAGGGGATACCTCTATCCATACTGAAAGAAAGGGGATACCTCTATCCATACTGAAAGAAAGGGAAAGGGGGATACCTCTATCCATACTGAAAGAAAGGGGATACCTCTATCCATACTGAAAGAAAGGGTGATACCTCTATCCATACTGAAAGAAAGGGGATACCTCTATCCATACTGAAAGAAAGGGTGATACCTCTATCCATACTGAATGAAAGGGGATACCTCTATCCATACTGAAAGAAAGGGAAAGGGGATACCTCTATCCATACTGAAAGAAAGGGAAAGGGGGATACCTCTATCCATACTGAAAGAAAGGGGATACCTCTATCCATACTGAAAGAAAGGGGATACCTCTATCCATACTGAAAGAAAGGGGGATACCTCTATCCATACTGAAAGAAAGGGAAAGGGGATACCTCTATCCATACTGAAAGAAAGGGGATACCTCTATCCATACTGAAAGAAAGGGAAAGGGGATACCTCTATCCATACTGAAAGAAAGGGTGATACCTCTATCCATACTGAATGAAAGGGGAAGGGGATACCTCTATCCATACTGAAAGAAAGGGTGATACCTCTATCCATACTGAATGAAAGGGGAAGGGGATACCTCTATCCATACTGAAAGAAAGGGAAAGGGGGATACCTCTATCCATACTGAAAGAAAGGGAAAGGGGGATACCTCTATCCATACTGAAAGAAAGGGAAAGGGGATACCTCTATCCATACTGAATGAAAGGGGGATACCTCTATCCATACTGAATGAAAGGGGGATACCTCTATCCATACTGAAAGAAAGGGAAAGGGGGATGCCTCTATCCATACTGAATGAAAGGGGGATACCTCTATCCATACTGAAAGAAAGGGAAAGGGGATACCTCTATCCATACTGAAAGAAAGGGGGATACCTCTATCCATACTGAATGAAAGGGAAAGGGGGATACCTCTATCCATACTGAAAGAAAGGGGAAGGGTGATACCTCTATCCATACTGAAAGAAAGGGAAAGGGGATACCTCTATCCATACTGAAAGAAAGGGAAAGGGGGATACCTCTATCCATACTGAATGAAAGGGGAAGGGGGATACCTCTATCCATACTGAATGAAAGGGGAAGGGGGATACCTCTATCCATACTGAATGAAAGGGGGATACCTCTATCCATACTGAATGAAAGGGGAAGGGGGATACCTCTATCCATACTGAAAGAAAGGGGAAGGGGGATACCTCTATCCATACTGAATGAAAGGGGAAGGGGGATACCTCTATCCATACTGAATGAAAGGGGGATACCTCTATCCATACTGAATGAAAGGGGGATACCTCTATCCATACTGAAAGAAAGGGGAAGGGGGATACCTCTATCCATACTGAATGAAAGGGGGATACCTCTATCCATACTGAAAGAAAGGGGGATACCTCTATCCATACTGAATGAAAGGGGGATACCTCTATCCATACTGAATGAAAGGGAAAGGGGATACCTCTATCCATACTGAAAGAAAGGGGAAGGGGGATACCTCTATCCATACTGAAAGAAAGGGGATACCTCTATCCATACTGAAAGAAAGGGGGATACCTCTATCCATACTGAAAGAAAGGGGATACCTCTATCCATACTGAATGAAAGGGGGATACCTCTATCCATACTGAATGAAAGGGAAAGGGGGATACCTCTATCCATACTGAATGAAAGGGGGATACCTCTATCCATACTGAATGAAAGGGAAAGGGGGATACCTCTATCCATACTGAATGAAAGGGGGATACCTCTATCCATACTGAATGAAAGGGGGATACCTCTATCCATACTGAATGAAAGGGAAAGGGGGATACCTCTATCCATACTGAAAGAAAGGGGAAGGGTGATACCTCTATCCATACTGAAAGAAAGGGGGATACCTCTATCCATACTGAAAGAAAGGGAAAGGGGGATACCTCTATCCATACTGAAAGAAAGGGGAAGGGTGATACCTCTATCCATACTGAAAGAAAGGGGAAGGGGGATACCTCTATCCATACTGAAAGAAAGGGAAAGGGTGATACCTCTATCCATACTGAAAGAAAGGGGGATACCTCTATCCATACTGAAAGAAAGGGAAAGGGGATACCTCTATCCATACTGAAAGAAAGGGGATACCTCTATCCATACTGAATGAAAGGGGGATACCTCTATCCATACTGAATGAAAGGGGGATACCTCTATCCATACTGAAAGAAAGGGAAAGGGGGATGCCTCTATCCATACTGAATGAAAGGGGGATACCTCTATCCATACTGAAAGAAAGGGAAAGGGGATACCTCTATCCATACTGAAAGAAAGGGGGATACCTCTATCCATACTGAATGAAAGGGAAAGGGGGATACCTCTATCCATACTGAAAGAAAGGGGAAGGGTGATACCTCTATCCATACTGAAAGAAAGGGAAAGGGGATACCTCTATCCATACTGAAAGAAAGGGAAAGGGGGATACCTCTATCCATACTGAATGAAAGGGGAAGGGGGATACCTCTATCCATACTGAATGAAAGGGGAAGGGGGATACCTCTATCCATACTGAATGAAAGGGGGATACCTCTATCCATACTGAATGAAAGGGGAAGGGGGATACCTCTATCCATACTGAAAGAAAGGGGAAGGGGGATACCTCTATCCATACTGAATGAAAGGGGAAGGGGGATACCTCTATCCATACTGAATGAAAGGGGGATACCTCTATCCATACTGAATGAAAGGGGGATACCTCTATCCATACTGAAAGAAAGGGGAAGGGGGATACCTCTATCCATACTGAATGAAAGGGGGATACCTCTATCCATACTGAAAGAAAGGGGGATACCTCTATCCATACTGAATGAAAGGGGGATACCTCTATCCATACTGAATGAAAGGGAAAGGGGATACCTCTATCCATACTGAAAGAAAGGGGAAGGGGGATACCTCTATCCATACTGAAAGAAAGGGGATACCTCTATCCATACTGAAAGAAAGGGGGATACCTCTATCCATACTGAAAGAAAGGGGATACCTCTATCCATACTGAATGAAAGGGGGATACCTCTATCCATACTGAATGAAAGGGAAAGGGGGATACCTCTATCCATACTGAATGAAAGGGGGATACCTCTATCCATACTGAATGAAAGGGAAAGGGGGATACCTCTATCCATACTGAATGAAAGGGGGATACCTCTATCCATACTGAATGAAAGGGGGATACCTCTATCCATACTGAATGAAAGGGAAAGGGGGATACCTCTATCCATACTGAAAGAAAGGGGAAGGGTGATACCTCTATCCATACTGAAAGAAAGGGGGATACCTCTATCCATACTGAAAGAAAGGGAAAGGGGGATACCTCTATCCATACTGAAAGAAAGGGGAAGGGTGATACCTCTATCCATACTGAAAGAAAGGGGAAGGGGGATACCTCTATCCATACTGAATGAAAGGGGGATACCTCTATCCATACTGAATGAAAGGGGGATACCTCTATCCATACTGAATGAAAGGGAAAGGGGGATACCTCTATCCATACTGAAAGAAAGGGGAAGGGTGATACCTCTATCCATACTGAAAGAAAGGGGGATACCTCTATCCATACTGAAAGAAAGGGAAAGGGGGATACCTCTATCCATACTGAAAGAAAGGGGAAGGGTGATACCTCTATCCATACTGAAAGAAAGGGGAAGGGGGATACCTCTATCCATACTGAAAGAAAGGGAAAGGGTGATACCTCTATCCATACTGAAAGAAAGGGGGATACCTCTATCCATACTGAAAGAAAGGGAAAGGGGATACCTCTATCCATACTGAAAGAAAGGGGATACCTCTATCCATACTGAATGAAAGGGGGATACCTCTATCCATACTGAATGAAAGGGGGATACCTCTATCCATACTGAAAGAAAGGGAAAGGGGGATGCCTCTATCCATACTGAATGAAAGGGGGATACCTCTATCCATACTGAAAGAAAGGGAAAGGGGATACCTCTATCCATACTGAAAGAAAGGGGGATACCTCTATCCATACTGAATGAAAGGGAAAGGGGGATACCTCTATCCATACTGAAAGAAAGGGGAAGGGTGATACCTCTATCCATACTGAAAGAAAGGGAAAGGGGATACCTCTATCCATACTGAAAGAAAGGGAAAGGGGGATACCTCTATCCATACTGAATGAAAGGGGAAGGGGGATACCTCTATCCATACTGAATGAAAGGGGAAGGGGGATACCTCTATCCATACTGAATGAAAGGGGGATACCTCTATCCATACTGAATGAAAGGGGAAGGGGGATACCTCTATCCATACTGAAAGAAAGGGGAAGGGGGATACCTCTATCCATACTGAATGAAAGGGGAAGGGGGATACCTCTATCCATACTGAATGAAAGGGGGATACCTCTATCCATACTGAATGAAAGGGGGATACCTCTATCCATACTGAAAGAAAGGGGAAGGGGGATACCTCTATCCATACTGAATGAAAGGGGGATACCTCTATCCATACTGAAAGAAAGGGGGATACCTCTATCCATACTGAATGAAAGGGGGATACCTCTATCCATACTGAATGAAAGGGAAAGGGGATACCTCTATCCATACTGAAAGAAAGGGGAAGGGGGATACCTCTATCCATACTGAAAGAAAGGGGATACCTCTATCCATACTGAAAGAAAGGGGGATACCTCTATCCATACTGAAAGAAAGGGGATACCTCTATCCATACTGAATGAAAGGGGGATACCTCTATCCATACTGAATGAAAGGGAAAGGGGGATACCTCTATCCATACTGAATGAAAGGGGGATACCTCTATCCATACTGAATGAAAGGGAAAGGGGGATACCTCTATCCATACTGAATGAAAGGGGGATACCTCTATCCATACTGAATGAAAGGGGGATACCTCTATCCATACTGAATGAAAGGGAAAGGGGGATACCTCTATCCATACTGAAAGAAAGGGGAAGGGTGATACCTCTATCCATACTGAAAGAAAGGGGGATACCTCTATCCATACTGAAAGAAAGGGAAAGGGGGATACCTCTATCCATACTGAAAGAAAGGGGAAGGGTGATACCTCTATCCATACTGAAAGAAAGGGGAAGGGGGATACCTCTATCCATACTGAAAGAAAGGGAAAGGGTGATACCTCTATCCATACTGAAAGAAAGGGGGATACCTCTATCCATACTGAAAGAAAGGGGAAGGGTGATACCTCTATCCATACTGAAAGGGAAAGGGGGATACCTCTATCCATACTGAAAGAAAGGGGAAGGGTGATACCTCTATCCATACTGAAAGAAAGGGGAAGGGTGATACCTCTATCCATACTGAATGAAAGGGGGATACCTCTATCCATACTGAAAGAAAGGGAAAGGGGATACCTCTATCCATACTGAAAGAAAGGGAAAGGGGGATACCTCTATCCATACTGAATGAAAGGGGAAGGGGGATACCTCTATCCATACTGAATGAAAGGGGGATACCTCTATCCATACTGAATGAAAGGGGGATACCTCTATCCATACTGAAAGAAAGGGGAAGGGTGATACCTCTATCCATACTGAATGAAAGGGGAAGGGGGATACCTCTATCCATACTGAATGAAAGGGGGATACCTCTATCCATACTGAAAGAAAGGGAAAGGGGATACCTCTATCCATACTGAAAGAAAGGGGAAGGGGGATACCTCTATCCATACTGAAAGAAAGGGGAAGGGTGATACCTCTATCCATACTGAAAGAAAGGGGAAGGGTGATACCTCTATCCATACTGAAAGAAAGGGGAAGGGGGATACCTCTATCCATACTGAAAGAAAGGGTGATACCTCTATCCATACTGAAAGAAAGGGGGATACCTCTATCCATACTGAATGAAAGGGAAAGGGGGATACCTCTATCCATACTGAAAGAAAGGGGATACCTCTATCCATTCTGAAAGAAAGGGGGATACCTCTATCCATACTGAATGAAAGGGGGATACCTCTATCCATACTGAATGAAAGGGGGATACCTCTATCCATACTGAATGAAAGGGAAAGGGGGATACCTCTATCCATACTGAAAGAAAGGGGAAGGGTGATACCTCTATCCATACTGAAAGAAAGGGGGATACCTCTATCCATACTGAAAGAAAGGGAAAGGGGGATACCTCTATCCATACTGAAAGAAAGGGGAAGGGTGATACCTCTATCCATACTGAAAGAAAGGGGAAGGGGGATACCTCTATCCATACTGAAAGAAAGGGAAAGGGTGATACCTCTATCCATACTGAAAGAAAGGGGGATACCTCTATCCATACTGAAAGAAAGGGAAAGGGGATACCTCTATCCATACTGAAAGAAAGGGGATACCTCTATCCATACTGAATGAAAGGGGGATACCTCTATCCATACTGAATGAAAGGGGGATACCTCTATCCATACTGAAAGAAAGGGAAAGGGGGATGCCTCTATCCATACTGAATGAAAGGGGGATACCTCTATCCATACTGAAAGAAAGGGAAAGGGGATACCTCTATCCATACTGAAAGAAAGGGGGATACCTCTATCCATACTGAATGAAAGGGAAAGGGGGATACCTCTATCCATACTGAAAGAAAGGGGAAGGGTGATACCTCTATCCATACTGAAAGAAAGGGAAAGGGGATACCTCTATCCATACTGAAAGAAAGGGAAAGGGGGATACCTCTATCCATACTGAATGAAAGGGGAAGGGGGATACCTCTATCCATACTGAATGAAAGGGGAAGGGGGATACCTCTATCCATACTGAATGAAAGGGGGATACCTCTATCCATACTGAATGAAAGGGGGATACCTCTATCCATACTGAAAGAAAGGGGAAGGGGGATACCTCTATCCATACTGAATGAAAGGGGGATACCTCTATCCATACTGAAAGAAAGGGGGATACCTCTATCCATACTGAAAGAAAGGGGGATACCTCTATCCATACTGAATGAAAGGGAAAGGGGGATACCTCTATCCATACTGAAAGAAAGGGGAAGGGTGATACCTCTATCCATACTGAATGAAAGGGGGATACCTCTATCCATACTGAAAGAAAGGGGGATACCTCTATCCATACTGAATGAAAGGGGGATACCTCTATCCATACTGAATGAAAGGGGGATACCTCTATCCATACTGAATGAAAGGGAAAGGGGATACCTCTATCCATACTGAAAGAAAGGGGAAGGGGGATACCTCTATCCATACTGAAAGAAAGGGGGATACCTCTATCCATACTGAATGAAAGGGAAAGGGGATACCTCTATCCATACTGAAAGAAAGGGGAAGGGGGATACCTCTATCCATACTGAATGAAAGGGGGATACCTCTATCCATACTGAATGAAAGGGAAAGGGGATACCTCTATCCATACTGAAAGAAAGGGGAAGGGGGATACCTCTATCCATACTGAAAGAAAGGGGATACCTCTATCCATACTGAAAGAAAGGGGGATACCTCTATCCATACTGAAAGAAAGGGGATACCTCTATCCATACTGAATGAAAGGGGGATACCTCTATCCATACTGAATGAAAGGGAAAGGGGGATACCTCTATCCATACTGAATGAAAGGGGGATACCTCTATCCATACTGAATGAAAGGGAAAGGGGGATACCTCTATCCATACTGAATGAAAGGGGGATACCTCTATCCATACTGAATGAAAGGGGGATACCTCTATCCATACTGAATGAAAGGGAAAGGGGGATACCTCTATCCATACTGAAACAAAGGGGAAGGGTGATACCTCTATCCATACTGAAAGAAAGGGGGATACCTCTATCCATACTGAAAGAAAGGGAAAGGGGGATACCTCTATCCATACTGAAAGAAAGGGGAAGGGTGATACCTCTATCCATACTGAAAGAAAGGGGAAGGGGGATACCTCTATCCATACTGAAAGAAAGGGAAAGGGTGATACCTCTATCCATACTGAAAGAAAGGGGGATACCTCTATCCATACTGAAAGAAAGGGGAAGGGTGATACCTCTATCCATACTGAATGAAAGGGGGATACCTCTATCCATACTGAAAGAAAGGGAAAGGGGATACCTCTATCCATACTGAAAGAAAGGGGAAGGGGGATACCTCTATCCATACTGAATGAAAGGGAAAGGGGGATACCTCTATCCATACTGAATGAAAGGGGAAGGGGGATACCTCTATCCATACTGAATGAAAGGGGGATACCTCTATCCATACTGAATGAAAGGGAAAGGGGATACCTCTATCCATACTGAATGAAAGGGAAAGGGGATACCTCTATCCATACTGAATGAAAGGGAAAGGGGATACCTCTATCCATACTGAATGAAAGGGAAAGGGGGATACCTCTATCCATACTGAAAGAAAGGGGGATACCTCTATCCATACTGAATGAAAGGGAAAGGGGATACCTCTATCCATACTGAAAGAAAGGGGGATACCTCTATCCATACTGAATGAAAGGGAAAGGGGATACCTCTATCCATACTGAATGAAAGGGGGATACCTCTATCCATACTGAATGAAAGGGAAAGGGGGATACCTCTATCCATACTGAATGAAAGGGGGATACCTCTATCCATACTGAATGAAAGGGAAAGGGGATACCTCTATCCATACTGAATGAAAGGGGGATACCTCTATCCATACTGAAAGAAAGGGAAAGGGGGATACCTCTATCCATACTGAATGAAAGGGGGATACCTCTATCCATACTGAATGAAAGGGAAAGGGGATACCTCTATCTATACTGAATGAAAGGGAAAGGGGATACCTCTATCCATACTGAATGAAAGGGGGATACCTCTATCCATACTGAATGAAAGGGGGATACCTCTATCCATACTGAATGAAAGGGGGATACCTCTATCCATACTGAATGAAAGGGGGATACCTCTATCCATACTGAATGAAAGGGAAAGGGGATACCTCTATCCATACTGAATGAAAGGGGATACCTCTATCCATACTGAATGAAAGGGAAAGGGGGATACCTCTATCCATACTGAATGAAAGGGAAAGGGGATACCTCTATCCATACTGAATGAAAGGGAAAGGGGATACCTCTATCCATACTGAATGAAAGGGGGATACCTCTATCCATACTGAATGAAAGGGAAAGGGGGATACCTCTATCCATACTGAATGAAAGGGAAAGGGGATACCTCTATCCATACTGAATGAAAGGGGGATACCTCTATCCATACTGAATGAAAGGGAAAGGGGGATACCTCTATCCATATTGAATGAAAGGGGGATACCTCTATCCATACTGAAAGAAAGGGGGATACCTCTATCCATACTGAATGAAAGGGAAAGGGGATACCTCTATCCATACTGAATGAAAGGGGGATACCTCTATCCATACTGAATGAAAGGGAAAGGGGATACCTCTATCCATACTGAAAGAAAGGGGGATACCTCTATCCATACTGAATGAAAGGGAAAGGGGATACCTCTATCCATACTGAATGAAAGGGGAAGGGGGATACCTCTATCCATACTGAATGAAAGGGGGATACCTCTATCCATACTGAATGAAAGGGGAAGGGGGATACCTCTATCCATACTGAAAGAAAGGGGAAGGGGGATACCTCTATCCATACTGAAAGAAAGGGGGATACCTCTATCCATACTGAAAGAAAGGGGGATACCTCTATCCATACTGAATGAAAGGGGGATACCTCTATCCATACTGAAAGAAAGGGGAAGGGGGATACCTCTATCCATACTGAATGAAAGGGGGATACCTCTATCCATACTGAAAGAAAGGGGAAGGGGGATACCTCTATCCATACTGAATGAAAGGGGGATACCTCTATCCATACTGAAAGAAAGGGGGATACCTCTATCCATACTGAAAGAAAGGGGGATACCTCTATCCATACTGAAAGAAAGGGGGATACCTCTATCCATACTGAATGAAAGGGGGATACCTCTATCCATACTGAAAGAAAGGGGAAGGGGGATACCTCTATCCATACTGAATGAAAGGGGGATACCTCTATCCATACTGAAAGAAAGGGGGATACCTCTATCCATACTGAATGAAAGGGGGATACCTCTATCCATACTGAAAGAAAGGGAAGGGGGATACCTCTATCCATACTGAATGAAAGGGGGATACCTCTATCCATACTGAAAGAAAGGGGAAGGGGGATACCTCTATCCATACTGAATGAAAGGGGGATACCTCTATCCATACTGAAAGAAAGGGGGATACCTCTATCCATACTGAAAGAAAGGGGGATACCTCTATCCATACTGAAAGAAAGGGGATACCTCTATCCATACTGAAAGAAAGGGGATACCTCTATCCATACTGAATGAAAGGGAAAGGGTGATACCTCTATCCATACTGAATGAAAGGGAAAGGGGGATACCTCTATCCATACTGAAAGAAAGGGAAAGGGGGATACCTCTATCCATACTGAAAGAAAGGGGAAGGGGGATACCTCTATCCATACTGAAAGAAAGGGGATACCTCTATCCATACTGAAAGAAAGGGAAAGGGGGATACCTCTATCCATACTGAAAGAAAGGGGAAGGGGGATACCTCTATCCATACTGAAAGAAAGGGAAAGGGGGATACCTCTATCCATACTGAATGAAAGGGTGATACCTCTATCCATACTGAAAGAAAGGGAAAGGGGGATACCTCTATCCATACTGAAAGAAAGGGAAAGGGGGATACCTCTATCCATACTGAAAGAAAGGGGATACCTCTATCCATACTGAAAGAAAGGGAAAGGGGATACCTCTATCCATACTGAAAGAAAGGGAAAGGGGGATACCTCTATCCATACTGAAAGAAAGGGAAAGGGGGATACCTCTATCCATACTGAAAGAAAGGGGATACCTCTATCCATACTGAAAGAAAGGGGGATACCTCTATCCATACTGAAAGAAAGGGAAAGGGGATACCTCTATCCATACTGAATGAAAGGGTGATACCTCTATCCATACTGAAAGAAAGGGAAAGGGGGATACCTCTATCCATACTGAAAGAAAGGGGATACCTCTATCCATACTGAATGAAAGGGGGATACCTCTATCCATACTGAAAGAAAGGGAAAGGGGGATACCTCTATCCATACTGAAAGAAAGGGGATACCTCTATCCATACTGAAAGAAAGGGAAAGGGGGATACCTCTATCCATACTGAAAGAAAGGGAGGGATACCTCTATCCATACTGAAAGAAAGGGGAAAGGGGATACCTCTATCCATACTGAAAGAAAGGGGGATACCTCTATCCATACTGAAAGAAAGGGGATACCTCTATCCATACTGAATGAAAGGGGATACCTCTATCCATACTGAAAGAAAGGGGGATACCTCTATCCATACTGAAAGAAAGGGGGATACCTCTATCCATACTGAATGAAAGGGAAAGGGGATACCTCTATCCATACTGAATGAAAGGGGGATACCTCTATCCATACTGAATGAAAGGGAAAGGGGGATACCTCTATCCATACTGAATGAAAGGGGGATACCTCTATCCATACTGAATGAAAGGGAAAGGGGATACCTCTATCCATACTGAATGAAAGGGGGATACCTCTATCCATACTGAAAGAAAGGGGGATACCTCTATCCATACTGAAAGAAAGGGGGATACCTCTATCCATACTGAAAGAAAGGGGGATACCTCTATCCATACTGAAAGAAAGGGGGATACCTCTATCCATACTGAAAGAAAGGGGGATACCTCTATCCATACTGAATGAAAGGGAAAGGGGATACCTCTATCCATACTGAAAGAAAGGGGGATACCTCTATCCATACTGAAAGAAAGGGAAAGGGGGATACCTCTATCCATACTGAAAGAAAGGGTGATACCTCTATCCATACTGAATGAAAGGGTGATACCTCTATCCATACTGAAAGAAAGGGGGATACCTCTATCCATACTGAAAGAAAGGGGGATACCTCTATCCATACTGAAAGAAAGGGTGATACCTCTATCCATACTGAAAGAAAGGGGAAGGGTGATACCTCTATCCATACTGAAAGAAAGGGAAAGGGTGATACCTCTATCCATACTGAAAGAAAGGGGGATACCTCTATCCATACTGAAAGAAAGGGGGATACCTCTATCCATACTGAAAGAAAGGGTGATACCTCTATCCATACTGAAAGAAAGGGGAAGGGTGATACCTCTATCCATACTGAAAGAAAGGGAAAGGGTGATACCTCTATCCATACTGAATGAAAGGGGGATACCTCTATCCATACTGAAAGAAAGGGAAAGGGGATACCTCTATCCATACTGAATGAAAGGGGGATACCTCTATCCATACTGAAAGAAAGGGAAAGGGGATACCTCTATCCATACTGAAAGAAAGGGGGATACCTCTATCCATACTGAAAGAAAGGGAAAGGGGATACCTCTATCCATACTGAAAGAAAGGGGGATACCTCTATCCATACTGAAAGAAAGGGAAAGGGGATACCTCTATCCATACTGAAAGAAAGGGAAAGGGGATACCTCTATCCATACTGAAAGAAAGGGAAAGGGGATACCTCTATCCATACTGAAAGAAAGGGAAAGGGGATACCTCTATCCATACTGAAAGAAAGGGAAAGGGGATACCTCTATCCATACTGAAAGAAAGGGAAAGGGGATACCTCTATCCATACTGAAAGAAAGGGAAAGGGGATACCTCTATCCATACTGAAAGAAAGGGGGATACCTCTATCCATACTGAATGAAAGGGGGATACCTCTATCCATACTGAAAGAAAGGGGGATACCTCTATCCATACTGAAAGAAAGGGGGATACCTCTATCCATACTGAAAGAAAGGGGGATACCTCTATCCATACTGAAAGAAAGGGAAAGGGGATACCTCTATCCATACTGAAAGAAAGGGGGATACCTCTATCCATACTGAATGAAAGGGGGATACCTCTATCCATACTGAATGAAAGGGGGATACCTCTATCCATACTGAAAGAAAGGGAAAGGGGATACCTCTATCCATACTGAATGAAAGGGGGATACCTCTATCCATACTGAAAGAAAGGGAAAGGGGATACCTCTATCCATACTGAAAGAAAGGGTGATACCTCTATCCATACTGAAAGAAAGGGAAAGGGGATACCTCTATCCATACTGAATGAAAGGGGATACCTCTATCCATACTGAAAGAAAGGGAAAGGGGATACCTCTATCCATACTGAAAGAAAGGGGGATACCTCTATCCATACTGAAAGAAAGGGAAAGGGGATACCTCTATCCATACTGAAAGAAAGGGGGATACCTCTATCCATACTGAATGAAAGGGGGATACCTCTATCCATACTGAATGAAAGGGAAAGGGGATACCTCTATCCATACTGAATGAAAGGGAAAGGGGGATACCTCTATCCATACTGAAAGAAAGGGTGATACCTCTATCCATACTGAAAGAAAGGGAAAGGGGATACCTCTATCCATACTGAATGAAAGGGAAAGGGGATACCTCTATCCATACTGAATGAAAGGGAAAGGGGATACCTCTATCCATACTGAATGAAAGGGAAAGGGGGATACCTCTATCCATACTGAATGAAAGGGAAAGGGGGATACCTCTATCCATACTGAATGAAAGGGAAAGGGGGATACCTCTATCCATACTGAAAGAAAGGGAAAGGGGATACCTCTATCCATACTGAATGAAAGGGAAAGGGGGATACCTCTATCCATACTGAAAGAAAGGGAAAGGGGATACCTCTATCCATACTGAATGAAAGGGAAAGGGGATACCTCTATCCATACTGAATGAAAGGGGGATACCTCTATCCATACTGAAAGAAAGGGGGATACCTCTATCCATACTGAATGAAAGGGAAAGGGGGATACCTCTATCCATACTGAATGAAAGGGAAAGGGGGATACCTCTATCCATACTGAATGAAAGGGAAAGGGGGATACCTCTATCCATACTGAAAGAAAGGGAAAGGGGGATACCTCTATCCATACTGAATGAAAGGGGGATACCTCTATCCATACTGAAAGAAAGGGAAAGGGGGATACCTCTATCCATACTGAATGAAAGGGAAAGGGGGATACCTCTATCCATACTGAATGAAAGGGAAAGGGGGATACCTCTATCCATACTGAATGAAAGGGAAAGGGGGATACCTCTATCCATACTGAATGAAAGGGGGATACCTCTATCCATACTGAAAGAAAGGGGATACCTCTATCCATACTGAAAGAAAGGGGGATACCTCTATCCATACTGAAAGAAAGGGAAAGGGGATACCTCTATCCATACTGAAAGAAAGGGAAAGGGGGATACCTCTATCCATACTGAATGAAAGGGTGATACCTCTATCCATACTGAAAGAAAGGGAAAGGGGATACCTCTATCCATACTGAATGAAAGGGAAAGGGGATACCTCTATCCATACTGAATGAAAGGGTGATACCTCTATCCATACTGAAAGAAAGGGAAAGGGGATACCTCTATCCATACTGAATGAAAGGGGGATACCTCTATCCATACTGAATGAAAGGGAAAGGGGGATACCTCTATCCATACTGAAAGAAAGGGGATACCTCTATCCATACTGAAAGAAAGGGGATACCTCTATCCATACTGAAAGAAAGGGGGATACCTCTATCCATACTGAAAGAAAGGGAAAGGGGATACCTCTATCCATACTGAAAGAAAGGGGATACCTCTATCCATACTGAATGAAAGGGGGATACCTCTATCCATACTGAATGAAAGGGGGATACCTCTATCCATACTGAAAGAAAGGGAAAGGGGGATGCCTCTATCCATACTGAATGAAAGGGAAAGGGGATACCTCTATCCATACTGAATGAAAGGGAAAGGGGATACCTCTATCCATACTGAAAGAAAGGGGGATACCTCTATCCATACTGAAAGAAAGGGGGATACCTCTATCCATACTGAAAGAAAGGGGGATACCTCTATCCATACTGAAAGAAAGGGGGATACCTCTATCCATACTGAAAGAAAGGGGGATACCTCTATCCATACTGAAAGA
The DNA here is from genome assembly GCF_029448725.1 of Salvelinus fontinalis. Classification (NCBI taxonomy): domain Eukaryota; kingdom Metazoa; phylum Chordata; class Actinopteri; order Salmoniformes; family Salmonidae; genus Salvelinus; species Salvelinus fontinalis. The sequence goes on along the minus strand of NC_074666.1, from coordinate 6,055,941 downwards.
AAGGGGGATACCTCTATCCATACTGAAAGAAAGGGAAAGGGGGATGCCTCTATCCATACTGAATGAAAGGGGGATACCTCTATCCATACTGAAAGAAAGGGAAAGGGGATACCTCTATCCATACTGAATGAAAGGGTGATACCTCTATCCATACTGAAAGAAAGGGGGATACCTCTATCCATACTGAAAGAAAGGGGATACCTCTATCCATACTGAATGAAAGGGTGATACCTCTATCCATACTGAATGAAAGGGTGATACCTCTATCCATACTGAAAGAAAGGGGGATACCTCTATCCATACTGAAAGAAAGGGGATACCTCTATCCATACTGAAAGAAAGGGGGATACCTCTATCCATACTGAAAGAAAGGGAAAGGGGATACCTCTATCCATACTGAATGAAAGGGGGATACCTCCATCCATACTGAATGAAAGGGGATACCTCTATCCATACTGAAAGAAAGGGGATACCTCTATCCATACTGAATGAAAGGGTGATACCTCTATCCATACTGAAAGAAAGGGGATACCTCTATCCATACTGAAAGAAAGGGGGATACCTCTATCCATACTGAAAGAAAGGGAAAGGGGATACCTCTATCCATACTGAAAGAAAGGGAAAGGGGGATACCTCTATCCATACTGAATGAAAGGGTGATACCTCTATCCATACTGAATGAAAGGGGGATACCTCTATCCATACTGAAAGAAAGGGGATACCTCTATCCATACTGAAAGAAAGGGGGATACCTCTATCCATACTGAAAGAAAGGGAAAGGGGATACCTCTATCCATACTGAAAGAAAGGGAAAGGGGGATACCTCTATCCATACTGAATGAAAGGGTGATACCTCTATCCATACTGAATGAAAGGGTGATACCTCTATCCATACTGAAAGAAAGGGAAAGGGGATACCTCTATCCATACTGAATGAAAGGGTGATACCTCTATCCATACTGAAAGAAAGGGAAAGGGGATACCTCTATCCATACTGAATGAAAGGGTGATACCTCTATCCATACTGAAAGAAAGGGAAAGGGGATACCTCTATCCATACTGAATGAAAGGGTGATACCTCTATCCATACTGAAAGAAAGGGGAAGGGGGATACCTCTATCCATACTGAAAGAAAGGGAAAGGGGATACCTCTATCCATACTGAATGAAAGGGGGATACCTCTATCCATACTGAATGAAAGGGAAAGGGGGATACCTCTATCCATACTGAAAGAAAGGGGATACCTCTATCCATACTGAAAGAAAGGGGATACCTCTATCCATACTGAAAGAAAGGGGGATACCTCTATCCATACTGAAAGAAAGGGAAAGGGGATACCTCTATCCATACTGAAAGAAAGGGGATACCTCTATCCATACTGAATGAAAGGGGGATACCTCTATCCATACTGAATGAAAGGGGGATACCTCTATCCATACTGAAAGAAAGGGAAAGGGGGATACCTCTATCCATACTGAATGAAAGGGGGATACCTCTATCCATACTGAAAGAAAGGGAAAGGGGGATGCCTCTATCCATACTGAATGAAAGGGAAAGGGGATACCTCTATCCATACTGAATGAAAGGGAAAGGGGATACCTCTATCCATACTGAAAGAAAGGGTGATACCTCTATCCATACTGAAAGAAAGGGGGATACCTCTATCCATACTGAAAGAAAGGGGGATACCTCTATCCATACTGAAAGAAAGGGGGATACCTCTATCCATACTGAAAGAAAGGGAAAGGGGATACCTCTATCCATACTGAAAGAAAGGGAAAGGGGGATACCTCTATCCATACTGAATGAAAGGGGGATACCTCTATCCATACTGAATGAAAGGGGGATACCTCTATCCATACTGAAAGAAAGGGGATACCTCTATCCATACTGAAAGAAAGGGGATACCTCTATCCATACTGAATGAAAGGGGGATACCTCCATCCATACTGAATGAAAGGGGGATACCTCTATCCATACTGAAAGAAAGGGGATACCTCTATCCATACTGAAAGAAAGGGGGATACCTCTATCCATACTGAATGAAAGGGGGATACCTCTATCCATACTGAAAGAAAGGGGATACCTCTATCCATACTGAAAGAAAGGGGGATACCTCTATCCATACTGAAAGAAAGGGAAAGGGGATACCTCTATCCATACTGAATGAAAGGGAAAGGGGATACCTCTATCCATACTGAAAGAAAGGGAAAGGGGGATACCTCTATCCATACTGAATGAAAGGGTGATACCTCTATCCATACTGAAAGAAAGGGGGATACCTCTATCCATACTGAAAGAAAGGGGGATACCTCTATCCATACTGAAAGAAAGGGGGATACCTCTATCCATACTGAAAGAAAGGGGGATACCTCTATCCATACTGAAAGAAAGGGAAAGGGGATACCTCTATCCATACTGAATGAAAGGGTGATACCTCTATCCATACTGAAAGAAAGGGAAAGGGGATACCTCTATCCATACTGAATGAAAGGGGGATACCTCTATCCATACTGAATGAAAGGGAAAGGGGGATACCTCTATCCATACTGAAAGAAAGGGGATACCTCTATCCATACTGAAAGAAAGGGGATACCTCTATCCATACTGAAAGAAAGGGGGATACCTCTATCCATACTGAAAGAAAGGGAAAGGGGATACCTCTATCCATACTGAAAGAAAGGGGATACCTCTATCCATACTGAATGAAAGGGGGATACCTCTATCCATACTGAATGAAAGGGGGATACCTCTATCCATACTGAAAGAAAGGGAAAGGGGGATACCTCTATCCATACTGAATGAAAGGGAAAGGGGATACCTCTATCCATACTGAATGAAAGGGAAAGGGGATACCTCTATCCATACTGAAAGAAAGGGTGATACCTCTATCCATACTGAAAGAAAGGGGGATACCTCTATCCATACTGAAAGAAAGGGGGATACCTCTATCCATACTGAAAGAAAGGGGGATACCTCTATCCATACTGAAAGAAAGGGGGATACCTCTATCCATACTGAAAGAAAGGGGGATACCTCTATCCATACTGAAAGAAAGGGGGATACCTCTATCCATACTGAAAGAAAGGGAAAGGGGGATGCCTCTATCCATACTGAATGAAAGGGGGATACCTCTATCCATACTGAAAGAAAGGGAAAGGGGATACCTCTATCCATACTGAATGAAAGGGTGATACCTCTATCCATACTGAAAGAAAGGGGGATACCTCTATCCATACTGAATGAAAGGGGGATACCTCTATCCATACTGAAAGAAAGGGAAAGGGGATACCTCTATCCATACTGAAAGAAAGGGTGATACCTCTATCCATACTGAAAGAAAGGGGATACCTCTATCCATACTGAAAGAAAGGGGATACCTCTATCCATACTGAAAGAAAGGGGGATACCTCTATCCATACTGAAAGAAAGGGAAAGGGGGATACCTCTATCCATACTGAATGAAAGGGGAAGGGGGATACCTCTATCCATACTGAATGAAAGGGGGATACCTCTATCCATACTGAAAGAAAGGGGATACCTCTATCCATACTGAAAGAAAGGGGGATACCTCTATCCATACTGAAAGAAAGGGGATACCTCTATCCATACTGAAAGAAAGGGGGATACCTCTATCCATACTGAAAGAAAGGGAAAGGGGATACCTCTATCCATACTGAAAGAAAGGGAAAGGGGGATACCTCTATCCATACTGAATGAAAGGGGAAGGGGGATACCTCTATCCATACTGAATGAAAGGGGGATACCTCTATCCATACTGAAAGAAAGGGGAAGGGGGATACCTCTATCCATACTGAAAGAAAGGGGAAGGGGGATACCTCTATCCATACTGAATGAAAGGGGGATACCTCTATCCATACTGAATGAAAGGGGAAGGGGGATACCTCTATCCATACTGAAAGAAAGGGGAAGGGGGATACCTCTATCCATACTGAATGAAAGGGGAAGGGGGATACCTCTATCCATACTGAATGAAAGGGGGATACCTCTATCCATACTGAATGAAAGGGGAAGGGGGATACCTCTATCCATACTGAAAGAAAGGGGAAGGGGGATACCTCTATCCATACTGAATGAAAGGGGAAGGGGGATACCTCTATCCATACTGAATGAAAGGGGGATACCTCTATCCATACTGAATGAAAGGGGGATACCTCTATCCATACTGAAAGAAAGGGGAAGGGGGATACCTCTATCCATACTGAATGAAAGGGGGATACCTCTATCCATACTGAATGAAAGGGGGATACCTCTATCCATACTGAAAGAAAGGGGGATACCTCTATCCATACTGAATGAAAGGGGGATACCTCTATCCATACTGAATGAAAGGGAAAGGGGATACCTCTATCCATACTGAAAGAAAGGGGATACCTCTATCCATACTGAATGAAAGGGGGATACCTCTATCCATACTGAATGAAAGGGAAAGGGGGATACCTCTATCCATACTGAATGAAAGGGGGATACCTCTATCCATACTGAATGAAAGGGAAAGGGGGATACCTCTATCCATACTGAATGAAAGGGGGATACCTCTATCCATACTGAATGAAAGGGGGATACCTCTATCCATACTGAATGAAAGGGAAAGGGGGATACCTCTATCCATACTGAAAGAAAGGGGAAGGGTGATACCTCTATCCATACTGAAAGAAAGGGGGATACCTCTATCCATACTGAAAGAAAGGGAAAGGGGGATACCTCTATCCATACTGAAAGAAAGGGGAAGGGTGATACCTCTATCCATACTGAAAGAAAGGGGAAGGGGGATACCTCTATCTATACTGAAAGAAAGGGGAAGGGGGATACCTCTATCCATACTGAAAGAAAGGGAAAGGGTGATACCTCTATCCATACTGAAAGAAAGGGAAAGGGGATACCTCTATCCATACTGAAAGAAAGGGGGATACCTCTATCCATACTGAAAGAAAGGGGGATACCTCTATCCATACTGAAAGAAAGGGGGATACCTCTATCCATACTGAAAGAAAGGGGGATACCTCTATCCATACTGAAAGAAAGGGGAAGGGTGATACCTCTATCCATACTGAAAGAAAGGGGAAGGGTGATACCTCTATCCATACTGAAAGAAAGGGGAAGGGGGATACCTCTATCCATACTGAATGAAAGGGGGATACCTCTATCCATACTGAATGAAAGGGGGATACCTCTATCCATACTGAATGAAAGGGGGATACCTCTATCCATACTGAATGAAAGGGGGATACCTCTATCCATACTGAAAGAAAGGGAAAGGGGATACCTCTATCCATACTGAATGAAAGGGGGATACCTCTATCCATACTGAAAGAAAGGGAAAGGGGATACCTCTATCCATACTGAAAGAAAGGGGAAGGGTGATACCTCTATCCATACTGAAAGAAAGGGGAAGGGGGATACCTCTATCCATACTGAAAGAAAGGGTGATACCTCTATCCATACTGAAAGAAAGGGGGATACCTCTATCCATACTGAAAGAAAGGGTGATACCTCTATCCATACTGAAAGAAAGGGGGATACCTCTATCCATACTGAATGAAAGGGAAAGGGGGATACCTCTATCCATACTGAAAGAAAGGGGATACCTCTATCCATACTGAAAGAAAGGGGGATACCTCTATCCATACTGAAAGAAAGGGGGATACCTCTATCCATACTGAATGAAAGGGGGATACCTCTATCCATACTGAATGAAAGGGGGATACCTCTATCCATACTGAATGAAAGGGGGATACCTCTATCCATACTGAATGAAAGGGGATACCTCTATCCATACTGAATGAAAGGGGATACCTCTATCCATACTGAAAGAAAGGGAAAGGGGATACCTCTATCCATACTGAAAGAAAGGGGGATACCTCTATCCATACTGAATGAAAGGGAAAGGGGATACCTCTATCCATACTGAAAGAAAGGGGGATACCTCTATCCATACTGAATGAAAGGGGATACCTCTATCCATACTGAATGAAAGGGGATACCTCTATCCATACTGAATGAAAGGGGATACCTCTATCCATACTGAATGAAAGGGGATACCTCTATCCATACTGAAAGAAAGGGGATACCTCTATCCATACTGAAAGAAAGGGAAAGGGGATACCTCTATCCATACTGAAAGAAAGGGGGATACCTCTATCCATACTGAATGAAAGGGAAAGGGGATACCTCTATCCATACTGAAAGAAAGGGGGATACCTCTATCCATACTGAATGAAAGGGAAAGGGGATACCTCTATCCATACTGAATGAAAGGGGGATACCTCTATCCATACTGAATGAAAGGGTGATACCTCTATCCATACTGAATGAAAGGGAAAGGGGATACCTCTATCCATACTGAAAGAAAGGGGGATACCTCTATCCATACTGAAAGAAAGGGGGATACCTCTATCCATACTGAATGAAAGGGTGATACCTCTATCCATACTGAATGAAAGGGAAAGGGGATACCTCTATCCATACTGAAAGAAAGGGAAAGGGGGATACCTCTATCCATACTGAAAGAAAGGGGAAGGGGGATACCTCTATCCATACTGAAAGAAAGGGGGATACCTCTATCCATACTGAAAGAAAGGGGAAGGGGGATACCTCTATCCATACTGAATGAAAGGGAAAGGGGGATACCTCTATCCATACTGAATGAAAGGGAAAGGGGATACCTCTATCCATACTGAATGAAAGGGGGATACCTCTATCCATACTGAAAGAAAGGGGGATACCTCTATCCATACTGAATGAAAGGGAAAGGGGATACCTCTATCCATACTGAATGAAAGGGAAAGGGGATACCTCTATCCATACTGAATGAAAGGGGGATACCTCTATCCATACTGAAAGAAAGGGGGATACCTCTATCCATACTGAATGAAAGGGGGATACCTCTATCCATACTGAAAGAAAGGGGGATACCTCTATCCATACTGAATGAAAGGGAAAGGGGATACCTCTATCCATACTGAAAGAAAGGGAAAGGGGGATACCTCTATCCATACTGAAAGAAAGGGGAAGGGGGATACCTCTATCCATACTGAAAGAAAGGGGAAGGGGGATACCTCTATCCATACTGAATGAAAGGGAAAGGGGGATACCTCTATCCATACTGAATGAAAGGGAAAGGGGGATACCTCTATCCATACTGAATGAAAGGGAAAGGGGATACCTCTATCCATACTGAAAGAAAGGGGAAGGGGGATACCTCTATCCATACTGAAAGAAAGGGGAAGGGGGATACCTCTATCCATACTGAAAGAAAGGGGAAGGGTGATACCTCTATCCATACTGAAAGAAAGGGGAAGGGGGATACCTCTATCTATACTGAAAGAAAGGGGAAGGGGGATACCTCTATCCATACTGAAAGAAAGGGGGATACCTCTATCCATACTGAAAGAAAGGGGGATACCTCTATCCATACTGAAAGAAAGGGGGATACCTCTATCCATACTGAAAGAAAGGGGAAGGGTGATACCTCTATCCATACTGAAAGAAAGGGGAAGGGGGATACCTCTATCTATACTGAAAGAAAGGGGAAGGGGGATACCTCTATCCATACTGAAAGAAAGGGGGATACCTCTATCCATACTGAAAGAAAGGGGGATACCTCTATCCATACTGAATGAAAGGGAAGGGGATACCTCTATCCATACTGAAAGAAAGGGGAAGGGTGATACCTCTATCCATACTGAAAGAAAGGGGAAGGGGGATACCTCTATCTATACTGAAAGAAAGGGGAAGGGGGATACCTCTATCCATACTGAAAGAAAGGGGGATACCTCTATCCATACTGAAAGAAAGGGGGATACCTCTATCCATACTGAAAGAAAGGGGGATACCTCTATCCATACTGAAAGAAAGGGGAAGGGTGATACCTCTATCCATACTGAAAGAAAGGGGAAGGGTGATACCTCTATCCATACTGAAAGAAAGGGGAAGGGTGATACCTCTATCCATACTGAAAGAAAGGGGAAGGGGGATACCTCTATCCATACTGAATGAAAGGGGGATACCTCTATCCATACTGAATGAAAGGGGGATACCTCTATCCATACTGAATGAAAGGGGGATACCTCTATCCATACTGAATGAAAGGGGGATACCTCTATCCATACTGAATGAAAGGGGATACCTCTATCCATACTGAATGAAAGGGGATACCTCTATCCATACTGAAAGAAAGGGGAAGGGTGATACCTCTATCCATACTGAAAGAAAGGGGAAGGGGGATACCTCTATCCATACTGAAAGAAAGGGTGATACCTCTATCCATACTGAAAGAAAGGGGGATACCTCTATCCATACTGAAAGAAAGGGTGATACCTCTATCCATACTGAAAGAAAGGGGGATACCTCTATCCATACTGAATGAAAGGGAAAGGGGGATACCTCTATCCATACTGAAAGAAAGGGGATACCTCTATCCATACTGAAAGAAAGGGGGATACCTCTATCCATACTGAAAGAAAGGGGGATACCTCTATCCATACTGAATGAAAGGGGGATACCTCTATCCATACTGAATGAAAGGGGGATACCTCTATCCATACTGAATGAAAGGGGGATACCTCTATCCATACTGAATGAAAGGGGATACCTCTATCCATACTGAATGAAAGGGGATACCTCTATCCATACTGAAAGAAAGGGAAAGGGGATACCTCTATCCATACTGAAAGAAAGGGGGATACCTCTATCCATACTGAATGAAAGGGAAAGGGGATACCTCTATCCATACTGAAAGAAAGGGGGATACCTCTATCCATACTGAATGAAAGGGAAAGGGGATACCTCTATCCATACTGAATGAAAGGGGGATACCTCTATCCATACTGAAAGAAAGGGGGATACCTCTATCCATACTGAAAGAAAGGGGGATACCTCTATCCATACTGAATGAAAGGGTGATACCTCTATCCATACTGAATGAAAGGGAAAGGGGATACCTCTATCCATACTGAAAGAAAGGGGGATACCTCTATCCATACTGAATGAAAGGGAAAGGGGATACCTCTATCCATACTGAAAGAAAGGGAAAGGGGGATACCTCTATCCATACTGAAAGAAAGGGGAAGGGGGATACCTCTATCCATACTGAATGAAAGGGAAAGGGGGATACCTCTATCCATACTGAATGAAAGGGAAAGGGGGATACCTCTATCCATACTGAATGAAAGGGAAAGGGGATACCTCTATCCATACTGAATGAAAGGGAAAGGGGGATGCCTCTATCCATACTGAATGAAAGGGAAAGGGGGATACCTCTATCCATACTGAATGAAAGGGAAAGGGGGATACCTCTATCCATACTGAATGAAAGGGAAAGGGGATACCTCTATCCATACTGAAAGAAAGGGAAAGGGGATACCTCTATCCATACTGAATGAAAGGGGGATACCTCTATCCATACTGAATGAAAGGGAAAGGGGGATACCTCTATCCATACTGAAAGAAAGGGGGATACCTCTATCCATACTGAATGAAAGGGAAAGGGGATACCTCTATCCATACTGAATGAAAGGGGGATACCTCTATCCATACTGAATGAAAGGGAAAGGGGATACCTCTATCCATACTGAATGAAAGGGGGATACCTCTATCCATACTGAATGAAAGGGAAAGGGGATACCTCTATCCATACTGAATGAAAGGGGAAGGGGATACCTCTATCCATACTGAATGAAAGGGGAAGGGTGATACCTCTATCCATACTGAATGAAAGGGAAAGGGGGATACCTCTATCCATACTGAATGAAAGGGAAAGGGGATACCTCTATCCATACTGAATGAAAGGGGGATACCTCTATCCATACTGAATGAAAGGGGGATACCTCTATCCATACTGAATGAAAGGGGGATACCTCTATCCATACTGAAAGAAAGGGAAAGGGGATACCTCTATCCATACTGAAAGAAAGGGGGATACCTCTATCCATACTGAAAGAAAGGGGGATACCTCTATCCATACTGAAAGAAAGGGGGATACCTCTATCCATACTGAATGAAAGGGGGATACCTCTATCCATACTGAAAGAAAGGGGAAGGGTGATACCTCTATCCATACTGAAAGAAAGGGGAAGGGGGATACCTCTATCCATACTGAATGAAAGGGGGATACCTCTATCCATACTGAAAGAAAGGGGGATACCTCTATCCATACTGAAAGAAAGGGGGATACCTCTATCCATACTGAATGAAAGGGGGATACCTCTATCCATACTGAAAGAAAGGGGAAGGGTGATACCTCTATCCATACTGAAAGAAAGGGAAAGGGGATACCTCTATCCATACTGAAAGAAAGGGGGATACCTCTATCCATACTGAAAGAAAGGGGGATACCTCTATCCATACTGAAAGAAAGGGGGATACCTCTATCCATACTGAATGAAAGGGGGATACCTCTATCCATACTGAAAGAAAGGGGAAGGGTGATACCTCTATCCATACTGAAAGAAAGGGGAAGGGGGATACCTCTATCCATACTGAAAGGGGGATACCTCTATCCATACTGAATGAAAGGGGGATACCTCTATCCATACTGAATGAAAGGGGATACCTCTATCCATACTGAATGAAAGGGGATACCTCTATCCATACTGAAAGAAAGGGGAAGGGTGATACCTCTATCCATACTGAAAGAAAGGGGAAGGGGGATACCTCTATCCATACTGAAAGAAAGGGTGATACCTCTATCCATACTGAAAGAAAGGGGGATACCTCTATCCATACTGAATGAAAGGGAAAGGGGGATACCTCTATCCATACTGAAAGAAAGGGGATACCTCTATCCATACTGAAAGAAAGGGGGATACCTCTATCCATACTGAAAGAAAGGGGGATACCTCTATCCATACTGAATGAAAGGGGGATACCTCTATCCATACTGAATGAAAGGGGGATACCTCTATCCATACTGAATGAAAGGGGGATACCTCTATCCATACTGAATGAAAGGGGATACCTCTATCCATACTGAATGAAAGGGGAAGGGTGATACCTCTATCCATACTGAATGAAAGGGAAAGGGGGATACCTCTATCCATACTGAAAGAAAGGGGGATACCTCTATCCATACTGAAAGAAAGGGAAAGGGGATACCTCTATCCATACTGAAAGAAAGGGGGATACCTCTATCCATACTGAATGAAAGGGGATACCTCTATCCATACTGAATGAAAGGGGATACCTCTATCCATACTGAATGAAAGGGGATACCTCTATCCATACTGAATGAAAGGGGATACCTCTATCCATACTGAATGAAAGGGAAAGGGTGATACCTCTATCCATACTGAAAGAAAGGGAAAGGGGATACCTCTATCCATACTGAAAGAAAGGGGGATACCTCTATCCATACTGAATGAAAGGGAAAGGGGATACCTCTATCCATACTGAATGAAAGGGAAAGGGGATACCTCTATCCATACTGAAAGAAAGGGGAAGGGGATACCTCTATCCATACTGAATGAAAGGGAAAGGGGATACCTCTATCCATACTGAATGAAAGGGAAAGGGGATACCTCTATCCATACTGAAAGAAAGGGGGATACCTCTATCCATACTGAATGAAAGGGGGATACCTCTATCCATACTGAATGAAAGGGAAAGGGGATACCTCTATCCATACTGAAAGAAAGGGGATACCTCTATCCATACTGAATGAAAGGGAAAGGGGGATACCTCTATCCATACTGAATGAAAGGGAAAGGGGATACCTCTATCCATACTGAATGAAAGGGGGATACCTCTATCCATACTGAATGAAAGGGAAAGGGGATACCTCTATCCATACTGAAAGAAAGGGGATACCTCTATCCATACTGAATGAAAGGGGGATACCTCTATCCATACTGAATGAAAGGGGGATACCTCTATCCATACTGAAAGAAAGGGGATACCTCTATCCATACTGAAAGAAAGGGAAAGGGGGATGCCTCTATCCATACTGAATGAAAGGGAAAGGGGATGCCTCTATCCATACTGAAAGAAAGGGAAAGGGGATACCTCTATCCATACTGAAAGAAAGGGAAAGGGGATACCTCTATCCATACTGAAAGAAAGGGGAAGGGGATACCTCTATCCATACTGAAAGAAAGGGAAAGGGGGATACCTCTATCCATACTGAATGAAAGGGGGATACCTCTATCCATACTGAATGAAAGGGAAAGGGGATACCTCTATCCATACTGAAAGAAAGGGAAAGGGGGATACCTCTATCCATACTGAATGAAAGGGAAAGGGGGATACCTCTATCCATACTGAATGAAAGGGAAAGGGGGATACCTCTATCCATACTGAATGAAAGGGGGATACCTCTATCCATACTGAATGAAAGGGAAAGGGGATACCTCTATCCATACTGAAAGAAAGGGGGATACCTCTATCCATACTGAATGAAAGGGAAAGGGGATACCTCTATCCATACTGAATGAAAGGGGGATACCTCTATCCATACTGAAAGAAAGGGGGATACCTCTATCCATACTGAAAGAAAGGGGGATACCTCTATCCATACTGAATGAAAGGGAAAGGGGGATACCTCTATCCATACTGAATGAAAGGGAAAGGGGGATACCTCTATCCATACTGAATGAAAGGGAAAGGGGGATACCTCTATCCATACTGAATGAAAGGGTGATACCTCTATCCATACTGAATGAAAGGGAAAGGGGATACCTCTATCCATACTGAAAGAAAGGGGGATACCTCTATCCATACTGAATGAAAGGGAAAGGGGATACCTCTATCCATACTGAAAGAAAGGGAAAGGGGGATACCTCTATCCATACTGAATGAAAGGGAAAGGGGGATACCTCTATCCATACTGAATGAAAGGGAAAGGGGATACCTCTATCCATACTGAAAGAAAGGGAAAGGGGGATACCTCTATCCATACTGAATGAAAGGGAAAGGGGGATACCTCTATCCATACTGAAAGAAAGGGGGATACCTCTATCCATACTGAATGAAAGGGAAAGGGGATACCTCTATCCATACTGAATGAAAGGGGGATACCTCTATCCATACTGAATGAAAGGGAAAGGGGATACCTCTATCCATACTGAATGAAAGGGGGATACCTCTATCCATACTGAATGAAAGGGAAAGGGGATACCTCTATCCATACTGAATGAAAGGGGAAGGGGATACCTCTATCCATACTGAATGAAAGGGGAAGGGTGATACCTCTATCCATACTGAATGAAAGGGAAAGGGGGATACCTCTATCCATACTGAATGAAAGGGAAAGGGGATACCTCTATCCATACTGAATGAAAGGGGGATACCTCTATCCATACTGAATGAAAGGGAAAGGGGGATACCTCTATCCATACTGAATGAAAGGGGGATACCTCTATCCATACTGAATGAAAGGGGAAGGGGGATACCTCTATCCATACTTAATGAAAGGGGATACCTCTATCCATACTGAATGAAGCACTTAAGGGACCTCAGGGGCACCCTTAACTTTTTCACTTCATTTAAGGGGGGAATTTGCCTTAAAATGTTTTGTGCAACTTATTTTAAAGTTAAGGACATTTTAAGGGAAAATATGAGGGGGAAATGTACTTAAGATTTTTTTATGCAAATAGAACCTGTACTTTATTTAAATTTTAACTTGACTACATTCCTAAAGACAATGATGTACTTTTTTACTCCATATATTTTCCCTGACACCCAAAACTACCCATTACATTTTGAATGCTTGAATGATCAAATTCACACACTTATCAAGAGAACATCCCTTGTCATCCCTACTGCCTCTGAATCTGGTGGACTTACTAAACACAAATGCTTCATTTGTAAATTATGTTATATATATTATTATGAGTGTTGACATGTGCCCCTGGCTATCTGTAAGTAATATTTGTTTAAAATTTGAATTTGAAATTATTATTTTTTTAAACTTTTGATACTTAAATATATTTGATCAATTACTTTTGATACTTACATTTAAAACTAAATACTTTTACACTTCTCCTCAAGCAGTATTTTACTGGGTGATTTTTACTTGGGTCATTTTTCTATGAAAGGTATCTTTACTTTTACTCAAGTATGACAATCGAGTACTTTTTTCTACTACTGGTATTAGGTGCTACTAATACTCCTCCACCCCACTTCCCACCCTAGCTAGACGTATGGCTGCGGTGACCTATTTGTTTGTGTCTGTGTGTTGGTTTCATATGTAGGTTTGTGTATATCTTGTGTGATTTGTCAGCCTTAGCTTGTGTATCCTTAGGTATGTTTCCCTGGACTCAGATGAACTAAATGGAGAATCTCCATTCACCATATGCTTCTTAGTGTTGGGCTGAAATTCCTCTGTGTCTGGGAAACCAGTCCCTTATGGATCATGCCTTTTATAGCTTATCTCTCTCTGTCCTCAGGTACCTCCTGCATGTGTTCATGGAGGCTGGCTGTCTGGAGTGGTGTGTTGTGATTGGTCTGATCCTGAGAGAGGCCGCAGTCATCAAGCAGGTGGTCAACTTCCTGGACAGCCCCGAGGTTCCTCCTGAGACAGTCCAGAGTGTCCGCTCCGGCCTGCTAGGGGTCGACGCATGGGCCTCCACAGACTGGTCAGTGTCTCTGTTTGTCTTTGTCGCTCTCTGTCGCTCGGTCGGTCTGTCGCTCTGTCTTCTGTCGCGTACAGAGGCCCAATGTCATAATTGCAAAAGGGTTTTCTATTGATCAATTAGCCTTTTAAAATGATAAACTTGGATTAGCTAACACAACGTGCCATTGGAACACAGGAGTGATGGTTGCTGATAATGGGCCTCTGTACGCCTATGTAGATATTCAAATCAAATCAAATTTCAAATCAAATATTCCATAAAAATGAGCCGTTTCCAGCTACAATAGTCATTTACAACATTAACAATGTCTACACTATTTCTGATCAATTTGATGTTATTTTAATGGACCAAAAAAGTGCTTTTCTTTCTAAATGACCCCAAATTTTTGAACGGTAGTGTATATGTTTACAAAAAATATATATATGGGGGATTGGAAATGATGCAGACAATTACGTTGATGGAAGCCGCAATATATCTGCATTATTAAAGCTGATTTGTATTCATCCAGACCACTAGTGGAACTGTGGGGTAAAGGATGTTACATATTCTATAGCAGCTATAGCAAAGGCACAGTGAAGTTCATGAATGTTGTGAGCTTGATACTGACTCCCCCTTCTCTCCACTCCCTGTAGCCTGGGCTATAAGCCCTTCCTGAACATGATCCGGCCCCAGCTACAGAAGCTCATAGAGACTTCTGTAGAGCAGATCCAGCCTGAAGCCTTCCTGCCAGGGGCTTCCAACTCGAAGCTGGCTGAGCCCCAGCCCGGAGGCCCCAGTGCGGAAGACAGTAGGGGGCCTGCTCTCCTGGGTCTGGCCCTTCCTTTGGAGCCCCCTGGGGGGTTAGGGACAGAGGACGGCAGAGTTCCAGAGGAGCAGGAGGAACAGGAAGTGGACGAGGGGGTGTACGACTGCACTCTGTCCTGACATGCCCAGTCCTGACCTGAGTCATGTTCATTAGGCACCAAACGGAAGAAATGGACTGAAACAGGGAGGGACTGACTATATTGACTTAAACTTTTTTGCTACGGTAAGCCCTGATGAATACAGCCCTTTTCTGACCTCTGACCTTGCTGGGCGGGTGTGACAGGATGAAGAAGAGAGACACTGGAAGTCTCAGACTAAACTCTGTGTGTCTGGAACCAGTTTGTTGACTGATAAGGACTCAGATTTTCCATTATGTGTGAGACTGTGTGTGTCATGGTATTGTGTGTATTACTACACTGGGTGTGTAACATTTGGAAGCCTCAAACGCAAGTGGACATTCTCGACTTCTCTCCAGTCCGGATACTCGTCCATCCCAGTGCTGGAGCAGGGTCAGTCAGTGAGTGAGCTCTTGTGTTTTAAGTGTGTCAGTATTGTCCAATTGATTATGGACTTGAGTCATTGCAGACATCGTTAGTCAGGACACAGCCGATTCATAACAAAAAATAAATAAATCTTACCTAAAATATAGATATGACAGATGACGTGCTTCTAGCCATCTATTTATTTTGCTCTGCGTAAAATTTTTTTTTTAAAGAAATTTGCTCACAGACCAGAGTTTACCAGACTGAGTTTGGGCTTGTCAGGCTTTATTCTGGGATTAAAGCAGGCAGTTTGTGTTGCAAGTTAGTATTTTACCAAAATATGCTTTTCAGATCAGAGAAATGCTGTCTGGATTGTGCTCGTCTGGGCTATAGTGTCTAGATAAAAATGTCAGATCGCCGTGATGACGTGCTGGGCAAAAAGCATCCGGGTTATTGTCTGTTAGACCTGTCACATATTAAGCTTAATTGGCTCATTCCACATTACAGAAAGTTCCACCTATAACTGTATATTTTTGTCACAGTTTGTACAACGGTCTTTTGTACTTTGTTGTGAAGGAGTTCAGATATAACTTTTTGCAAGGAATCAACTATGTGTGCTGGACATTTTATGAGATGCACTAAAGTGTGTGTTGGTGTTATATTGTATACCTCCTACTGTACCGTGGATTTAAAGATGCCTTGGTCAATAATGTGATATTATTCTACCACATTACTTCATGAGACGATGTCAGTCCCCTCACTAAGATATTAAAGACTAGTGTGAGAATTCTGTTGGTCGAGAGAGAAGACATGTGTGTGATGACCTGGATTGGAGGTGAATGTTGTTGACGAGGGCCTGACCAGGCCTCAACCAAACCATGACTGACTCCTGAAGGGAGAATCTAATGTTCTCTGAGGACAAACCAAATTATTATGGAGATCCTGACCTGCGTCTTTACACACATGCTTTAGGATTGGCTCTAGAATTAAAGCATTACTGTTGTTGGCTTCCGTCATGCTGGAGGATCCAAACTGAGACAAACTATATTCATAATTCACTTTGTATTGATGGCATATTATGTCATGCCAGAGATCATTTTTATTTGCCCCCTTTTTAAATAGATAAGAGATCAACTGATCCACACTTTGGCGTTAATTCAATGTCACATTTCAGTATCGTTTTCTAAAGGTAGGATTGTGTTTGTCTCCTATCAGTGATCTTGGTGTTTCCTTAGCAATGGCTGTGGAGTTGAATAGCTCCTATACTATTTAATGTATTCTGACAATGTGTCCATAAGAATTTAAGTCTATAAGGGCTTGGTTGTTATCACCGTGGTAACATGGCAGTAACATACCAAAATCTCAATCATGTAAAACTGAAAACGATGACTGAGAATATCTCCAACACTGACGCAGCTTTCAGAAGCAGCTCCTGTGTGCATGATGTGGAACGGTAAAGACTGATTCCATGTCAGGATACTGTACTTAATCTTTTATGATCGTCAGTATTATTATTTATTGGTTGTGGTGTTATTGCTAATGGGAAAATATTAGCCTTTAATTATTCATTCAAATTGTTTTATTTCGGCTATATCGAAGCAACTAAACAAGAATTATTTGCTTTTGCCTCAACTCGTACTGTAGTCATTTGAGTCGTTCTTAGGCCTAGCGCCCAGGTCGATATCCTGCCACCTGACCAGCATAGAGCTCTCAGGCCCAGCGCCCAGGTCGATATCCTGCCACCTGACCAGCATAGCTCTCAGGCCCAGCGCCCAGGTCGATATCCTGCCACCTAACCAGCATAGAGCTCTCAGGCCCAGCGCCCAGGTCGATATCCCGCAACCTGACCAGCATAGAGCTCTCTCACGCCCAGCGCCAAGATCGATATCCCGCCACCTGACCAGCATAGAGCTCTCTCACGCCCAGCGCCAAGGTCGATATCCCGCCACCTGACCAGCATAGAGCTCTCTCAGGCCCAGGTCGATATCCCGCCACCTGACCAGCATAGAGTTCTCAGGCCCAGCGCCAAGGTAGATATCCCGCCACCTGACCAGCATAGAGCTCTCAGGCCCAGCGCCAAGGTCGATATCCTGCCACCTGACCAGCATAGAGCTCTCAGGCCCAGCGCCAAGGTCGATATCCTGCCACCTGACCAGCATAGAGCTCTCAGGCCCAGCGCCCAGGTCAATATCCCGCCACCTGACCAGCATAGAGCTCTCTCACGCCCAGCGCCAAGATCGATATCCCGCCACCTGACCAGCATAGAGCTCTCTCACGCCCAGCGCCAAGGTCGATATCCCGCCACCTGACCAGCATAGAGCTCTCTCAGGCCCAGGTCGATATCCCGCCACCTGACCAGCATAGAGTTCTCAGGCCCAGCGCCAAGGTAGATATCCTGCCACCTGACCAGCATAGAGCTCTCAGGCCCAGCGCCCAGGTCAATATCCCGCCACCTGACCAGCATAGAGCTCTCTCACGCCCAGCGCCAAGATCGATATCCCGCCACCTGACCAGCATAGAGCTCTCTCACGCCCAGCGCCAAGGTCGATATCCCGCCACCTGACCAGCATAGAGCGCTCTCAGGCCCAGGTCGATATCCCGCCACCTGACCAGCATAGAGTTCTCAGGCCCAGCGCCAAGGTAGATATCCCGCCACCTGACCAGCATAGAGCTCTCAGGCCCAGCACCAAGGTCGATATCCTGCCACCTGACCAGCATAGAGCTCTCAGGCCCAGCGCCAAGGTCGATATCCTGCCACCTGACCAGCATAGAGCTCTCAGGCCAAGGTCGATATCCTGCCACCTGACCAGCATAGAGCTCTCAGGCCAAGGTCGATATCCAGCCACCTGACCAGCATAGAGCTCTCAGGCCCAGGTCGATATCCCGCCACCTGACCAGCATAGAGCTCTCTCACGCCCAGCGCCCAGGTCGATATCCCGCCACCTGACCAGCATAGAGCTCTCTCACGCCCAGCGCCAAGGTCGATATCCCGCCACCTGACCAGCATAGAGCTCTCTCACGCCCAGTGCCCAGGTCGATATCCCGCCACCTGACCAGCATAGAGCTCTCTCAGGCCCAGGTCGATATCCCGCCACCTGACCAGCACAGAGCTCTCTCACGCCCAGCGCCCAGGTCGATATCCCGCCACCTGACCAGCATAGAGCTCTCAGGCCCAGCGCCCAGGTCGATATCCCGCCACCTGACCAGCATAGAGCTCTCAGGCCCAGCGGCAAGGTCGATATCCCGCCACCTGACCAGCATAGAGCTCTCAGGCCCAGCGGCAAGGTCGATATCCCGCCACCTGACCAGCATAGAGCTCTCAGGCCCAGGTCGATATCCCGCCACCTGACCAGCATAGAGCTCTCAGGCCAAGGTCGATATCCCGCCACCTGACCAGCATAGAGCTCTCAGGCCAAGGTCGATATCCCGCCACCTGACCAGCATAGAGCTCTCAGGCCAAGGTCGATATCCCGCCACCTGACCAGCATAGAGCTCTCAGGCCAAGGTCGATATCCCGCCACCTGACCAGCATAGAGCTCTCTCACGCCCAGCGCCCAGGTCGATATCCCGCCACCTGACCAGCATAGAGCTCTCAACCTTCAAACGGGAATCGATGGTGAAACAACCACATCATTTGTGATTTTACAACAACAGTTACTATCTTTTCCCCCTCTGACATCATTGCACGCGTGACAGAAGAGCTTAATATGTACTGCCTTGTTTTCACCAGGCTGCACGACGTTCAGCAGCAACAACGGTGGTGGGGCGGCCAGTGGCGCCGTTTCCCCCCTACTGCAGATGCCATCTTTAACAGCCTGCAAAACTCTGGCTCATATCCACAACACAACTGAGTAGGAACGCTGATCTAGGAACAGGGCCCCATGTATTCATTGAGCTCTAAATGGAAATACTGGTCCTAGATCAGCTGTTTCTCCAGACAATTGTTAGTGCTCTGTGAACAATGCAGTTTTCTTTACTGTGTGTATTTCTTCTATATTAGCTAGGTTCAGTACATCACTGTTAAACTGTGCAATTCTGAAACGTTGCTTTGTTTCAGCTGTTTTTTTCTCTTTAGATTTACATTCAGCTCCACGTTTTACTGTCACTCATACCAACCAAAACGTTTGTACTTTAAACAGTATTTTGCTGCAGCTCACTGTGCTTGTAGTTTTGTATTTTTAAACATTTTGCTGCAGCTCACTGCTTGTAGTTTGTATTTGCCTGTATTCTTATTCTATTGTTCTGCAGCATTGTTTTTACGAGAACCTCTTTGGCCGTGACTGTACACTAGCCTGAGTCCCAGACCGGTTCCATTTCTGTCATTGTCATGTTTGCTATGGAGTTGGCAAGACGGCACAAACAGAACAGGGAACAAGTTAACTACACAGCATCGATGTGCTTCTATACCACCTGTCCTCTGCTGCCAGTACAGTATGTGCAGTAGCTTACTATCTGCTCTCAAGCCCACAAAACCCCAGCTGTGAAGTTTACCTAACGTAATAAGGTTGTTGGCTAACCAAAGACATGTTCTGAGGCCTTGGGTCAACGTGACTTGAGTGCTTGTATATGCAGAGGTATAATGAAACCCCTCTGATGAAAGAATCATTGCTGCAGTTAGTACTTAAGACAGTTTATCGATATTATGATTATACACGTTTCATGTTTCCATCTGAGGACTAGAAGTCTATTGTTTCGTGTGTCTGTCTCTGCTGTTGAGGAAAAGCACAATGTCAGACATGATGACAGTGGTACTCTTTTCATACAAAATCTGTATGAAGGACATATCTGACGCAGTAACATTCCCTGGGTCAGTATAGATACTGTTTCTTGTACAATTTGCCTTTTCTACTCATTTGTTTTCAATTTTTTCCTGTACATAAACAATAAATTATATTTTAAAACCAAGGACATTTTATTTGTATTTCCTGCATTACCATTGATATTTTTTTTTACGACAACTAAAAGCATTAAGCACTTTATTGCTGTACATGGTGGTAAGTCACTGGACACAAGTGTTAATTTCAAGTTTATTTTTGTAATCAAAATACCCTGTTACACAATTCCCCAAATCAACCATGTTAATCCCATCTGGGATTACATTAAAAGGTTAGGCGTAACCCTCCCAGTTGACAAATTAATAAAAAATTACAAAAGTATGATTGCTTTTAAATAATTAACATGTTATACAAAACCGCACTTTATTCAGTGACCCAAGAGTACACTGCAGTTAAAATAGGCATAGATACTGTAGGTGAGTTGCATCGAACATGTCCCAAAGACGATGCATTTCAGTTCCCATTTTTCCAACTGAAGTACTGTTTCCTTTATTCAGGCATATTAAAGAAAAGTAGATCCTCTCACACAATCATTCTACAAAATTGAAATTTGAGACCCATAAACGGTTTCAATGAAATGTTTCACCTTAATATTGGTATTTACAAAGGACAACGCTCGGGAAATGTCATCGTTACAGTAACAATGTTTTATGGGATATGATAAGTAACCCTTCGCAAATTACTTTGAACAATGTTTATTATAGTTTGCTTGAACTGAGTAGGGATTTATGCCATGATTCAATCCGATCGCGTTTTGGCAGCAATGCACCATTTTAATGGAAATGTATTATTGAAGCAACAGCGTTTACCGTGAATGTGGTCACCACGAACGAGTGAACATTGCCGACAAGGTGCGATCGGATTAATTCCCTGCATTACATTTTTTTGTAACATCAAATGTTATGATAAATGACTGCATAAGAAAAGTGTGACAGTACTGAAATGTCATTACCATAAACCAAAAATCACTTCACATTTTACAATTTCAACAGAGCATGAGCAATCCATACAAAACATTAAGTTATTTTTAAGAAGGCAGTGTACAGTATGCTTGAGTCATTATTTAAATTCAATGGGAAGGTTTGGGGTAGTGAACCTAAACATTAGTCACCAATTGTTGTGTAATTACAGAATCAGGCCCTAAGGGGATATTTCTTTACTTAAATTACAGAACCCGCCAGACTTGATTATAGAAATTAATTAAATTTTATTAAACGTTTAAATTACACCTGCATATTTGTTGTTCCATCCATCAGGCCTGAGCTGTTGATATACCTCTGATTAAAGTGACCAAAATGGCACCCTATTCCCTGTATAGTGCACTACTTTTATATGGCTCTAGTCAAAAGCAGCCAATAGCGTGCAAGTTCAGGCATGGACAACCTCACTAAACGATGCCACTAGCTAAAGGCCTTTAGACGTGTGCTCGTTAGTTTCCTTCTCTTTTCCTCTCAAGAAAACATCACCTTGTGTTCATCTTGCATATTTAAGAGTATACTGGGATGTGTTTTTCACCACAGCGATGGATATGACAAATCGCTTTTTTTAAACCCACATTACAAAATGTTGCTGTACAATCCTGCTAAGACCATATTGTTTTACAGGTAAGTGCATATGGCAAGAACCCGTTATATATTTAAGAAGCATGACGCCAACAACCATGTGGCATTCTAGAACCTAGAACGCTTGGTTCCATCCTTTTCACCTGCTCAGAGAGAGGACGCATCGCTGGATTCAAAACAAGGCGACTATTCAACACAAACTGCTACTAGCCACAGCAGTGTAGTCCAAGAGACTGCCCAAATCAACACCCCAGTTGCCTAGCAACAATCCTTATCAAATCTCAAGTACCGGTCAGTCTTCACAAAACCCCAGATACCTACTTCATAGAGGTAACACATCGAGCCATTGCTGAGAACCATGAAGTAGGGCTGCACAATATGGGGGAAAAAACAGAATTGCGATACACTTGGGTGAACTGTTGTAATCAAATCAAATATAGTGCTGCTTGAGTAACAGGGTGGGGAAAGCAGCTGCAAGAGGAGAGACGACAGTAAACTATTAGCCGTGTGTAACAACCGTTCTGAGTGCTGTTTCAAAATATTGCGACTTCTATTAATTGTGCAGGTACAGAGAAAACAGCTTGGTTTTATTCATAAAGTAGGAGTGCTGATCTAGGATCAGGTCCCCCTCTATCCATATAATTGTATTTGTTATGACCTAAAAGGCTAAACTGATCCTATAGCAGCACTCTTATTCGGACTCTTTATGAACACAGACCCTGCGCTACCTCAGTGTTAGCAGGAGCTGCTGTCCTGCAGTCAAACACCATGATGTTCTAAACCGGGTTGGGGGTCAATTCAGGAACTATACTGAAATTCCAATTATCTTCAATGTCTTTAAATTAAAATTTTGGTTTACTTTCTGAAATTGACCCCCAACCCTGGTTCTATAGCAACAAAACATGGAGAGAAGAAAAGGAGGGTTCCCCACTGATAAAATATAAGTTCAGTCCAGTGCTTTGCGTTCTCATTCACTATGTGCAACAGTCTGACACACTCTCACCGCAGGCGTCAACCATCGGAATATACTTATTAGAACACCAGAAAGGGTGTTGTCAGTCTGTTTTGTGACATCAGCCACTAGTATTATAATCTGAGTTTATAATAAAACAATATCCCACTGTAAAATATTGATATACACCTTGCACATGATGGGCAAAAACACACCATGTGAAGCAGGATTTTTTTTAAAACCCATTTTACTGTTCAACTGTTAACAGGAAGTACCATTGATGAGGGACATCAGTAGGACAACATGAGTTGGAGTTGGTGGAATGGCCTCCCTATGTGTTGCATTAATAAATGTTTTGTAAAAAGCGCCACAGTTGTTTAGAGGTTAGAGCACTGTGGTTCAGAGTTTGAGAATAATGTAAAAAGCACCATTAGTTAGTTTATGACTGAGTTGAAGATAATCAATCTAAATCAGTGTGTTTCTTGATGGACAGAAAATACGTTTGAAATCGCAACACTCAGCTAAATTATTTATTCAGTGATGAGTTAATTCTATTTTCGACATCAGTCGTCAAAATATCCTTGCACATTAGCGAGCTCACCGTAAGTAAATCACACAAAAGGCTTTCCACTTTACTGCAACAATTAAATCCTGTTCACCTTCAGACTACTGTACTGGCCTTGACATCTTAACGACTGAAGTTTTCATGAATTTTGACTTCCTTCGTTTTTTTTTTGTTTCTTATTTAAAATGTAAAAACATGAAACGGTTAATTTTGTAAGGAAACAACACTGTAGCCTTTTAACGGAAATAGTGAGTGACGCTGAAGACCTCGTGCTTGTTGACAGAGATGGAGGGAGGTGGAACATGCAAGGCCATGCATGCAAAACAGTTTGTCAGAGAGAAAGCGAGAAGAAAGAGTGTAAAAAAAACAAAACGACCTATTTACCCTCATTCCCACAATAAAGGAACTCTACTGAACACTGGTTGACTGTGCCCTAGTGTTTCTGTTTATAAGGACCGTTCCCTAGTCCAACTGTTACTGTTTATAAATAATGTCGCTTCTGGCTTGGCTTTAGTGTCCCTCCTGTTAGCTACTGACCTATTGACACAGTGATGGTGGGGTCTCTCGAATGGGCCTGTGTGTGGAAGCAGGCCCAACAACAGGCCCAGTATTTCAAATATGGGTAAATGTGGTAGGTGCCTCCCAGTATGTTTACATCTGATAGGCCTAGGTGTCAGTATCGGTACATGTGATAGGTGGAGACCCAGGAAGAGGGGAAGGCCCATTTAGGGAACCTCTGCAGCATGTCCTCTAGCTGAACAGTCCTCTGGTCCTCTCCAAAGAAGTAATGAGATGAGATGGCTACTGAGATCATTCCCTCTGGGCCTGATGGGTCCTCTTCTCTGGGAGGCTGGAGAGGAGAAATATATATATATACACATATTAAAACAATCATATATGGACAGTGTTTCCCCTATATTCACAAATCGTTGCCGCCACTCAACAAATTTTTTATTTCATGTTTTTTAAATCATTTTCGGGATGGTAAAATATTTTCAGTGTAAACTTAAGACTAAAACCTGATATAAAGTATGTAGAAAATATAATTGACCAATTTCTTTTAAATAAGATCATCATTGAGAACTAACAACCACCAAAATAAAAACTAGACAGTCAGGGAGAATCTGAAATAAAAAATGTCATGCATACTCCCAGTCGATATTCAAGTCATAAGATCCCCTAGACCACGCCCACCAATCAGTATTCCCAATTGATTCCCCTGAAAAAGAGCCAACTTCTTCGTTGATTTTTAAATGATACAGAAATCAAAAACCATGCAGGAAAAACTGCTGTGTTGTACAATGTACATCAAACCAGGTCAAAACTCTAGTTTGCAATGCTCCCACATAGGGAAATAGAGCCTGTGGGAAGAGCCCTGTGTCTTCAGGCTATTCGGCGTGGGAGAGTCAGGGAATTGTGGGGACCCAGTGTCCAGGTACACGTAGCTATGTGTGTAGAAAACGTTTCATCACGGGTAAGCACTACTTGTAGCTGTACAATCTGTTAGTGTTGTTTGTCTTGGCTAGCTAGCTAGAGGCTAGCACACACGTGGATAGCACCGTCATGAAATGGGGCAGGAGGGTTGCCTTACAATATCATTAGCTCGGGAGCAGGCAATGGTGAAAAGTCATCTTTAGACATGTACTTTTCTTCAATTGAGTTTTGTATTTGACTAAAACAAGCAGCCAACAAGAAAGTTGTTTGAAAAAGGTAATTTTGGAGTAGCCAAAGAGGGCGGGGCTGCAACATTCTATCGAATACAGACGGAGTATGGAGCCCCCATTGATTTTGTTATGTTTGAGTCACTCAGAGAGCATAAGAACACAGCATAAGCCATGGCAACATGTGGAAAATTGCAGGAAATTAGATTTTAAACTGCACATTTCCTTTCAGCCCCGTGGCAATATGTGTAGAATTCTAGGAAATGATGCCACAACATTTGTACAATCAATCAAAATAAACTATCTACATTTGTCATTTTATTTTCTAATGATCTGTCGCTCGGGAAACATGCCTGGGTGAGAAGAAATAACAGCAAGCGTGGGCTTGGATCACGACATAAGACGTCGTAAAACAATGGAGTCATTACAGACCAAGTAGTCCTGCTAAACAACGCCAAGTCGACAGACTAAAACAACCATAATGGCCTCAGCAAAGTCGACTAGATTTAACAACAATGAATAACTACGGATTCTGATTCATAGACGATGTTTGGAGAAAGGGAGACTTGTGCCCTGAGACAAGTGACTGGGGAGATGAGAGCGGCTTGATCTAATCCAATCGTTGCAGCAGGTTCAACCGATACCCCGCCTGTTTCTTTACAAACAAAATAACTAGCCAATAGTTGTTCAGAGTGCACAGCGCTTCACACTGTTTGAGTCAAAGAGAGATGTATTCTGGCAGCTGAAAAATCCTTTTTTCCAATCATGGATAATTATAAAAAAATACTAATCGTATTCTGAAAATTCTCCATATCTATTACGATACTTGTTTTGTCCGAGTACTCGGCACACCCCTAGTACCACTGTACACAAAGACAAGCATTCCTCCAAAGGCTCATGTGCACACATTCTTGTGAAGCTTTTGAAAGTACACTGTGCTTTAAATCCAAGCTTGCAATGAAAAAAGGAATGTGTTAATTAAGGCGCTTACCCAGCAGGTAAAACTGATGTCATGTTTGGAATCCTAAATCTCTAATATTCTGTACCTGTATTTCGAACCAGAAGTTCCAGGCGGGGGCATCCAGGCCGTGGGAGTAGAATATAAAGTACTCTCCAGCCAGGTGGTACTGGGGGACACCGTCCCCAAACGACCAGCTGGACAGAGAGGCCCCTTGGTGGGGTCTCAGGTAGAGGGACATGTGGCTGGGACCTGGGGGACATACACAGAGTCACACACAATGCATGTCACAAACTATGGTTCCTAAACACTGTCTTTTCTCACACAACTTTTGGAGAGAGAAAAGGATTGGAGTAATGGATCCTACAGCAGGTAGTGATAGAGGATTGGAGTAATGGATCCTACAGCAGGTAGTGATAGAGGATTGGAGTAATGGATCCTACAGCAGGTAGTGATAGAGGATTGGAGTAATGGATCCTACAGCAGGTAGTGATAGAGGATTGGAGTAATGGATCCTACAGCAGGTAGTGATAGAGGATTGGAGTAATGGATCCTACAGCAGGTAGTGATAGAGGATTGGAGTAATGGATCCTACAGCAGGTAGTGATAGAGGATTGGAGTAATGGATCCTACAATAGGTAGTGATAGAGGATTGGAGTAATGGATCCTACAGCAGGTAGTGATAGAGGATTGGAGTAATGGATCCTACAGCAGGTAGTGATAGAGGATTGGAGTAATGGATCCTACAGCAGGTAGTGATAGAGTATTGGAGTAATGGATCCTACAGCAGGTAGTGATAGAGGATTGGAGTAATGGATCCTACAGCAGGTAGTGATAGAGGATTGGAGTAATGGATCCTACAGCAGGTAGTAATAGAGGTTTGGAGTAATGGATCCTACAATAGGTAGTGATAGAGGATTGGAGTAATGGATCCTACAGCAGGTAGTAATAGAGGATTGGAGTAATGGATCCTACAGCAGGTAGTGATCGATGATTGGAGTAATGCATCCTACAGCAGGTAGTGATCGATGATTGGAGTAATGGATCCTACAATAGGTAGTGATCGATGATTGGAGTAATGGATCCTACAATAGGTAGTGATAGAGGATTGGAGTAATGGATCCTACAGCAGGTAGTGATAGAGGATTGGAGTAATGGATCCTACAGCAGGTAGTAATAGAGGATTGGAGTAATGGATCCTACAGCAGGTAGTAATAGAGGATTGGAGTAATGGATCCTACAGCAGGTAGTGATAGAGGATTGGAGTAATCGATCCTACAGCAGGTAGTGATAGAGGATTGGAGTAATGGATCCTACAGCAGGTAGTGATAGAGGATTGGAGTAATGGATCCTACAGCAGGTAGTGATAGAGGATTGGAGTAATGGATCCTACAGCAGGTAGTGATAGAGGATTGAAGTAATGGATCCTACAGCAGGTAGTGATAGAGGATTGGAGTAATGGATCCTACAGCAGGTAGTGATAGAGGATTGGAGTAATGGATCCTACAGCAGGTAGTGATAGAGGATTGGAGTAATGGATCCTACAGCAGGTAGTGATAGAGGATTGGAGTAATGGATCCTACAGCAGGTAGTGATAGAGGATTGGAGTAATGGATCCTACAGCAGGGTAGTAATAGAGGCTTGGAGTAATGCATCCTACAGCAGGTAGTGATAGAGGATTGGAGTAATGGATCCTACAGCAGGTAGTGATAGAGGATTGGAGTAATGGATCCTACAGCAGGGTAGTAATAGAGGATTGGAGTAATGGATCCTACAGCAGGTAGTGATCGAGGATTGGAGTAATGGATCCTACAGCAGGTAGTGATCGAGGATTGGAGTAATGGATCCTACAGCAGGGTAGTGATAGAGGATTGGAGTAATGGATCCTACAACAGGTAGTGATAGAGGATTGGAGTAATGGATCCTACAGCAGGTAGTGATAGAGGATTGGAGTAATGGATCCTACAGCAGGTAGTAATAGAGTAATGGATCCTACAACAGGTAGTGATAGAGGATTGGAGTAATGGATCCTACAGCAGGTAGTAATAGAGTAATGCATCCTACAGCAGGTAGTGATAGAGGATTGGAGTAATGGATCCTACAACAGGTAGTAATAGAGGATTGGAGTAATGGATCCTACAGCAGGTAGTGATAGAGGATTGGAGTAATGGATCCTACAGCAGGTAGTGATAGAGGATTGGAGTAATGGATCCTACAGCAGGTAGTGATCGATGATTGGAGTAATGGATCCTACAACAGGTAGTGATAGAGGATTGGAGTAATGGATCCTACAGCAGGTAGTAATAGAGTAATGGATCCTACAGCAGGTAGTGATAGAGGATTGGAGTAATGGATCCTACAACAGGTAGTAATAGAGTAATGGATCCTACAGCAGGTAGTGATAGAGGATTGGAGTAATGGATCCTACAACAGGTAGTGATAGAGGATTGGAGTAATGGATCCTACAGCAGGTAGTGATAGAGGATTGGAGTAATGGATCCTACAGCAGGTAGTAATAGAGTAATGGATCCTACAACAGGTAGTGATAGAGGATTGGAGTAATGGATCCTACAGCAGGTAGTAATAGAGTAATGGATCCTACAGCAGGTAGTGATAGAGGATTGGAGTAATGGATCCTACAACAGGTAGTAATAGAGGATTGGAGTAATGGATCCTACAGCAGGTAGTGATAGAGGATTGGAGTAATGGATCCTACAACAGGTAGTGATAGAGGATTGGAGTAATGGATCCTACAGCAGGTAGTAATAGAGTAATAGATCCTACAGCAGGTAGTGATAGAGGATTGGAGTAATGGATCCTACAACAGGTAGTGATAGAGGATTGGAGTAATGGATCCTACAGCAGGTAGTAATAGAGTAATGGATCCTACAGCAGGTAGTGATAGAGGATTGGAGTAATGGATCCTACAGCAGGTAGTGATCGATGATTGGAGTAATGGATCCTACAACAGGTAGTGATAGAGGATTGGAGTAATGGATCCTACAGCAGGTAGTGATAGAGGATTGGAGTAATGGATCCTACAGCAGGTAGTAATAGAGGATTGGAGTAATGGATCCTACAATAGGTAGTGATCGATGATTGGAGTAATGGATCCTACAACAGGTAGTGATCGATGATTGGAGTAATGGATCCTACAACAGGTAGTGATCGATGATTGGAGTAATGGATCCTACAACAGGTAGTGATAGAGGATTGGAGTAATGGATCCTACAACAGGTAGTAATAGAGGATTGGAGTAATGGATCCTACAACAGGTAGTGATAGAGGATTGGAGTAATGGATCCTACAGCAGGTAGTAATAGAGGATTGGAGTAATGGATCCTACAACAGGTAGTGATAGAGGATTGGAGTAATGGATCCTACAGCAGGTAGTGATAGATGATTGGAGTAATGGATCCTACAGCAGGTAGTGATCGATGATTGGAGTAATGGATCCTACAGCAGGTAGTGATAGAGGATTGGAGTAATGGATCCTACAACAGGTAGTGATAGAGGATTGGAGTAATGGATCCTACAACAGGTAGTGATAGAGGATTGGAGTAATGGATCCTACAGCAGGTAGTAATAGAGTAATGGATCCTACAGCAGGTAGTGATAGAGGATTGGAGTAATGGATCCTACAGCAGGTAGTGATAGAGGATTGGAGTAATGGATCCTACAGCAGGTAGTGATAGAGGATTGGAGTAATGGATCCTACAGCAGGTAGTGATAGAGGATTGGAGTAATGGATCCTACAACAGGTAGTGATCGATGATTGGAGTAATGGATCCTACAACAGGTAGTGATAGAGGATTGGAGTAATGGATCCTACAGCAGGTAGTAATAGAGGATTGGAGTAATGGATCCTACAACAGGTAGTGATAGAGGATTGGAGTAATGGATCCTACAGCAGGCAGTGATCGATGATTGGAGTAATGGATCCTACAGCAGGTAGTGATCGATGATTGGAGTAATGGATCCTACAGCAGGTAGTGATCGATGATTGGAGTAATGGATCCTACAACAGGTAGTGATAGAGGATTGGAGTAATGGATCCTACAGCAGGTAGTAATGGAGTAATAGATCCTACAGCAGGTAGTGATAGAGGATTGGAGTAATGGATCCTACAACAGGTAGTGATAGAGGATTGGAGTAATGGATCCTACAACAGGTAGTGATAGAGGATTGGAGTAATGGATCCTACAGCAGGTAGTAATAGAGTAATGGATCCTACAGCAGGTAGTGATAGAGGATTGGAGTAATGGATCCTACAGCAGGTAGTAATAGAGGATTGGAGTAATGGATCCTACAGCAGGTAGTAATAGAGGATTGGAGTAATGGATCCTACAGCAGGTAGTGATAGAGGATTGGATTAATGGATCCTACAGCAGGTAGTGATAGAGGATTGGAGTAATGGATCCTACAGCAGGTAGTGATAGAAGATTGGAGTAATGGATCCTACAGCAGGTAGTGATAGAGGATTGGAGTAATGGATCCTACAGCAGGTAGTGATAGAGGATTGGAGTAATGGATCCTACAGCAGGTAGTGATAGATGATTGGAGTAATGGATCCTACAGCAGGTAGTGATAGAGGATTGGAGTAATGCATCCTACAGCAGGTAGTGATAGAGGATTGGAGTAATGGATCCTACAGCAGGTAGTGATAGAGGATTGGAGTAATGGATCCTACAGCAGGTAGTGATAGAGGATTGGAGTAATGGATCCTACAGCAGGATAGTAATAGAGGATTGGAGTAATGGATCCTACAGCAGGTAGTGATTGAGGATTGGAGTAATGGATCCTACAGCAGGTAGTGATAGAGGATTGGAGTAATGGATCCTACAGCAGGGTAGTAATAGAGGATTGGAGTAATGGATCCTACAGCAGGTAGTGATCGAGGATTGGAGTAATGGATCCTACAGCAGGTAGTGATCGAGGATTGGAGTAATGGATCCTACAGCAGGTAGTGATCGAGGATTGGAGTAATGGATCCTACAGCAGGGTAGTAATAGAGGATTGGAGTAATGGATCCTACAGCAGGTAGTAATAGAGGATTGGAGTAATGGATCCTACAGCAGGTAGTGATAGAGGATTGGAGTAATGGATCCTACAACAGGTAGTGATAGAGGATTGGAGTAATGGATCCTACAGCAGGTAGTGATAGAGGATTGGAGTAATGGATCCTACAGCAGGTAGTAATAGAGTAATGGATCCTACAACAGGTAGTGATAGAGGATTGGAGTAATGGATCCTACAGCAGGTAGTAATAGAGTAATGGATCCTACAGCAGGTAGTGATAGAGGATTGGAGTAATGGATCCTACAACAGGTAGTAATAGAGGATTGGAGTAATGGATCCTACAGCAGGTAGTGATAGAGGATTGGAGTAATGGATCCTACAGCAGGTAGTAATAGAGTAATGGATCCTACAGCAGGTAGTGATAGAGGATTGGAGTAATGGATCCTACAACAGGTAGTAATAGAGTAATGGATCCTACAGCAGGTAGTGATAGAGGATTGGAGTAATGGATCCTACAACAGGTAGTGATAGAGGATTGGAGTAATGGATCCTACAGCAGGTAATGATAGAGGATTGGAGTAATGGATCCTACAGCAGGTAGTAATAGAGTAATAGATCCTACAGCAGGTAGTGATAGAGGATTGGAGTAATGGATCCTACAACAGGTAGTGATAGAGGATTGGAGTAATGGATCCTACAACAGGTAGTGATAGAGGATTGGAGTAATGGATCCTACAGCATGTAGTAATAGAGTAATGGATCCTACAGCAGGTAGTGATAGAGGATTGGAGTAATGTATCCTACAACATGTAGTGATAGAGGATTGGAGTAATGGATCCTACAGCAGGTAGTGATAGAGGATTGGAGTAATGGATCCTACAGCAGGTAGTAATAGAGTAATGGATCCTACAGCAGGTAGTGATAGAGGATTGGAGTAATGGATCCTACAGCAGGTAGTGATCGATGATTGGAGTAATGGATCCTACAACAGGTAGTGATAGAGGATTGGAGTAATGGATCCTACAGCAGGTAGTGATAGAGGATTGGAGTAATGGATCCTACAGCAGGTAGTAATAGAGGATTGGAGTAATGGATCCTACAACAGGTAGTGATCGATGATTGGAGTAATGGATCCTACAACAGGTAGTGATCGATGATTGGAGTAATGGATCCTACAACAGGTAGTGATAGATGATTGGAGTAATGGATCCTACAACAGGTAGTGATAGAGGATTGGAGTAATGGATCCTACAACAGGTAGTAATAGAGGATTGGAGTAATGGATCCTACAACAGGTAGTGATAGAGGATTGGAGTAATGGATCCTACAGCAGGTAGTAATAGAGGATTGGAGTAATGGATCCTACAACAGGTAGTGATAGAGGATTGGAGTAATGGATCCTACAGCAGGTAGTGATAGAGGATTGGAGTAATGGATCCTACAGCAGGTAGTGATCGATGATTGGAGTAATGGATCCTACAGCAGGTAGTGATAGAGGATTGGAGTAATGGATCCTACAACAGGTAGTGATAGAGGATTGGAGTAATGGATCCTACAACAGGTAGTGATAGAGGATTGGAGTAATGGATCCTACAGCAGGTAGTAATAGAGTAATGGATCCTACAGCAGGTAGTGATAGAGGATTGGAGTAATGGATCCTACAGCAGGTAGTGATAGAGGATTGGAGTAATGGATCCTACAGCAGGTAGTAATAGAGGATTGGAGTAATGGATCCTACAGCAGGTAGTGATAGAGGATTGGAGTAATGGATCCTACAACAGGTAGTAATAGAGGATTGGAGTAATGGATCCTACAACAGGTAGTGATAGAGGATTGGAGTAATGGATCCTACAGCAGGTAGTAATAGAGGATTGGAGTAATGGATCCTACAACAGGTAGTGATAGAGGATTGGAGTAATGGATCCTACAGCAGGTAGTGATCGATGATTGGAGTAATGGATCCTACAGCAGGTAGTGATCGATGATTGGAGTAATGGATCCTACAGCAGGTAGTGATCGATGATTGGAGTAATGGATCCTACAACAGGTAGTGATAGAGGATTGGAGTAATGGATCCTACAGCAGGTAGTAATAGAGTAATAGATCCTACAGCAGGTAGTGATAGAGGATTGGAGTAATGGATCCTACAACAGGTAGTGATAGAGGATTGGAGTAATGGATCCTACAGCAGGTAGTAATAGAGTAATGGATCCTACAGCAGGTAGTGATAGAGGATTGGAGTAATGTATCCTACAACATGTAGTGATAGAGGATTGGAGTAATGGATCCTACAGCAGGTAGTGATAGAGGATTGGAGTAATGGATCCTACAGCAGGTAGTAATAGAGTAATGGATCCTACAGCAGGTAGTGATAGAGGATTGGAGTAATGGATTCTACAGCAGGTAGTGATCGATGATTGGAGTAATGGATCCTACAACAGGTAGTGATAGAGGATTGGAGTAATGGATCCTACAGCAGGTAGTGATAGAGGATTGGAGTAATGGATCCTACAGCAGGTAGTGATAGAGGATTGGAGTAATGGATCCTACAAGAGGTAGTGATAGAGGATTGGAGTAATGGATCCTACAGCAGGTAGTGATAGAGGATTGGAGTAATGGATCCTACAGCAGGTAGTAATAGAGTAATGGATCCTACAACAGGTAGT
This sequence comes from Salvelinus fontinalis, assembly GCF_029448725.1. NCBI lineage: Eukaryota > Metazoa > Chordata > Actinopteri > Salmoniformes > Salmonidae > Salvelinus > Salvelinus fontinalis. Next base: position 6,021,849 of record NC_074666.1, on the reverse strand, counting down.
GATAGAGGATTGGAGTAATGGATCCTACAGCAGGTAGTAATAGAGTAATGGATCCTACAGCAGGTAGTGATAGAGGATTGGAGTAATGGATCCTACAACAGGTAGTAATAGAGGATTGGAGTAATGGATCCTACAGCAGGTAGTGATAGAGGATTGGAGTAATGGATCCTACAGCAGGTAGTGATAGAGGATTGGAGTAATGGATCCTACAGCAGGTAGTGATCGATGATTGGAGTAATGGATCCTACAACAGGTAGTGATAGAGGATTGGAGTAATGGATCCTACAGCAGGTAGTAATAGAGTAATGGATCCTACAGCAGGTAGTGATAGAGGATTGGAGTAATGGATCCTACAGCAGGTAGTGATAGAGGATTGGCGTAATGGATCCTACAACAGGTAGTGATAGAGGATTGGAGTAATGGATCCTACAGCAGGTAGTGATAGAGGATTGGAGTAATGGATCCTACAGCAGGTAGTAATAGAGTAATGGATCCTACAACAGGTAGTGATAGAGGATTGGAGTAATGGATCCTACAGCAGGTAGTAATATAGTAATGGATCCTACAGCAGGTAGTGATAGAGGATTGGAGTAATGGATCCTACAACAGGTAGTAATAGAGGATTGGAGTAATGGATCCTACAGCAGGTAGTGATAGAGGATTGGAGTAATGGATCCTACAGCAGGTAGTGATAGAGGATTGGAGTAATGGATCCTACAGCAGGTAGTGATCGATGATTGGAGTAATGGATCCTACAACAGGTAGTGATAGAGGATTGGAGTAATGGATCCTACAGCAGGTAGTAATAGAGTATTGGAGTAATGGATCCTACAACAGATAGTGATAGAGGATTGGAGTAATGGATCCTACAGCAGGTAGTAATAGAGTAATGGATCCTACAGCAGGTAGTGATAGAGGATTGGAGTAATGTATCCTACAACATGTAGTGATAGAGGATTGGAGTAATGGATCCTACAGCAGGTAGTGATAGAGGATTGGAGTAATGGATCCTACAGCAGGTAGTAATAGAGTAATGGATCCTACAGCAGGTAGTGATAGAGGATTGGAGTAATGGATCCTACAGCAGGTAGTGATCGATGATTGGAGTAATGGATCCTACAGCAGGTAGTAATAGAGGATTGGAGTAATGGATCCTACAGCAGGTAGTGATAGAGGATTGGATTAATGGATCCTACAGCAGGTAGTAATAGAGGATTGGAGTAATGGATCCTACAGCAGGTAGTGATAGAAGATTGGAGTAATGGATCCTACAGCAGGTAGTGATAGAGGATTGGAGTAATGGATCCTACAGCAGGTAGTGATAGAGGATTGGAGTAATGGATCCTACAGCAGGTAGTGATAGATGATTGGAGTAATGGATCCTACAGCAGGTAGTGATAGAGGATTGGAGTAATGCATCCTACAGCAGGTAGTGATAGAGGATTGGAGTAATGGATCCTACAGCAGGTAGTGATAGAGGATTGGAGTAATGGATCCTACAGCAGGTAGTGATAGAGGATTGGAGTAATGGATCCTACAGCAGGATAGTAATAGAGGATTGGAGTAATGGATCCTACAGCAGGTAGTGATTGAGGATTGGAGTAATGGATCCTACAGCAGGTAGTGATAGAGGATTGGAGTAATGGATCCTACAGCAGGGTAGTAATCGAGGATTGGAGTAATGGATCCTACAGCAGGGTAGTAATAGAGGATTGGAGTAATGGATCCTACAGCAGGTAGTAATAGAGGATTGGAGTAATGGATCCTACAGCAGGTAGTGATAGAGGATTGGAGTAATGGATCCTACAACAGGTAGTGATAGAGGATTGGAGTAATGGATCCTACAGCAGGTAGTGATAGAGGATTGGAGTAATGGATCCTACAGCAGGTAGTAATAGAGTAATGGATCCTACAACAGGTAGTGATAGAGGATTGGAGTAATGGATCCTACAGCAGGTAGTAATAGAGTAATGCATCCTACAGCAGGTAGTGATAGAGGATTGGAGTAATGGATCCTACAACAGGTAGTAATAGAGGATTGGAGTAATGGATCCTACAGCAGGTAGTGATAGAGGATTGGAGTAATGGATCCTACAGCAGGTAGTGATAGAGGATTGGAGTAATGGATCCTACAGCAGGTAGTGATCGATGATTGGAGTAATGGATCCTACAACAGGTAGTGATAGAGGATTGGAGTAATGGATCCTACAGCAGGTAGTAATAGAGTAATGGATCCTACAGCAGGTAGTGATAGAGGATTGGAGTAATGGATCCTACAACAGGTAGTAATAGAGTAATGGATCCTACAGCAGGTAGTGATAGAGGATTGGAGTAATGGATCCTACAACAGGTAGTGATAGAGGATTGGAGTAATGGATCCTACAGCAGGTAGTGATAGAGGATTGGAGTAATGGATCCTACAGCAGGTAGTAATAGAGTAATGGATCCTACAACAGGTAGTGATAGAGGATTGGAGTAATGGATCCTACAGCAGGTAGTGATCGATGATTGGAGTAATGGATCCTACAACAGGTAATGATAGAGGATTGGAGTAATGGATCCTACAGCAGGTAGTAATAGAGTAATAGATCCTACAGCAGGTAGTGATAGAGGATTGGAGTAATGGATCCTACAACAGGTAGTGATAGAGGATTGGAGTAATGGATCCTACAACAGGTAGTGATAGAGGATTGGAGTAATGGATCCTACAGCATGTAGTAATAGAGTAATGGATCCTACAGCAGGTAGTGATAGAGGATTGGAGTAATGTATCCTACAACATGTAGTGATAGAGGATTGGAGTAATGGATCCTACAGCAGGTAGTGATAGAGGATTGGAGTAATGGATCCTACAGCAGGTAGTAATAGAGTAATGGATCCTACAGCAGGTAGTGATAGAGGATTGGAGTAATGGATCCTACAGCAGGTAGTGATCGATGATTGGAGTAATGGATCCTACAACAGGTAGTGATAGAGGATTGGAGTAATGGATCCTACAGCAGGTAGTGATAGAGGATTGGAGTAATGGATCCTACAGCAGGTAGTAATAGAGGATTGGAGTAATGGATCCTACAACAGGTAGTGATCGATGATTGGAGTAATGGATCCTACAACAGGTAGTGATCGATGATTGGAGTAATGGATCCTACAACAGGTAGTGATCGATGATTGGAGTAATGGATCCTACAACAGGTAGTGATAGAGGATTGGAGTAATGGATCCTACAACAGGTAGTAATAGAGGATTGGAGTAATGGATCCTACAACAGGTAGTGATAGAGGATTGGAGTAATGGATCCTACAGCAGGTAGTAATAGAGGATTGGAGTAATGGATCCTACAACAGGTAGTGATAGAGGATTGGAGTAATGGATCCTACAGCAGGTAGTGATAGATGATTGGAGTAATGGATCCTACAGCAGGTAGTGATCGATGATTGGAGTAATGGATCCTACAGCAGGTAGTGATAGAGGATTGGAGTAATGGATCCTACAACAGGTAGTGATAGAGGATTGGAGTAATGGATCCTACAACAGGTAGTGATAGAGGATTGGAGTAATGGATCCTACAGCAGGTAGTAATAGAGTAATGGATCCTACAGCAGGTAGTGATAGAGGATTGGAGTAATGGATCCTACAGCAGGTAGTGATAGAGGATTGGAGTAATGGATCCTACAGCAGGTAGTAATAGAGGATTGGAGTAATGGATCCTACAGCAGGTAGTGATAGAGGATTGGAGTAATGGATCCTACAACAGGTAGTAATAGAGGATTGGAGTAATGGATCCTACAACAGGTAGTGATAGAGGATTGGAGTAATGGATCCTACAGCAGGTAGTAATAGAGGATTGGAGTAATGGATCCTACAACAGGTAGTGATAGAGGATTGGAGTAATGGATCCTACAGCAGGTAGTGATCGATGATTGGAGTAATGGATCCTACAGCAGGTAGTGATCGATGATTGGAGTAATGGATCCTACAGCAGGTAGTGATCGATGATTGGAGTAATGGATCCTACAACAGGTAGTGATAGAGGATTGGAGTAATGGATCCTACAGCAGGTAGTAATAGAGTAATAGATCCTACAGCAGGTAGTGATAGAGGATTGGAGTAATGGATCCTACAACAGGTAGTGATAGAGGATTGGAGTAATGGATCCCACAGCAGGTAGTAATAGAGTAATGGATCCTACAGCAGGTAGTGATAGAGGATTGGAGTAATGTATCCTACAACATGTAGTGATAGAGGATTGGAGTAATGGATCCTACAGCAGGTAGTGATAGAGGATTGGAGTAATGGATCCTACAGCAGGTAGTAATAGAGTAATGGATCCTACAGCAGGTAGTGATAGAGGATTGGAGTAATGGATTCTACAGCAGGTAGTGATCGATGATTGGAGTAATGGATCCTACAACAGGTAGTGATAGAGGATTGGAGTAATGGATCCTACAGCAGGTAGTGATAGAGGATTGGAGTAATGGATCCTACAGCAGGTAGTGATAGAGGATTGGAGTAATGGATCCTACAAGAGGTAGTGATAGAGGATTGGAGTAATGGATCCTACAGCAGGTAGTGATAGAGGATTGGAGTAATGGATCCTACAGCAGGTAGTGATAGAGGATTGGAGTAATGGATCCTACAGCAGGTAGTAATAGAGTAATGGATCCTACAACAGGTAGTGATAGAGGATTGGAGTAATGGATCCTACAGCAGGTAGTAATAGAGTAATGGATCCTACAGCAGGTAGTGATAGAGGATTGGAGTAATGGATCCTACAACAGGTAGTAATAGAGGATTGGAGTAATGGATCCTACAGCAGGTAGTGATAGAGGATTGGAGTAATGGATCCTACAGCAGGTAGTGATAGAGGATTGGAGTAATGGATCCTACAGCAGGTAGTGATCGATGATTGGAGTAATGGATCCTACAACAGGTAGTGATAGAGGATTGGAGTAATGGATCCTACAGCAGGTAGTAATAGAGTAATGGATCCTACAGCAGGTAGTGATAGAGGATTGGAGTAATGGATCCTACAACAGGTAGTAAGAGAGTAATGGATCCTACAGCAGGTAGTGATAGAGGATTGGAGTAATGGATCCTACAACAGGTAGTGATAGAGGATTGGAGTAATGGATCCTACAGCAGGTAGTGATAGAGGATTGGAGTAATGGATCCTACAGCAGGTAGTAATAGAGTAATGGATCCTACAACAGGTAGTGATAGAGGATTGGAGTAATGGATCCTACAGCAGGTAGTAATATAGTAATGGATCCTACAGCAGGTAGTGATAGAGGATTGGAGTAATGGATCCTACAACAGGTAGTAATAGAGGATTGGAGTAATGGATCCTACAGCAGGTAGTGATAGAGGATTGGAGTAATGGATCCTACAGCAGGTAGTGATAGAGGATTGGAGTAATGGATCCTACAGCAGGTAGTGATCGATGATTGGAGTAATGGATCCTACAACAGGTAGTGATAGAGGATTGGAGTAATGGATCCTACAGCAGGTAGTAATAGAGTAATAGATCCTACAGCAGGTAGTGATAGAGGATTGGAGTAATGGATCCTACAACAGGTAGTGATAGAGGATTGGAGTAATGGATCCTACAACAGGTAGTAATAGAGGATTGGAGTAATGGATCCTACAGCAGGTAGTAATAGAGTAATGGATCCTACAGCAGGTAGTGATAGAGGATTGGAGTAATGTATCCTACAACATGTAGTGATAGAGGATTGGAGTAATGGATCCTACAGCAGGTAGTGATAGAGGATTGGAGTAATGGATCCTACAGCAGGTAGTAATAGAGTAATGGATCCTACAGCAGGTAGTGATAGAGGATTGGAGTAATGGATCCTACAGCAGGTAGTGATCGATGATTGGAGTAATGGATCCTACAACAGGTAGTGATAGAGGATTGGAGTAATGGATCCTACAGCAGGTAGTGATAGAGGATTGGAGTAATGGATCCTACAGCAGGTAGTAATAGAGGATTGGAGTAATGGATCCTACAGCAGGTAGTGATCGATGATTGGAGTAATGGATCCTACAACAGGTAGTGATAGAGGATTGGAGTAATGGATCCTACAGCAGGTAGTGATAGAGGATTGGAGTAATGGATCCTACAGCAGGTAGTAATAGAGGATTGGAGTAATGGATCCTACAACAGGTAGTGATCGATGATTGGAGTAATGGATCCTACAACAGGTAGTGATAGAGGATTGGAGTAATGGATCCTACAACAGGTAGTGATAGAGGATTGGAGTAATGGATCCTACAGCAGGTAGTAATAGAGGATTGGAGTAATGGATCCTACAACAGGTAGTGATAGAGGATTGGAGTACTGGATCCTACAGCAGGTAGTAATAGAGGATTGGAGTAATGGATCCTACAACAGGTAGTGATAGAGGATTGGAGTAATGGATCCTACAGCAGGTAGTGATAGATGATTGGAGTAATGGATCCTACAGCAGGTAGTGATCGATGATTGGAGTAATGGATCCTACAGCAGGTAGTGATAGAGGATTGGAGTAATGGATCCTACAACAGGTAGTGATAGAGGATTGGAGTAATGGATCCTACAACAGGTAGTGATAGAGGATTGGAGTAATGGATCCTACAGCAGGTAGTAATAGAGTAATGGATCCTACAGCAGGTAGTGATAGAGGATTGGAGTAATGGATCCTACAGCAGGTAGTGATAGAGGATTGGAGTAATGGATCCTACAGCAGGTAGTAATAGAGGATTGGAGTAATGGATCCTACAGCAGGTAGTGATAGAGGATTGGAGTAATGGATCCTACAGCAGGTAGTGATAGAGGATTGGAGTAATGGATCCTACAGCAGGTAGTGATAGAGGATTGGAGTAATGGATCCTACAGCAGGTAGTGATAGAGGATTGGAGTAATGGATCCTACAGCAGGTAGTGATAGAGGATTGGAGTAATGGATCCTACAGCAGGTAGTGATAGAGGATTGGAGTAATGGATCCTACAGCAGGTAGTGATAGAGGATTGGAGTAATGGATCCTACAGCAGGTAGTGATAGAGGATTGGAGTAATGGATCCTACAGCAGGTAGTGATAGAGGATTGGAGTAATGGATCCTACAGCAGGTAGTGATAGAGGATTGGAGTAATGGATCCTACAGCAGGTAGTGATAGAGGATTGGAGTAATGGATCCTACAGCAGGTAGTGATAGAGGATTGGAGTAATGGATCCTACAGCAGGTAGTGATAGAGGATTGGAGTAATGGATCCTACAGCAGGTAGTGATAGAGGATTGGAGTAATGGATCCTACAGCAGGTAGTGATAGAGGATTGGAGTAATGGATCCTACAGCAGGTAGTGATAGAGGATTGGAGTAATGGATCCTACAGCAGGTAGTGATAGAGGATTGGAGTAATGGATCCTACAGCAGGTAGTGATAGAGGATTGGAGTAATGGATCCTACAGCAGGTAGTGATAGAGGATTGGAGTAATGGATCCTACAGCAGGTAGTGATAGAGGATTGGAGTAATGGATCCTACAGCAGGTAGTGATAGAGGATTGGAGTAATGGATCCTACAGCAGGTAGTGATAGAGGATTGGAGTAATGGATCCTACAGCAGGTAGTGATAGAGGATTGGAGTAATGGATCCTACAGCAGGTAGTGATCGATGATTGGAGTAATGGATCCTACAACAGGTAGTGATAGAGGATTGGAGTAATGGATCCTACAGCAGGTAGTAATAGAGTAATGGATCCTACAGCAGGTAGTGATAGAGGATTGGAGTAATGGATCCTACAACAGGTAGTGATAGAGGATTGGAGTAATGGATCCTACAGCAGGTAGTAATAGAGTAATGGATCCTACAGCAGGTACTGATAGAGGATTGGAGTAATGGATCCTACAACAGGTAGTGATAGAGGATTGGAGTAATGGATCCTACAGCAGGTAGCGATAGAGGATTGGAGTAATGGATCCTACAGCAGGTAGTAATAGAGGATTGGATCCTACAACAGGTAGTGATAGAGGATTGGAGTAATGGATCCTACAGCAGGTAGTAATAGAGTAATGGATCCTACAGCAGGTAGTGATAGAGGATTGGAGTAATGGATCCTACAACAGGTAGTAATAGAGGATTGGAGTAATGGATCCTACAGCAGGTAGTGATAGAGGATTGGAGTAATGGATCCTACAGCAGGTAGTGATAGAGGATTGGAGTAATGGATCCTACAGCAGGTAGTGATAGAGGATTGGAGTAATGGATCCTACAGCAGGTAGTGATCGATGATTGGAGTAATGGATCCTACAACAGGTAGTGATAGAGGATTGGAGTAATGGATCCTACAGCAGGTAGTAATAGAGTAATGGATCCTACAGCAGGTAGTGATAGAGGATTGGAGTAATGGATCCTACAACAGGTAGTGATAGAGGATTGGAGTAATGGATCCTACAACAGGTAGTGATAGAGGATTGGAGTAATGGATCCTACAGCAGGTAGTAATAGAGTAATGGATCCTACAGCAGGTAGTGATAGAGGATTGGAGTAATGGATCCTACAACATGTAGTGATAGAGGATTGGAGTAATGGATCCTACAGCAGGTAGTGATAGAGGATTGGAGTAATGGATCCTACAGCAGGTAGTAATAGAGTAATGGATCCTACAGCAGGTAGTGATAGAGGATTGGAGTAATGTATCCTACAACATGTAGTGATAGAGGATTGGAGTAATGGATCCTACAGCAGGTAGTGATAGAGGATTGGAGTAATGGATCCTACAGCAGGTAGTAATAGAGTAATGGATCCTACAGCAGGTAGTGATAGAGGATTGGAGTAATGGATCCTACAGCAGGTAGTGATCGATGATTGGAGTAATGGATCCTACAACAGGTAGTGATCGATGATTGGAGTAATGGATCCTACAACAGGTAGTGATCGATGATTGGAGTAATGGATCCTACAATAGGTAGTGATCGATGATTGGAGTAATGGATCCTACAACAGGTAGTGATAGAGGATTGGAGTAATGGATCCTACAACAGGTAGTAATAGAGGATTGGAGTAATGGATCCTACAACAGGTAGTGATAGAGGATTGGAGTAATGGATCCTACAGCAGGTAGTAATTGAGGATTGGAGTAATGGATCCTACAACAGGTAGTGATAGAGGATTGGAGTAATGGATCCTATAGTGCCTTCAGAAAGCTTTCACACCCCTTGACTTTTTCCACATTTTGTTGTGTTACAAAGTGGTATTAAAATTATTTTAATTGTCATCTTTTGTCAACGATCTACTCAAAACACTGTCAAAGTGAAAAAACAACAATTCTAACATTTGTAAATAAAAAAATAAATAATAATATAAATATCAATTCTTCAAGCTCTGTCATATATATATTAAAATCCTAATATATCTTGATGAGATAAGTACTCAACCAGGGAGTCAATACATGTTAGAATCACCTTTGGAAGCGATTACAGTTGAGTCTTTCTGGGTGAGTCTCTAAGAGCTTTACACACCTGGATTGTGTAACATTAGCCCATTATTCTTTTCAAAATTCTTCAGGCTCTGTCAAATTGGTTGTTCATCATTGCTTGACAATCATTTTCAGGTCATACCATAGATTTTCAAGCAGATTTAAGTCAAAACTGTAACTTGGCCAGTCAATGTCTTCTTAAGTAAGCAACTCAAGTCTAGATTTGGCTTTGTGTTTTAGGTTATTGTCCTTCTAAAAGGTGAATTAAATCTCAGTGTCTGGTGGAAAGCAGACTGAACCAGGTTTTCCTCTAGGATTTTGCCTGTGCTTAGCTCCATTCAGTACTTTTTTTAATCCTGAAAAAACTCCCCAGTACTTAACGATTACAATCATACCCATAACATGATGCAGCCACCACTATACTTTAAAATATGGAGAGTGATATTCAATAATATGTTGTATTGGACTTGCCCCAAACATAACACTTTGTATTCAGGACAAATAGTTATTGCTTTGCCACATTTCTTGCAGTATTACTTTAGTGCCTTGTTGCAAACAGGATGTATGTTTTGGAATATTTTTATTCTGGACAGGCTTCCTTCTTTTCACTCTGTCATTTAGTGGAGTATTGTGGAGTAACTACAATGTTGTTGATCCATCCTCAGTTTTCTCCTATCACAGCCATTAAACTCTGTTTTAAGGTCACCATTGGCCTCATGGTGAAAACTCTTGAGCGGTTTCCTTCGTCTCCGGGAACAGAGTTAGAAGGATGACTGGGTGTATTGATACACTACCCAAAGTGTAATTAATAACTTCACCATGCTCAAAGGGGAATTCAATATCTGCTTTTTACATGTATTACCTCTCTACCAATAGGTGCCCTTCTTTGCGAGGCATTGGAAAACCTCTCTGGTCTTTGTGGTTGAAATACACTGCTCGACTGAGGGACTTTACAGACAATTGTATGTGTGGGGGTACAGAGATGGGGTAGTCATTTTAAACACTATTATTGCACACAAAGTGAGTCCATACAACTTATTATATGACTTGTTAAGCACCTTTTTACTCCTGTGCTTATTTAGGCATCGCCGTAACAAAGGGGTTGAATACTTATTAACTCAAGACATTTCAGCTTTTCATTTTTAATAATTCAGTAAACATTTCGAAAAACATAATTCCACTTTGACATTATGGGGGCAAGTGACACAAGATCTCAATTGAATCTATTTTAAATTCAGGCTGTAACAACAAAATGTGTAAGAAGTCAAAGGGTGTGAATCCATTCTGAAGGCGCTGTAGTGGTAGAGGATGAAGGGGCATCGTTGTAAAATAACAATTTGTTCTTAACCGACTTGCCTAGTTAAATAAAGGTTCAATTTAAAAAATACCATGTGTTCAATGTTCATACAATCTCACCTGTGACTTCAAATGTGATCTTCACTGTGCCCCATTTTGTCTGTTCTTTAGAAAGAACCTGAAACTCGATGGGAGACTTGGGAAAGACTTCAGGGGCTGGGAGGTACCAGTTCTTCCTGAAAACAAGTAAATTGACACAATGCCGTTTAGTTATTTTGCTAAACCAGTCGATACCTGCCATTTATTAATAAATGTAATAAAAAAGATATGGTATGTGCATGATACAGTAAAATTGTTTTTCCTTTATGAAACACATTTGAAAACAACCAAATACATCAGCATCGTTGCCATAGACAACACATTTTTAACCCCTTTGAGATACAATATAATACAGATCTTATCTACAGTATAGTAATAATAGTGTTATTTAATTCAGCCATGTGTGACCGTAGAGATCCTATTAAATTAGTACACAGTGCATTCAGAAAGTATTCAGACCTCTTGACTTTTTCCACATTTTGTTACAGCCTTATTCTAAAATGGATGAAATAGCTTTTTTCCCTAATTTATAAAACATAAAATACAGAAATACCTTACGTAAGTATACTTTGCTATGAGACTCGAAATTGAGCTCAGGTGCATCTTATTTCCATTGATCATCCTTAAGATGTTTCTACAACGTGATTGGTGTCCACCTGTGGTACATTCAATTGATTGGTCATGATTTGGAAAAGGTACACACCTGTCTATATAAAAGGTGCCACAGTTGACAGTGCATGTCAAAGCAAAAACCAAGCCATGATGTTGACGGAACTGTCTGTAGAGCTCCAAGACAGGACTGTGTCGAAGCACAGATCTGGGGAAGGCTACCAAAACATGTCCGCATCATTGAAGGTCCCTAAGAACATAGGTGGTCTCCATCATTCTTAAATGGAAGAAGTTTAGAACCACCAAGACTTCCTAGAGCTGGCTGCCCGGCCAAACTGAGCAATCAGGGGAGAAGGGCCTTGGTCAGGGAGGTGACCAAGAACCTGATGGTCACTTTGACAGAGCTCCAGAGTTCCTCTGTGGAGATGGGTGGACCATCCAGAAGGACAACAATCTCTGCGACACTCCACCAATCAGGCCTTTACGGTAGAGTGGTCAGACGGAAGCCACTCTTCAGTAAAAGGCACATGCTTGGAGTTTGCCAAAAGTCACCTAAAGGACTCAGACCATGAGAAACATGATTCTCTGGTCTGATGAAACCAAGATTGAACTCTTTGGCCTGAATGCCAAGCTTCACGTCTGGAGGAAACCTGGCACCATCCCTACGCTGAAGCACGGTGGGGACAGCATCATGCTGTGGGGGGGGTTTTCAGCGGCAGGGCATATGAGACTAGTCAGTATTGAGGGAAAGATGAACGGAGCAAAGTACAAAGAGATCCTTGATGAAAACCTGCTCCAGAGCGCTCAGGTTCACCTTTCAACAGGACAACAACCCTAAGCACACAGCCAAGACAACGCAGGAGAAGCTTCGGGACAGGTCTCTGAATGTCCTTGAGTGGCCCAGCCAGAGCCTGGACTTGAACCCGATCGAACATCTCTGGAGAGAACTGAAAATAACTTTACAGCGACGCTCCCCATCCAACCTGACAGAGCTTGAGAGGATCTGCAGAGAAGAATTGGAGAAACTCCCTAAATACAGGTGTGCCAAGCTTGTAGCGTCATACCCAAGAAGACTCAAGGCTGTAATCACTGCCAAAGGTGCTTCAACAAAGTACTGAGTAAAGGGTCTGAATACTTATGTAAATGTGATATTTCAGTTGTTTATTTTGTCATTATGGGTAGATTGATGAGGGGGAAAAAACTATTTAATCCATTTTAGAATAAGGTTGTAACGTAACAAAATGTAGAAAAAGTCAAGGGGTCTGAATACTTTCTGAATGCACTGTGTACTGCATATTCTAATTCCTAGTTCTATGTGTATGACTCACTTGACAAGGAACTTGACAGGTAGGAACCAGGGGTAGCCACAGAAAGGCCTGTCCTCCTGACAGCTGGTCCTGATGGTGTCGTTGATCTCTGGTATGATAGGCGTGATGTGCTGCATGCCAGTGTAGTCAAAGCTGTTGATCCACAGACCTGAGTCTTTGCTCTTCACCTGGCCATCCAGACCATGGAAGGTACGAGTGGTGTGCTGACAGGAAGAGAAGAGAGAAGAGGTGAAAAGATAGTCAGCAACTCATGGTAGAACACCTGAGGGGGGAGTTGTTTCAAAAGAACATCTTTAGCAAGAGCAGACAGAAAGACATAGTCAACATTGACACACAGTTGTTCATTTGAAATACGAGTGTGTTTGGTCTTAAGTCCTGAATAAATAAAAATGTGCTTGGGAGAGCAGGCAGAAAGAACGACGGTCAACATCTCCTGGTTGTCATTGTAATATAAGGTCTGTATTTAATTAATTGAGCTACACACACACTAAGCCCAATGCATCAGATGATCGTTTATTCAATGTTTTTATATCCGTCAATAACCGACTTGGTAGGATAAATAAAGGTTAATTTAAAAGGTTGTCAGGTGTGTGTGTGTGTGTGTGTGTGCATCTAAGCAGAAAGTGCCGGAGATGGTCTCGGGACTAGACCCGTTTGGGCCGGAGGGGTCGTGTGTGTGTCAGATGGTCTCACCTGAAGAAAGACCCGTTTGGGGCGTGGGCTCGAGGGGTCTGCTGTGTAGGGGAAGAACATTCCACACAACACCAGCACCAGAAACACAGTGAACACTGTTCCCAGACCTGCCAACAGCCACTTAGTAGACCTAGCCAAGTAGATGAAGTGGAGCTGGGGAGAGAGAGCAGAGAGAAGGGGGAGGGGGGAGAGGGCGAGGGAGAGAGAGAGGGAAAGATAGAGAAGGGGGAGGGGGGAGAGGGAAAGATAGAGAAGAGGGAGAGAGGGAGGAGGGGGAGAGAAAGATGGAAAGAGAGGGGGGGGGGGAATAAAAACACACTCATCAGATCACTCAAAGCTGCTTAAAGTCATCAGCTGATATGATATTTCCTAGTCATCATCCACATTTCATCTTTCTGCCTCATATCCTCCATTCCATGGTGGAGAGGGGAGTTGCTGCTGACCTGGTTGGTAGAGTATTGTAATAAATATTGCTATGCTGTCGCTTCCAAAGGTTTCTATGGGAATGTTATTTCCACAAAGACTACAGTCAGGAACATGTTCCTGTCCTCTTCCCTCTTTTGGAAAGCTAGCTATTATTAACCATGGTACTACTCTACTCACAAAGAAGGAGGAGAGGAAGAGTGTGGTGAGGGTGACGAGGGTGGCCAGGACCACGTCAGGGGGGATCTCTGTGCCGCTGCGCCCCAGGATGGGCGTGAAGATCTCAAACACCACCCAGATCAGGAACATGAAGTGGACATAGGGCAGAGCCAGACCCAGCTGGTAGAGAACAGAGTACTTCAGCGATGCACCTGGAGACACAGGAGAGATACATTAACTAACCCAGACCCAGCTGGTAGATAACAGAGTACTTCACCTGCACCAAACAAATAAGAGATCAATATAAAACCCTTTCAATTCAAAACTAATCATGTGATACAGCAACGTATCGTTGTTGCTGCTGAGCTGTGAAAATGACCTGACAACCTTCTGATTGAAACATCACACTTAAATAATAACAATGGGAGCATTGAACAGTATCCACGTCTATCCATTTATTGTTCATGAAAAGGAATTTCCTTATGGAAAGCAACTTATCTATCGATCTACAGTGCATTCGGGAAGTGTTCAGACTAGAAGTCGACCGATTAATCGGAATGGCAGATTAATTAGGGCCGATTTCAAGTTTTCATAACAATCGGAAATCTGTATTTTTTTACACCTTTATTTAAACTTTATTTAACTAGGCAAGTCAGTTAAGAACACATTCTTATTTTCAATGACGGCCTAGGAACAGTGGGTTAACTGCCTCGTTCAGGGGCAGAACGACATATTTTTACCTTGTCAGCTCGGGGGATTCAATCTTGCAACCTTACAGTTAACTAGTCCAACGCTCTAACCACCTGATTACATTGCACTCCACGAGGAGCCTGCCTGTTACGCGAATGCAGTAGAAGTTAAGGTAAGTTGCTAGCTAGCATTAAACTTATCTTATAAAAAACAATCAATCATAATCACTAGTTAACTACACATGGTTGATGATATTACTAGTTTATCTAGCGTGTCCTGCGTTGCACGTAATCGATGCGGTGCGTATCGTTGCTCCAATGTGTACCTAACCATAAACATCAATGCCTTTCTTAAAATCAATACACAGAAGTATATATTTTTAAACCTGCATATTTAGCTAAAAGAAATCCATGTTAGCAGGCAATATAACCAGGTGAAATTGTGTCACTTCTCTTGCGTTAATTGCACGCAGAGTCAGTGTATATGCAACACTTTGGGCTGCCTAATTTTCCAGAATTTTACATAATTATGACATAACATTGAAGGTTGTGCAATGTAACAGGAATATTTAGACTTATGGATGCCACCCGTTAGATAAAATACGGAACGGTTCCGTATTTCAATGAAAGAATAAACGTCTTGTTTTCGAGATGATAGTTTCCAGATTCGACCATATTAATGACCTAATGCTCGTATTTCTGTGTGTTATGTTATAACTAAGTCTATGATTTCATAGAGCAGTCTGACTGAGCGGTGGTAGGCAGCAGCAGGCTCGTAAGCATTCATTCAAACAGCACATTCCTGCGTTTTGCCAGAAGCTCTTCGCTGTACTTCAAGCCTATCAACTTCCGACATTAGGCTGGTGTAAACCGATGTGAAATGGCTAGCTAGTTAGCGGGGTGCGGGCTAATAGCGTTTCAAACGTCACTCGCTCTGAGATGGGAGTAGTTATTCCCATTGCTCTGCAAGGGCCGCGGCTTTTGTGGAGCGATGGGTAACGCTGCTTCGAGGGTGGCTGTTGTCGTTGTGTTCCTGGTTCGAGCCCAGGTAGGAGCGAGGAGAGGGATGGAAGCTATACTGTTACACTGACAATACTAAAGTGCCTATAAGAACA
The DNA here is from genome assembly GCF_029448725.1 of Salvelinus fontinalis. Classification (NCBI taxonomy): domain Eukaryota; kingdom Metazoa; phylum Chordata; class Actinopteri; order Salmoniformes; family Salmonidae; genus Salvelinus; species Salvelinus fontinalis. The sequence goes on along the minus strand of NC_074666.1, from coordinate 6,005,984 downwards.
TCCAATAGTCAAAGGTTAACGAAATACAAATGGTATAGAGAGAAATAGTCCTATAATTCCTATAATAACTACAACCTAAAACTTTTTACCTGGGAATATTGAAGACTCATGTTAAAAGGAACCACCAGCTTTCATATGTTCTCATGTTCTGAGCAAGGAACTTAAACGTTAGGTTTCTTACATGGCACATATTGCACTTTTACTTTCTTCTCCAACACTTTGTTTTTGCTTTATTTAAACCAAATTGAACATGTTTCATTATTTATTTTTGGCTAAATTGATTTTATTGATGTATTATACACTGCTCAAAAAAATAAAGGGAACACTTAAACAACACAATGTAACTCCAAGTCAATCACACTTCTGTGAAATCAAACTGTCCACTTAGGAAGCAACACTGATTGACAATAAATTTCACATGCTGTTGTGCAAATGGAATAGACAAAAGGTGGAAATTATAGGCAATTAACAAGACACCCCCAAAAAAGGAGTGATTCTGCAGGTGGTGACCACAGACCACTTCTCAGTTCCTATGCTTACTGGCGGATGTTTTGGTCACTTTTGAATGCTGGCGGTGCTCTCACTCTAGTGGTAGCATGAGACGGAGTCTACAACCCACACAAGTGGCTCAGGTAGTGCAGTTCATCCAGGATGGCACATCAATGCGAGCTGTGGCAAAAAGGTTTGCTGTGTCTGTCAGCGTAGTGTCCAGAGCATGGAGGCGCTACCAGGAGACAGGCCAGTACATCAGGAGACGTGGAGGAGGCCGTAGGAGGGCAACAACCCAGCAGCAGGACCGCTACCTCCGCCTTTGTGCAAGGAGGTGCACTGCCAGAGCCCTGCAAAATGACCTCCAGCAGGCCACAAATGTGCATGTGTCAGCATATGGTCTCACAAGGGGTCTGAGGATCTCATCTCGGTACCTAATGGCAGTCAGGCTACCTCTGGCGAGCACATGGAGGGCTGTGCGGCCCCACAAAGAAATGCCACCCCACACCATGACTGACCCATCGCCAAACCGGTCATGCTGGAGGATGTTGCAGGCAGCAGAACGTTCTCCACGCCGTCTCCAGACTCTGTCACGTCTGTCACATGTGCTCATGTGCTCAGTGTGAACCTGCTTTCATCTGTGAAGAGCATAGGGCGCCAGTGGCGAATTTGCCAATCTTGGTGTTCTCTGGCAAATGCCAAACGTCCTGCACGGTGTTGGGCTGTAAGCACAACCCCCACCTGTGGATGTCGGGCCCTCATACCACCCTCATGGAGTCTGTTTCTGACCGTTTGAGCAGACACATGCACATTTGTGGCCTGCTGGAGGTCATTTTGCAGGGCGCTGGCAGTGCACCTCCTTGCACAAAGGCGGAGGTAGCGGTCCTGCTGCTGGGTTGTTGCCCTCCTACGGCCTCCTCCACGTCTCCTGATGCACTGGCCTGTCTCCTGGTAGCGCCTCCATGCTCTGGACACTACGCTGACAGACACAGCAAACCTTTTTGCCACAGCTCGCATTGATGTGCCATCCTGGATGAACTGCACTACCTGAGCCACTTGTGTGGGTTGTAGACTCCGTCTCATGCTACCACTAGAGTGAGAGCACCGCCAGCATTCAAAAGTGACCAAAACATCAGCCAGTAAGCATAGGAACTGAGAAGTGGTCTGTGGTCACCACCTGCAGAATCACTCCTTTTTTGGGGGTGTCTTGTTAATTGCCTATAATTTCCACCTTTTGTCTATTCCATTTGCACAACAGCATGTGAAATTTATTGTCAATCAGTGTTGCTTCCTAAGTGGACAGTTTGATTTCACAGAAGTGTGATTGACTTGGAGTTACATTGTGTTGTTTAAGTGTTCCCTTTATTTTTTTGAGCAGTGTATTAAGTTAAAATAAGTGTTCATTCAGTATTGTTGTAATTGTCATTATTACAAATACATTTATTTTTTCTTTATTTTTAATTTGTTTTAATCTGCCGAGTAATCGGTACCGGCTTTTTTGGTCCCCCAATAATCGGTATCGGTATCGGCGTTGACATTTTACAGCCTTATACTAAAATTGATTAAATATTTTTTTCCCTCATCAATCTACACATAATACCCCATAATGACAAAGCAAAAACAGATTTTTAGAAATGTTTGCACATTTATAAAAAAAAATATTATATATATATATCACATTTACATATTTATTCAGACCCTTTACTCAGTACTTTGTTGAAGCACCATTGGCAGGGATTAAAGCCTTGAGTCTTCTTGGGTATGGCGCTACAAGCTTGGCACACCTGTTTTTGGGGAGTTTCTCCCATTCTTCTCTGCAATCCTCTCAAGCTTGGTCAGGTCGGATGGGGAGCGTCGCTGCACAGCTATTTTCAGGTCTCTCCAGAGATGTTCGATCGGATTGAAAATTCAGGCTCTGGTTGATCCACTCAAGGACATTCAGAGACCTGTCCGAAGCCACTCCTGCGTTGTGTTGGCTGTGTGCTTAGGGTCGTTGTCCTGTTGGAAGGTGAACCTCCTGAGCGCTCTGAAGTAGGTTTTCATCAAGGAGCTCTCTGTATTTTGCGCCGCTCATCTTTGCCTCGATCCTGACTACTCTCCCAGTCCTTGCCACTGAAAAACCTCCGCACAGCATGATGCTGCCACCACCATGCTTCACCATAGGGATGGTGCCAGGTTTCCTCCAGATGTGAAGCTTGGCATTCAGATCAAAGAGTTCAATCTTGGTTTTCATCAGTTTTTCTCATGGTCTGAGAATCCTTTAGGTGCCTTTTGGCAAACTGCAATCATGTGCCTTTTACTGAAGAGTGGCTTCCGTCTGACAACTCTACCATAAAGGCCTGATTGGTGGAGTGTCGCAGAGATAGTTGTCCTTCTGGATGGTCCACCCATCTCCACAGAGGAACTCTGAAGCTCTGTCAGTGACCATCAGGTTCTTGGTAACCTCCCTGAACAAGGTCCTTCTCCCCCGATTGCTCAGTTTAGCCGGGCAGCCAGCTCTAGGAAGTCTTGGTGGTTCCAAACTTCTTCCATTTAAGAATGATGGAGGCCACTGTGTTCTTAGGGACCTTCAATGATGCGGACATATTTTGTTACCCTTCCCCAGATCTGTGCCTCGACACAATCCTGTCTCGGAGCTCTACGGACAATTCCTTCAACATCATGGCTTGGTTTTTGCTCTGACATGCACTGTCAACTGTGGCACCTTTTATTTAGACAGGTGTGTGCCTTTCCAAATCATGTCCAATGAATTGAATTTACCACAGGTGGGCTCTAATCAAGTTTTAGAAACATCAAGGGTGATCAATTGAAACAGGATGCACCTGAGCTCAATTTTGAGTCTCATAGCAAAGGGTCGGAATAGTTATGTAAATAAGGTAGCAGTTTTTAAAAAATTATACATTTGCTAAAATGTCTAAAAACCTGTTTTTGCTTTTGCATTATGGGGAATTGTGTGTAGATTTATGAGGGGAAAAACATATTTAATACAGTTTCAAAAATGTCTGTAACGTAACAAAATGTGGAAAAACTCAAGATGTCTGAATCCATCCATCTATTCTCTCCTCACCTCTGAGTTTAAACTCCCTGGCGAGGAGCAGCTTGGTGGTCAGAGGGAAGGCCACCATCAGCATGGGGACGTAGGCAGAGCAGAGGCCGTTAGCTGTGAGGTAGACCAGAGCACCGCACCACAGCAGCAGGCTCACGTCAAAGTAGAGCTCCCCCAGCTCCAGACGGCGCACACCCTGCAGGAGGAGGACCAGACAGACCAGGTCAGCAAGGAACAATCCCTGTCACTGGTGTATTGATACAGTATGCAGGAGGAACACTCAGACAGACAGGAGTCAATAAGGGCAGACACAGACTCTCATCCATTACCCCAAAATAGGCTTATCCATTTAATTGTTATATCAACATCAAGGTCTATCAAAATGTTTTTCTCTCATGGCTACATAGTCAACATAAAAATCAGTCAGATTTGTTTGGATGCATGTTTTATTGAGCTGCCTTACACAAACCATGTGAGAACCATGGAGAGTCTGAACTTTAGCCCAGATAGACCCACCCTGACATCCCACAGGCGAATGGCCAGGATTCTCCCTTTCGCTCTCCCTCTACTTCTCTCAGTTTCTCTCCCTCTACTTCTCTGTTTCTCTCGCTCAGTCTCTCTCTGTCCCACCGCCCCGCTCTCACTCCACCCGCTCTCGTCTCTCTCTCTCTCTCTCCAACAAAGGTCTAATTCACAGAGTTTCAAACCACTCTATTATCGCCAGTACTGTGCCTGAATCACACATAATTCTGACTCTGGTCATGTTGCCAGGAGGAGAATGTTGTTTAATCTACCTCTTAATAATATCCTCTGTACGTTTACCCTGGCACTGTAGTGAAGTATGAACTACTGCCTTCAACTACAACCATAACAGTGGAGACTGGCGCCACTCAGTGTCTCAGTGTCCAGCCCTGGAGCTCTGCCACTCAGTGTCTCAGTGTCCAGGCCTGGAGCTCTGCCACTCAGTGTCTCAGTGTCCAGGCCTGGAGCTCTGCCACTCAGTGTCTCAGTGTCCAGGCCTGGAGCTCTGCCACTCAGTGTCTCAGTGTCCAGGCCTGGAGCTCTGCCACTCAGTGTCTCAGTGTCCAGGCCTGGAGCTCTGCCACTCAGTGTCTCAGTGTCCAGGCCTGGAGCTCTGCCACTCAGTGTCTCAGTGTCCAGGCCTGGAGCTCTGCCACTCAGTGTCTCAGTGTCCAGGCCTGGAGCTCTGCCACTCAGTGTCTCAGTGTCCAGGCCTGGAGCTCTGCCACTCAGTGTCTCAGTGTCCAGGCCTGGAGCTCTGCCACTCAGTGTCTCAGTGTCCAGGCCTGGAGCTCTGCCACTCAGTGTCTCAGTGTCCAGGCCTGGAGCTCTGCCACTCAGTGTCTCAGTGTCCAGGCCTGGAGCTCTGCCACTCAGTGTCTCAGTGTCCAGGCCTGGAGCTCTGCCACTCAGTGTCTCAGTGTCCAGGCCTGGAGCTCTGCCACTCAGTGTCTCAGTGTCCAGGCCTGGAGCTCTGCCACTCAGTGTCTCAGTGTCCAGGCCTGGAGCTCTGCCACTCAGTGTCTCAGTGTCCAGGCCTGGAGCTCTGCCACTCAGTGTCTCAGTGTCCAGGCCTGGAGCTCTGCCACTCAGTGTCTCAGTGTCCAGGCCTGGAGCTCTGCCACTCAGTGTCTCAGTGTCCAGGCCTGGAGCTCTGCCACTCAGTGTCTCAGTGTCCAGGCCTGGAGCTCTGCCACTCAGTGTCTCAGTGTCCAGGCCTGGAGCTCTGCCACTCAGTGTCTCAGTGTCCAGGCCTGGAGCTCTGCCACTCAGTGTCTCAGTGTCCAGGCCTGGAGCTCTGCCACTCAGTGTCTCAGTGTCCAGGCCTGGAGCTCTGCCACTCAGTGTCTCAGTGTCCAGGCCTGGAGCTCTGCCACTCAGTGTCTCAGTGTCCAGGCCTGGAGCTCTGCCACTCAGTGTCTCAGTGTCCAGGCCTGGAGCTCTGCCACTCAGTGTCTCAGTGTCCAGGCCTGGAGCTCTGCCACTCAGTGTCTCAGTGTCCAGGCCTGGAGCTCTGCCACTCAGTGTCTCAGTGTCCAGGCCTGGAGCTCTGCCACTCAGTGTCTCAGTGTCCAGGCCTGGAGCTCTGCCACTCAGTGTCTCAGTGTCCAGGCCTGGAGCTCTGCCACTCAGTGTCTCAGTGTCCAGGCCTGGAGCTCTGCCACTCAGTGTCTCAGTGTCCAGGCCTGGAGCTCTGCCACTCAGTGTCTCAGTGTCCAGGCCTGGAGCTCTGCCACTCAGTGTCTCAGTGTCCAGGCCTGGAGCTCTGCCACTCAGTGTCTCAGTGTCCAGGCCTGGAGCTCTGCCACTCAGTGTCTCAGTGTCCAGGCCTGGAGCTCTGCCACTCAGTGTCTCAGTGTCCAGGCCTGGAGCTCTGCCACTCAGTGTCTCAGTGTCCAAGCCTGGAGCTCTGCCACTCAGTCTCAGTGTCCAGGCCTGGAGCTCTGCCACTCAGTGTCCAGGCCTGGAGCTCTGCCACTCAGTGTCCAGGCCTGGAGCTCTGCCACTCAGTGTCCAGGCCTGGAGCTCTGCCACTCAGTGTCCAGGCCTGGAGCTCTGCCACTCAGTGTCTCAGTGTCCAGGCCTGGAGCTCTGCCACTCAGTGTCTCAGTGTCCAGGCCTGGAGCTCTGCCACTCAGTGTCTCAGTGTCCAGGTCTGGAGCTCTGCCACTCAGTGTCTCAGTGTCCAGGCCTGGAGCTCTGCCACTCAGTGTCTCAGTGTCCAGGCCTGGAGCTCTGCCACTCAGTGTCTCAGTGTCCAGGCCTGGAGCTCTGCCACTCAGTGTCTCAGTGTCCAGGCCTGGAGCTCTGCCACTCAGTGTCTGTGTCCAGGCCTGGAGCTCTGCCACTCAGTGTCTGTGTCCAGGCCTGGAGCTCTGCCACTCAGTGTCTGTGTCCAGGCCTGGAGCTCTGCCACTCAGTGTCTGTGTCCAGGCCTGGAGCTCTGCCACTCAGTGTCTCAGTGTCCAGGCCTGGAGCTCTGCCACTCAGTGTCTCAGTGTCCAGGCCTGGAGCTCTGCCACCCAGTGTCTCAGTGTCCAGGTCTGGAGCTCTGCCACTCAGTGTCTCAGTGTCCAGGTCTGGAGCTCTGCCACTCAGTGTCTCAGTGTCCAGGTCTGGAGCTCTGCCACTCAGTGTCTCAGTGTCCAGGCCTGGAGCTCTGCCACTCAGTGTCTCAGTGTCCAGGCCTGGAGCTCTGCCACTCAGTGTCTGTGTCCAGGCCTGGAGCTCTGCCACTCAGTGTCTGTGTCCAGGCCTGGAGCTCTGCCACTCAGTGTCTGTGTCCAGGCCTGGAGCTCTGCCACTCAGTGTCTGTGTCCAGGCCTGGAGCTCTGCCACTCAGTGTCTGTGTCCAGGCCTGGAGCTCTGCCACTCAGTGTCTCTGTAGGAAGCAAAGGCTAGCCTGCTACAGCACCACTACCTACCATAGAGCACTGGCATAAACCATTGGCTACATCCCAATATGCAGGCTAATATAGAACTGACAATACATGCCCAATACATTGCTTCATTCCAAGTGGTATAGTATGCCAGTGTGCATATTAAAATATAGATATTGTCCACACCCGTGGAACAAATGCACCCAGGACAATACCAAAATAACCCAACGTGGTTACAGACAGAACAGAGAGGTCAATAACAGAAGCTGAGTCTGTATAAATGTGGCTAGGCTGGGCATAAGACTATAGCACTATTGACACAAGTCTGTTGAAAGCACAACATACACATGCTGTTTTAAACCTGCAGGGCTGAACTGAATTTCAGAATAAAAGCTTTTCAAAGCGTCTGGTCTGGGTGGTAGAACTTTTTCAGTCATATGACGAGGTGAGTTTGACTTTTCTAACAGGCAAGGCTTCACATTGTGATAAAAATCGCTGCAGTATCGAGTAGGGCCGTCCCCGACAAAATAATTAATATTGGTTGACAGAAAGTAATCTGTTGTTTCGACTAATTGATTGGTAGAATTTTTTTAACTTGTATTTTTCCATACATAGGCACACCCTACGTGTTTTAATGAAATCAAAGCACCTGAGCTCAATTTCGAGTCTCATAGCGAAGGTTCTGAATACTTATGTAAATAAGGTATTTCTGTGCTAAAATTTTTAAAAAAAACTGGTTTTGCTTTGTCATTATGGGGTATTGTGGGTAGATTGGTGAGAAGAAAAAAAACTACTTGCCCATTTTAGAATAAGTCTGTAATGTAACAAAATGTGGAAAAAGTCAAGGGGTCTGAATACTTTCCGAATGCACGGTATGCATTAAGATTGTCTGATGCTTTAAGCTCACTGTTTGATGAAATAACACACAAAGGACTCAAGAGGGAGTCAGAGATCTAAAGGAAGAAAACAACTTTAACCCGACCATCTTCCTCCTGTTGGCTTTCACAGATTCTGCCATTACTCTCCTGAAGTAGCCGGTAAAAGGCTACACGAGGAGTCAGCAACCTTTCTCATGTGGAATGCCAATTTATCTTACCATTTCTACCGATCTGCATGCCAGCTATAGTTTCATATGCACATTTTCATGGAACAATTTCATTTAGAGGGTGGAGGGTGTGGCTAGTTTTATTTTAGGGGGGAATGTGGCTGATGGTGGGGGGGGGGTCTTGCAGTTCTGGGAGGGTATCTCACTGGTCTGGGAGGGGTGTCTGTTGCTCCTTTGTGAGGTATATGGGCTGCAGTTGAGGGTGCCAGGAGGGGGGAGTCTGCTGGGTTGGTGGATCCTGCCTTGTCTGTCCTGCTGTGGTGTTAAGGTTGTGGTTGGGGTCTGAAGTGGGCTGTTCTGTTGACTTCCCTGGGGGGGGGGGGGGGCAGCTCTCATGAGTTGTTCATTATCGCATCTCAGTTCTCACCTCTTCCTGCAGTGCTGTTAGCTGGGCTGTGTGTTCCTCTCTTTCCTCAAGTTCTCTCACCTCAGACCGGAGTGCAGCCAGCTCTACCTTCAGCCCTTCAGGTCCTGCTGGGGGAGGGGTGTGTGGTTGTGCTGGTCTGTTTTGTGGTTCTGTGCTGTCTGGCGTGTGTGGACTAGCTCACCATCTCTGAATGTATCCCTCTCGACTATGGGGGTGACTCTCATCGTCTGCAGGGCAGTTTAAAGAGGTGTGATCAGACTAGCTTGGAGTGGGGTAGTCGTCATCAAGAGAGAGCTTCTCCTGCCGTGCTCTCTCTTTGATTCTGTGGAAGTCCTGCTGAAAGAGTTTTGAAGTTGCCCACCGCCACTGTTCCATTGTTGTACAGATTGAATAGGTTGTCTCAGGGTCCTTGTTTTCCAGTATTCTGATCTTCCATCTTCATACCCTCTATTGAAGGAGGCTGCTGTGCTCTTATAGCAGTGTGCAATGCCCAGGGATGGTCTGTGTGGAAGATTAAGTTGTTTTCTTTCCTATTTTTGTAGCAGTCAGTAAAAAGTGTCTCTGGATTGTCCATGAGGAGCTTCTCTTTGTACTCTCTCATTTTTTATATCCAAGGGATACTGTACTGTGGTGACCTCTGCAAAGGGGGAAGGCATGGAGCAGGGGAAAAAAATTTGGTTGGGGGAGGAACTCTGCTGCCATAGTTGGGCTGAAGGGCTTTCACTACCTCTCACTTCACACCTCAGTGGAAATTGAAGTTGCAGACAGATCTGTTCTTTCCTATCAAGCTTGGTAGCCTTAACTTAGCATTCAGTCCTTATGAAGTCAAATATATAGAGATTATTGTAATGTTATTTTCCTTCTAGGCTTTAGAAGTAGCTACAGACGGAACATTACTTACTCAGTTCCAGGTTGGATTATATTTTTCGGGTTTCTTTTGTGCTTCCATCGCTGGTTGTTGGGTTATCAGAAAGTTTGCTGGATAGCAGTAAGAAATATTAGCAGTGAGAATTTTGTCCAAAACGAGGCTGTGGGTTTGGAGTTTGGATTTGGAATTAAAGGTTAGGATGTGGGTTTGGAGTTTGGATTTGGAATTAAAGGTTAGGATGGGGGTTTGGAGTTTGGAATTAAGTTTAGGTTGTGGAGGGTAGTATCATGTATATGTCCTTGTAAAAAAAAAAAAAATCTAAACTTTATCCAACTCTAAATCTATCTTTTTGTAGAATAATTCTGAAAGATTCAGGAGCTCATCTGCTCATGAACTTCCCGGTCAACTGCATCTATGGGCTACACTGAGGTTTTTCTTTAATTATTTTAGGCTATCTGGTACTAGTGCAAAAGCTTTTGGGCCTAACTGTACTACCACCAAATAGGCCACACGACTGGGAACGGGCAGAAAAGGTTAACGTCGATCCACGAAGGCAAAAAGGACCATGTCGGAGTTTACTTCAATAAGAGAAAAGCTGTGAAATGTAGAGTTGAAAATAAAGAGAAGGGAGGACCAGAAAGTCATGTTTGGGAAAGATTTGGTTAAGTGGTAAAAGAGGATGATGACAGTGTTGTGTGGTGATTGTGAGGCGCTATACACATTCAACAGTCACAAGATCGGAATTAAAATAGGCCTATGGCACGTCAAGGGAACTGTAGCCTACTGTTCAGATGAGTAAAATGGACACTGAAATCTGGACACTGACTGTAAGTCTATAACCGCTCACAGAGCCTTAACATTAACTCCTGCAGAATGAAACATTTCTTGCAGTAAAATTATACACCAAATGTAGGCTACATTTTTACTCAGAAACAGAAGTAGAGAAATATGATTTATTTCAGTATCTTGAGAGAATGTGAATGTGCAGTTAGATACCATCTGTAGAGGTGCTATATTTATCAGCATCATAAAAGCTGATAGTATTTCAACCACATTAAATATGTATCCAAGCAGAACTTAAATCTTATCAGAAACATGTTGGCACTTTTACACAGATTTCTATTTCCGTACAACCGGTCAAACTGATGTCCTTCAGAAACTTGGTAAAGAAAATCATTCCTTTTTTTTTTTTTTTTTTTTGCTATTGCATTTCCTCCCCGATCCCTAAACGTATTTGCTCTGAGAAAGAAGCAAAAATGACAGAGAAAACTCAGTCCATTTAGATTGCTGCAGAGATGGTTGTTCTTCTGGAAGGTTCTCCCATCTCCACAGAGGAACTCTGGAGCTCTGTCAGAGTGACCATCGGGTTCTTGGTCACCTCCCTGACCAAAGCCCTTCTCCCACGATTTCTCAGTTTGGCCAGGCGGCCAGCTCTAGGAAGAGTCCTGCTGGTTCCAAACTTCTTCCATTTAAGAATGATGGAGGCCACTGTGTTCTTGGTACCCTTCTCCAGATCTGTGCCTCGACACAATCCTGTCTCGGAGCTCTACGGACAATTCCTTCGACCTCATGGCTTGGTTTTTGCTCTGACGTGCACTGTCAACTGTGGAATAAGGCTGTAGCATCTTAAAATGTGGAAAAAGGGAAGCGGTCTGAATACTTTCCCGAATGCACTGTATGACAGAAGAGAAGCTTCATGTATCTAATTATAGACAAGTTGACTAACAAATATTCTACCAAAATGTTGGAAATTATAAGCAGAAACATATCTAAATCAGGCAACAACAAAAGAAATCCTGCACCCCCTTTCAGAAAAATGGTTCTGCAGTCTCGGAGTAGCCTACAGCTAGAGGGTTGGGTGTGGGCCTCAGATTGTCACATTATTACATATAGTCGGGTGGTTGTGGATGGGTTATTAGCAATTGTGAGCGAGTGCGAGTGAACAAACAACTGACCCATGCACCACAAACACACACAAACACACACACACACAGCTCACTCCGTAGTAGAGGTTCTTGGCCAGTGTGTGGATCAGGACCATCGTCCCAGTGGCAGCAGAACCGTACATAAAGATGCATGTATAGAAGTCGTTGTACCTAGAGGACAACGGAGAAAGAAAACTATATTTATGCAAAATGATATGACTTATACTTCTATAAGTAATGACAATATTCTATATTGTTAAAATAATAAAGTTGTCCTCTAAAGTGTGTGGTTGGGGCAATCCAATATAAACACACAGAAAAAAGAGTGATTGGATACATCTACTTCCATACATCTTCTCTTGTTATACTCTGGACATTTGTTATTTATGTCTAAATGGTCAAATAAATGTTGTCTAAATAAACTACAAAATGTACACTTCCTGAAGAAAATGTGTGTTTCAAGTGTTAATACCAGAACATGGATCGTCCTGTCAGCGACACTACCAAGGCTATGATGAGCACTGTCAGCAGAGTGACCAACCAGCTGAGGATGACCACCGCCGTGGCATAGGCCAGCTCCTTTATGTAACGACCTCCTGGAAAAGAGAGAGGGAGATACAGTACACAGCTAGTCAGGGATGGGGTCAATTCAGGAAGTCAACTGAAATTATATTTTCCCCCAGAGAAAGCCATTGAAGAAAATGTACATTAGAATTTCAGTTTACTTCCTGAACTGAAATGGAATTTACCCCAACTCTGCTGTACACAGATAGTCATTCATCCTTTAACACACTTTAGAGGGAAACAACCAATAAAGGTCCCCCACATTACCAAACTAACCTGCTCTGCTCAAACACATAAACCCTTTACAGTCGTGGGGATTGGCCTATATGGATAGGGCTAAATAGAAAGGTTTCTTACAGAAGAAATATGAAAACGCATAACCATGGTAGCAATTAAAAAAGGTAACAGTTTGGAGATTATGGGAAAATGATTAGACCAAAGTAGAGGACACCTGACAAGACTGAATCCCAACATTACACCGTTGATTTTGTGTGCCTTTTACATTTACTGTACTCTTCGCTGCATTTGTTCATAACAACATTTGACAATACTCCCCGCCTTCACACAAATCTGGGTCAGGTCGCAATCTATGCTCATGATGCCACTTACCCACATTACTGGGATGGGAGCACTTCTTAAATAGGTAGAGGAATGTTGCCATGGCAGTCATGTAGTTGATGATGGTACCAACGTGGGCCGGGTACGCCACCACCACAATGCCAAGCAGGTCGAAGAACACCATGTTGCCATGACGATACTCGGACGAGTCTGCCAGCTCCTCAGACATCGCCAGGTGCTTCAGTACCGCCAGGATGTTGTCACCTAGGGATACGGGAAGGAGGTGAAGTGAAGTCAAATTTGATTTATTGAACCCACTGGTGTAAATTGGATACAAAACAGGCCTCTCTTCCAGATGAGATTTAAGGTAGAATTTGTATTTATTAGAGATTGCCATTAGCTGCTAAAAACATTGTTTATGATGAGATTGTTTATGATTCTAAAAAACTGTTACATTTGACCTTCAGTCTAAAAGCTCTTTGGCCTAACAGTTATTAATATCCATGGACATTATTTATTTTATCTCTATTTAACTAGGCAAGTCAGTTAAGAAAAAAATCTTATTTTCGATGTCGGCCTAGGAACAGGGGGTTAACTGTCTTGTTCAGGGGCAGAATGACAGATTTTTAACTTGTCAGCTCGGGGATTCGATCTTGCAACGTTTCGGTTACTAGTCCAAAGCTCTAACCACCAGGCTACCTACCACGCCATTAGATGAGAGGGTTTGTCTGATCAAATCCCAGCTGGATTATAATGCTGTTATGCCCTTTAGCCTGAATAGCTGCAGTGATTCACTGATATACCGAGTAGAGCAACTGTCTTCAATAGAAGCATTTTCTAAACAAACAATGCAATATATCAATCATTAAACCAACAGACAGACAAAGGGACCAGTGGGAGGATGAAATACATGAATGTGCTGCATTCTATGCCAAGACAACATCAATCCCTAAACAAATACAACACAAAAATACACAAACGTGTTGTGTTTGTCTAGCATAGCGTTAGTGTGTTATGATTAGACTGAGGGCTGAGTCAATTGTGCTGCCTGTCTGTGATGTCCCCTGCTGTCAGTGGGTTATGATTAGACAGAGCTGGGTCAGTTGTGCTGCCTGTCTGTGATGTCCCCTGCTGTCAGTGGGTTATGATTAGACTGAGGGCTGGGTCAGTTGTGCTGCCTGTCTGTGATGTCCCCTGCTGTCAGTGGGTTATGATTAGACAGAGCTGGGTCAGTTGTGCTGCCTGTCTGTGATGTCCCCTGCTGTCAGTGGGTTATGATTAGACTGAGGGCTGGGTCAGTTGTGCTGCCTGTCTGTGATGTCCCCTGCTGTCAGTGGGTTATGATTAGACTGAGGGCTGGGTCAGTTGTGCTGCCTGTCTGTGATGTCCCCTGCTGTCAGTGGGTTATGATTAGACTGAGGGCTGGGTCAGTTGTGCTGCCTGTCTGTGATGTCCCCTGCTGTCAGTGGGTTATGAATGATCTCAGTATGCTGCAGAACTGGGTTCAAATAATATGCTCAATTATTTAAAAGCTTTGTCTGTGCTTGATTGAGCTTGCCTGGCTTAAATGGACCAATAGAAATGTCCAAAACAGCAAAATCGCAAACATCTAGCACTCCATGGTAAACTAGACTAGAGCAAATGCTTAAAGTATTTGAAAGATTTCCAATAGTAACTGAACCAAGGATTGGTATGCTGCCAGTGCATCTCCCCCTCTCTGTTCGCTTGAAAACACAAGAAGTAAGTAAACAGCAGTTTAGCCTGGTAAAATGGCCAGCCTTACACAAAGCTCCATTGTTCCAGTGTTCCGTTTGATATCTCCACGGAGTCCGTTCTGCCCCCAGAACGCAAACATAAAGCATTGCTTTCATTTGGACATTGGCTGCCTAGTAGCCTGGAATCCAAACTGACTTAAGCTGTGTTTAAACTGAAACAGTGGTGAGCCACAGATTTCAGTCTGGTTTAAGAAGGCTAGCTTGGCTGGTCCTCTGGGTTGGGGGAAACTAGGCCTTGTCATACTGAAATTATTTGATGTTCTTAGAGTTTCACTAATTCCCTCCACCCAGTTGGAGATTAAGAATTACACTACAAATTGAGGAAGGTATAAGTGATTTGCATCTAGTTTTGAACCAGAACTAACAGCATTTATCTATAGTAGTTTTAGACCAGATTACAACCAGAACTAACAACATGTATCTATAGTAGTTTTGGACCAGATTACAACCAGAACTAACAACATGTATCTATAGTAGTTTTGGACCAGATTACAACCAGAACTAACAACATGTATCTATAGTAGTTTTGGACCAGATTACAACCAGAACTAACAACATGTATCTATAGTAGTTTTGGACCAGATTACAACCAGAACTAACAACATGTATCTATAGTAGTTTTAGACCAGATTACAACCAGAACTAACAGCATTTATCTATAGTAGTTTTGGACCAGATTACAACCAGAACTAACAACATGTATCTATAGTAGTTTTGGACCAGATTACAACCAGAACTAACAACATTTATCTATAGTAGTTTTGGACCAGATTACAACCAGAACTAACAACATGTATCTATAGTAGTTTTGGACCAGATTACAACCAGAACTAACAACATGTATCTATAGTAGTTTTGGACCAGATTACAACCAGAACTAACAACATTTATCTATAGTAGTTTTGGACCAGATTACAACCAGAACTAACAACATGTATCTATAGTAGTTTTGGACCAGATTACAACCAGAACTAACAACATGTATCTATAGTAGTTTTGGACCAGATTACAACCAGAACTAACAACATTTATCTATAGTAGTTTTGGACCAGATTACAACCAGAACTAACAACATGTATCTATAGTAGTTTTGGACCAGATTACAACCAGAACTAACAGCATTTATCTATAGTAGTTTTGGACCAGATTACAACCAGAACTAACAACATGTATCTATAGTAGTTTTGGACCAGATTACAACCAGAACTAACAACATTTATCTATAGTAGTTTTGGACCAGATTACAACCAGAACTAACAACATGTATCTATAGTAGTTTTGGACCAGATTACAACCAGAACTAACAACATGTATCTATAGTAGTTTTGGACCAGATTACAACCAGAACTAACAGCATTTATCTATAGTAGTTTTGGACCAGATTACAACCAGAACTAACAACATTTATCTATAGTAGTTTTGGACCAGATTACAACCAGAACTAACAACATGTATCTATAGTAGTTTTGGACCAGATTACAACCAGAACTAACAACATTTATCTATAGTAGTTTTGGACCAGATTACAACCAGAACTAACAACATTTATCTATAGTAGTTTTGGACCAGATTACAACCAGAACTAACAGCATTTATCTATAGTAGTTTTGGACCAGATTACAACCAGAACTAACAGCATTTATCTATAGTAGTTTTGGACCAGATTACAACCAGAACTAACAGCATTTATCTATAGTAGTTTTGGACCAGATTACAACCAGAACTAACAACATTTATCTATAGTAGTTTTAGACCAGATTACAACCAGAACTAACAGCATTTATCTATAGTAGTTTTGGACCAGATTACAACCAGAACTAACAACATTTATCTATAGTAGTTTTGGACCAGATTACAACCAGAACTAACAACATGTATCTATAGTAGTTTTGGACCAGATTACAACCAGAACTAACAGCATTTATCTATAGTAGTTTTGGACCAGATTACAACCAGAACTAACAGCATTTATCTATAGTAGTTTTGGACCAGATTACAACCAGAACTAACAGCATTTATCTATAGTAGTTTTGGACCAGATTACAACCAGAACTAACAACATGTATCTATAGTAGTTTTGGACCAGATTACAACCAGAACTAACAACATGTATCTATAGTAGTTTTGGACCAGATTACAACCAGAACTAACAACATGTATCTATAGTAGTTTTGGACCAGATTACAACCAGAACTAACAACATGTATCTATAGTAGTTTTGGACCAGATTACAACCAGAACTAACAACATGTATCTATAGTAGTTTTGGACCAGATTACAACCAGAACTAACAACATGTATCTATAGTAGTTTTGGACCAGATTACAACCAGAACTAACAACATGTATCTATAGTAGTTTTGGACCAGATTACAACCAGAACTAACAACATGTATCTATAGTAGTTTTGGACCAGATTACAACCAGAACTAACAACATGTATCTATAGTAGTTTTGGACCAGATTACAACCAGAACTAACAACATGTATCTATAGTAGTTTTGGACCAGATTACAACCAGAACTAACAACATTTATCTATAGTAGTTTTGGACCAGATTACAACCAGAACTAACAACATTTATCTATAGTAGTTTTGGACCAGATTACAACCAGAACTAACAGCATTTATCTATAGTAGTTTTGGACCAGATTACAACCAGAACTAACAGCATTTATCTATAGTAGTTTTGGACCAGATTACAACCAGAACTAACAACATTTATCTATAGTAGTTTTAGACCAGATTACAACCAGAACTAACAGCATTTATCTATAGTAGTTTTGGACCAGATTACAACCAGAACTAACAACATTTATCTATAGTAGTTTTGGACCAGATTACAACCAGAACTAACAACATGTATCTATAGTAGTTTTGGACCAGATTACAACCAGAACTAACAGCATTTATCTATAGTAGTTTTGGACCAGATTACAACCAGAACTAACAGCATTTATCTATAGTAGTTTTGGACCAGATTACAACCAGAACTAACAGCATTTATCTATAGTAGTTTTGGACCAGATTACAACCAGAACTAACAACATGTATCTATAGTAGTTTTGGACCAGATTACAACCAGAACTAACAACATGTATCTATAGTAGTTTTGGACCAGATTACAACCAGAACTAACAACATGTATCTATAGTAGTTTTGGACCAGATTACAACCAGAACTAACAACATGTATCTATAGTAGTTTTGGACCAGATTACAACCAGAACTAACAACATGTATCTATAGTAGTTTTGGACCAGATTACAACCAGAACTAACAACATGTATCTATAGTAGTTTTGGACCAGATTACAACCAGAACTAACAACATGTATCTATAGTAGTTTTGGACCAGATTACAACCAGAACTAACAACATGTATCTATAGTAGTTTTGGACCAGATTACAACCAGAACTAACAACATGTATCTATAGTAGTTTTGGACCAGATTACAACCAGAACTAACAACATGTATCTATAGTAGTTTTGGACCAGATTACAACCAGAACTAACAACATGTATCTATAGTAGTTTTGGACCAGATTACAACCAGAACTAACAACATGTATCTATAGTAGTTTTGGACCAGATTACAACCAGAACTAACAACATGTATCTATAGTAGTTTTGGACCAGATTACAACCAGAACTAACAACATGTATCTATAGTAGTTTTGGACCAGATTACAACCAGAACTAACAACATGTATCTATAGTAGTTTTGGACCAGATTACAACCAGAACTAACAACATGTATCTATAGTAGTTTTGGACCAGATTACAACCAGAACTAACAACATGTATCTATAGTAGTTTTGGACCAGATTACAACCAGAACTAACAACATGTATCTATAGTAGTTTTGGACCAGATTACAACCAGAACTAACAGCATTTATCTATAGTAGTTTTGGACCAGATTACAACCAGAACTAACAACATGTATCTATAGTAGTTTTGGACCAGATTACAACCAGAACTAACAACATGTATCTATAGTAGTTTTGGACCAGATTACAACCAGAACTAACAACATGTATCTATAGTAGTTTTGGACCAGATTACAACCAGAACTAACAACATGTATCTATAGTAGTTTTGGACCAGATTACAACCAGAACTAACAGCATTTATCTATAGTAGTTTTGGACCAGATTACAACCAGAACTAACAACATGTATCTATAGTAGTTTTGGACCAGATTACAACCAGAACTAACAACATGTATCTATAGTAGTTTTGGACCAGATTACAACCAGAACTAACAACATGTATCTATAGTAGTTTTGGACCAGATTACAACCAGAACTAACAGCATTTATCTATAGTAGTTTTGGACCAGATTACAACCAGAACTAACAACATGTATCTATAGTAGTTTTGGACCAGATTACAACCAGAACTAACAACATGTATCTATAGTAGTTTTGGACCAGATTACAACCAGAACTAACAACATGTATCTATAGTAGTTTTGGACCAGATTACAACCAGAACTAACAACATGTATCTATAGTAGTTTTGGACCAGATTACAACCAGAACTAACAACATGTATCTATAGTAGTTTTGGACCAGATTACAACCAGAACTAACAACATGTATCTATAGTAGTTTTGGACCAGATTACAACCAGAACTAACAACATGTATCTATAGTAGTTTTGGACCAGATTACAACCAGAACTAACAACATGTATCTATAGTAGTTTTGGACCAGATTACAACCAGAACTAACAACATGTATCTATAGTAGTTTTGGACCAGATTACAACCAGAACTAACAACATGTATCTATAGTAGTTTTGGACCAGATTACAACCAGAACTAACAACATGTATCTATAGTAGTTTTGGACCAGATTACAACCAGAACTAACAGCATTTATCTATAGTAGTTTTGGACCAGATTACAACCAGAACTAACAGCATTTATCTATAGTAGTTTTGGACCAGATTACAACCAGAACTAACAGCATTTATCTATAGTAGTTTTGGACCAGATTACAACCAGAACTAACAGCATTTATCTATAGTAGTTTTGGACCAGATTACAACCAGAACTAACAGCATTTATCTATAGTAGTTTTGGACCAGATTACAACCAGAACTAACAACATGTATCTATAGTAGTTTTGGACCAGATTACAACCAGAACTAACAACATGTATCTATAGTAGTTTTGGACCAGATTACAACCAGAAGTGAGAGCATGAATATAGTTTTGGACCAGATTACAACCAGAAGTGAGAGTATGAATATAGTTTTGGACCAGATTACAACCAGAAGTGAGAGTATGAATATAGTTTTAGACCAGATTACAACCAGAAGTGAGAGCATGAATATAGTTTTGGACCAGATTACAACCAGAAGTGAGAGTATGAATATAGTTTTAGACCAGATTACAACCAGAAGTGAGAGCATGAATATAGTTTTGGACCAGATTACAACCAGAAGTGAGAGCATGAATATAGTTTTGGACCAGATTACAACCAGAAGTGAGAGCATGAATATAGTTTTGGATCAGATTACAACCAGAAGTGAGAGCATGCATCTAGTTTTAGACCAGATTACAACCAGAAGTGAGAGCATGAATATAGTTTTGGACCAGATTACAACCAGAAGTGAGAGCATGAATATAGTTTTGGACCAGATTACAACCAGAAATGAGAGCATGAATATAGTTTTGGACCAGATTACAACCAGAAGTGAGAGCATGAATATAGTTTTGGACCAGATTACAACCAGAAGTGAGAGCATGAATATAGTTTTAGACCAGATTACAACCAGAAGTGAGAGCATGAATATAGTTTTGGACCAGATGTGAGGATAAAGATGAATTACAGAGCAGATCCTGGTCCATTTATCATGGTGGTAGTGGACAGACCAATACCTTCTAAGATATGGGGAAATACTCTTTTCGCGCCACTTCAAAACTGAAGTGCTTTAACGTAGCAGGTTAGGAGAATTAACGCAGCAGGTTAGGAGAATTATGCTTACATTTGTAAACAATCACATATACAGAATCTCTTATGCGTGGGAATACTTTGGGAGACATTTCCAAAATTAAAATCACTTGGAGTTCATTTGCCGGTGTTTTTACAGTCTTATGTCCAACAATAAAAAACTGCTCAGAAAACTTGGGGAGCCAAATAAATCGTGCGGGGCGCCAGTTAGGGAACCCTGCTTTAAGATATACTCTCTCACCTTCCTTCCTTCCTTATCTGTTTTTTTCTCCACCATACTGGGTTAGACTGCTGTGTTGTTCAAAATAGCTCCTCAAGATAGTAATATTTCATGACTGCCTTGATGGGCTGCTTCTATTTCTATTTCCCCCACTACTGTTTATGTGTGGACATGTTTATTCTACCTGGTAGTTAGAGGTTAGAGTAGAGTGCTTGGTTGAGCAGTATGTGGTGTTTATTCTACCTGGGGGTTAGAGGTTAGAGTAGAGTGCTTGGTTGAGCAGTATGTGGTGTTTATTCTACCTGGTGGTTAGAGTAGAGTGCTTGGTTGAGCAGTATGTGGTGTTTATTCTACCTGGTAGTTAGAGGTTAGAGTAGAGTGCTTGGTTGGGCAGTATGTGTGCTACAGACAGTGAAGGGTGTTTAAGCTACCTTGGCGTGAAGGTTAGAGGAGAGTGACCGTTGGTAGAGGTTGAGCAATGTGAGGTGTGCTACAGCCTACAGCAGATTGTGTTTACACTACCAGGGAGCTAAGTGCTTGTTTGAGCAGTCATTTTCATTAATGGATGAAATGTGGAGTGAGAGTAGGGAGCAGAGAGGGGCTACCTAGCTGCGTTGAGGACTAGGTTGTGAGCTACAGCCTACGGTACAGTAGAGCTGTCATTGATAAATGAGATATGGAGAGAGAGAGGGAAGGAGGGAGGGAGAGAGGGAAGGAGGGAGGGAGCAAACAGAGGGTAAAACACACTGTAATGTGTCTGAGTGCTCATCTGAGGTGGGCTCTGAGGAATAGAAAGAGGTTGTCTGTCTGTACTAAAGTCTGATTGTCCGGTTGTTTGGAGTCATATGTAAAACTATTGACTCTTGCTGCCATTAAAGCTGTATTATAACAAATAGAATCATGTTGCACATCACAGTGTGTTAACAGTAAGTGGACGGTGTCTATGAAAGTATTGGCACCATGATTTGAGTGAGTGAACTCCATTGGTGATAATGAGGTAAGTAGTGTTTTGTCTCCGTCTGAGCTGAGCCGAGCCTACAGCAGATCTGTCTGTCTGGCGGCCTGAGCCGAGCCTACAGCAGATCTGTCTGGCGGCCTGAGCCGAGCCAAGCCTACAGCAGATCTGTCTGGCGGCCTGAGCTGAGCCGAGCCAGGGAGCACAAAGAGGAGAGAAGAAGAGAAGGTTATGGAGGTGTAGATTGCCCGTCTGGCCTGAGCTGAGCATTGGCACGTGGAGAGACGGAGTGAAGTTGATGGAGGGAGGTATAGCTTGCCTGTCTGGTCTGATCTGGGGGCGGGCGTTAGTGACCGTCCAGGACACAGCTCTGTTCACCTCAGCGTCTGGCACATCGCCACGTGAGCCAGCAGAGTGTGGTGCTGCAGTGACATGCTTGGTTCACCCCGGGAAGAAGGCATAGCCCACTTCCTCTTGCTTAACCCCCACCAACAAGGACCTGAGCTGAGCTAGCCAAACACCATGGTAGAAGTCTCCTCAGACTCCCAGAGAGACATGCATCACCTCCAGCCTCAAATTGGAGATGGAGAAACAGCCCTCTTCCCACACACAGACAACATTCTCTGTTCATAACAGAGAAAGCACCGCTATGGGGCCCATAGAACTTACCTGCCCTCTGGATGGAGTCAGTCAGTATTCTGTCGGATGTGTCGTACTTGGTGTGGTAGAGGAAACCGTTCTCAATGAAGGCCAAATCAATTCCTACAGAGACACAGAGAGAGGGACAAGAGGGTCAGGTCAGTGAGATTAACAATGCTCAGCTAGGGGGAATGGAAATGAACTGTTCATCTAGAGGCTAATGAGAAACACACTAAAGGATGAACTCAGACAACCATTAAATAAAGTGAAGGCAGTCGGATAGGCAGTCGGCTAGTCTGCCAGTAGACATGGCAGCAGAGCGGAGATCGAAGAAGGCAGAAGTTTTACCTGGAATGTTTCCAAAATCCCTGTAGATGCGGAAGTCCGTGTCAGATGGGATCACACCGCTCTGGAAGACTTCCTGTCCCACCACCGAGGCAAAGGGATGTTTGGCAGCATGGACATAGGCCTGGACCAACCAGGGGTTCTCAGGACCTGTGTGTGTGTGTGTGTGTGTGTGTCAATGAAGGAGAGCCAAGACAGGAGGGACTTGTAAAAGATGTGAAACCATCACTTTAAACTTGTACATAGAGTCCACCCTTTAAAGCAGGGGTTCTTAAACGTTTTCAGCCTGGGACCCAAATGAGAAATTCTGTGTTTTCCTGGGTCCCAAGCTTAGAAAAATATGCAACTATACGTAAATATTGGTACATTTCATTGCCGTTATGCCTAAAACAAATGCAATATAGACAAAAACAAATAACAATGAAATACCCATATAAATATATATTCATGTTTATTTTACCCATTAAAAACACTCTTATCTGTCAAGGTTGGAACTGTAGCTGTTGAAATACCATAAATCATTTTCATTCTGAACTGGGAAAAAAACTGCCTGATCACATCGCACAGATGTATAACAGAACCACAGGAGGCTGCTGAGGGGAGGAAGGTTCATAATAATGGCTGGAACGGAGAGAACGGAATGGCATCAAACACCTGGAAACAATGGAAACAATGTATTTGATACCATTCAACTAATTCTGCACAAAACACATTACGGGTGATACTCGTTATTTCTCAAAGTTTGTACAAAACCAAGAGAGAGAAACTCATCGCTGTATTTGCGTTTCATGACGATTGAGCTCAGTCAGAACTTGTGGCTAGTTTGAGTCCATTTGATGACAGCGGTGAGTGATTGAGAGTGGGGATGACAAGTCAGTGGCTGACAGCACATTATCTGCTGCTGAACGACAGAGCTGCAGCGGGTGGGTCGCGGAGTGATCTTCAAGAAAACTGCAGGAAAAAGATCTGGTGAACGACGAAGCACACGCATCTTCCTCCCACTTGTGCAGCTGCTAAACAGATCTGAGATACAGCTGCCAAACAGATCTGAGATACAGCTGCCAAACAGAGCTGAGATACAGCTGCCAAACAGAGCTGAGATACAGCTGCCAAACAGAGCTGAGATACAGCTGCCAAACAGAGCTGAGATACAGCTGCCAAACAGAGCTGAGATACAGCTGCCAAACAGAGCTGAGATACAGCTGCCAAACAGAGCTGAGATACAGCTGCCAAACAGAGCTGAGATACAGCTGCCAAACAGAGCTGAGATACAGCTGCCAAACAGAGCTGAGATACAGCTGCCAAACAGAGCTGAGATACAGCTGCCAAACAGAGCTGAGATACAGCTGCCAAACAGAGCTGAGATACAGCTGCCAAACAGAGCTGAGATACAGCTGCCAAACAGAGCTGAGATACAGCTGCCAAACAGAGCTGAGATACAGCTGCCAAACAGAGCTGAGATACAGCTGCCAAACAGAGCTGAGATACAGCTGCCAAACAGAGCTGAGATACAGCTGCCAAACAGAGCTGAGATACAGCTGCCAAACAGAGCTGAGATACAGCTGCCAAACAGAGCTGAGATACAGCTGCCAAACAGAGCTGAGATACAGCTGCCAAACAGAGCTGAGATACAGCTGCCAAACAGAGCTGAGATACAGCTGCCAAACAGAGCTGAGATACAGCTGCCAAACAGAGCTGAGATACAGCTGCCAAACAGAGCTGAGATACAGCTGCCAAACAGAGCTGAGATACAGCTGCCAAACAGAGCTGAGATACAGCTGCCAAACAGAGCTGATTTACAGCTGCCAAACTGAGCTGAGATACAGCTGCCAAACAGATCTGAGATACAGCTGCCAAACAGATCTGAGATACAGCTGCCAAACAGATCTGAGATACAGCTGCCAAACAGATCTGAGATACAGCTGCCAAACAGAGCTGAGATACAGCTGCCAAACAGAGCTGAGATACAGCTGCCAAACAGAGCTGAGATACAGCTGCTAAACAGAGCTGAGATACAGCTGCCAAACAGAGCTGAGATACAGCTGCTAAACAGAGCTGAGATACAGCTGCCAAACAGATCTGAGATACAGCTGCCAAACAGATCTGAGATACAGCTGCCAAACAGAGCTGAGATACAGCTGCTAAACAGAGCTGAGATACAGCTGCCAAACAGAGCTGAGATACAGCTGCCAAACTGAGCTGAGATACAGCTGCTAAACAGAGCTGAGATACAGCTGCCAAACTGAGCTGAGATACAGCTGCCAAACAGAGCTGAGATACAGCTGCCAAACTGAGCTGAGATACAGCTGCTAAACAGAGATCGCATTGAACAGTGAGCACAGTTGCACTTGAACAAATCAATTCCAGTAATTCATTAAATAATTATACATTAACTATGACACTTCGCGATGCACTATTAACAGGTCCGCGACCCACTATGGGTGCGACCCATACTTTAAGAAAGGCTGCTTTAAAGGATTAGGGCAGTCCCCGACTAAAGAAAATCTTGGTAGATCGAAAGTAGTCTGTTCTTTTTTAACGTGTATTTTTCGATATATAGACACACCATATGTGTTTTAATAAAATCAACTATATGCATTGAGCTTGTCTGATGCTTTAAACTCACTGTTTGATGAAATAACACACAAATGACTCAAGAGGGAGTCAGAGATCTAGAGGAAGAAAACAACTTTAACCCGACCATCTTCCTCCTGCTGGCTTTCACAGATTCTGCCATTACTCTCCTGAAGTAGCCGATAAAAGGCAACACGAAGAGTCAGCAACCTTTCTCATGTGGAATGCCAATTTATCTTACCATTTCTACTGATCTGCCAGTTATGGTTTTCATATACACATTTTTCGTGAAACAGTTATATTTAATTTATAATAACATCTTCCTATTTCAAAACCATGTGGTTAATCAAAATTATATCCAAATCTAAATGAAAATTATACAAACCTAAAAAGTTACTTCTATTGCCTTTGCTAATTATATAAAAATAGCCTACATAAAGGCAACAAATAAAAACATCCAGATTTTAATATAAATATCCTATAAATCACATTGGCTACACATGTCCTGTCTGCAACCAACTTGAAACATTGTATCAACTATTAACTTGGGTCTGGCCTGAAGCTTGAGCTAGCTAACCTGCAACATTGTATAAAATACTCTGGGCCCTCAGAGTTTCTCCACACCAGTGAGCTCAGGACAGACACAGCTGTAGGCTATTTGCATAAGAAGCAGTGTTTGACTTGGGCAGGAGCTCACCAGAGCTGAGTACCGACACCTCACATGTTCTACTGCTTGAGCTCCTGTTCCTCTTATAGAATAGTAGCTCGGAAGTGTTGAGGAGCTCCTGCACCTAAATATAAACAGTACCAGAACCCAAAATGAGGACCGGAACCTATTTCAGTCCAAGTCAAGCCCTGATGAGAAGTAATCAGTCAGGCCTATTTTATGATGTTTCCACTGGATTAAAGCATAGCATTTTTCCCTTTCACGCTGAGTTGTTATCGAAAGGGAGAGGCCTGGAAAGATTGTTCAAGTACATTGAGGAACTATTGTCATTCTCAATGGATGTAAAAACAGACTTTGTTTGCTGTTTGAGGTGAAGAAAACATTACTTTAGGAAGCTCCACAGCTCATTAGTGGTTGTGCGTTAAGCCAATCAGAAATACTATCAGATCCCCAAATGGGCACATTTACATGCCTACATTTGCGCAGGAGCACTCCAAACAAAAGACTATGACTAAACTAACAAAACTCGTAAATGCAATGAAATAAACCAAAACTTGTTTCTCACAAGTGTAGCATAGGTTGTGCGCTCAGCAAACAACATGCCCACCCAGACAATGAGAATGGTAAAAGACTGGAATAATAATATTCAATGCATTGAAATAAATTACCATAAACAAAGTAACAAACATTGTAAATGAGAAATTATAGGAATTAATGGTAAAGGTACTAGTGGTTATATATGTAATGGGGAATTGATAGACACTAACAATCAAACGCAAAACATTCACACAATGAAGTCATGAAACAATGAATGTGCACAAATGGCAGGAGAGAGCGCTTTCTGGAGAGAGCGCATTCTGGAGAGAGCGCATTCTGGAGAGAGCGCATTCTGGAGAGAGCGCATTCTGGAGAGAGCTCCATCTGGAGAGAGCTCCATCTGGAGAGAGCTCCATCTGGAGAGAGCGCATTCTGGAGAGAGCGCATTCTGGAGAGAGCGCATTCTGGAGAGAGCTCCATCCTGGAGAGAGCGCATTCTGGAGAGAGCGCATTCTGGAGAGAGCGCATTCTGGAGAGAGCGCATTCTGGAGAGAGCTCCATCCTGGAGAGAGCTCCATCTGGAGAGAGCTCCATCTGGAGAGAGCTCCATCTGGAGAGAGCTCCATCTGGAGAGAGCTCCATCTGGAGAGAGCTCCATCTGGAGAGAGCTCCATCTGGAGAGAGCTCCATCTGGAGAGAGCTCCATCTGGAGAGAGCTCCATCCTGGAGAGAGCTCCATCCTGGAGAGAGCGCATTCTGGAGAGAGCGCATTCTGGAGAGAGCGCATTCTGGAGAGAGCGCATTCTGGAGAGAGCGCATTCTGGAGAGAGCGCATTCTGGAGAGAGCTCCATCTGGAGAGAGCGCATTCTGGAGAGAGCTCCATCTGGAGAGAGCGCATTCTGGAGAGAGCGCATTCTGGAGAGAGCGCATTCTGGAGAGAGCTCCATCTGGAGAGAGCGCATTCTGGAGAGAGGGCATTCTGGAGAGAGCGCATTCTGGAGAGAGCTCCATCTGGAGAGAGCGCATTCTGGAGAGAGCGCATTCTGGAGAGAGCGCATTCTGGAGAGAGCGCATTCTGGAGAGAGCGCATTCTGGAGAGAGCGCATTCTGGAGAGAGCTCCATCTGGAGAGAGCGCATTCTGGAGAGAGCGCATTCTGGAGAGAGCGCATTCTGGAGAGAGCTCCATCTGGAGAGAGCTCCATCTGGAGAGAGCGCATTCTGGAGAGAGCTCCATCTGGAGAGAGCTCCATCTGGAGAGAGCTCCATTCTGGAGAGAGCTCCATCCTGGAGAGAGCTCCATCCTGGAGAGAGCTCCATCCTGGAGAGAGCTCCATCTGGAGAGAGCTCCATCTGGAGAGAGCTCCATCTGGAGAGAGCTCCATCTGGAGAGAGCTCCATCTGGAGAGAGCTCCATCTGGAGAGAGCTCCATCTGGAGAGAGCTCCATCTGGAGAGAGCTCCATCTGGAGAGAGCTCCATCTGGAGAGAGCTCCATCTGGAGAGAGCTCCATCTGGAGAGAGCTCCATCCTGGAGAGAGCTCCATCCTGGAGAGAGCTCCATCCTGGAGAGAGCTCCATCCTGGAGAGAGCTCCATCCTGGAGAGAGCTCCATCCTGGAGAGAGCTCCATCCTGGAGAGAGCTCCATCCTGGAGAGAGCTCCATCCTGGAGAGAGCGCATTCTGGAGAGAGCGCATTCTGGAGAGAGCGCATTCTGGAGAGAGCGCATTCTGGAGAGAGCTCCATCCTGGAGAGAGCGCATTCTGGAGAGAGCTCCATCTGGAGAGAGCTCCATCTGGAGAGAGCTCCATCTGGAGAGAGCTCCATCTGGAGAGAGCTCCATCTGGAGAGAGCTCCATCTGGAGAGAGCTCCATCTGGAGAGAGCTCCATCCTGGAGAGAGCGCATTCTGGAGAGAGCGCATTCTGGAGACAGCGCATTCTGGAGAGAGCGCATTCTGGAGAGAGCGCATTCTGGAGAGAGCGCATTCTGGAGAGAGCGCATTCTGGAGAGAGCGCATTCTGGAGAGAGCGCATTCTGGAGAGAGCGCATTCTGGAGACAGCGCATTCTGGAGAGCGCGCATTCTGGAGAGAGCTCCATCTGGAGAGAGCTCCATCTGGAGAGAGCTCCATCTGGAGAGAGCTCCATCTGGAGAGAGCTCCATCTGGAGAGAGCTCCATCTGGAGAGAGCTCCATCTGGAGAGAGCTCCATCCTGGAGAGAGCGCATTCTGGAGAGAGCGCATTCTGGAGAGCGCATTCTGGAGAGAGCTCCATCTGGAGAGAGCTCCATCTGGAGAGAGCTCCATCTGGAGAGAGCTCCATCCTGGAGAGAGCGCATTCTGGAGAGAGCGCATTCTGGAGAGAGCGCATTCTGGAGAGAGCGCATTCTGGAGAGAGCGCATTCTGGAGAGAGCGCATTCTGGAGAGAGCGCATTCTGGAGAGAGCGCATTCTGGAGACAGCGCATTCTGGAGAGCGCGCATTCTGGAGAGAGCTCCATCTGGAGAGAGCTCCATCTGGAGAGAGCTCCATCTGGAGAGAGCTCCATCTGGAGAGAGCTCCATCTGGAGAGAGCTCCATCTGGAGAGAGCTCCATCTGGAGAGAGCTCCATCTGGAGAGAGCTCCATCTGGAGAGAGCTCCATCTGGAGAGAGCTCCATCCTGGAGAGAGCGCATTCTGGAGAGAGCGCATTCTGGAGAGCGCATTCTGGAGAGAGCTCCATCTGGAGAGAGCTCCATCTGGAGAGAGCTCCATCTGGAGAGAGCTCCATCTGGAGAGAGCTCCATCTGGAGAGAGCTCCATCTGGAGAGAGCTCCATCTGGAGAGAGCTCCATCTGGAGAGAGCTCCATCCTGGAGAGAGCGCATTCTGGAGAGAGCGCATTCTGGAGAGAGCGCATTCTGGAGAGAGCGCATTCTGGAGAGAGCGCATTCTGGAGAGAGCGCATTCTGGAGAGAGCGCATTCTGGAGAGAGCTCCATCTGGAGAGAGCTCATTCTGGAGACAGCGCATTCTGGAGAGAGCGCATTCTGGAGAGAGCTCCATTCTGGAGAGAGCGCATTCTGGAGAGAGCGCATTCTGGAGAGAGCGCATTCTGGAGAGAGCGCATTCTGGAGAGAGCGCATTCTGGAGAGGGCTCATTCTGGAGAGAGCTCCATCCTGGAGAGAGCGCATTCTGGAGAGAGCGCATTCTGGAGAGAGCTCCATCTGGAGAGAGCTCCATCTGGAGAGAGCTCCATCTGGAGAGAGCTCCATCTGGAGAGAGCTCCATCTGGAGAGAGCTCCATCTGGAGAGAGCTCCATCTGGAGAGAGCTCCATCCTGGAGAGAGCGCATTCTGGAGAGAGCGCATTCTGGAGAGAGCGCATTCTGGAGAGAGCTCCATCCTGGAGAGAGCTCCATCCTGGAGAGAGCGCATTCTGGAGAGAGCGCATTCTGGAGAGAGCTCCATCTGGAGAGAGCTCCATCTGGAGAGAGCTCCATCTGGAGAGAGCTCCATCTGGAGAGAGCTCCATCTGGAGAGAGCTCCATCTGGAGAGAGCTCCATCTGGAGAGAGCTCCATCCTGGAGAGAGCGCATTCTGGAGAGAGCGCATTCTGGAGAGAGCGCATTCTGGAGAGAGCGCATTCTGGAGAGAGCTCCATCCTGGAGAGAGCGCATTCTGGAGAGAGCGCATTCTGGAGAGAGCGCATTCTGGAGAGAGCGCATTCTGGAGAGAGCGCATTCTGGAGAGAGCTCCATCCTGGAGAGAGCGCATTCTGGAGAGAGCGCATTCTGGAGAGAGCGCATTCTGGAGAGAGCGCATTCTGGAGAGAGCGCATTCTGGAGAGAGCTCCATCTGGAGAGAGCTCCATCTGGAGAGAGCTCCATCTGGAGAGAGCTCCATCTGGAGAGAGCTCCATCTGGAGAGAGCGCATTCTGGAGAGAGCGCATTCTGGAGAGAGCGCATTCTGGAGAGAGCGCATTCTGGAGAGAGCAGGGTATTGTGCATCTGGGTACTACATGGTCAATCTGATGTCTGCATTGACGGTGATACTGCCTCTGCAGAAGTCAGGGCATTCACACTTCTTGTGCTTCGCTGAGCAGTGCAAAGCTGAAGTGAGTTTGTGTTTTCTACAGGATGTACCGCCCCCACCTACCGTCAACCAATCAGGTCAATGCAGAGCTATACAGAGCCCTCCACATTGTTATAACATTTGGGAGGAGCATGGCGATGCGGTACAGAGCTCGATTTGGTCTCTGGAGGCTCCGCAATTACGTCCCATACTCCATACGGAGCCACTGACCACATTTTCAGATCAAGCATAAATTGTCTTTTATTCTAGGCCTCCGCAATGGATTAGTTCACTGAGATTATATATATATACATATGTTACTGCTCGACTAAAACAAATCGCCTAACGACCAAACAACCGAACAGTCGACTAATTGGGGTCAATTCCAAGCATAAGATATTTTACAACAGCAGCCAGTTTCTTTCTGCAGCCAGTGAATTGATTTTCCTGACACACCTCTCTCTCCTCAAGCTGACATTGCTGGGGGCCATTTGCATTCTGCCAGGTGTTCCTGTATGACCGCTCTATTCCGTTCCCTGAGGGCCAGGAAGGTTTGTTCAGCTGCTGACACAGACACCTAAATAAATATGTTCCCATTGGCCTGGATCCAGGTCCAATCACTGGTCTAAAACACAGAGTAGGTAGAAGTTGCCCCTAACCCCTACCCCACAGATTTAGGATCAGATACTACTTTATTTATTCTCCTGGTCAAGGTTAGGTTTGGGAGTAGGCTAATCTGATCCTAGATCTGTGGTGTAGGGGGCACCTTCTACTTAGAAAACACAAATTCTTTGAAACACCAATTCTTTGTCCCCCCCACCCTTGCTGCCTCCACCTACCACCTGTGTGTGTGTGTGTGTGTCTCCACCTACCTGTCTGAAACACCACCTCTTTGCCGCCCACGCCTGCAGCCTCCAGGTTGATGAAGGCTCGGACCTGCTTGGCCCAGGGATGCTGAGTGATGAAGCCATGACTCGCCTGGGGTGGTGGGGAGAAGAGTATAAAAATATATATATATACTACACATTCCATATTATGTCATTTAATATCATTTTACAAGAACAAGCAACCCTTACACAAGAGGAATAGCATTTATGATTCTGGCTGAAAATGTATGTTCACTCAAAATGTGATTGTGTGAACTTAGTTGACCTCCTAACATCCAGTCCAGTGTTCACTAGTGTCCCCCAGTGTCTCTCTCTGTCCAGTGTTCACTGGTGTCCCCCAGTGTCTCTCTCTGTCCAGTGTTCACTAGTGTCTATCTCTGTCCAGTGTTCACTACTGTCCCCCAGTGTCCCTCTGTCCAGTGTTCACTAGTGTTCCTCTCTGTCCAGTGTTCACTAGTGTCCCCCAGTGTCTCTCTCTGTCCAGTGTTCACTATTGTTGCCCAGTATCCCTCTCTGTCCAGTGTTCACTAGTGTTGCCCAGTGTCCCTCTCTGTCCAGTGTTCACTGGTGTCTCCAGTGTCTCTCTCTGTCCAGTGTTCACTAGTGTCCCCCAGTGTCTCTCTATGTCCAGTGTTCACTAGTGTCCCCCAGTGTTCCTCTCTGTCCAGTGTTCACTAGTGTCCCCCAGTGTCCCTCTGTCCAGTGTTCACTAGTGTCCCCCAGTGTCCCCCTGTCCAGTGTTCACTAGTGTCCCCCAGTGTCCCTCTGTCCAGTGTTCACTAGTGTCCCCCAGTGTCTCTCTCTGTCCAGTGTTCACTAGTGTCCCCCAGTGTCCCTCTCTGTCCAGTGTTCAATAGTGTCCCCCAGTGTCCCTCTCTGTCCAGTGTTCACTATTGTCCTCCAGGGTCTCTCTCACCTGCAGCACATTCTCCTCAGCTCCATTAAAAAGGAACACCACCCCGTGTCGTAGAGGTGTGGAGAGGTTGGCCAGGGAGTGGAGCACCTCCAACATCACCGCACAGCTCACTGCATCGTCACTTGCACCTGTCACACACACAAGTTACATGGGGTCAGAGACTGAGGAAGGCTGGCACAGTAACACTGTGTGTGTGGTCTCATAAAACTATATGTGTGTGTCTCTGAATATTGGTGTGTGTGTGTGTGTGTGTGTATTGGTGTGTGTGTGTGTGTGTGTGTGTGTGTGTGTGTGTGTGTGTGTGTGTGTGTGTGTGTGTGTGTGTGTGTGTGTGTGTGTGTGTGTGTGTGTTTGTGTAGTGGTGTGGTGTGGTGTGTGTGTGTGAGACAATTAATACCCTGCTGAAATTCCTGCCTGGAAGGCTGATTGCATAATCACACAGTGGGTGCAACAGTAATCACTTACTACCTAACCATCAGACAAGCAACACAATGATATCAACAGTTCCCTAACCATCAGACAAGCAACACATTGATATCAACAGTTCCCTAACCATCAGACAAGCAACACAATGATATCAACAGTACCCTAACCATCAGACAAGCAACACAATGATATCAACAGTTCCCTAACCATCAGACAAGCAACACAATGATATCAACAGTTCCCTAACCATCAGACAAGCAACACATTGAGCTCAACAGATCCCTAACCATCAGACAAGCAACACAATGATATCAACAGTTCCCTAACCATCAGACAAGCAACACATTGAGCTCAACAGTTCCCTAACCATCAGACAAGCAACACAATGATATCAACAGTTCCCTAACCATCAGACAAGCAACACAGTGATAGCAACAGTTCCCTAACCATCAGACAAGCAACACAGTGATAGCAACAGTTCCCTAACCATCAGACAAGCAACACAATGATAGCAACAGTACCCTAACCATCAGACAAGCTACACATTGAGATCAACAGTACCCTAACCATCAGACAAGCAACACATTGAGCTCAACAGTACCCTAACCATCAGACAAGCAACACATTGAGATCAACACTTCCCTAACCATCATACAAGCAACACAATGATAGCAACAGTTCCCTAACCATCAGACAAGCAACACAATGATAGCAACAGTTCCCTATCCATCAGACAAGCAACACAATGATAGCAACAGTTCCCTAACCATCAGACAAGCAACACAATGATAGCAACAGTTCCCTAACCATCAGACAAGCAACACAATGATAGCAACAGTTCCCTATCCATCAGACAAGCAACACAATGATAGCAACAGTTCCATAACCATCAGACAAGCAACACAATGATAGCAACAGTTCCTAACCATCAGACAAGCAACACAATGATAGCAACAGTTCCCTAACCATCAGACAAGCAACACAATGATAGCAACAGTTCCCTAACCATCAGACAAGCAAGACAATGATAGCAACAGTACCCTAACCATCAGACAAGCAAGACAATGATAGCAACAGTACCCTAACCATCAGACAAGCAAGACAATGATAGCAACAGTTCCCTAACCATCAGACAAGCAAGACAATGATAGCAACAGTTCCCTAACCATCAGACAAGCAACACAATGATAGCAACAGTACCCTAACCATCAGACAAGCTACACATTGAGCTCAACAGTTCCCTAACCATCAGACAAGCTACACAATGATAGCAACAGTACCCTAAACATCAGACAAGCAACACATTGAGATCAACAGTACCCTAACCATCAGACAAGCAACACATTGAGATCAACAGTTCCCTAACCATCAGACAAGCAACACAATGATAGCAACAGTTCCCTAACCATCAGACAAGCAACACAATGATAGCAACAGTACCCTAACCATCAGACAAGCAACACAATGATAGCAACAGTTCCCTAACCATCAGACAAGCAACACAATGATAGCAACAGTTCCCTAACCATCAGACAAGCAACACAATGATAGCAACAGTTCCCTAACCATCAGACAAGCAACACAATGATATCAACAGTTCCCTAACCATCAGACAAGCAACACAATGATAGCAACAGCACCCTAACCATCAGACAAGCAACACAGTGATAGCAACATTTCCCTAACCATCAGACAAGCAACACAATGATAGCAACAGTACCCTAACCATCAGACAAGCAACACATTGAGATCAACAGTACCCTAACCATCAGAAAAGCAACACAATGATAGCAACATTACCCTAACCATCAGACAAGCAACACAATGATAGCAACAGTACCCTAACCATCAGACAAGCAACACAATGATAGCAACAGTTCCCTAACCATCAGACAAGCAACACAATGATAGCAACAGTACCCTAACCATCAGACAAGCAACACAATGATAGCAACAGTTCCCTAACCATCAGACAAGCAACACAATGATAGCAACAGTTCCCTAACCATCAGACAAGCAACACATTGAGATCAACAGTACCCTAACCATCGGACAAGCAACAAATTGAGATCAACATTACCCTAACCATCAGACAAGCAACACAATGATAGCAACAGTACCCTAACCATCAGACAAGCAACACAATGATAGCAACAGTTCCCTAACCATCAGACAAGCAACACAATGATAGCAACAGTTCCCTAACCATCAGACAAGCAACACAATGATCAACAGTTCCCTAACCATCAGACAAGCAACACAGTGATAGCAACAGTTCCCTAACCATCAGACAAGCAACACAATGATAGCAACAGTTCCCTAACCATCAGACAAGCAACACAATGATAGCAACAGCTCCCTAACCATCAGACAAGCAACACAATGATAGCAACAGCTCCCTAACCATCAGACAAGCAACACAATGATAGCAACAGTTCCCTAACCATCAGACAAGCTACACATTGAGCTCAACAGTAACCTAACCATCAGACAAGCTACACATTGAGATCAACAGTAGCCTAACCATCAGACAAGCAACACATTGAGATCAACAGTACCCTAACCATCAGACAAGCTACACATTGAGATCAACAGTACCCTAACCATCAGACAAGCAACACAATGATAGCAACAGTTCCCTAACCATCAGACAAGCAACACAATGATAGCAACAGTTCCCTAACCATCAGACAAGCAACACAATGATAGCAACAGTACCCTAACCATCAGACAAGGAACACATTGAGATCAACAGTTCCCTAACCATCAGACAAGCATCACATTCAGATCAACAGTTCCCTAACCATCAGACAAGCAACACAATGATATCAACAGTTCCCTAACCACCAGACAAGCAACACAATGATAGCAACAGTTCCCTAACCATCAGACAAGCAACACAATGATAGCAACAGTTCCCTAACCATCAGACAAGCAACACAATGATAGCAACAGTTCCCTAACCATCAGACAAGCAAGACAATGATAGCAACAGTTCCCTAACCATCAGACAAGCATCACATTCAGATCAACAGTTCCCTAACCATCAGACAAGCAACACAATGATAGCAACAGTTCCCTAACCATCAGACAAGCAACACAATGATAGCAACAGTTCCCTAACCATCAGACAAGCAAGACAATGATAGCAACAGTTCCCTAACCATCAGACAAGCTACACATTAAGATAAACAGTACCCTAACCATCAGACAAGCAACACAATGATAGCAACAGTACCCTAACCATCAGACAAGCTACACATTAAGATCAACAGTTCCCTAACCATCAGACAAGCAACACATTGAGATCAACAGTACCCTAACCATCAGACAAGCTACACATTGAGATCAACAGTACCCTAACCATCAGACAAGCAACACATTGAGCTCAACAGTTCCCTAACCATCAGACAAGCAACACAATGATAGCAACAGTACCCTAACCATCAGACAAGCTACACATTGAGATCAACAGTACCCTAACCATCAGACAAGCAACACAATGAGATCAACAGTTCCCTAACCATCAGACAAGCTACACATTGAGATAAACAGTACCCTAACCATCAGACAAGCAACACATTGAGATCAACAGTACCCTAACCATCAGACAAGCTACACATTGAGATCAACAGTTCCCTAACCATCAGACAAGCAACACAATGATAGCAACAGTTCCCTAACCATCAGACAAGCAACACAATGATAGCAACAGTTCCCTAACCATCAGACAAGCAACACAATGATAGCAACAGTACCCTAACCATCAGACAAGGAACACATTGAGATCAACAGTTCCCTAACCATCAGACAAGCATCACATTCAGATCAACAGTTCCCTAACCATCAGACAAGCAACACAATGATATCAACAGTTCCCTAACCACCAGACAAGCAACACAATGATAGCAACAGTTCCCTAACCATCAGACAAGCAACACAATGATAGCAACAGTTCCCTAACCATCAGACAAGCATCACATTCAGATCAACAGTTCCCTAACCATCAGACAAGCAACACAATGATAGCAACAGTTCCCTAACCATCAGACAAGCAACACAATGATAGCAACAGTTCCCTAACCATCAGACAAGCAACACAATGATAGCAACAGTTCCCTAACCATCAGACAAGCAAGACAATGATAGCAACAGTTCCCTAACCATCAGACAAGCTACACATTGAGATCAACAGTACCCTAACCATCAGACAAGCAACACAATGAGATCAACAGTTCCCTAACCATCAGACAAGCTACACATTGAGATAAACAGTACCCTAACCATCAGACAAGCAACACATTGAGATCAACAGTACCCTAACCATCAGACAAGCTACACATTGAGATCAACAGTTCCCTAACCATCAGACAAGCAACACAATGATAGCAACAGTTCCCTAACCATCAGACAAGCAACACAATGATAGCAACAGTTCCCTAACCATCAGACAAGCAACACAATGATAGCAACAGTACCCTAACCATCAGACAAGGAACACATTGAGATCAACAGTTCCCTAACCATCAGACAAGCAACACAATGATATCAACAGTTCCCTAACCACCAGACAAGCAACACAATGATAGCAACAGTTCCCTAACCATCAGACAAGCAAGACAATGATAGCAACAGTTCCCTAACCATCAGACAAGCATCACATTCAGATCAACAGTTCCCTAACCATCAGACAAGCAACACAATGATAGCAACAGTTCCCTAACCATCAGACAAGCAACACAATGATAGCAACAGTTCCCTAACCATCAGACAAGCAACACAATGATAGCAACAGTTCCCTAACCATCAGACAAGCAAGACAATGATAGCAACAGTTCCCTAACCATCAGACAAGCTACACATTAAGATCAACAGTTCCCTAACCATCAGACAAGCTACACAATGATAGCAACAGTTCCCTAACCATCAGACAAGCTACACAATGATAGCAACAGTACCCTAACCATCAGACAAGCTACACATTAAGATCAACAGTACCCTAACCATCAGACAAGCTACACAATGATAGCAACAGTTCCCTAACCATCAGACAAGCAACACAATGATAGCAACAGTACCCTAACCATCAGACAAGCAACACAATGAGATCAACAGTTCCCTAACCATCAGACAAGCAACACAATGAGATCAACAGTTCCCTAACCATCAGACAAGCAACACATTGAGATCAACAGTTCCCTAACCATCAGACAAGCAACACATTGAGATCAACAGTACCCTAACCACTTTAAGTCTACTTAGGCTTTTAAAACTGTTCATCAGACAATCTACTGCCTCCTTCAGCCCCGTGTCCCTATACTGCTGCACTGAGGGTAAAATGCCCCTCTCTTGCCAGGCTGTTGACTCAGGAGCACATATTACC
The DNA here is from genome assembly GCF_029448725.1 of Salvelinus fontinalis. NCBI lineage: Eukaryota > Metazoa > Chordata > Actinopteri > Salmoniformes > Salmonidae > Salvelinus > Salvelinus fontinalis. The sequence goes on along the minus strand of NC_074666.1, from coordinate 5,968,322 downwards.
CGGCAGGGTGCAAGGTGCAGCAGTGCCGGTCTAGCCACTAACTCTCTCTCTGTCTCCTTCTACTGTTCTACTCTAAAGCTATCCCCGTCTAATAACTTTAAAAAACACAAAAGGAGGGTGAAATTTCACTAGACACATCAAAAGGAGGATGGAATTCCACTTTCTGCCCCACTTGGCCAGCCCCATTCACTATCAGTAGGAAATCTCTCCACGGTTAACTGTGGCTGTTGTGTTAGCCACTGTCTCATCCTGCAGTGCGATATTGTTGTTGACTGTCCGGTATTCTATTGTTGTTGACTGTCCGGTATTCTATTGTTGTTGACTGTCCGGTATTCTATTGTTGTTGACTGTCCGGTATTCTATTGTTGTTGACTGTCCGGTATTCTATTGTTGTTGACTGTCCGGTATTCTATTGTTGTTGATTGTTCGGTATTCTAAACTCAGCAAAAAAAGAAACGTCCCTTTTTCAGGACCCTGTCTTTCAAAGAGAATTCATAAAAATCCAAATAACTTCACAGATCTGCATTGTAAAGAGTTTAAACACTGTTTCCCATGCTTGTTCAATGAACCATAAAGAATTCATGAACATGCACCTGTGGAACGGTCGTTAAGACACTAACAGCTTACAGATGGTAGGCAATTAAGGTCACAGTTATGAAAACTTAGGACACTAAAGAGGCATTTCTACGGACTCTGAAAAACACCAAAAGAAAGATGCCCAGGGTCCCTGCTCATCTGCTTGAACGTGCCTCAGGCATGTGGCAAGGAGGCATGAGGACTGCAGATGTGGCCAGGGCAATAAATTGCAATGTCCGTACTGTGAGACGCCCAAGACAGCGCTACAGGGAGACGGGATGGACAGCTGATCGTCCTCACAGTGGCAGACCACGTGTAACAACACCTGCACAGGATCGGTACATCCGAACATCACACCTGCGGGACAGATACAGGATGGCAACAACAACTGCCCGAGTTACACCAGGAACGCACAATCCTTCCATCAGTGCTCAGACTTTCCGCAATAGGCTGAGAGAGGCTGGACTGAGGGCTTGTAGGCCTGTTGTAAGGCAGGTCCTCACCAGACATCACCGGCAACAACATCGCCTATGGGCACAAACCCACCGTCGCTGGACCAGACAGGACTGGCAAAAAGTGCTCTTCACTAACAAGTCGCGGTCTTGTCTCACCAGGGGTGATGGTCGGATTTGCGTTTATCGTCGAAGGAAAGAGCGTTTCACTGAGACCTGTACTCTGGAGCGGGATCGATTTGGAGGTGGTGGGTCCGTCATGGTCTGGGGCGGTGTGTCACAGCATCATCGGACTGAGCTTGTTGTCATTGCAGGCAATCTCAACGCTGTGCGTTACAGGGAAGACATCCTCCTCCCTCATGTGGTACCCTTCCTGCAGGCTCATCCTGACATAACCCTCCAGGATGACAATGCCACCAACTATACTGCTCGCTCTGTGTGACATTTCCTGCAAGACAGGAATGTCAGTGTTCTGCCATGTCCATGAGGAGGAGATGCGCTGCAGTACTTAATGCAGCTGGTGGCCACACCAGATACTGACTGTTACTTTTGATTTTGACCCCCCCTTTGTCTAGGGACACATTATTCCATTTCTGTTAGTCACATGTCTGTGGAACTTGTTCAGTTTATGTCTCAGTTGTTGAATCTTGTTATGTTCATACAAATATTTACACGCTAAGTTTGCTGAAAATAAACGCAGTTGACAGTGAGAAGACGTTTCTTTTTTGCTGAGTTTATATGGGAAAGAAAAACATTGAAGGAGGAAAACCCAAAACAAGAAGTCAAGACCTGCCTAGAGATTTCCTGTCGAGCAGGTTCTCTTTCTTATGAAGGTAGAAACAACACATGCCCTCAAGGACAACAATGAGTACTAACCAGGTCAATGTTTTTTACTGAAACACCCAACAACTACAGCAGCTAATCAGGGACTGAGGAGGATGATATTTATTGTAGGCCTAGGAACGCTATTGACTTGGAGCCTAGGCTATACTTAGTATGGGAATATTTATACTCAATGATATGTGATATATAGGCTGCTACAGTATATCTTCAAATGACTCACATCGACACATTGAGTAAGAAGGGAGGGAGCGAGAGGGAGAGTAAAAGACAGAATAAGAGAGAGAGTAAGAGGGAGAGGCAGAAAGAGAATCGTATGATCCAGCCCTGCGTAGCGGGCAGGCCGGTCAGGGGAGGAGCCAGAAACATGGTGGCCTGTTCAGTCTGAACCAGATCGACTCGAGTGCCGTGCCACAACTAATGTTGTCAAAACACAGTAGTCTTGTTACCCTCAGAAATGTGTGTGTGTGTGTGTGCGCGTGTAGTATGTGTAGTGTGTTATATCGACAGCGTATGTCTATGTGAGTGCGCGGGCTCATGTGTGTGTGTGTCTGTGTGTTAAACAAAGCAAACAGGTGACCGTTGCTTCCTCCCTGTTCACACACACTTCCCCATTGGGCCTTGCTTGCACAGAGAACAAGCATCACATGGGACAATGCATGTGCTAATTATTTCTTCTGTTTTTTTCCCCCCACAATGGGCATGTTTTGAATTCCTGAATCCAGCTTCCTCTTTCTGAGAGTATGTGGAAGCCAGGGAGGAAGGAAACATGCCAATGCCTGGGTTGTGTTTATTTTCTTGCTCCCCATCCAATGTATTTAACCACCTCTTCTGGTATCAATCTCATGGTTTAAGGTACAGAACTTCATGTTCAGACTTTAGAGAACATTCATTTCTCTTCAGGGGTTATGGGGAATGAATTATAGTTGGAGAACTGTATGTAGGCTGAATCTGAGATTCAGTCTGAAACTATTCTTGGTTTGCACCATGTTGGACTGTAAGTTGTAGCCTGTTTTGTCCTCTCGGTTTTCAGGGATATAATGATGGTGTAATTACATTTAATGGAGAGTAAAGGCGTCAGCATGCTTCAATTCGGCTGGCGCATAGCCGTAATCCCTTAAAAGACCGTCACTTGAAAAACCAGAAAAGAAAGCGGCAATGGTATCGTTTGTCCAATTTGAGACACCGCAGCTGATACCGATACCGATTATTGGAGGGCCAAAAAAGCCGATGCCGATTAATCGGGACGATTTTTCAATATATTTGTAATAATGACAATTACAACAATACTGAATGAACACTTATTTGAACTTAATATAATACATCAATAAAATCAATTTAGCCTCAAATAAATAATGAAGCATGTTCAATTTGGTTTAAATAATGCAAAAACAAAGTGTTGGGAGAAGAAAGTAAAAGTGCAATATGTGCCATGTAAAAAAGCTAACGTTTAAGTTCCTTGCTCAGAACATGATGGTGGTTCCTTTTAACATGAGTCTCAATATTCCCAGGTAAGAAGTTTTAGGTTGTAGTTATTATAGGAATTATAGGACTATTTCTCTCTATACCATTTGTATTTCATATACCTTAGACTATTGGATGTTCTTATAGGCACTTTAGTATTGCCAGTGTAACAGTATAGCTTCCGGCCCTCTCCTCGCCCCTACCTGGGCTCGAACCAGGAACACATCGACAACAGCCACCCTCGAAGCATCGTTACCCTTCGCACCACAAAGGCCGCCGCAAGGGGAACAACTACTCCAAGTCTCAGAGCGAGTGACGTCACCGATTGAAATGCTATTAGCGCGCACCCCGCTAACTAGCTAGCCATTTCACATTGGTTACACCAGCCTAATCTCGGGAGTTGATAGGCTTGAAGTCATTAACAGCGCAATGCTTGAAGCATTGCGAAGAATGCTGGCAAAACGCAGGAAAGTGCTGTTTGAATGAATGTGTACGAGACTGCTGCTGCCTACCATCGCTCAGTCAGACTGCTCTATAAATACCAAATTATAGACTTAATTATAACATAATAACACACAGAAATACGAGCCTTTGGTCATTAATATGGTCGAATCCGAAAACTATCATTTCAAAAACAAAACGTTTATTCTTTCAGTGAAATACGGAACCGTTCCGTATTTTATCTAACGGGTGGCATCCATAAGTCTAAATATTGCTGTTACATTGTACAACCTTCAATGTTATGTCATAATTATGTACAATTCTGGCAAATTAATTACGGTCTTTGTTAGGAAGAAATGGACTTCACACAGTTCGCAACGAGCCAGGCGGCCCCAAACTGCTGCATATACCCTGACTGCTTTCACGGAACGGAAGAGAAGTGACACAATTTCCCTAGTTATAAGAAATTCATGTTAGCAGGCAATATTAACTAAATATGCAGGTTTTATGCTAGCTAGCAATTTACCTTGGCTTCTTGCTGCCCTCGCGTAACAGGTAGTGAGCCTGCCACGCAGGCTCCACGTGGAGTGCAATGTAAGGCAGGTGGTTAGATCGTTGGACTAGTAACCGGAAGGTTGCATAAACGAATTCCCGAGCCAACAAGGTAAAAATATGTCGTTCTGCCCCTGAACAAGGCAGTTAACCCACCGTTCCTAAGCCGTCATTGAAAATAAGAATGTGTTCTTAACTGACTTGCCTAGTTAAATAAAGGTGTAAAATCAGCCAAATCGGTGTCCAAAAATACCGATTTACGATTGTTATGAAAACTTGAAATCGGCCATTCCGATTAGTCGGTCGACCTCTAGCCTCTATACACTTCTTCAAAATAGTCAGAATGAATCTAAGATAACTCAAGCAATTTGTCATTAACTTTGACATTTTTGCCAGAAGAGATCTTAGTCGCGCAATTTTTATATCTAACTAAAATGTTCGGTGCAGTATTTCTCAATGAAAAAAGGTGCATGAAAATGAGTCGTCACCTCGTTGAATGACAGAAAATACTTTATTCAAGAATCCCTACTGTTGACCAATCACCGACTAAGGGGTGTAGACTTCAGCTCTGAAATTCATCTTGCCTCCAGAAAAAACTTTGAGTGGCCAAACAGCCGGAAATAAAATCTCACCGAAGTCCAAAAGGTTGTCATAATATGTGCGCCAACTCTACGGAGCTGTTTAGGCTGGGACGCCTTAGGGGTTATACATATGTAGAGAACATGTTTCTGTTCTTTAATATGATGATTTTGCGTTCACATTACTGTATGAACTAATAGGACCTCCCCACCCAACTGTGGTTAAACTACAGTACACCACCACTACTACTGTTGCTTACTGTCTTGACCTAAATAACAAACATCTCTGTCAATCAGTCATACACTCAACCATTTGTGCCTTACATAACATGTCTTTTAGCTATTCTCTTCAGTAATGTAACTGTATCTAACAACACTAGTCACACAGACAAGATTGTATGCACTAAATGAAATGTAAGGGAAGCAGACCCAGGCCTGGTCATAGCTAGAGATAGTGATTGTATTCGGCCTGTTGTGTGTGAAAACCATGGTTGTGTTATCGTGTGTGTGTATGGTGTGTATGGTGTCCCAGGAGTGGTGAATAATAAATCCTAAGATATAATAAAGACTAATTGGTTGTGTTGTATTGTACCTGGACTGTTGGCCACAGAGTCAAAGTGGCAGTTGGCCAGCATGAGGTGCTGAGCCCCAGCCTTGGGCTCCAGGCGGACAGCGATGTTGCTGACCCGGTCGTAGTAGGAGGTGAACCCTCCCAGGAAGTCAATGCTGAAGGAGCCTGTGGGTCGCTGGACGTCCACAGTGACAGAGTGGGGTCCTGAGGCGCTGTCGGCCTTGATGTGCTCAATCTGCTCTAGCAGGAAGTTAACCGTTAAGACCTCATTCTCCGGGCTGCCCGTGGGACGGGGACCGACGCTGGTGATACGCTCCAGGTGCTTCCTGGTAGAAAGGGAAAGGCATGCAGGGTGTGAGTCAGCAAATCAGGTGACACATGTTCAGTAAAGGCCTACTACATCTGCAGTTTCTATCAAGTTTCATTTCAATCATTTTGATAAAGTAATTTTAATAAGTATGAACAGTTTCTAAAGTTGTGCTTTGCTTTCAGCAAGCATAGCTAATAACTTCCAAATGTAGGCTAGGCCTAATATTATCATCCCTTTTGACCTGACGTATGTTACGTTTTGTTGTGTATAATAATATTAGAAGAGTTAAAACATTGTGAGGCATCATGGCAATGTTTTGAAGTGGGATATGTCTTCTGTCATCCCGTACTGTTGGCCTAGTCATATCAGTACTGTAAATAGCCTACTGTAGAGCCTGTTTAGCCATTTTTTTTAGAGACAAAGCCTTTCCTGTTTCCTTTCTGCTTTTTCGGTTTGCAAAAATTCTGGCAGCTACAATAAGATCCCCACCAATAAGGCTGTAGGTCATTTGACATTCCACAGGGCCTATGTGGTAGTTTACATTGAGGTAGCCTATGTAGACCCTCACCCCCACCCCTTCCCTAGCCTGGTCCCAAATCTGTTTCAGCTGTCATGCCAACACATATGGTCATTGTCAAGGAGCCAAACAGTTTAGTCACCACAGGAGTTGGCAATACAGCACAAACAGATCTGGAACCAGACTACCACTTCCCTTATGCCACTAAAAACAGGAAGAATTCCCCATGGACTGTTTGGCTTTGGCTAGGTCAACTAGACTGTAAAATCCAAATGACTCCAGATGAATTCCTTACCTGTAGCCTATGTCTGGTAGGTTTGCCCTCAGATTACGTAGGTGTCACATTATTTGACACTTTCATAAGGCTAATAGATATTGTCCCCACCCCTTCAATTCCCTTCCTCCACTAAAGAGAACTCGACATGGACTGTGTGGGTGTGGCTAGGTCTAGGTAGACTGTAGTGTCCTTAATGACTCCAGGTGGTTTCCTTTCCTGTATGTTAGCTTTAGGGTTGCCCTCAGATTATATCACTTACTGTATGTGTCCCATCTGACACATTCATCAGGCTTATGTGTCTACATCTCTCTACCTAGTAGTGTCATAAAGCAGGATTTTATCAAATAAGCATCCAACTGCTCTCTGATTACCTGAAAAGCAGCCTTGTATATATTTATTACAGGAATGTAGGAAATAAAATAAGTAGTTCCTTTAGAAAATGGTGTTATGCTACAATTATTCAAATGTAGAGCATAATTGGTCTATTTGTGTCTGATATTTCTTCACTATTGACATGTTCAGACAGACTATGTCAGCGCCACAAACTGTCAAGAAACAATGGAGAAGGATTATTTTATACTTCCACCGCCACTCCCTCCTATTATGAACCGACCGTTAGCTACACCCTAGCGACACCTGACATGGGTTTCCTAGAATGACAACTAGTACCAGTGGCTTGTAGCGTAGCTAGGTGGAACCAACTCTGAGATAACCTTTCCTCTAGTTGTTTATCTCACACACCGGGGTCGTTAACGCCGTATTGCAAACTGGAAGTGATCGCAATGGAAGAAGTAACGTTAACGTTCGGCTAATATCAGAGATTCTATATATGCAACTTGTTGAGAATATAGCTATCTACAATTCAATTGACAACAGTATCAAGATTTACCTTGCCCTGATAGCATTGAACTCGCCAGTAGATTTTCCAATGACTAGCTGCTGTAATGATAAATGAACAACTCCCCACAGCACCAGAATGAATACAGTCACCAGTGCCACTCCGACGCCTTCGTGTAGCAGGTACAAGCTCACTTCAGGCTTCTTTTTTACTTCACTGCAGCCGTTGATTCCACGTTGATCCTGAGAGTCATTCTTATTTTCCGATACATTGTTTTGCGTCCCGTATAAGGATTTTATTCTCCTAATTGTGGTGTCCCTCTCCATCTTTGCCACTAGTACACATATATATGAACGTCCAATACACCAGCAACCGTCGCTTCTGGAACACCGGACAGATCACGAAGAGGGACAAACTTCTCTTACTACAAGCAGAGGGGAAAAGGCAAAGCGAGAGAGATAACTGGGGCCAAAATCTGTCATCTCCAGCAGGTGGCGTTTTTTCGCTCGCCTAACGAGTTTTGTATGGAGCTCAATGAGTGTCGAATTTGGTTAACAAAACATTTTATGACTTATTTGTTCGAATATAAGTTCCTAATGATTGGGTTGTTATGAGTGTACTGATATAAGTAGGACACGTTACACCCCGGCTACTTTGAGAAAAACCACTGGGTGCGTTCGTAAATTGCCTCCAGTGTGCTCTGGGTCGTTCCTAAATTCAGAGAGTTGTAAAATTGTCTGTTGGTAAAGGAGTAGGGATGATCCGAGCGTTCTGACCACACAATAGCAGTCAAGCACCCAAACTAATTGGCTAAAATTGACTAGCTTGCAAGCTACTTCCCAACACAAATGAGAGAATACCTCACTCTGGCCATTTTACTAGGCCCAGCAAGGCAGGTTAGGCTGTTTTCATCTAGAGTTTTAGTGACTGTAACTGTGCTGCTGGCAACAATTACATTTTTACTGACGCCGATCATATTCAATGGGTGTTGCGTGTTCGTAAATTCAACAGTTACTCTGTGCTCTGCCACACTCAGACAAGAGTGCTCTGAAATCGGAGTAGATAACTAGAGTGAATTTAAGAATGCACCTATCGGAGTTGTGCCTGGTCGTCACTAGTTACATCAAACACAAATGTTATTGTAAACCTAACCTTAACCACACTGCTAATTTTGTACCTAACGCTAAACTTAAATTAAGACCAAAAACCAAATGTTTGTTTTCATGAATTTTTACCATATAGCCATATGACTGAGATAACTAACTAGTCGGTGTCTGTTATTCACACGCGTGTCTGCCTTCTCATTGGCTAGAATGGTCGCAACAGATCGTGCCTCTTCCTCCTCCTCTCTATGGTCCAGAGCATCCGTAAATTTCTCTGGCTCTGGAGCTATCAAGTGAAGGCTCCTCTGAACCGCTCCGACTACAGTCTGGAGGCTAGGCAGGAAAGGTAACAATTCGGAAAGCATTCAGACCCATTTTTGTTACGTTACAGCCTTCTTCTAAAATGTATTAAATGCATTTTTTTCCCGCATCAATCTACTCCCAATACCCCATAATGACAAAGTGAAAACAGGTTTTTAGAAGAAAAAAAATCTCATTTATTAAAAATAAAAAACAGAAATACCTTATTTACATAACTATTCAGACCCTTTGCTATGAGATTTGAAATTGAGGTCAGGTGAATCCTGTTTCCATTGATCATGTTTCTACAACTTGATTGGATTCCACCTCTGGTAAATATAATTGATTGGACATGATTTGGAAAGGCACACACCTGTTCATAAAAGGGCCCACAGTTGACAGTGCATGTCAGATCAAAAACTAAGCCATGAGGTCGAAGGAATTGTCCATAGAACGCTGAGACAGGAGAATGTTGAGGCACAGCTCTGGGGAACGGTACCAAAACATTTCGGAAGCATTGAAGATCCCCAAGAACACAGTGGCCTCCATCATTCTGAAATGGAAGAAGTTGGGAACAACCAAGACTCATCTTAAAGCTGTCCGCCCACCCAAACTGAGCGATCGGGGGAGAAGGTCCTTGTTCAGGGAGGTGACCAAGAATCCGATGGTCACTCTGACAGAGCTCCAGAGCTTCCTCTGTGGAGATGGGAGAATCTTCCAGAAGGACAACCATCTCTGCAGCACTCCAATCAGGCCTTTATGGTGGAGTAGCCAGATGTAAGCCACTCCCTCAGTAAAAGGCACATGACAGCCCACTTAGAGTTTGCCAAAAGGCACCTAAAGTACTCTCAGACCATGAGAAACAAGATTCTCTGGTCTGATGAATCCATGATTGAAGTCTTTGGCCTGAATGCCAGAGTCCAGACATGTACCCGATTGAACATCTCTGGAAAGACCTTAAGATAGCTGTGCAGCAACGATCCCCATCCAACCTGACAGAGCTTGCGGAGATCTGCAGAGAAGAATGGGAGAAATTCCCTAAATACAGGTGTGCCAAGCTTGAAGCATCATACCCAAGAAGACTCAAGGCTGTAATCACTGCCAAAGGTGCTTCAACAAAGCACTGAGTAAAGGGTGTGAATAATTATGTAAATGTGTTTTTTTTTGTTTTTTTTAATACACTTGCAAACATTTCTAAAAAACAGTTTTTGCTTTGTCATTATAGGGTATTGTGTGTAGATTGATGAGGGGGAAAAAACGATTTAATACATTTTCAAATAAGGCTGTAACTTAACAAAATGTGGAAAAAGTCAATGGGTTTGAATAGTTTCTGAATGCACTGTATGCATCTGTGCTACGAGGAAATGGACAGTAGTAAAATGAAATTCCAAGTTGCCTCGAAGTTGCATCAGTTCCCAGTCAATAATAAATTCCTATAATCAGTTTTCTTGTCTTATCAATTCAACATCTACTACGTATCTTGATTATGTGGAGAATACTGTATGAAACACAATGATTTTGACGTATCATATTCTTTAATTCATACAATATGGCAATGTGCTGTTATATTGGGTTGAAATTAGCCCCAAAGATGGCGATATTGAGTCGTTTCATCTTACCGTCTAAAGCGAATGTATACAGCCGGCTATAGAGCACCACAGTGGATACCCATAAACCCTAGCGGTCAAACAGAGAAATGGTTCCAATTGTTTTTCCACCATTTATTTTTCCCATAGGGAATAAGAAACACTTAAAAAAGGGCTGTGTTTGTGTAGGCTTACCCTGGCGTGATGTTTTGATAACCATGTAAATCTCTCTTGGACAAGGTGACTTTTATCAATATATTCATCTGTATTTACTCAGATTCGAACATGTAAATTAGTATCAATGTAGACATCATGCAAGACCACAGATCCCTGCAAGCTCCTGCAAGTCACCTCTAGCTGACACGTTTGCTAACAGGTATTGTGTCAATTTAGAACTTGCACAAGACAGTTCACCGAATTGTAAATGTATTTATTTTTTGCCAATTTATTCATTACAAAATTTAGCTAACATTAGATAGTTAATCCAGAGATTCTTACCAATTCGGCAGTCTAGTCCAGATCACCATGGATGGCATTTGTAGTTCTTTATGATAGCCACATTAGCAGCTAATTAGCATTTCATATTGGGGGGTTAAATACAGGCGAATATATTGATAAAAGTCACCTTGTCCTAGAGAGATTTACACAGTTATCAAAACATCACTCCAGGGTAAACCAACACAAAAAAAAACAGAACTTATTTTAAGATTCTAAAATTCACTATGGGAAAAATGAATGATGGAAAAACAATTGGAAACATTTCCTTCTTTGACCGCTAGGTTTTATGGGTATTATGACTCATACTGTGGTACTCTATACACTCCTATCCACCGTGAACCGGTTCGTATAAAAAACATTGTCCATTCAGCCTGCAGAGGCGTCGATTTCCTCCTTAACTTGATTTAATAGTGAGTAAAAAAATTAAATAATTCTCGCCAATAAATTAAGAAGTCAAGTTAAGGAGGAATATTGAATTAAGGAGGAAATCGACAGCTTTGCTGCCTAAGTGGAGAATTAATGTTTTATGTGCGAATCGGTCAACAGGGGTATGTGTGTAAAGCAGGCTGCATACATTCCCTTCGGACGGTAAAATGAAACGACTCAATATCGCTATCTGTGGGATAGGTTGAAATGTTTAAACTTTCCTACCTAATTTCTTCCTTTTTTTATTAAACTTGTTGTGCTCATTGCAATGGTTTACTATTTAATTTCACTAATACAGGAAACTACCAAAAAAAAGGAAACATCAATATTGCGCGTCTTAATAGGCTGTTGGGCCAACACGAGCCACCAGAACAGCTTCAATGCTCCTCGGCATAGATTCTACAAGTGTCTGGAAAACTATAGGAGGCATCTGACACTATTCTTCCACGAGAAATTCCATCATTGAGTGTTTTGTTGGTGGTGGAAAAGACACCCTGCTCCAGAATCTCTCATACGTCTTCAGTTGGGTTGAGATCTGATGACTGAGATACACACACACACACACACACACACACACACACACACACACACACACACACACACACACACACACACACACAATGCTCCTTTGCGACCCATCTTTCAAAGTCATTGAGATCTCTTCTAGCCACGGTAGCCAACATAATGGTCAACTGGGCATTTCTATACATGACCCTAAACTTATTTTAATTGCTTGATTAACTCAGGAACCACACCTGTGTGGAAGTACCTGTATTCACTATACTTTGTATCCCTCATTTAGTGTTTCCTTTATTTTGTCAGTTACCTGTAGTGTTCCAGTATGTGAACTGCCTGTGAAGCAGAAGGTAGTGATATTGTGCACCCTACAGACCATTTCTTGATACTGCGTGATCATCTACAGTACTGTCCAAAACAGGCAACAAATGACAATTATATTATTACACTATCAAGAGCATCATACTGCATTTCCACCACTATATAATAAAACATGTTATCTTATTCACAGGAATTGTCATCGATTAGAATGACAAAGCAATGATTTCTTCTCCACAACACATGGAGAAGAAAACCTACTTTGTGTTAAAATATGGATCTCTTTTTGTGCTCTCTCTTTTATTTATAAAGCATATTTTGGTAATAATCCAAATACAATTTCGTACTATGAAATGATTATGATATTGACCATTAAAATATAACATTCATTTCCAGAAATACAATATTATCATTGGGCTGACCGACACGTGGCTTGAGTGTACAGGCTAATGTTCAAGATAGGATATCAGTTGTGTGTAATGAATGTTAGCCTATTACATAAAGTTATTATTATGAACTGAAGTGAATGTACTCTAAACTAATTATATGAAATGTTAGCATCCTTTATATTAGCCTACTTGAATAACTACTAACCCTCCCAGCTCTAGATCCAGAACACATCTAACTGTTCTGGCTCTAGAGCTGGGAGGGTTAGTAGTTAGATGTGTTCTGGCTCTAGAGCTGGGAGGGTTAGTAGTTAGATGTGTTCTGGATCTAGAGCTGGGAGGGTTAGTAGTTAGATGTGTTCTGGCTCTAGGGCTGGGAGGGTTAGTAGTTAGATGTGTTCTGGATCTAGAGCTGGGAGGGTTAGTAGTTAGATGTGTTCTAGAGCTGGGAAGGTTAGTAGTTAGATGTGTTCTGGCTCTAGAGCTGGGAAGGTTAGTAGTTAGATGTGTTCTGGCTCTAGAGCTGGGAGGGTTAGTAGTTAGATGTGTTCTAGAGCTGGGAGGGTTAGTAGTTAGATGTGTTCTGGCTCTAGGGCTGGGAGGGTTAGTAGTTAGATGTGTTCTAGAGCTGGGAGGGTTAGTAGTTAGATGTGTTCTGGCTCTAGAGCTGGGAGGGTTAGTAGTTAGATGTGTTCTGGCTCTAGAGCTGGGAGGGTTAGTAGTTAGATGTGTTCTGGCTCTAGACCTGGGAGGGTTAGTAGTTAGATGTGTTCTGGCTCTAGAGCTGGGAGGGTTAGTAGTTAGATGTGTTCTGGCTCTAGGGCTGGGAGGGTTAGTAGTTAGATGTGTTCTGGCTCTAGGGCTGGGAGGGTTAGTAGTTAGATGTGTTCTGGCTCTAGAGCTGGGAGGGTTAGTAGTTAGATGTGTTCTAGAGCTGGGAAGGTTAGTAGTTAGATGTGTTCTGGCTCTAGAGCTGGGAGGGTTAGTAGTTAGATGTGTTCTGGCTCTAGACCTGGGAGGGTTAGTAGTTAGATGTGTTCTGGCTCTAGGGCTGGGAGGGTTAGTAGTTAGATGTGTTCTGGCTCTAGGGCTGGGAGGGTTAGTAGTTAGATGTGTTCTGGCTCTAGAGCTGGGAGGGTTAGTAGTTAGATGTGTTCTAGAGCTGGGAGGGTTAGTAGTTAGATGTGTTCTGGCTCTAGGGCTGGGAGGGTTAGTAGTTAGATGTGTTCTGGCTCTAGGGCTGGGAGGGTTAGTAGTTAGATGTGTTCTGGCTCTAGGGCTGGGAGGGTTAGTAGTTAGATGTGTTCTGGCTCTAGAGCTGGGAGGGTTAGTAGTTAGATGTGTTCTGGCTCTAGAGCTGGGAGGGTTAGTAGTTAGAATTGTGTTTCACGCTAATTAGTCCAGTTCAATGGCCTTAAGCATGAGCGGTTGAACTCGTGACGGTCATAAGAATTATTTTCCTCCACTCATAGTTCTAACCCTTTCTCAAGTCAGAGATTTAAGTTTAAAAAAGTGAGACTGAGAACTTTGGGAAACAGTGTTGGGAAGCAATTTAGACGGACCGGACCCTTTCACAATCTAACTATCCACTTTAGGTAAGACAATGCTTCTTTAAAAAAAAAAACAACGCAGACCAAACACTGACAGCCTTGATGCACAGGCCATTCAGATATTCTATTCAACTATATAATTTTATTTTTTAAATTATGGCATTTTCTAAATTATTAATTGTCTCTGGATTTACAGAGCCTATGGCATATATTATGCTTGATGGCCTAAGATATTGATCCCAATTCAAAAATTGCTACAAAAATAAACACTACAGTGTATATATACATACAGTATATGCATAGGCCTACAGAAATCACATAAATGATCTCATCTGATGTGTTAAAAATTGCTTTGAAATGGAGTGTGAAATACATGTGCACATTTCAGGAACAAATGCTGAATCTACCAGTCTCATCCTTGACCAATGGTTCACAGTATGTAATTGATGTTGCTATTAACATGTAATAACCATATCCTACAGTTTATAGCCCAACGGTATAGTCACTGGATGGTTCAAAGAGATGCCTCGCGGTAACTTCAATGTTTATTTTGCAAGCAGAGGAGGACCCCATGTCAGGACCGAAGAGTTAGTGGATTATTCTTTTTTATTTTACGATGACAATATCAGACTATTGACTCTATTTATGGGCAGGCCTGATAGAAATTCAGAACTTTATTCGATTTTTTTTAAAGCTTTTGTTTTTTGTTATGCTGCATCTCAATCTTAATGGATCATTTGGTGAAGAAAGTATTATTAATTTAGTGTTTTATTTTCTTTGTGTGCCACAGGGCAGCAGGCATAGTTCTGTTGGTCTTCATACTTGCAGCTCTTCTCATCCTCGGATGCTGGTATTTTAGGAGGAGATGCGGGTACAAAATGATTAGGGTAAGATTAGTCCAGCACTTGCATGGCCAAGGGTGCATATTTCAATAGTCTTAATAAATGGCTTCCTCTCTACTTTCCTTAATCTGTGGTGATCTGAAGAGAATGGGCTTAGGCTTTCACCTGGAGTTATTTCCGATGATTCTATGTCTATGATTCTCCTCAGTTAAGATAAAGGAGGATACAAAGAGGGATAGCTGCATTGATGTACATCAACTTGGCAATGGGTTTAGGGGAGCTTCCACCACACTGGTTCCTTTAGAACAGATCTGAAAACTCAGAAGAAAAGTGTATGTATGGGTTGCTTTCCCAGTGAACACAAGATGTTGAAAATACTTATTTTTAATGTCTTTTCAACCAAAAAGACAATATTTTCATGTGTTGTGCTCATAGGTTTTCGACAGGGCTTATACCTCCTGTTCTCCTGTTGTTTTCTTTTCCTCTCATGTTATTCTCCCCACAGAGCCCAAGATCAGGGTCCCTGCCAGGATTCAGTGGAGGACAGTTCAACGAGAGAGGAGCCACAGCAGAAAACAAGATGGGCCTCAGTGACCTCCGACCTTTGGTAAAACACTGGATGTACTGGGGGGGAAGCAATGGTGGTCAGGGCCCGTATTAATAAAGCATCTCAGAGTAGGACTGCTGCTCTAGGATCAGTTTTTGCCTAGTAGATCATACTGAATAAGATTACATGGACAGAGGGGCCCTGATCCTAGATCAGCACTCCTCTAAGGCGCTTTATGAATATGGGCCCAGAGCTCTCTTTTTTCAGAGTATTTGATAAGTTTTATTGAATGAAGGTGTTTTTGTGAGGTTTAAATCTCTATACAAACTTAGATAAGTGAGGAGAGAATTTGTTTATACCAAAGTAGTGGTGGAACCGATCCCATGATGCAGACATGGGCAGTTATGCGCTGGAAGGCAATGGTGTGACCAACCCCAGGCCACAATCGTTATCTTGTCATAGGATACAGCTTTCCTCTGACTATACAGACAACAACACAATCATGAAGGAAGGACCTTTTGTTCAAATCTCCATTACTTTTCTGAGAATGAAAGGGCAATAAAGCCAAAGGTCATGTGAGCTGCCTGATGCAATATGACTGGTGGCGGTTCAGTCTGAGATTATGTCACCAGACCCGTCAGGAGGGGATTATGATCTGGAATTCATAGGGGTGTTAGGAAGGGGAGGTTTGGATCAGAGTGGTGGGGGAGGGTTGGTGTGTGTGATATTCTACTGGAAAAGGTTAACCTTTCTTTGTTCGGAGGAAAACATTTTGACTTTAGGGGTTTTTCCACGACTGAGACGAGCCAAGCTGTACTGAGCTGTCCGATGCATCCATCATAGTTGCTGAAATCATTCCGGAAAGGACGATGAGAAAAGAAAATAAGAACATATTCAGAGACTGCAGTTGAAAACTAGCCAACTGGCTAAAACTGTAATTTTTACAGTAATGTTGACTACTGTGCACTGTACCTGTAAAACTAAATGTCATAACGTAAGCGAGCTCAGTTTGGTTTGGCCCGGTCCAATAGTGTAAAAATGGAAATAGTATTTCAATCATCAAAGAGTGGCTTATCCTGCTTGTTTTCTAAATGATGTGTGTTTGACTTGATGTGTTTCAGGTTCCCAATGCCCCTCCTGCATATGAGACGATATCATCAGGACCCCTACCTCCTCCCTACTCCCCCTAATAACAACAGTCCTCTGTGGATAACCAAAAAGATGAAAACTATTAACTTAATGTGTTGTCTTATTTCAACTCTATATCAATGAAGAAAAAGCTTTTGATAAATACTATTAGCACTCTATATTTACAATTACACGATTTACTATATTTTACCATATTTTATGGGTTTTTTCCTATCTTGTATTTTTTTTTATGTGTATTTCTCCAAAACTTGTTGTGTGTGTTATGTGTTCCTCAAGGTTATATTTCTGAAGGTTCAGCAAACAAGACCCTTCTATCAATACTTGAATAACAGTATATTAACCGATTACAACAAAGTCGTACTTAGGAAATTGCTTGTTCATTTAAGATAACCAACGTTAAAAAAAAAGTATATCTGCAATTGAGAATCCATAGTAATTTAAAGACAATAATGTCGGCTTGATCGTTGGCTAAGTATTTCAACATGTACTTATGAAAGGATTTGAAAATGATGCAATGGTTATCCCTATAAAATTCTGCAGACACATTTCAATAAAAATATAAAGTTTACCAAGGGTCTAATTCAAATGAACACCACAAAACCCTCTATGGAGGACAGTTACACCAGTTACTTCCAAGCAGAAATGTCCACAGTTATGCAATGAAAATGGACCAACTAAATACTTAGAAAAATCTTTATGGTAGGAAAAATATATATAAATATATATATGGGATTGAATATTTCAATAAATCATTTAGAAGTTGCATTTCAATCATGTGAAAGACCAGTTTATTTTCCAAATAGTTGATGGAAATAAGACTGAACCAATGTAGACACCAATGTAATAAAATGTAGACACCGACATGCCTCTTGAGTAGGCAGAACGTATACAACAGGTCAGAGGAAAAGACCTAAGAGTGTGGTAGACAGAATAAAAACAAGTGTTGTTCCAATCTAACGAATTATATTGATATAATTTCAAAATTATAATTAATGTCAATGAAACGTATTACAATCACATTCAAATCCATTTGTCTACCCTTCAAACCAAGCAATTTACAACTTATTTATTACTGGCCAAGAAAAAGGTTGTTTGTGTTTTTTAATAAAAAAAATGTCCAAATTGATCTTCAAACTTTGTGAAAAGGAAACCCTAAAATGCCGTTTGCTTTAAGAAATAGAAAACCCATCACTAATACATTGCCAACTACATTTCTTGAGCAAACTGTTTGAGTCAGCTATAGAGGTTTATCTAGCGTCGCTTAAAGCTGCAATATGTCACTTTTTGGGTGACCTGACCAAATTCACATAGAAATGCATTATAGATATGTCATTCTTATTGAAAGCAAGTCTAAGAAGCGGTAGATCTGTTCCATGTGCGCTCTCTCTATGCTTCCCGTTCATAAGTTTTGTTTTTGCGTCAAACAGCTGAAAATACAATATTTTTAGTTATGGAAAAGATATTTCACAGCAGTTTAGATGGTAAAATGATTCTCTACACTATACTTGCTTGTTTTGCCACAAACTCAAACTAGGGGAACTATTAGAAATTTAGCAACCAGGAAATGGCAGAGCCATTTCTGCATAGCGCATCTTTAAACACACTTAGATATGCAAAGTAAAAATACAGCTCAACCAGGCAGTTTCTCAACCGACTCCCACCTTCTACCAAAAATATTCTAGAATGTTCTAGATATTCTAGATGCAGTCCAGAACACAAAGTTTGCTGGAATATGTGTCTTCTTCATCACAGACAATGCTACTGGCTTTCAGTTGATAAGGCCACTTCTGTCAGCCTGGGTAGGCATCCAGGGATTGTCAGTATTTACAGGAGGCAGGGGCAACACTCTCCCAGTGGATTTCGGAGTTACAATCAACGTAGCCAAAGGCTTGTTAGCTATCTCTGGCAGGCCTGTGTTGGCGGTAGGGCCTCTAACCGTGTTTAAAATAGCCCCATCAGGACTCACTAGTAGCTTGGTGGTGGGGCTGGTTGTTTGCACTGCTGATGCAGGCACATGTGAAGCCAACAAAGGGCGCTTGCCTAGGCCCAGTATCTGCTGCTGCCAAGGATTGGATAAAACAATGGGCATGCGGATAGTCTCTGCCGACATCACCGTCCTGACAGGTTGAGCCGGTGTCATGATTACAGTGCTGTTGGATGGAGGCACAGTTGCCACAGGAGATGATTTGCTACCGAAGGCACCCCCAAGGGGCGGTACAGTCACCACAGGTAGAGACTGCATCCTGGAGAAGGTGCTCCCGATCGGCGGAACAGCTACCGTCGGTAAGACCTGCGTCCGTGTGGAGACCGCTCCCATAGGTTGCACGAATGACGTTATCTGCTGTGTTGTGAGTGGTGCGTAGTTGATGCCAAGTCCCGTGTTCAAAGGGAGCTGCTTTGTTGGGCTCTGTAGAGCTTCTGCTGTTTGAGCTGCGCTGGGACTTGCTGGCACGGAGGAGAGTGGCAAGCCGCCCATCCCTTCCGGTTGAGTTAAAGGTGGAGCTGCAACCACATTAGCTAGGCCAGTGAGTATAGTAGCCGGAGCAGGGAGCTGGTGTAAAACTGGAGGAGAACCGTTGGTGGTGGTGCTGGTGACCAATAGTGGAGCTCGAATCTCCATTGTCTGGCGAGGGACAGTGAAAGAAACCGGGAGAGAGGGTCCAACTTTCTCAGCGGACGGCGCTGCCAGGGTTAGTGATCTAAGTGCTGCTTGTTGAGGCTGGTGCGTCCTTGGTTGTGTGGCCATTCTGGGGCCTTGTGCAAGTGTGGCTAGCCCAGGTAACGTTGGCCCTCGTGGGACACTGGTCGTTGGGCTCGCTCCCCTGGGACTAGGAGCTGTCACAGGCACTGCAGGGCTGGATATTATGAGGACATGCTGGCCAGGCCCAAGGCCTTGAGGGGGAACAACAAAACGGGTGTTGTTGAGCAGAATCTGTGTGCCGCCTGCAAGCGGTGAAGGGGTGTTAATGACAATCTTCTGTTGCACAGTTGTGGTGGTGGTGTTGGTGACAGGATTGGTATTACCAGCCGGCCGCACTGGAGTGGACTGCTGAGTGGATCTAGTGGCAATTGGAGACTGTGGAGTACTTATTTGAGGAGGTGTGGTGACCCCGCTTACACAGCGAGAGTGGTGAGACTGAGAAACCTGGGCCGGTGGTGTGAGAGGGGATGTTTTGACAAAGCTTAACGGTGTCGTGACCGGCACTGTTAGTTGTGGGTTGCTGGTGATTAAACCTCTGATTATCGAAGACCGTGGTTGCCCAGTTACCTTGCTTAGATTGGGGATCACAGAGGACGAAGGGATGCCTTGTAGTTGAGATCCAGACAGGCGTGTGGAAGAGGGCAAATGTGCAGTGCTAGTGATAAGGTGAGACGACGTGGTTGTAAGAAGTGCTGCCTGTGTGCCAGACACAGATGTGCTTTTTAGAGTAGATTGTGCAAGTGCACTTGCCTGTTGTGGTAGCCTTATCGGAGATCCTGGAAGCAGATTGATGCGCTGGACCTTATTCAAGGCTCCGAAGTTTGCACTGCTGATAGCTTGACCAAAGTTGAGTCCGATCTTCATTGCTTCATTGGGTATTGACGTGGTCAGGGATTGTGCCCCAGACACTGAAAACTGTCTTGGAATGCTACTTGTTGCGTGGGATGCCTGGGCTGGTGATTGGCTGATGAACATCAACCTTTGCCCTGGAAGAGCGGAGGGAGCTGTAGTGGAAGTGACTTTGGTTGCAGCCATAGATGTGATGTTGGACGAGGGAGAGACCAGGATGAACTGTGTGAATGGGGACCTCTCATCTGGACATACCCTTTTCAAAACAGGTTTAGTGACAACCTGGACAAGAGACGTCTGGGTGGCGCCTGATGGGTTACCAGGTACAGTGATGATGCTTTTAGGTAGCTGTGAGTTCACAGCAACTGTAGATGAGATGTTGCAGCCCTGGTTTACAGCAACGGTAACAGCAGAGCCCGCTGTCTGACCTGTGGCCTGAATGCCAGCAGTGATCGAAGACTGGCGTGCAGTTGTTGAACTCGTGACAGTTGAAGACCGTAATGGTGACGGTCCTAATTGCGCCCGGACTACAGTCGCGCTTGTGACCACTGGGACCGTGGGGGTAGCAGGTGGAGAGGTCTTGGACACCAGGAAGGCTTTGAACTGTGGAGAGATGATGACGGGACTGGCAGGTAACAAACCAGATGTACTCTGATCGGACGTCTGCACCTTGACTACTCCAGTGTTGCCCCCCCTAGTGGTGACTAGGATGGACTGCGAGTCCCTTATACACACGGTCTTCAGCTCTTGTTTAGGGTCCGGAGGTTTACTGGGATCAGTAAAAGCTGTGGGGTTGGATGGTGATCTATTCGGTATAACATTTTGGGTAGTGCTACTCACTTTCGGACCAGGGAGTTGGACAACCTTGTAGCCTGTTGTAAGAGAGGTTGTCTGCAACCTAGGGGAGTTGGTAGGAGAGGGTGTACCTCCCTTTAGCGGTGCCACTTGTTGTATGGGGATCCGGTTGTCATGACTTTGCGGCGTGGTGAATCCAGAGCTTTGTGACAGTGGAGTGGTCGCTTTGGAGGCTGGGACCTGGATTGTCCTTGGTTGCTGGGGGTGACTCTGACCCTCTGGCTTTTGAATGAGCAAGTTCGAAGGTAGGATGACCACTTGCTGCATTAGCTTATCCCCCGTTTTCTGGTCCAGGATTGGCTGCACTGCCATTTTCATAGGGCTTCCAGCTTTCCTGACCAGACCCATGCCCTCGGGCATCTTGTAGACAACCTGTACGGGGGTCTTTGGTATGGGCGTGGTATGGGACATCTGTGTGTGTTTAGGTGTGGGTGCTGTTGGTTGCGGTAACTGTTGAGAGTTTTGTGGTAAAGAATGTTTAAGTTTGGTAGCTTGCAGGGAAGAAGCACAGGCTAAGCTATGAGCCTGACCAACATGGCTGATAACACCTGGCTGATGATGAATTAAAGTAACTTTATTACCAACACTCTTAGCCAGCAGGGTATATAGCTGAATGGGTTTGTGAGTCCTTTGGACACCAGCCATCGGAGTAGTTATAACCACTGGGCTTGTTTCTCCAACCTGCTGTGCAGCTCGATTCGCTTCCCTGGATCTGTTTTCCACTTCAGCTTCAGGGGAAGTCGTCAGTTCGTCACTGTTGATCCTGCCTCTCTTAATGAGGCTTGAGTTCTCATCTAAATCACTCTGCAGACGCTTCAAGCCCCGAGTGGAAGGCCTGTGCTCGTTCAAGGTCAACATCTCTTGTCTGGTTACCACAGTGAAGCTGCCTCTCAATGCCTCTGTTCCAAACTGCCCTGAGTCCTCTGAAAAAAAGAGACACATTCAATGTATTTCAACTTGCACTACCCATGATTTTACTGATACAAATCGTTATGTGATTTCAATGCAATGTATAATAAATAGCCTATACGTTATATGCTTTTCCATAATGTCTTACTGCACTTCACCCACAAATAAATCACAAGTTACCTTCCGCCCACAGGATCCTCTGAACAGTCTGATCCTGCTGTTCCTCCGCTTCAGTCAGTCTGGTGTTTTCAATGAACGAAGTGCTTCTATCCACATCCTCTCTGACAAAGTTGTCATAGTCAGGGTGCTTTTTGAAGTCGTCAAAATCCTTTTTCAAACGTAGCCTGTGGGGAAGGATTACATCAAAATGAAAAATAAAAGCCATCGAGGAGTCAATGATGTGTTATGCTAGACATGCTTTGTAAACATAGTTTTCTGATATTATAACCGCCTTCAGGCGAGTGGTGATACCTGTTCCTATGGAAAGCCTTGACCAGTTTGGGTTCCCATGGGGAGAGCTCGTTGAGTAGCCTTATGAGAGTGATGTGCAGATCTTTCACGGCTTCTTTCCTGAAGCACCACCTTCCCTGTAAAAACAAACATCAAGAATAAAAAAGCCCAATGGTTGAGAGCACATACCGCTGTATTCTGCATTCTCCCTCTCATAGTAGACAATCCATATATATATATATAAACTCAGCAAAAGAAACGTCCTCTCACTGTCAATTGCGTTTATTTTCAGCAAACTTAACATGTGTAAATATTTGTATTAACATAAGATTCAACAACTGAGACATAAACTGAACAAGTTCCACAGAAATTGAATAATGTGTGCCTGAACAAAGGGGGGCAAAATCAAAAGTAACAGTCAGTATCTGGTGTGGCCACCAGCTGCATTAAGTACTGCAGTACATCTCCTCCTCATGGACTGCACCAGATTTGCCCGTTCTTGCTGTGAGACATTACCCCACTCTTTCACCAAGGCACCTGCAAGTTCCCGGACATTTCTGGGGGGAATGGCCCTAGCCCTCACCCTCCAATCCAACAGGTCCCAGACGTGCTCAATGGGATTGAGATCCGGGCTCTTCGCTGCCCATGGCAGAACACTGACATTCCTGTCTTGCAGGAAATCACGCACAGAACGAGCAGTATGGCATTGTCATGCTGGAGTGTCAGGATGAGCCTGCAGGAAGGGTACCACATGAGGGAGGAGGATGTCATCCCTGTAACGCACAGCGTTGAGATTGCCTGCAATGATAACAAGCTCAGTCCGATGATGCTGTGACACACCACCCCAGACCATGACGGACCCTCCACTTCCAAATTGATCCCGCTCCAGAGTACCGGACCCTCCAGATGATAAAAACGATTCCGACCATCACCCCTGGTGAGACAAAACCACGACTCGTCAGTGAAGAGCACTTCCTGACAGTCCTGTCTGGTCCAGCGATGGTGGGTTTGTGCCCATAGGCGACGTTGTTGCCAGTGATGTCTGGTGAGGAGCTGTATTACAACAGGTCTACAAGCCCTCAGTCCAGCCTCTCTCAGCCTATTGCAGACAGTCTGAGCACCGATGGAGGGCTTGTGCGTTCCTGGTGAAACTCGGGCAGTCGTTGTTGCCATCCTGTACCTGTCCCACAGGTGTTATGTTTGTATGTACCAATCCTGTGCAGGTGTTGTTACATGTGGTCTGCCACTGCGAGGACGATCAGCTGTCGTCCTGTCTCCCTGTAGCGCTGTCTTAGGCGTCTCACAGTACGGACATTGCAATTTATTGCCCTGGCCACATCTGCAGTCCTCATGCCTCCTTGCAGCATGCCTAAAGGCACATTCACACAGATGAGCAGGGACCCTGCGTAACTTCCTTTTGGTGTTTTTCAGTCAGTAGAAAGGCATCTTTAGTGTCCTAAGTGTATCTTTAGTGTCCTTATAAAATGCAAATGAATTACTTAAAAATCATACAATATGATTTTCTGGATTTTTGTTTTAGATTCCGTCTCTCACAGTTGAAGTGTACCTATGATAAAAATGATAGACCTCTACATGCTTTGTAAGTAGGAAAACCTGCAAAATCGGCAGTGTATCAAATACTTGTTCTCCCCACTGTATATACACACACCACTGTATTTTGTATCCTCACTTTCATAGTAGACAATCCATATATATATATATATATATATATATATATATATATATATATATATATTTATATATACACACACCACCGTTCAAAAATTTGGGATCACTAAACAATTTCTTTGTTTTTGTCCATTAAAATAACATAAAATTGATCAGAAATACAGCGTAGACCTTGATAATGTTATAAATGACTATTGTAGCTGTAAACGGCAGATTTTTTATGGAATAAAGAGGCCCATTATCAGCAAACATCACTCCTGTGTTCCAATGGCACATTGTGTTAGCTAATCCAAGTTAATCATTTTAAAAAGCTAATTGATCATTAAAAACTCTTTTGCAATTATGTTAGCACAGCTGAAAACTGTGCGGCAATAAAACTAAGGCGGCAATAAAACTTGCCTTCTTTAGACTACTTGAGTATCAGGAGCATCAGCATTTGTGAGTTCGATTACAGGCTCAAAATAGCAACAAACAAAGAACTTAATTCTGAAACTCGTCAGTCTATTCCTGTTCTGAGATATGAAGGCTAGTCCATGTGAGAAATTGCCAAGAAACTGAAGATATTGTACAACGCTGTTTACTGCTCCCTTCACAGAACAGAGCAAACTGTCTCTATCCAGAATAGAAGAGGAGTGGGAGACCCCGGTGCACAACTGAGCAAGAGAACAAGTACAAGTGTCTAGTTTGAGAAACAGATGCCTCACAAGTCCTCAACTGGCAGCTTCATTAAATAGTACCCGCAAAACACCAGTCTCAACGTCAACAGTGAAAAGGCGACTCCGGGATGCTGGCCTTCTAGGCAGAGTTCCTCTGTCCAGTGTCTGTGTTCTTTTGCCCATCTTCATCTTTTATTGGCCAGTCTGAGATATGGCTTTTTCTTTGCATCCCGGAGTCGGCTCTTAGTCTGGCTAAGGATTAAATGTCAGGTATTGTGAAAAACCGAGTTCAAATCTATTTGGCTAAGTTGTATTGAACTTCTGACTTCAACTGTATATACATTATATATTATTGTAAAGTGGCTGTTCCACTGGATGTCATAAGGTGAATGCACCAATTTGTAAGTCGCTCTGGATAAGAGCGTCTGCTAAATGACTTAAATGTAAATTTAAATATATATATATACACACACACACACACATACATACTCCTGCAATAATTGTTTTACCTGTATCGATGTAATCCTTTCATACTGTACATAATAGTTATTTCTGTTTATAATGTATTTTTGATACAGCACAATCAAAATTCCAAAATAAAATGTATTTTATTACTTTACTAACAGATCTCTTTTTGGTACTCTCCAGCTCATCCAGCTCATCCTCCGTCCTACTGATGAGTTCCTTCAGCTCCTCTAGACTGGTGCACACCAACTGAAGAGCGAGGGACAAATCAGCACTCATGGATTCAAATTGCATATCAATTCATATTCCATATTTTGCATCAAAAACAAACAAACTGTGGGGTTTACCCTGAATGCAGGTTGAACTGGGAGTTGAGGTTTCTTTTTTGAAGCCAGCTTCCTGGACTTAAGCTTTCTTCCTGCGAAGGAAGAAGATTATTCTATTGAGTAATTCAGACATAAGTGGGGGAAAGCATTATAAACAAGATTACATCTCGTTAGGGCTGACCCAGTTTAGTCGACTGGTGGATTGTTTGGTCGACCGAGATTGTTTGGTCGAGCAGTTGCAACATACATAACATACATATAGTACCAGTCAAAAGTTGACACCTACTCATTCAAGAGCCTTTATTTTTTTACTATTTTCTACATTGTAGAATAATAGCGAAGACATCAAAACTATGAAATAACACATGTAGTAACCCCCCCAAAAAAGTGTTAAACAAATCAAAAGATATTTTATATTTGAGATTCTTCAAAAAGACATCCTTTGCATTGATGACAGCTTTGCACACTCTTGGCATTCTCTCAACCAGCTTGACCTGGAATGTTTCCCAACAATCTTGGAGTTCCCACATATGCTGAGCACTTGTTGGCTGCTTCTCCTTCACTCTGCGGTCCAAGTCATCCCAAACTATCTCAATTGGGTTGAGGTCGGGTGATTGTGGAGCCCAGGTCATCTGATGCAGCACTCCATCACTCTCCTTCTTGGTCAAATTGCCCTTACACAGCCTGGAGGTGTGTTGGGTCATTGTCACGTTGAAAAACAAATGATAGTCCCACTAAGCCCAAACCAGATGGGATGGTGTATTGCTGCAGAATGCTGTGGTAGCCATGCTGGTTAAGTGTGCCTTTGAATTCTAAATAAATTACAGACAGTGTTAACAGCAAAGAACCCCCACACCCTAACACCTCCTCCACCATGCTTTACGGTGGGAAATACACATGCAGATATCATCTGTTCACCCACACCGCGTCTCACAAAGACATAGCGATTGGAAGCAAAAATCTGAAATTTGGACACCTTTCCCTCAACGTGATCAAGACAAAGGAGATGATTGTGGACTACAGGAAAAGGAGGACAGAGCACGCCCCCATTCTCATCGACGGGGCTGGAGAGGAGCAGGTTGAGAGCTTCAAGTTCCTTGGCGTCCACATCACCAACAAACTAACATGGTCCAAGCACACCAAGACAGTCGTGACGAGGGTACAACAAAACCTATTCCCCCTCAGGAGACTGAAAATATTTGGCAAGGGTCCTCAGATCCTCAAAAGGATTTACAGCTGCACCATCGAGAGCATCCTGACGGATTGCATCACTGCCATACAACTGCTCGGCCTCCAACCGCAAGGCACTACAGAGGGTTGAGCGTACGGCCCAGTACATCACTGGGGCCAAGCCTCCTGCCATCCCGGACCTCTATACCAGGCGGTGTCAGAGGAAGGCCCTAAAAATTGTCAGACTCCAGCCACCCTAGTCACAGACTTTTCTCTTTGCTACCGCACGGCAAGCGGTACAGGAGCGCCAAGTCTTGGTCCAAGAGTATTCTAAACAGCTTCTACTCCCAAGCCATAAGACTCCTGAACATCTAATCAAATGGCTAACCAGACTATTTGTATTACCCCCCCTTCTACACTGCTGCTACTCTGTTATCATCTATGCATAGTCACTTTAATAACTCTACCTACATGTACAGATTACCTCAATACCGGTACCCCTGTATATAGCCCTGCTATTGTTATTTACTGCTGCTCTTTAAATATTTGTTATTCTTAGCTGTTACTTTGTTTTTAGGTATTTTCTTAACTGCATTGTTGGTTAAGGGCTTGTAAGTAAGCATTTCACTGTATTCAGCGCATGTGACATAACATTTGATTTGCTTTATAAAAATGGTGTACAAGACAGCTGTCTGATTTGCGCCTATCTAAGTGGACTAATCCATTGTGGAGGCCGTGGGGATGGAACAGTGCATCACTAAAACGTGCTTATATACTGTAGGCTACTGTATCAATCGATCATTCATTAATTTGTTCAGGTCATCACACAGCATACGAGTCATTCATGATTTGAAATGTAATCAAGCATTTTAGTTTTAAAACAAAATAAAGCGAGCCTTGAATAATAAATACACCATTCCATTTCGGGAAATTGCATTCACGAATGAATGCGACTGTTTTTAGTCTTTGCTGTAAAAAATGCTTGACAAAAAAAACATTACAACAGACTCTGGTATGCTTATAATTTATTTAGTGTTGTTTAAACTGTTCCAAACAGTCAGAAAAAGTATATTGTAATCTAACACCATCTGTTTGGAAACATAACATGCAGGCAGAGCTTGTTCCTTACCTTCTTTTCCTTCATCTCCAGTATTTAACAACTAGTCACATTTATTTCACACATCTGACTTCCCCTTTACTTCCTGAGAAACCAGTACACATTCCCCCATTTCGAGTTTGTCACGTCCTCTGCATCCATTTTGCTGTTACGGTGTTCAGAGTTTGTTATAACCAATTTATTGATGCGATTATGATATGCTATAGGTCAGGCCCTATTGGTCATGTCCATGTGATGCATACATGTGTCACGTAAAGAGAGCAAGGGTTGAGGGAATATGGAATGTTTTTCCTAAACAGAAATGGCTGTAATTATGTTACAGCTTCAGCAACACGGACAGCATAATAAACACTGTTGATGTTCTGTGGTGGTCACTGCAGCATGGAGAGAAACAGGTGCTAGTCACACAGTCACTAGTCACACAGTCACTCGCTGTCATTTTTTTTACCACAGCAAGTCTGAGCCCGGCCAGGCACAATCTAATCAATTGCTGGTCGGACTCCCTATTGTCATTTGTGCGTCTTAATTATTTAATCAAACAGTGTGCATAAAGCATCAGACAAGCTCAGTGAATATAGTTGACTTGATTAACACACATAGGATGTGTCTATATGGAAAAATACACATTTAAAAAATCGATTGCTCGTAAGAACAGATGACTCTTGGTCGACCAAGATTTTTTGTTGTTGTTGTTGGGGACAGCCATACATCATCATTGAACAAGTGCCAAGTCTCTCAGCTGTGATTTTACATAGGCCTAATTTAGCCTAACAAAATGTAAAATATTGATTTACAAGACAGGTATTCCTTTTTCTTACCCATTTTTCGTTTTTTCCTCTTGTCCTTTTTCTTGACGGTGGTCGCAGCTCTCCTGACAGTGGATTTAGCTGCCTTGGCCTTACAGAGTGGGCCCCTGTCTGATCCGCGCTGCCCACCTGCTGCACGTCGTTCCCCCAATTCTCTCGCTTTTTTCCTTTTCGTTTTCTTAGCCCGAATCCTGTCCATCCTATTCTCTGTCACGTTCACCTTGCGTGGGTGGCCAGCACCAGAAGGTGACGTTGTTGATTTCTTGTCCGTGGCACAATGGCAGCGATGATTGTCCTGTGACTTTGTCCCCATTTCGGAGAAACATTTTGGACAACATCTTTGTCCCTCAGAGAGTCTGTTCCCGTCCACTTTAACATGGACATCAGTCAGTCTCATGGGTACAGTGACACCAGGCTTGCTGGTATATGTTGCCCTAGCAGGGCAAGCAGGGGACTTCCCTCTATAGCAGTGTTCCCCCACACTGAGACGCGGCTCACATGACCCTGATGATACGTCCGATCCCTTTTCCTGCTTCACCTGAAGTCTATTAGGCCTATATTCCAATTCATGTAGCTCTTCCTTCACACTCCCTCTGCCCACAAACTCATTGATAGGTGAAGAGGGCCCAGTTGAGCCAGTGAGTCTGTTCTGATTAGTAGGCTTACAGTCCTCCTCATCCTCCACCCCCCATGTGTGAAATTGCCCAGTTCCACCCCTGCACATGTCCCCTTTAACCCTCCCACCACTCCGTCTGTCAGAACCAGGTTTCTCCTCTGACTCCTCCTCCATTGAAACCAGGTGCTCAGAGTACTTCTGCTTGTCAGAGTCCTCTGATAGCCCCTCGTCAGGCTCCACCCTCTTCACCCAGACAGCTGGTAAGGAGAAGTCAGAGGGCATGCTGACACTCTGGCAGTAGATGCGTAGGTCGGCCCCGCAGAAATGCGGAAAGTGTATGTAGACGTTCTCGTTCCCGTCGTAGCCCAGGATGGACTCTCGGCACTCGTGGATGGGCTGGCCCAGCACAGCGTCCTGCACGTCCTTCTGGGTCTCGTATACGTTGTCACACAGGCCTTTGAGCAGCCACACACGCTGGATGAAGGGTAAGAGATGGAAGGGGTTCTCCTCCAGGGGGCTAACCACCCCGACTGTCCTGAAGAACTGATGGGAGAGGCCCAGCTGCTCAGCCATCCACCTCTGGTTCTCCGCCGTACCCATAGCGTAGTACCAGCCTTGCACCCTCTGGCGGAGCTCAGACTCCCAGCGGCAGTAGGTGAGGGCTGGGCGACGGTGGAGCGTCCCCCTCCTCTGGGGTGGGCAAAGAAGTGAACTCATGATCTTGGAGAGGAAGATGCTGCAGCGAGGCATGAGGAGGCACCGCTCCAGCTCAAAGAACACTATCTCTGGGAGGTTGAGAGCTGCCTGGGCCAGGCAGAGGAAGTGGCCGATGGCAGGGAGTTCCCACATGGTTTTCAAGGGGGCCTGGGAGAGAAGACTGCGCTCCCACTCCTCCACCTCCTTGGCTGAGGTCTCCTCCGCCTCCTTCTTATCTAGCTCCCGCTGCCTACAATCAGAAATTAAGGATGAGTTTATGAACCAGATGTCCTACTAAACACAAACAATCACAGCCATAAGTCATACACACAGAATGAAATATTATTATTTAAAATGTTTAATGTAAATTATATTGTCACAGTTGTCAGGATTAAGTAGTCTATGGTATTTCAAGTTTTATTCTGACCATGGAGGGAGTGGGAACATAGAAAACCCTCACGCACTGGAACATTCCATCCATATCTTACCTCTTCTCTTCCTTGACTCTCTGCTGCTCCTCCAGCCTGAGTGCCTGGACCATGATGGACTCATTTCCCCCCACTGTGATCGTAGCCAGGCTGCGAGGCACTGTCCTCCGTCTGGTAGAGGTGCCTACGGGCCCCCTCTCATCCTCGGTCCCCAAACGACCCTTGGAGGTCACTGCCAGAGTGGTCTTCTCTCGCAGCGTCCTGGTTGGGTAGGTGGATACAGACACAGCATCATAGGGCTAGTTAGGGTCCCAGTCATTTCATCAAGGGTCCTGAATGAAACAGACACTACTGATGTTTGAAAATGTTTTACTTTTAGTTACTACTACAGCAGCAACTGAAGAAAGAATCCATACCATTGAATGTGTGTATTTTAAATGTGGATGAATGTATGTACAATATGTAGGCTGTGTCATGAATACTTGAAAGTATATATGTACCGTGCATTCAGAAAGTATTCAGATCCCTTGACTATTTCCCACATTTTGTATTCAGACCCTTTGCTATGAGACTCGAAATGGACCTCCAGTGCATCTGGTTTCTACAGATCATCCTTAAGATGTTTCTACAACTTTATTGGAGTCCACCTGTGGTAAATTCAATTGATTGGACATGATTTGGAAAGGCACACACCTGTCTATATAAGGTCCCACAGTTGACAGTGCACGTCAGAGCAAAAACCAAGCCATGAGGTCGAAGGAATTGTCCGTAGAGCTCCGAGCCAGGATTGTATCGAGGCACAGATCTGGGGAAGGGTACCAAAACATTTCAGCAGCATTAAAGGTCCCGATGAACACAGTGGCCTCCATCATTCTTAACTGGATGAAGCTTGGAACCACCAAGATTCTTCCTAGAGCTGGCCACCCGGCCAAACAGAGCAATCGGGGGAGAAGGGCCTCGTCAGGCAGGTGACCAAGAACCCGATAGTCACTCTGACAGAGCTCCTGAGTTCCTCTGTGGAGATGGGAGAACCTTCCAGAAGGACAACCATCTCTGCAGCACTAAACCAATCAGGCCTTTACGGTAGTGGCCAGATGGAGATCTCTCCTCACTAAGGCACCTAAAGGACTCTTGGACCATGAGAAAAAAGATTCTTTGGTCTAATGAAACCAATTATTTGCACTGAATGCCAAGCGTCACACCTGGAGGAAACGTGGCACCATCCCTATGGTGAAGCATGGTGGTGGCAGCATCACGCTATGGGGATGTTTTTCAGCAGCAGGGCGACTAGTCAGGATCCTTGATGAAAACCTGCTCCAGAGCGCTCAGGATTTCAGGCTAGGGCAAAGAATCACCTTCCAACAGGACAACGACCCTAAGCACACAGCCAAGACAACACAGGAGTGGTTACGGGACAAGTCTCTGAATGTCCTTGAGTGGCCCAGCCAGAGCCCGGACTTGAACCCGATCAAACATCTCTGGAGAGACCTGAAAATACCTGTGCAGCGACGCTCCCCATACAACCAGACAGAGTTTGAGCGGATATGCAGAGAAGAAATGGGGGAAACTCACCAAATACAGGTGTGCCAAACTTGTAGCGCCATACCCAAGAAGACTCGAGGCTGTAATCGCTGCCAAAGGTGCTTCAACAAAGTACTGAGTAAAGGGTCCGAATATTTATGTAAACGTGATATTTCAATTTATGTTTTATTTTTAGACTGTTTATTTGCAAAAAATTCTAAAAACCTGTGTAGATTGAAGGGGGAGAACAATTTAATTAATTTTAAAATAAGACTAACATAACAAAATGTGGAAAAAGTTAAGGTGTCTGAATAGTTTCTGAATGCACTGTAGGTATGTAAGGCTTACACTTGCTTACCTTGATAGCAGTGTCAACTTCTGCTCAAGCATTATTTCCAATTTCTGTGCCTGTTTAGAAATCCAGTGGTCGACCCCATGGTGCCTATAGCAGTTCTCTAGCATTAGCCTGAAGTCTGCTACAAACTCTGTGATTGTTTCATACTCCCGGCGAACAAACTTCTCCTCCATCCTTCTGAAACACATGGACTTCTTGAGGTGACCCCTGACCCAGTCAGTGTGTTTTTCAAGGCCAATGGGGTGCAAGAAGGGAGTCATAATGCCTTTGTGCTTTTCCAGAAGAAAGCCATTAAATATCCTATAAGCCTGCTGTAACTCATAGCTAAGGTCTTCTTCAACTGTAACTGTGGTAGGTATGCAGACCTCTGACAATGACAGTTCATTTGAGATTTCAGGCACCCCATCATGTCTTAGCGCAGGATTACTAGTAGAACTACTGTGGGAAAGAACATTAACATTCTCCAGGGAGGTTCCGTTGCGGAGTCCTCCTTTGGTGACTAGGCTGCTGCGTTCAGTGCTGTGCCATTTGGAGTCTAATGAAGATACAATGTGAACATTCTGATTCTGAGATCCTGAACCCAGTTCATTCTGACAGTCTCGGTTGATAAAAAATAAATGACTATTGTGGCCGTCCTTGTCAGACAAGTCTTGCTGCTCCCCTGTGTCGTTTTGTGGCACCTTGGGTGGGTTAAAGGTTTCAGCTTGCACTTTCATGTTGCTGGCTGCCCTGTATTTCAACAGGAGGTAACTAACTACTAAAAAACCTGACTCTTTTATTGCCTAACCTTGTTAGCTAACCAGCTGACCGCAACCTAACACTAGTCAGCTTTGTTGCCATCTTTTTTTACCCAAATTATCATGCACAATTGGCAGTGGATATATTATATCCTGCCAATTACGGTCACATACATAACTTGGCTAGTCCTTCCTCGTTTTGACTCTTCAAAACATTCACCGGCACGTGCAAGAATGAGTTGACGTTACAGTGCTATCTAGCTATCCACCTACCTAACTAGCCAAACAGTAGCTAGTACTAGCTAGCTACTTTTGATTTAGTTAACTAGACAGCATTGTGAGATATGTTATGAACGTTCGTTTGACAGCGAACATTGTTATGTTCATAAAATTATTAGGTTGGGCTTATTTAGGTAATCCACCACAAACGAATAAACATTAGTTGACAAGAAACAAAGTGAAGTTCAACATTTGCCATATAGCTTTTACCTAGTCTAACTTTTCTTTGATAAATTATCTGATGGGACTGGTAGTCTAGATTCGACAAATATAGCTAGGTCAATTGACAAGACCATTACTCATACCTCACATCAGCGCTTTAGGGTCGCGTCCGATACAAGCGGTACAAACTGCTAGTTAGCTAGCCAACTTGTTAGCTAGCAGCTAGTTAGCCGGTGTTGTACAGGCAGTGTGGCTGTGTCTCCTTCACAGCCTATCATTGAGCTCATTGTTTCCAGTCAGAGGCCTGCGTCTGCAGTGTCCGATGCAACGTTATCAGGGAACATTTTAGGCAACACAGCGATGAATCCTTGCTATGATGAGCCAACGAAACCAGTTTAGCTAGAAAGGTAGATAGCTACATGAGAAGATCCATCAATTCAGCAAGCTTGCTGGGAAGCTAGCTAGCCATAGTTAGCTAACTATTAATGTAAGTTATCTTACTTCAACATTTTCTCAAATTAAACTAACTAGCATAAATCTAGCTAGATAACTTTCTAGGTAACTCAACTGAACAGTCTACAAAGTTAGCCAGGTATCGAGTCCGTTACACCAGAGGCTATGCTAACTAGCTAGCTAACAAAATATTCCCCGAACGACGTTTCTTTGCATCGTCCTGGGTGCGTGCAAGTGTACACCCTGACGTAGTCGCGTGGCACAGATTTTTTTATTGGGGTTTCATAATACTGAGAGAGGACTTATTTCCCTCTGGCAATATAATTACTTTACCAATGTTAACGAATTGTTCAGATAAAATGTTGATGAATTTTGGGCACATTTGTATACCCTAAGATTACAAGGAGAGATGATGAGCCTTAGCAAGCACACTTTGTAATTCTAACCTGTCCTCTTCAAGTTATTACCTGCCTTTTTCAGCAGGTACAGGTGAAAAGCATGTCAGATGTCAATTTTACCACTGGCAATTAATGTGAGACGGATGGCAAGTTGACAAGTAATTTAGAGAGATGAGTCAGTCAAGTTCTGCCCCTGAACAAGGCAGTTATCCCACTGTTCCTAGGCCTTCATTGAAAATAAGAATGTGTTCTTAACTGACTTGCCTAGTTAAATAAAAGTTAAATAAATTAAACACAAATTAAAAAGTTAATCACTGGCTACATATATATATTCTTCTATGATAGAATGGCGGTCTGCAAACAAACGTTAAAGTTGCATGCTGCCACTTACTGTGCTGGAGTGTGTGGTCAATCACGGTTTACAACATTAAGGCCACATTTCTAAATCCTCCTCCCTAACTCAGTAATTCTGAGAAAATAAAAAAGAGCCCTACTAACTTTTAATACTTTATTTTAAATGTCGCCAACAAAAACAAGAAACAACAAAACGAACATGAAGCTGACTAGGGCTATACAGGCCACTAACACAAACAACTACCCATAACTAAGGTGGACAAACAGGCTACCTAAGTATGATTCCCAATCAGAGACAACGATAAAATAGCTGTCCCTGATTGAGAACCATACCCGGCCAAAACATAGAAACAGAAAACATAGAAATAAAGAAACTAGAATGCCCACCCTAGTCACACCCTGGCCTAACCAAAATAGAGAATAAAAGCCTCTCTATGGCCAGGGCGTGACAGTACCCCCCCAAAGGTGCGGACTCCGGACGCAAAACCTGACTCTATAGGGGAGGGTCCGGGTGGTCATCTACTTCGGTGGCGGCTCCGGTGCGGGACGCAGACCCCGCTCCACCTCTGGCTCCCCCCACTTTGGTGGCGCCTCTGGACTGGGGACCCTCGCTGCAGGCCCCGGACTGGGGACCCTCGCTGCAGGCCCCGGACTGGGGACCCTCGCTGCAGGCCCCGGACTGGGGACCGTCGCTGGAGGCTCCGGATCGCGGATCAATACTGGAGGCTTCGTGCCATGGATCCTTATTGCAGGCTCCGGGCCATGGACCATCACTGGAGGCTTCGTGCCATGAATCATCACTGGAGGCTTCGTGCCATGAATCATTACTGGAGGCTTCGTGCCATGGATCATCACTGGAGGCTTCGTGCCATGGATCATCACTGGAGGCTTCGTGCCATGGATCATCACTGGAGGCTTCGTGCCATGGATCACCACTGGAGGCTTCGTGCAATGGATCACCACTGGAGGCTTCGTGCCATGGATCACCACTGGAGGCTTCGTGCAATGGATCATCACTGGAGGAGACGTATGGACAGCCTGGTGCGTGGAGCTGCCACAGGGCTTACCAGGCTGGGGAGACATACAGTAGGCCTGGTTCTGGGAGCAGGCACAGGACTCACCAGGCTGGGGAGACATACAGGAGGCCTGATTCTGGGAGCCGGCACAGGACTCACCCGGCTGGGGAGACATAGGAGGCCTGGTTCTTGGAGCAGGCACCGGATACACTGGGCCGGGGAGGTCTCGAGCGTAGAGCCTGCACAACCCGTCCTGGCTGGATGGTTACCTTCGCCCGGCAAAGGCGGGGCGCTGGCACAGGACGCACTGGGCTGTGCAGACGCACCAGAGACACAGTGCGCAGAGCAGGTGCAGGATATCCTGGGCCGTAGAGATACACTGGCGGCCAGATGCGCTGAGCCGGCGCCATCCGTCCTGGCTGGATGCCCACTCTAGCCCGGCCGATGCAGGGAGCTGGAATGTAGCGCACCGGGCTGTGAATGCGCACTGGAGACACCGTGCGCTCCATCGCATAACACGGTGCCTGACCAGTACCACGCTCCCTACGGTAAGCACAAGGAGTTGGCTCAGGTCTCCAACCTGACTCAGCCAATCTCCTTGTGTGCCCCCCCCCCCCCCCCACACATTTTTTTTGGGGGGGAGTGGCCTCCCGGTCTTTCGTGCCAGCCATGACCCTGTGTAATCCTGGGCCCTTTTACTCGCTGCCTCCGCCTTCCTCGCTGCTTCCACCTGCTCCCACGGCAGGCGATCCTTTCCCGCCAGGATCTCCTCCCATGTCCAGGATCCTTTCCCATTCAGGATGTCCTCCCATGTCCAGTCCACCTTACCACGCTGCTTTGTTCGTTTGTGGTGGGTAGTTCTGTCACGAATGTCGTCAGGGAAATGACCGGACCAAGGTGCAGCGTGGTTAGCGTACATTTCTACTTTATTTTAAATGTCGCCAACAAAAACAAGAAACAACAAAAACGAACGTGAAACTGACTAGGGCTATACAGGCCACTAACACAGACAACTACCCACAACTAAGGTGGAAAAACAGGCTGCCTAAGTATGATTCCCAATCAGAGACAACGATAGACAGCTGTCCCTGATTGAGAACCATACCTTGCCAAAACATAGAAACAGAAAACATAGAAATAAAGAAACTAGAATGCCCACCCTAGTCACACCCTGGCCTAACCAAAATAGAGAATAAAAGCCTCTCTATGGCCAGGGCGTGACACCAATAAGCTAATGACAATTTTTTATGCCATATATCCAAAGGCATCTCACCTGCATCCACTAGTATGGCACATACAGATGTTGATTTAAATGCACCAATACATATCCTTAAAGCTATATACTAGATTCTGTCCTGCTTCTGAAGCCAAGTCTTGCCACTGTTCCATAAACGATACACCGTAATCAATTGTCATCCTGATCAGAGCTCTATAAATATCCAGCAACGATTGAATGTCAGCAAAAAGATTCACCACCTTCTTACACTTTGTTTCAACATTTATTACATAATATTTCCATGTATATTGCTCATTGAATCATATAACCAAATATGTGTACTTAGAAACGCTCCACATAGGCTGTCCATACAGGAAAAAATGTATATTATCAGCAACCTTCTTCTTCGAGAAGAACATACAGCAAGACTTCACCACTGACAATTTAAAACCCCAGTCAATCGGCCATCTTTCAACATCCAATATAGCTTGTTGAATAGATTTGGTCACATGAGAGACATTCCTTCCCCTCTTCCAAACAGCTCCATCCTCAGCATATAGGAAAGACCCAATATCCCTTCATACATTCAAAAACACATCGTTAATCATAGTATTAAACAAAATAGGACTGATAGCACTGCCTTGAGGAATACCATTGTCAACTCGATAAGACTCAGATAAAATCGACCATATTTTAACTCGAAAATGATTATTAAATAAGAAGGCCAAAACTCAGTTATACAATCTCCCACCAATACCAAGTGTTTCCATCTTAATCAGTAAGCCTCCTCTCCACATAGTGTCGTGGGCCTTTTCAATGTCAATTTTTTTTTTCAACTTCATTGCTCACCTTTACCAATGCATCCAATGCAGATCTAGCTATGTTCCAGGAAATATGACAATCTGTTGACTATCACCTTTTCCATCAGTTTACATAAGTCTGAGGTCAGTCCCATTGGAATGTAACTATCAGCACATGAAGGGTCCTTACCAGGATTTACAAAAGGTAATATTACTGCACGTTTCCAGCCAGAAGGTATAACCCCCTCACTCCAAATCCTATTAAAGAATCCCAGAAGAACGTGCATGACCTCATCAGGTAGATGCTTAAACATGAAACCAAGATTGAACTCTTTGGCCTGAATGCCAAGCATCACGTCTGGAGGAAAATTGGCACCATCCCTACAGTGAAGAATGGTGGTGGCAGCATCATGCTGTTGGGATGTTTTTCAG
This sequence comes from Salvelinus fontinalis, assembly GCF_029448725.1. Classification (NCBI taxonomy): domain Eukaryota; kingdom Metazoa; phylum Chordata; class Actinopteri; order Salmoniformes; family Salmonidae; genus Salvelinus; species Salvelinus fontinalis. Next base: position 5,930,229 of record NC_074666.1, on the reverse strand, counting down.
CGGTAGGAACTGGGAGACTAGTCAGGATCAAGGCAAAGATGAATGAAGCAAAGTACAGAGAGATCCTTGATGAAAACCTGCTCTAGAGCACTCAGGACCTCAGACTGGGGTGAAGGTTTTGATCACGCGGACTGGGATATGTTCCGAGTAGCCTCCGAGAATAACATCAACGAATGCACTGATACGGTGACTGAGTTTATCAGGAAGTGTATAGGAGATGTTGTACCCACTGTGACTATTAAAAGCTACCCTAACCAGAAACTGTGGATAGATGGCAGCATTCACACAAAACTGAAAGGCCGAACTACCGCATTTAACCATGGCAAGGTGACTGGGAATATGGCCGAATACAAACAGTGTAGTTATTCCCTCCGTAAGGCAATCAAACAGGCAAAAAGTCAGTATAGAGACAAAGTGGAGTCGCAATTCAACGGCTCAGACATGAGACGTACGTAGCGGGGTCTACAGACAATCACGGACTACAAAAGGAAAACCAGCCAAGTCACAGACACCGACGTCTTGCTTCCAGACAAGCTAAACACCTTCTTTGCCCGCTTTAAGGATAACACAGTGCCACCGACATGGCCCACTACCAAGGACTGTGGGCTCTCTATCTCCGTGGCTGACGTGAGTAAGACATTTAAGCGTTAACCCTCGCAGAGCTGCCGGCCCCTATACGGCATCCCTAGCCGCGTCCTCAGAGCATGCGCAGACCAGCTGGCTGGAGTGTTTACAGACATATTCAATCTCTTCCTATGCCAGTCTGCTGTCTCCACATGCTTGAAAATGGCCACCATTGTTCCTGTACCCAAGAAAGCAAAGGTAACTGAACTAACTAAATGTAGCACTCACTTCTGTCATCATGAAGTGCTTTGAGAGACTTGTCAAGGATCATATCTACCTTACCTGACACCCTAGACCCATTTCAATTTGCTTACCGCCCCAATAGATGCAGACGATGCAATCGCCATTGCACTACACCCGGTCCCATCCCATCAGGACAAGAGGAATACCTATGTAAGAATGCTGTTCATTGACTATAGGGAAAGGGGGGTACCTGGTCAGTTGTCTAACTGAATGTATTCAACTGAAATGTGTCTTCTGCATTTAACCCAACCACCCTGAATCAGCTCAGAATTCAACACCATAGTACCATCCAAGCTCATCATTTGTTTAATTATTTTTTTTATTTAACCTTTATTTAACTAGGCAAGTCAGTTAAGAACAAATTCTTATTTACAATGACAGCCTACCCCGGCCAAACCCAAACGATGCTGTGGAGAAACTGAAACGGTCCACCCACACAGACAGTGTGGTGAAGAAGGCGCGACATCGCCTCTTCAACCTCAGGAGGCTGAAGAAATTTGGCTTGGCACCTAAAACCTTCACAAACTTTTACAGATGCACAATTGAGAACATCCTGTCGGGTTGTATCACCGCCTGGTACGGCCACTGCACCGCCCGCAACTGCAGGGCTCTCCAGAGGGCCCATTGCATCACCAGGGGCAAACTACCTGCCCTCCAGGACACCTACACCACCCGATGTCACAGGAAGGCCAAAAAGATCACCAAGGACAACAACCACCCGAGCCACTGCTTGTTCACCCCGCTATCATCCAGAAGGCGAGGTCAGTACAGGTGCATCAAAGCTGGGACCGAGTGACTGAAAAACACTTCTATCTCAAGGCCATCAGACTGTTAAATAGCCATCACTAGCACATTAGAGGCTGCTGCCCTATATACATAGACATGAAATCACTGGCCACTTTAATAATGGAATACTAGCCACTTTAATAATGTTTACATATTTTTCAATACTCATCTCATATGTATATTATTATTATTATTTACCGTTATTTTACCAGGTAAGTTGACTGAGAACACGTTCTCATTTGCAGCAACGACCTGGGGAATAGTTACAGGGGAGAGGAGGGGGATGAATGAGCCAATTGTAAACTGGGGATTATTAGGTGACCATGATGGTTTGAGGATCAGATTGGGAATTTAGCCAGGACACCGGGGTTAACACCCCTACTCTTACGATAAGTGCCATGGGATCTTTAATGACCTCAGAGAGTCAGGACACCCGTTTAACGTCCCATCCGAAAGACGGCACCCTACACAGGGCGGTGTCCCCAATCACTGCCCTGGGGCATTGGGATATTTTTTAGACCAGAGGAAAGAGTGCCTCCTACTGGCCCTCCAACACCACTTCCAGCAGCATCTGGTCTCCCATCCAGGGACTGACCAGGACCAACCCTGCTTAGCTTCAGAAGCAAGCCAGCAGTGGTATGCAGGGTGGTATGCTGCTGGTATTCTGTATTCTATTCTATTCTACTGTATCTTCGTCTATGCTGCTCTGACATTGCTCGTCCATATATTTATATATTTTCAATTCCATTCCTTTACTTATATTTGTCTGTATTGTTGTGAAACTGTTAGATATTACTTGTTAGATATTACTGCACTGTTGGAGCAAGAAACACAAGCATCTGCTAAACACGTGTATGTGACCAATAAAATTTGATTTGATTTGACGTTCCAACAGGACAATGACCCTAAGCACACAGCCAAGACAACGCAGGAGTGGCTTCAGGACAAGTCTCTGAATGTCCTTGAGTGGCCCAGGAAGAGCCTGGACTTGAACCCAATCAAACATCTTTGGAGACACCTGAAAATAGTTGTGCAGCAACGCTCCCCATCCAACCTGACAGATCTTGAGAGGACCCCTAAGAGGATCCTCATTCCCTAAGTTCTAGACCTCAGCTGAATCTGGTAATGAATGGTGTGGCTGGTGAACAAGTTGAGGAGACTAAATTACTTGCTGTTACCTTAGATTGTAAACTGTCATGGTAAAAACATATAGATGTAATGGTTGTAAAGATGGGGAGAGGTCTGTCTGTAATAAAGAGATGCTCTGCTCTGCTTTTTTAACACCACACTCCAAAAAGCAAATCCTGCAGGCTCTAGTTTTGTCTTATCTGATTATTGTCCAGTCGTGTGGTCCAGTGCGGCAAGGAAAGACCTAGTTAAGCTGCAGCTGGCCCAGAACAGAGCAACACGTCTTGCTCGTCCTTTTACCCAGAGGGCTGATATAAATACTATATAAGCGAGTCTCTCTTGGTTAAGAGTTGAGGAGAGACTGACTGCATCACTTATTTTTATAAGAAACATTAATGTGTTGAAAATCACAAATTGTTTGCATAGTCAACTTACACACAGCTTTGACACACACCAGACATGCCACCAGGGGTCTTTTCACAGTCCCCAAATCCAGAACAAATTCAATAAAGTGTGCAGTATTATATAGCCATTATTGCATGGAACTCTGTGAAGTGAACAGCAAACCTGGTTTCAAAAAACAGATAAAGCAACACCTCACGGCACAACGCCTCTCCCCTATTTGACCTAGATAGTTTGTGTGTATGTATTAATATGTAGGCTACGTGTGCCTTTTGTAATTTTGTATTTATGTATCTAGTTCTGTCCTTGAGCTGTTGCCTATTAATGTTCTGTGTTATGCCATGTTTCATGTTTTGTGTGGACCCCAGGAAGAGTAGCTACTGCTTTTGTGACAGCTAATGGGGATCCTAATAAAATACAAAAAAATATATTACATATTTCTTAAACTCCTGACCGTTAGCAATAAGGCTTCTGGCATTCCACTGAACGATGACAAAACCCATAACTCTAATTGTCATCATACTGAGACATTTCATCATTAGTATTATTAGGGAAGGGAGGTTGTTGATGGAGGAGAAGAGTGAAAGTGAAAGTGTCTAAAAATGGAGTGGAGGATATGTGTATTAAAGATATGATAATGAATCGCTTCTTGTTGGGATGAATTTGTTGAGTAAGGATGCATATGTGGGAGACCCATTTGAAGTGTCAAATTGTGATGTATGGGCTGGGAAAAGTGGAGTCTGAAATAGTGACCAGGAATGGCCTTATTTCGATTCATTGTATTCCTCGAGAAAAGAGGAAGATTGCAGTGAGTCTCAATAGAATCTGGTCAACAGAAGTTTTGTGTTTTGAACTTCGGAGTAGAGCACCTGTCAAAGGAGTCATCTCAGGGGTGACGACAGATGTTCAGGTTGAATACCTAAAGAGAATTCCTGGTGTGGTTGGTGCCCGGCGTCTGACCCGCTGGGTGAATGAAGAAAAAGAAGAAAGTCTGTCGGTCCTGTTGTTTTTTTGATAAAGAGCAAATACCTACGCATATGAAGCTTGGTTATGTAAGATACGCTGTAGCTTTCGTCCCCAAACCATTGCAGTGTCAGAATTGTAAAAGATTTGTCCATGTTTCTAATGTGTGCAGACGGACAGAGTATATTGAAGAACGGTGTGTAGAAGGATAACGTTGTTGCCATTGTGGTGGAGATCACGATCCCAAGTTCCTGGAGTGGCCTGTAAGGGTGAAGGAGATTGAGGTGGCAAAAGTTAGTGCGGTCAATCAAATCTCCTATGCGAAGACGATTAAAAGAATTGAGAAAACAAGTGATGCTAGTGAAGACATGGTACGGGACGCATCATAGCCTGTAGTAAATGTTTGCTCCCAGTCAAAAAAATACCACGTGTGTTAAAAAGGTGGATTTTGAGGCATTCATTGCCACAGATGTAAACTGTAAGGTACAAGTCTCAAATAAGTTTAAGAAACTGGACATTATTGTAGCTGCGGCAGAAAAGTTTTTGGGACTTAAGGATTTTACATTTGAAGGCTTGCAAGGGGTACTGGAGCCAGAAGACCCGCCCTCCCAGGTTCCCCTTGAGCCTGTGTAGGGATCAGATATGTTTTATTTTTTAGCGGAAAAGTTGTTTGATTTTGTTTATTTTATTTATACATTTTTTGGTAATTTGGTGTTTTTTTGTTGGTATTTTGTAAAATTTTTGGGAATCCTGATTCCATCCCGCACAGTAGGTGGCAGGATGCACATTAAATTGTGCATTCGCCAATATACCATAGAAGAAGAAGAAGTATTATTATTATTATTATTATCAGTAGTAGTAGTAGTAGTAGTAGTAGTAGTAATGAGTGATTTGATATATTTGGGCCTCTCTACCCTCTTTCTGCACCTGGCATTCACCAAATGCTGCACCGTGTTCCCCCACAATTACAACAGTTACCCTTGACATTGTTGTCACATTCACCATAATCATGTTCCCCTCCACACTTGGCACATATTTTCTTTCCTTTGCACAGAGTAGCTACATGTCCCATTCTTCGGCATTTAAAACACCTTAATGGAGGTGGGACAAACTCTCTAATACTGAAAGCCAGGGAGCCCATCTGTACCTTCTTAGGCAAAACTTGATCAAACATTAATAGTACTGACAGGCTTTCACTTCTCTGCCCCTCTTTCTTACTGAACAGCCTTTTGGCTTTAACCACTATGCCCCCTTCTGCAGTTTCTTTTATATCATCTATAGAGTGTGGAACCCAAGAAATGACCCCCCTCAGCTTAGCCGAAGATCCAGGGACATGACTTGTGATTTTCTTCCCATTGAGAGTTTTCATTTTCAGAATCTTCCCTTGCTGAACCTTGTCAGCACAGAATATTATCAGTCTACCATTACCAATGAACGGGGCTAATGTGATTTCCCCTATCTCTTTCTTTTCGGCATTGGTTAATCAAATAGGGTATAGATGAGACCCTGTGGTCACATCGAACACGATTACAACTTTCCACTCCAACACATCATTAATATGGTTATTCACTACCTTTGTCCTCTTCATGCACTCAACACTAGAACTGCCACTGCTGTCAGCAGCGCTTTTTCCTTTTACCTTTCACCACAGACCATCCAGGTTCTTGACTTTCATCATCCCCACCCATACCATCATAACTATCACCCATGTCGACCACAGTTCAGCACAGCTGTTGCTAAACCGCCTACCACAATATAAAACGATAGATTCTATCTCGCTTCTCCACCGACCCTTGAGACCACAAACACATTTTCCCACTGTCGCTCCGTGCTTCCTCCCCACATAGAATTAAGCATTAGAATACTACTAGAATGGACATGAACCTTCTTATGATGGAATAAAGGTCAGACATTTTGGTCGGAGTTAGTCAACCATGGTTTGCCAGTGCTGCAGTGGTAGAAAAAGTAGTCATATTTGAGTTAAAGTAAAAATACCTTTAAAAAAAGTGACTCAAGTAAAAGTGAAAGTCCCCCAGTAAAATACTACTTGAGTAAAATTCTAACAGTATTTGGTTTTATATATACTTAAGTATCAAAAGTAAAACAGATTGCAAATATATAATTAATTATCAAAAGTAAAACAAATTGCAAACATATACTTAAGTATCAAAAGTAAGAGTCTAAATCAACAATTTTCTTGTTTTTTTAGTTTACGGACAACCAGGGGCACACTCCAACACTCATAATTTACAAACGTAGCAAGAGTGTTTAGTAAATCTGAGAGATTGGAGGTAGCAGGGATGAACAGGGATGTTCTCTTGATAAGTGCGTGCACTCAACCTGGTCTCAGAGCATTTGCTATTATTCTGTATGTAAATCCAAGACACGCTATTAAGTATGATATGTTATGTTTGGTATGGTTACATAATACAGATGGTTACTTAAAGCAAAAACGACAGGGAGGTGGTTGGTCAGGGTGGATGGGTATGCGTATAACACAAACATCTAGCAACCCAAAGGTTGCAAGTTCAAATCTCATCATGGACAACTCTAGCATTTTAGCTAATTAGTAACTTTTCAACTACTTGCTACCTTTTATCTACTTTGCAACTGCTTAGCATGTTAACTAACCCTAACTTTAACCTTTTTAGCTAACCCTGCAACTAACCTTCACCCTTTTAGCTAACCCCTTCCCCTAACACTAATCTTAACCCAACTCCTAAACTTAACCCTGATCTTTGCCCCAAACTCCTAGCCTAGCTAACGTTAGCAAGCTAGCGAATGTCAGCCACCTAGCCACTAGCTAGAATTTGTAACATAACATACCTTTTTGGAAAATTCGTAACATATTGTACATTTGGCAAATCAGTAACGTATTGTACGTTTCGCAAATTCGTAACACATAATATGAATTGTAATTCGTAACATATCATACGAAATAGGTGATGGACACCCACAAATTAATAAACACCATACGAAACGTAACATATCATACTAATTTCAGTAGAATGCATTCAGATGTACAACTGACTAGGTCAAATGGAACGTCACATATTTACATACAGAATAATACAAAATGCTCTGAGACCATGTTATTGAATTGGACCATTTTCCTGTCCTGCTAAACATTCAAAAAGTAAAGAGTACTTTTGGGAGTCAGGGAAAATGTATGGAGTAAAAGCTAACTGATTTTCTTCAGGGATGTAGTGAAGTAAAAGTTGTCAAAAACATAAATAGTAAAGTAAAGTACAGATATCCCCAAAAACGACTTAAGTAGTTCTTAAAAATATTTTTGCTTAAGTATTTTACACCACTGCAGTGCTGTGATACGATATTGTGTAAAATAATGAATTTGTAGAATTTATCTGCACTATATATGTTTGTTCACTAGCTTGACAGACAGTTTTAGAGGAATGATTCCATAACATTTTCAACTTAACTGCCAATATGCCAACATTCCATTCAAACAATGCAATCCATCCACAGCCATACACTGGCTGAAATCAGTTGATGATAGGACTTAGACAAGTTGCAAATGCAACAAGTACTGATATTGTATCATATAATAACACTCACAGCTTTCCTGGAAAACACAAAATGATACACTTTTGGTCTGTTTACATATATTTTTTAGAGGCTATTTATACAGAAAATGTGTATAAAACCAGAATAAACTGTATTTATGATTACATGACAATATGTTAGGTTGACAATAATTATATTCCACAATTTCTGATACAACACATGCCTTTGTTTAATTTCCTGCATAAGTAAAATTCAGGATTATGCTTATACTGCCATTCACTCCAATGAGAATGGTTTGGATTTATCCCTGACCATTTGCACCCCATACTGGAACTTTGAGAGTTTATGACATAGCCCCTTTAGTAATTTAATAGGATCTCTATGGTCACCCCCCCCCCAGACAGGATATGAACACGGCAAAAATGTCTAGAGTAACAGGAAACTAGCTGTAAAACAGGAAAAAAATTCTCAGCTTCATTGCAAAATGTGTAGAATAGCATGAGATTACCTATAAAATTTCACATTTTCCTCTCTGCCCCATGGCAATATGTGTATAATTGCAGGAAATGTACTTCAAACAGCAACATCTTCTCTCAGCTCATCGCAAAATGTGTAGAATAGCATGAGATTAGCTATAAAACTGCACATATTCTTTTTGCCCCATGGCAAAATGTGTAGAAAATGTAGGAAGTTAGCAGTTTCCCAAAAATGTTAAGAATTATTTGGTGATGGGGGGGGGGGGGCTTGCTCAGACCTTGCGGGGCCCCCTTGATACTGCGGCATGCCACTTAGATTAATCAGTTCAAATAGGTTAGTGCTGGTTGACATCTGCAGAAGGCCTACATACATGCACTGCACTGCAGGCTACTGTTCAGTATTCAGAGGCTCAATAACTTTTCCAAGTTCAATTTCATGCAGTCTATGGTTCAACCACTAGGTGTCGACAGAGACCCACAGTAGTAGTAGAGCAGAGCTCAATCAATAGGTCTTTGGTCCAATTTATTCCAGGCATGCTCCACTTCCAGTTTTGATGATACAAGACAGGTGCGTTGGCCACACCCACTAATTGCCCGCACCTTATGCCAATTGTTTTATTTGCATTTTATTTAACGTTTATTTAACTAGGAAAGTCAGTTAAGAACAAATTGTTATTTACAATGACGGCCTACTCCGGCCAAACACGTTTGTTAACAGTTTAGGTAGAGTATTGCATTGAGAGAGCAAGTGGTAAGAGGAAGCTAGACGTGATCAATTGTTGTCCATCATATTGAGTATGGGCTGCTTTTTTTCTCTCTTTAAAAAAAATCCACTTCTTTCCCCCAACAGATACACAGATGACCCGATCTCTATTGCATTCTACACTGCCCTCTCCCACCTGGACAAGAGGAACACCTATGTGAGAATGCTGTTTTGGTATTTTATTAGGATCTCCATTAGCTGTTGCAAAAGCAGCAGCTACTCTTCCTGGGGTCCACACAAAACATGACATAATACAGAACATTCATAGAAAAGAACAGCTCAATGACAGAACTGCATCCATGTTTTTTTTAAAGGCACACATAGCCTACATATCAATACATACACACAAACTATCTAGTTCAAATAGGAGAGAGGCGTTGTGCTATTAGGTATTGCTTTATCTGTTTTTTGAAACCAGGTTTACTGTTTATTTGAACAATATGAGATGGAACAGAGCTTAAAGTTCCTTGGTGTCCACATCATTAAGGAATTAACATGGGCCACACACCAACACGTGAAGAACACATGACAATGCCTCTTCCCCCTCAGGAGGCTGAAAATATTTGCCATAGGCCCTCAGATCCTCAAAGTTCTACAGCTGCACCATTGAGGGCATTTTGACTGGCTGCATCACCGCTTGGTATGTCAACTGCTTGGCATCTGACCGCAAGGCGCTACAAAGGGTAGTGCGTACAGCCCAGTAAATCGCTGGGGCCCAAGCTCCGTGCCATCCAGGACCTGTATACTGTACCAGGCAGAGGAAGGCCCTAAAAATTGTCAAAGACTCCAGCCACCCTAGTCATAGACTGGTCTCTCTGCTACTCCACGCAAGCGGTACCGATGCACCAAATCTGGCACCAACGGTACCCTGAACAGCTACTACCCTCGAGCCATAAGACTGCTAATTAGTTAAACAAATACAGAGCATTCAGAAAGTATTCAGACCTCTTGACTTTTTCCACAATGTTACATTACAGCCTTATTTTAAAATGGATTAAATAAATAAAAATCTCAATCTACACATAATACCCCATAAAGACAAACCAAAAAGTTTATACATTTTTGTAAATTTCTTCAAACATCACAGTTATTCAGACCCTTTACTCAGTACTTTGTTGAAGCACCTTTGGCAGAGATTACAGATTCGAGTCTTCTTGGGTAGGACGCTACAAGCTTGGCACACCTGTATTTGGGGAGTTTCTCCAATTCTTCTCTGCAGATCCTCTGAAACTCTGATAGGGATGGTGCCAGGTTTCCTCCAGACGTAACGCTTGGCATTCAGGCCAAAGTTTTCAATCTTGGTTTCATCAGACCAGAGAATCCTGTTTCTCATGGTCTGAGAGTACTTTAGGTGTTTTTTTTTAGTAAACTCCAAGCAGGCTGTCGTGTGCCTTTTTACTGAGGAGTGGCTTCTACCATGAAGGCCTGATTGGGGGAGTGCTGCAGGGAAGGTTTTCCTTCTGGAAGGTTCTCCCATCTCCACAAAGGAACTCTGGAGCTCTGTCAGAGACAATCGGGTTCCCTGACCAAGGCCCTTCTCTCCCGATTGCTCAGTTTGGCCAGGCAGCGAGATCTAGAGTGTTGGTGGTTCCAAACTTCGTCCATTTTAAGAATGATGGAGGCCACTGTGTTCTTGGGGACCTTCAATGCTGCAGCAATGTTTTGGTACCCTTCCTCAGATCTGTGCCACCACACAATCCTGTCTCGGAGCTCTACGGACAATTCCTTCAACCTCATGGCTTGGTTTTTGCTCTGTCATCCACTGTCAACTCTGGGACCTTATAAGGGCAGGTGTGTGCCTTTCCAAATCATGTCCAATCAATTGAATTTACCACAGCTGGACTCCAATCAAGTCGTAGAAACATCTCAAGGTTGATCAATGAAAACAGGATGCACCTGAGCTCATTTTCGTGCCTCATAACAAAGAGTCTGAATCCTTATGTAAATAAGGTATTTCTGTTTTTTGTAAAATAAATTTGCTAACATTTCTAAAAGCCTGTTTTCACTTTGTCATTATGGGGTATTAGGGGAAGATCGAGGAGGAAAAAAGTTAATTTAATCAATTTTAGATTAAGGCTGTAACGTAACACAATGTGGAAAAGGCAAGGAGTCTAAATACTTTCCGAATGCACTGTAGATACTCTAGTCTATTAGCCACATTATGACTAGTTACTAGTTAGTTACTAGTTACTGTAGCTACCTGGACTATCTGCATTGACCCCTTTTGAACAAACGCTTTTGACTCATCACACTGCTGCTACTGCTTATCTAGCCTGTTGCTTAGTCAGTTTACCCATACCTATATGTACATATCTACCTCAATTACCTCGTACCCCATGCACATCGATTCTGTACTGGTACCCTGTGTGTATAGCCAAGTTAGTGTTACTCATTGTGTATTTATTTATTTTTCTCTCTGAATTGTTGGAAGGGCCTGTAAGCATTTCACTGTTGGTCTACTCCCGTATAGAAAGCATGTGACAATTTGATTTAGACAAATATTTTTGTAGCTATATTTTTTCAATTTTTATAACTGTCTAGTTGTATGTATCAACCCAGCTCTTTACAATGCAAGTCGGTGTAGGCTTTAATTTGACATTGAAGTTAGACATTCAATATCGATGACTTAATTTGACAATGACCACTGTGTACATTGCACATTCAAAAAAAAAGGTGAGATATACCAGAGTTTTTAGAGAAAGGAGATAGGAATCCCACTGGACAATTAATGGAGAAACGCATAACGCCCCTCCCAGCAGACTGTCGACCAATTGTGCTCACGTTACTTTGTTGCTAAACTAATCGTCACGCCATCTGTTCTAAAAGTTGAGAAACCTAACTATTTTCCTCAAGTGTGTAATGTCCCGATTCCAAAGCTATATGACATTACAGAGAACAAGTTAATTATTTCACATTTCAGAAAAGATTTGCAATGTTGTACTTCATGAAATTCGTGCTAATGTTTTTTTTTAAACTACGGTGTGTAAAGATGGAGGAATTCAGATTAAAAAATTTTTTTTGGGGGGGGGGGGGGGGTGGAGAAATTCAGATATGACGTCATTGTTTTCAGAACTACCCGCAGTTCTTAAACTATGGCTCCCAACTTGAACAAAATGTGCCAGTAAATCAGCACAATCTACTTTTTAATATACTCTGCTTTGCTGATACAAAAGGATAACGGAGAGCACTGTACAATACGGCGAATTTAGAAAACAAGGCATTTTAGGTAAGTACATGGGGGTATCCATCTTTATACACCTTAGCTATTAGCCATCTTTATACACCTTAGCTATTAGCCATGTTTATACACCTATGCTATTGACTCCCATTCCCCACTTGAAGGAGAGCTTTCCTTGTACAAGAATCGCCCAGAATGCACCGTGCGGCCCATTGACGACGCATGGGCAATTTACACAATAGGCGTTAATACGATTCCAATGGAGTATCTCTGGATATACTGACATCCGTTGGCTGGTTTCCTGTATTTGCATGCCCACAAAAAAAGGGTCTTCACTAGTTACACCGTTCATAAAGTCATAAACCCCGCCCATTTTTACAATTCATCTTAAAATGTAATTCTAAACCTTACCTTAACCACAATGCTAACTTTATGCTTAACCCTAAAGTTAAATTAAGAGCAAAAAGCAAATGTTTTGTTTTCATATTTTTTTTGCGACATATTGCAAATTTTGATTTGGTCTGCGCTATCTAGTGGAAAATACAAAAAAGGGGCCCTGCGTCTTTAACGGCAAATTGTACAGAATTTTATTTCGCGAGATTTGCTTGGCGCGGTGACCCATGTGAGCGACACCTCCTGCAAGAATCATTCTCCCCTGCAGAGGAAAAGGCTATGGAGTGCTGAACGTTTTCACTGTTATTCCCCTTTCCCCCCAAGCCCCTGTATTTGTTGTGATTAGATTTCTGTAACCTTTTTGGTGGCTATCGGGCGGTGGAACAATGTGGATTCAAATTCGGACCATAGACGGAAAGGAGACACGAACCATTGAGGATCTTTCCAGGCTGACCAAAATTGAGTCTCTGAGGCTGAAAATCCAAGAGATCTTCAATGTAAACCCCGGACAACAACGGTTATTCTATCGGGGCAAACAGGTAGATGTCTCACCTATGGCCATCGTAACAGTTGTTTGTTTACGTTGCAGGATTAGGTGTCAGGCTGCTAACGTTATACTTAATACCGGAGCTTCCTGTTTTGAAGGGAATTCGCCAACAGTTCTTGCGCAAGAACCAAGAGGACGCACTTTGCCAGTGATATTAATTTGCTGCTGCTGTCCCCATTCATGCTTTATCTACTGTTGGATACATTGTTGCAACGTTTTCAGTTGGCCTATTTAAAATACAATCGCAAACACTTGAGCTAGAGAGCTGAGAAATGGCGTATACTTCCTGGTCTTTTTTCCAGATATTTAGTGTCGGGAAGGAAATAGAAAATGTCGACTCATTAGAACCTCATTCAGATCCAATTACCAATTAGATTTTTTTCTGTTTTATTTTCTTTGATATTTTGGATAGGTGGGCATATTTTATATAATTACCCGGTAATAGTCTTATATATGTTGAAAACGCGGCGGAATCATATTTGCAAAAACATCTGGGATCTTTACTTATGTTTCATTGCCTTTGATATTAATGCGGAATGTGATTGTATGATGCATTTGCTTACGCTTAGGATGCGTTGCTCCACGTGCATTGCCATCCAGTGAAGTGCAGTGTTTACACCCGCGCGCTACTGGTTTGACACGCTCGACGTCACTGCATAGTGAACACGGTGGTTAGGCTTTCTAGTGAAAGATGCTACGGTCAGAGTGATCTAAGCATGATTACTTTGTTTCCCCCATATTCTGCATGTACATGTAAATCATAAATTATTAGTGATATATTGAATACTGTCTTTCAAATTTAGTATGAGTTAGATTCTGCTGGACAATTACTCCTGGGGATTCTAGACAATTTTCTTTAAAAAAATGTAACCTTTATTTAAACTAGGCAATCGGTTAAGAACAAAATCTTATTTACTATGACGGCCTAGGAACAGTGGGTTAACTGCCTTGTTGTGGGGCAGAACGACAGATTTTTACCTTGTCAGCTCGGGGATTTGATTTAGCAACCTTTTGGTTACTGGCCCACTGCTCTAACCACTAGGCTACCTGCCGTTCTAGACAAAACTCCTGGGGATTCTAGACAATACTCCTGGGGATTCTAGACAATACTCCTGGGGATTCTAGACAATACTCCTGGGGATTCTAGACAATACTCCTGGGGATTCTAGACAATACTCCTGGGGATTCTAGACAATACTCCTGGGGATTCTAGACAATACTCCTGGGGATTCTAGACAATACTCCTGGGGATTCTAGATTATACTCCTGGGGATTCTAGACAATACTCCTGGGGATTCTAGACAATACTCCTGGGGATTCTAGACAATACTCCTGGGGATTCTAGAAGCTGAAGTGGATTGACACATTTTTTCTCATTAACATTACGTCTTTTACAGTAGGACATTGATCAGTCAGTGCAACATTGTATTTTCTGAGACTTCACATAATGCCTTGTCATAATTTCAGTGTTTGTGAAGGTACATTTGTTTAAGGCTCTGTTCCCAATGTAGTAATAATGATTGGCTGCCTGAGTGTTGTCAGAATAGGTGTACTCCCACCTAATGACTCAAAATGCAGGCAGTTAAGAAAAACACTGGCAATACGGTTGGAGACAAATCCTGTGCAGTCCTACTGCCCATGTAATGGCCATTAAGTCCTCTCCTGTTTGTGTCAAATCACATTGTAATTGTCACATGCTTTGTAGAGAACAGGTGTAGACTAACAGTGAAATGCTCACTTACGGGCCCTTCTCAACAATGCAGAGAGAAATAATCTAAAAATAATAACACAAGGAATAAATACACAATGAGTAATAACTTGGCTTTATACACGGGGTACCAGTACTGAGTTGATGTGCAGGGTTATGAGGTAATTGTCGTAGATATGTACATGTATGTAGAGGTAAAGTGACTAGGCAACAGGATAGATAATAAACAGTAGCAGGAACGAGTCAAGAGTTAGTGCAAAAAGGATCAATGCAGATAGTTCAATAGTTAGCCAAATAGCTACCCGGACTAACTATTTAGCAGCCTTATGGCTTGGGGGTAGAGAGTGTGTGTGAGAGAGAGAGACACCCACTTCATAATTGGCGGTAATCTGAGTAATCAGATGTAGAATGCTGGGAGGAGGAGGCTGTAGTCAGACAGTTAATCGTCTGAGCGCTATGTCCCTGTGTGCTTCTCAAATGGCACCCTGTTTCTATGTAGTACATTACTGTTGATCACGGCCCGTACGCACGAGGTAGAGAACAAGGAGCCATTTGGGACACTACCTGCGTGGGGAATATTTTAACGTTGGAATAATGACTCGACAATCACCCCGTAAAGAAAATACTGCTTTTCTATTATCAGATAATACACTTTAAATCACACCATTTTATTCTAGTTATTTGATTTACCATAGAAATTACTTCCTTTTTGAAGGCCAGTTTGCCATCCTTAAATCCTAGGCCCCACTTCTACATTTCATCTGTAAATAAATCAACAAAAGCAGAATCGTGTCTGTCTGGTTGATTTAGTTTTCTTCTTATTATTATTACATGAAGTTGAAATGGTCTTGCCTCTGCACATGCATGCTTGGGGAGGGATTCCATTCCTGCGGAAGTCGTTCGTAGCTGTATAATGTTGTACAGCATGAGGTGTCGGCCATTTTGCATTTTTTGAATGAGGAATCCCTCCATGTGTTTGTCTGTGTAGAGGAAACATGGGACGTAGCCACGGCAAGCCTACTTTTTTGTGGGGAGTAAGCGACTAAGCAGGTTCCATTTTATAAAGTTAATTTAAACAACAAAAGACCTGCACTTGGTTAGCTTTGACACGGGTGTTCAGTTGACAGCCCACATATGTTTCATCACCGTGTGATTTATGCATGGCTGTCTGTTTCTAAGGAAACAATATGGTTTTCTCTTCATGCATTTCCATACGGAGTGTTGAATTTCCCCACTATCCTTTTATTTATGCCTAGTTAATGATGATGAAAATAATACATAATGTGTCATTTAGCAGATGCTTTTATCCAACACGACTTAGTCATGCGTGCATACATTTTTTGATGTACGGGTGGTCCCGGGAATCGAACCCACTATCCTGGCGTTGCAAGCACTATGTTCAACCAAATTAGCTTCAGAGGACCACAATAGGTGCTAGGCTATGGTTTTGAGGGTTATAAGGCTTATTATACAAGAAGACCCTTGGTTTTCAGTGCTGATTTTGTGGAGTACTGTAGTATAGTTGTACTGTAGTATAGTTGTAATGTAGTACTGTAGTGTAGGCCTGGTAGTACAGTAATGTACTGTAGTAAAGTTGTAGTGTAGGTCTACTAGGACAGTAATGTACTGTAGTAAAGTAGTGTAGTTCTAGTAGTATAGTTGTAGTACAGTAATGTACTGTAGTAAAGTTGTACCGCGGTGTACTACTGTAGTGTAGTACTGTAGTAAAGCTGTACTGTAATACTGTAGTGTAGTACAGCAATGTACTGTAGGCCGAGTAGTACAATAACGTACTGTAGTAAAGTTGTAGTGTAGTACTGTAGTAAGGTTGTATTGTAATGTACTGTAGTAAAGCTGTACTGTAATAGTGTAGTACAGTAATGTACTGTAGTAGACTAATCCTTTTATTTCCTCTGCCTCGTAGGAAAGCAGGCAGGGTGGGTGGGGGATTTCCACGTGTGAAGAAATGTGAAGAATGAGCCACTCACACTACCGACTACCGAAACACTGTTAGAATATGCTGCCGGAGGAGACTCGTTCAACTCATTCAATATCAAAATGGCGTCGTTTCAGCCCTAGTTCAAAGCATTGACTGACTCTGCCCTTGTGTTTGAAGATGGTCAATGTTACAGAGCCACAGTGGTCTTGTAAGTCTGTGGTAAAGGTGCCTTTTCTAGTCTTTATAGTACCTGCCTAACAGTCACCCACTTTCCCTTACATAGGAATACAGTCACCATTGCCATTCTCTTTTAGATCAGAACATGCCGTCTCGTCACACTCAAGGCTTGTGATTGGCTGGTTTTGAATTATGCTCCCTGTCTATTGGCGAGTGAGTGTTGCTCAGAGTGTTTGAAGGTCAGGCAGTAGTATTTCACTGTTCGAGTTGTAATGACCTTTCGGTGCCAGAAAAAACACTTGTACGTCTGGAATGTTATAAACGCTCCCAAATGCGAGAAAAGACCGATCAACTGTTTTTCATAAACACTAATACACACACAATGTTTTCAACACGACAGACTAATAAACCGTGACACATTTTATCTGTTGGAAAACCCAGGGCATTCGTTCAGTTATCTTGGTACTGCTCAGAGGCATTGAGGGCTTTGTAAGAACCGGTTCCATCGTTGTCCAGGGTTTTGGGGGACGGGGATAAGAGTGAGCTGCAGCCATGCGTACAGGCACGCCTTGCTCTCTCCAGTTTAGGACTGGGCTGGCTGAAGGTTTGGAGCCTGTCGTCTGACAGGGCTGAGGGGCACTTGAATCCATTAACATAGTGCTTCTTGTCTGCAGTGGAGGCAGTTTAATAACCTGATGAAAGTTGGTGTCCTTTATGAGTTAAGGAACACTGTGCCATTAAGAAGTGGCAGTTGAGGTAGATCAATGTAGTCCATGGTCGTGTTTGTAAGGGCACACTGTAGTAATAAGACGTTTTCAAAGCATTTTGTAACAGAAAACGAAAATGAGCATTAGATAGTCCCTCTCCTTTTTCTTCCATTTTGTGCCTACTGAACACAGCCCAGTATCCTGTAGTTCAAAGGTCAAAGTAATTGTTACGTTGTAGGAATTGGTGTGGTTTTCTGAGAGCGGTCAGTGTGAAATGGGGAGTAGGAGGGAATCAATCCAAAGCTTTAGGTGTTTTATGTAGCCTATCTTTTCTGCCGTCCTTCCATAGAGAACACCTTACAGACACTGTGATAGTACGTAAGGACAATAAATCAATCGGACGTTGGTAACCATGAACCTAGCTCTGGCTTATATAAACACAATAACATTCAAGTCTTTAAAAAAATGTTACATGGAAATATTCTAGTTTAGTCCAAGTTTAGCAATTTCTATGTTCAAATATCCTGCACGTGGATTTCGATTTTAGGTTATCACAGTATTTGCACGGTCTAGTCTAGTTCTTTTGTTGGTGGCTCCATCAGCGGCAACGCTACGTTGAAGCCTGTGTTTTCTTCATTTGAATAGCAGCTAACTACAGAAACTGTGCCGCGGTCGTTGGTAATGCAAGGTAATTGGGAGCGCTTTCCTTTTCACTGTACCAGACCGGTTTGTCAAAAAACGCAGGGTCCTGCTTTACAAACACAACGGCTAGAAAGAAACCAGGAAACCGAGCCAAATCAAGTCGACTTGTTTTTGTCCGTGTATTTACTAGACCTAAAGAACGGAATCTATTTGAGGAGAAAATGACTGTGTTCTGTATAGATGACTAAATACAGCAGAGTTTGGGTACACTCTAGATGGCCAGTTCCATGTCAGTGTTTTGGGCTGCTTGGGGCCGGGGTGTTCGCTCTTGATTAGAAACGTGACCTTGTTTTTGTGTGTTTTTTTTCTCCTATTGCTCCCCTCTTTGGCAGTCTAGCGGGCGGTAGGCGAGGGGTGGGTTGGGCGGCGGGATGGGCCGTGGGGGATGGGGTACGGAGCAGGAGCACTGTGTGTGTGTGGGCGTTTTCTAACTTATCCCAGAATTACTTTCTCCCTTCCTAGGCTGACAGTGGCTCTCTAGTCTCTCACCACTGACTCTATAGACTAGTCTCTCACCACTGACTCTATAGACTAGTCTTTCACCACTGACTCTATAGACTAGTTTCTCGCCACTGACTCTATAGACTAGTCTCGCATCACCCCACTGACTCTATAGACTAGTCTCTCACCCCACTGACTCTATAGACTAGTCTCTCACCACTGACTCTATAGACTAGTCTCTCATCACCCCACTGACTCTATAGACTAGTCTCTCACCACTGACTCTATAGACTAGTCTCTCACCACTGACTCTATAGACTGGTCTCTCATCACCCCACTGACTCTATAGACTGGTCTCTCACCACTGACTCTATAGACTAGTCTCTCACCACTGACTCTATAGACTAGTCTCTCACCACTGACTCTATAGACTAGTCTCTCACCACTGACTCTATAGACTAGTCTCTCATCACCCCACTGACTCTATAGACTAGCCTCTCATCACCCCCCTGACTCTATAGACTGGTCTCTCACCACTGACTCTATAGACTAGTTTCTCACCACCCCACTGACTCTATAGACTAGACTCTCATCACCCCACTGACTCTATAGACTAGACTCTCATCACCCCACTGACTCTATAGACTAGTCTCTCATCACCCCACTGACTCTATAGACTAGTCTCTCATCACCCCACTGACTCTATAGACTGGTCTCTCACCACTGACTCTATAGACTAGTTTCTCACCACCCCACTGACTCTATAGACTAGACTCTCATCACCCCACTGACTCTATAGACTAGACTCTCATCACCCCACTGACTCTATAGACTAGTCTCTCACCACTGACTCTACAGACTAGTCTCTCATCACTGACTCTATAGACTAGTCTCTCATCACCCCACTGACTCTACAGACTAGTCTCTCATCACTGACTCTATAGACTAGTCTCTCACCACTGACTCTATAGACTAGTCTCTCACCACTGACTCTATAGACTAGTCTCTCATCACCCCACTGACTCTATAGACTAGTCTCTCACCACTGACTCTATAGACTAGTCTCACCGCCGGCCCCACTGATTGGTATGGTTTTGCACCTTTGTTGCGTTAGTGAAATTAATCGTCACACATACAACAGCCCTGACTCACTTATGAAAATACACACACACACACACACACACACTCAGCTGTGCGTACACACAAAAACAAGTGCATTTTGGAAGCACAGTTCATATACTGATGCTTTGATAGGTTTGGCACCTACTCACAAACACCTTCCCCAATGCTGATAGAGGTTGATCCCAGGTGGTCCAATTCACTTAATTGGCAGACGCAGATAAACCCCACAAAAGTACCATGGTTATAATATAAATATTCTGTCATTTTAATTCCATATACAGTACTTTTCTCTGTTGTGTTTTAAAATCATTGTGAGATGCCAAGTCGTATCTGTCAGCCAAGATAGAATCTAATGGACTTTTCCAGGTTCGGCCTGGCGGTGTAGTGGTGCCATCCTCTCCACATGGAATATATTAGGTTTCTGTTTCTTATCATAATGAATGGGACCCGTCCAGCAATTGCCTATTCAAACACTAAAGGAGACGTTCAATAATTACGTATTCAGAATAGGTTGTCCCAACCATGCCAGTGCGTAAGCAAAGCATATCCAATGCAGTTTTAAGTCACTGTCTGAGTGCTGTGCTTGTAATGATTAGACATGAGCTTTTCAAAGACAGTCTGTCTGACTTGTCACCTTGGATAAGATAAACACAGAAATTAGATTGACTGATGAGAGGTGGTAATTGCGATCAATAACCAAATAATAATAATGAGAATACACACTAGGGTCGTCCCTGACAACAACAAAAATCTTGGTTGACCGAAAGTCGTCTGTTCTTCCAACCAATCAAACTTTTTAACCGTGTATTTTTTGATTTACAGTTGAAGTTGGAAGTTTACATACACTGAGGTTGGAGTCATTAAAAGTTGTTTTTCAACCACTCCACAAATTTCTTGTTAACAAACTATAGTTTTGGAAAGTCATTTAGGACGTCTACTTTGTGCATGACACAAGTAATTTTTCCAACAATTGTTTACAGACAGATTATTTCACTTATAATTCACTGTATCTCAATTTCAGTGGGTCAGAAGTTTGCATACACTAAGTTGACTGTGCCTTTTAAACAGCTTGGAAAATTCCTGAAAATTATGTCATGGCTTTAGAAGCTTCTGATAGGCTAATTGACATCATTTGAGTCAATTGGAGGTGTACCTGTGGATGTATTTCAAGGCCTACCTTCAAACTCAGTGCCTCTTTTCTTGACATCATGGGAACATCAAAAGAAATCAGCTGCTTCATCCTTGGGAGAAATGTCCAAACGCCTGAAGGTACCACGCTCATCTGTACAAATAATAGTGCGCAAGTATAAACCCCATGGGATCACGCAGCCATCATACCACTCAGGAAGGAGACATGTTCTGCCTCCTAGAGATGAACGTACTTTGGTGCAAAAAGTGCAAATCAGTCCCAGAACAACAGCAAAGGACCTTGTGAAGATGCTGGAGGAACAGGTACAAAAATATCTGTTTCCATAGTAAAACAAGTCCTATATTGACATAACCTGAAAGGCCGCTCAGCAAGGATGAAGCCACTGCTCCAAAACCGCCATAAAAAAAGCCAGACTATGGTTTTCAACTGCACATGGGAACAAAGATCATACTTTTTGGAGAAATGTCCTTTGGTCTGATGAAACAAAAATAGAACTGTTTGGCCATAATGACCATTGTTATGTTTGGAGGATAAAGGGGGAGGCTTGCAAGCAGAAGAACACCATCCCAACCGCGAAGCACGGGGGTGGCAGCATCATGTTGTGGGGGTGCTTTGCTGCAGGAGGAACTGGTGCACTTCACAAAATAGATGGCATCATGAGGTAGGACACTTATATGGATATATTGAAGCAACATCTCAAGACATCAGTCAGGAAGATTAAGCTTGGTCGCAAATGGGTCTTCCAAATGGACAATGACCCCAAGCATACTTCCAAAGTCGTGGCAAAATGGCTTAAAGACAACAAAGTCAAGGTATTTGAGTGGCCATCACAAAGCCCTGACCTCAATCCCATAGAAAATTTGTGGGCAGAACTGAAAAAGTGTGTGCGAGCAAGGAGGCCTACAAACCCGACTCAGTTACACCAGCTCTGTCAGGAGGAATGGGCCAAAATTCACCCAACTTATTGTGGAAAGCCTGTGGAAGGCTACCCGAAACGTTTGACCCAAGTTAAACAATTTAAAGGCAATGCTACTAAATACAAATTGAGTGTATGTAAACTTCTGACTCACTGGGAATGTGATGAAATAAATAAAAGCTAAAATAAATAATTCTCTCTACTATTATTCTGACATTTCATATTCTTAAAATAAAGTGATGATCCTGACTGACCTAAGACAGGGAATTTTTACTAGGATTAAATGTCAGGGATTGTGTAAAACTGAGTTTAAATGACTCGAGCCAGAGATCTAGATAACCAGGAAAGGAAAGAAAATATATCCTGAAGTTGCCGGTAAAAAAATAAATAAACGAGTCGTCATCAACCCTTCTCATGTGGAATGCCAATTTATCTTACCATTTCTACTGATCTGCGTAACAGTTATGGTTTTCATATATACATTTTTGCAGAACAGTTTCATTTATGATAACTTCTTCATATCTCAAAATCATTGTCATGTGGTTAATCGCAATTCTATCTAAATGAAAAATGATAAACTAAAAAAGTAATTTCTATTGCTAATTATATAAAAATAGCCTACATAAAGGCAACAAATAAAAACATTGCAGCCTGCAGGTAGAAAACATCCAGATTTTTATATATATATCCTATAAATCACATTGGCTACACATGTCCTGTCTGCAACCAACTTGAAACATTGTATCAACTATTAACTTGGGTCTGGCCTGAAGCTTGAGCTAGCTAACCTGCAACATTGTATAAAATACTCTGGGCCCTCAGAGTTTCTCCACACCAGTGAGCTCAGGACAGACACAGCTGTAGGCTATTTGCATAAGAAGCAGTGTTTGACTTGGGCAGGAGCTCACCAGAGCTGAGTACCGACACCTCACATGTTCTACTGCTTGAGCTCCTGTTCCTCTTTATAGAATAGTAGCTCGGAAGTGTTGAGGAGCTCCTGCACCTAAATATAAACAGTACCAGAACCTAGTGGTTATTGAAAGGGAGAGGCCTGGAAAGATTGTTCAAGTACATGGAGGAACTATTGTCATTCTCAATGGATGTTAAAACCGACTTTGTTTGAGGTGAAGAAAACAATTATTTGAGAATCTCCACAGCTCATTAGTGGTTGTGTGTTAAGCCAATCAGAAATACTATCAGATCCCCAAATGGCCACATTAATATACCTACTTTTGCGTTCAGGCTGTTTCTGATGGTATTAGATGGCTATTTCCATGTGTATTCAGTTGTGCGTCCTTACTCAGCATCGACAGGAGCGCTCCAAACAAAACAATGACTAAATTGACAACTCGTAAATAGAATGAAATAAAACAAAACTTGTTTCTCACAAGTGTTGCAGCATAGGTTGTGCGCTCTGCAAACAAAATGTATACTCCGACAATGAGAACGGTAAAAGACTGGAATAATATGTTGAATGCATTAACAGAAATTACCATAACAAAACAAACATTGTTGATCAGGAATTAACGGTAAATTTACAACTGGTGATGTATGTAAAGTGGAGGAATTGATAGACACTAACAATCAAATGCAAACAATTCACACAATGAAGTTATGAAACAAGGAATGTGCAAAAATTGGCCGAAGAGAGCACATTCTAGAGAAGTGCGTTGTGCATCTGGGTAATGCATGGTTAATCTGATGTCTGCATTGGCCGTGCAGCATTTATGGTGATAAGCCTCAGCAGAAATCAGGGCATTCATACTTCTTGTGCTTCGCTGAGCAGTGCAAAGCTGAAGTGAGTTTGTGTTTTCTACAGGATGTACCGCCCCCACCTACAGTCAACCAATCATGTCTATACAGAGCCCTCCGCATTGTTGTAACAGTTGGGAGGAGCATGGCGATGCGGTATGGAGCTCGATTTGGTCTCTGGAGGCACCGCAATTGCATCCCACCCTCCATATGGAGCCTCCGACCACATTTTCAGATCAAGCATAAATTGTCTTTTAGTCTAGGCCTCCGCAATGGATTAGTTCACTGAGATGGGCGCATATACACTGCTCAAAAAAATAAAGGGAACACTTAAACAACACAATGTAACTCCAAGTCAATCACACTTCTGTGAAATCAAACTGTCCACTTAGGAAGCAACACTGATTGACAATAAATTTCACATGCTGTTGTGCAAATGGAATAGACAAAAGGTGGAAATTATAGGCAATTAGCAAGACACCCCCCAAAACAGGAGTGATTCTGCAGGTGGTGACCACAGACCACTTCTCAGTTCCTATGCTTCCTGGCTGATGTTTTGGTCACTTTTGAATGCTGGCGGTGCTCTCACTCTAGTGGTAGCATGAGACGGAGTCTACAACCCACACAAGTGGCTCAGGTAGTGCAGTTCATCCAGGATGGCACATCAATGCGAACTGTGGCAAAAAGGTTTGCTGTGTCTGTCAGCGTAGTGTCCAGAGCATGCAGGCGCTACCAGGAGACAGGCCAGTACATCAGGAGACGTGGAGGAGGCCGTAGGAGGGCAACAACCCAGCAGCA
Source organism: Salvelinus fontinalis (assembly GCF_029448725.1). Lineage (NCBI taxonomy): Eukaryota > Metazoa > Chordata > Actinopteri > Salmoniformes > Salmonidae > Salvelinus > Salvelinus fontinalis. The sequence goes on along the minus strand of NC_074666.1, from coordinate 5,905,789 downwards.
GGACCGCTACCTCCGCCTTTGTGCAAGGAGGTGCACTGCCAGAGCCCTGCAAAATGACCTCCAGCAGGCCACAAATGTGGGCCTCCCACTCCTCTTTCTATTCTGGTTAGAGCCAGTTTGTGCTGTTCTGTGAAGGAAGTAGTACACAGCGTTGTACGAGATCTTCAGTTTCTTGGCAATTTCTCGCATGGAATAGCCTTTGTTCTGAGAAATGGACTGACGAGTTTCAGAAGAAAGGTCTTTGTTTCTGGCCATTTTGAGCCTGTAATCAAACCCACAAATGCTGATGCTCCAGATACTCAACTAGTCTAAAGAAGGCCTGTTTTATTGCTTCTTTATTCAGAACAAAAGTTTTCAGCTGTGCTAACATAATTGCAAAAGGGTTTTCTAATGATCAATTAGCCTTTTTAAAATGATAAACTTGGATTAGCTAACACAACGTGCCATTGGAACACAGGCGTGATGGTTGCTGATAATGGGCCTCTGTACGCCTATGTAGATATTCCATAAAAAATCTGCAGTTTCCAGCTACAATAGTTGTTTACAACATTAGCCATGTCTACTCTGTATTTCTGATCAATTTGATGTTATTTTAATGGAAAACAAATTGTTTTTCTTTCAAAAACAAGGACTAAGTGACCCCAAACTTTTGAACGGTAGTGTCTGTCTCTGTGTGTGTCTGTCTCTGTGTGTGTCTGTCTCTGTGTGTGTCTGTCTGTGTGTGTTTGTCTGTGTGTGTGTCTGTGTGTCTGTCTGTGTGTCTGAAGTTTTAGAACACCTACTCATTCCAGGGTTTTTCTTTTCTTTTTACTATTTTCTACATTGTAAATAATGATGAAGACATCCAAACTATGAAGTAACACATATGGAATCATATAGTAACCAAAAAAGTTTTAGACAAATCCAAATATATTTGAGATTCTTCAAATAGCCACCCTTTGCCTTGATGACAGCTTTGCACGCACTTGTCATTCTCTCAACCAGGTTCACCTGGACTGCTTTTCCAACAGTTTTGAAGGAGTTCCCACATATATGCTGAGCACTTGTTGGCTTCTTTTCCTTGACTCTGAGGTCTGACTCATCTCAAACCATCTCATATTTGGTTTGGGACTCAATGAAAACAACAGTAGCTGTAATAAATGTATACTGCATGATCTGATTTTTCACATAAGGATATATCAAGTTCTGATTATTACCCCTTTGTACACCAAGACCGACATTTTGCAAAAGCAAATGGCAGTGAGCCAACCAACCAAAACATTTCAAATAGACCGGGTGGAAGGGATATTATCCAATCAGCCAAAAATGTCATCATCTCTTGAACATTTCTAAACACCAAATTTGTAAAAACATTTACAGTGCATTCGGAAAGTATTCAGACCCCTTGACGTTTTCCACATTTTGTTACGTTACGGCCTTATTCTCAAATTGATTAAATTGTTTTCTCCCTCATCAATCTACACACAATACCCCATAATGACAAATCAAGAACAGGTTTTTAGAAATGTTTTACAAATTTGTAAAAGAAAACAAAAAAACATTTACATAAGTATTCAGACCCTTTACTCAGTACTTTTGTTGAAGCACCTTTGGAAGTGATTACAGCCTTGAGTCTTCTTTTACCCTATGAGCCTGGCACACCTGTATTTGGGGAATTTCTCCCATTCTTCTCTGCAGATCCTCTCAAGTTCTGTCAGGTTGGATGGGGAGCGTCGCTGCACAGTTATTTTCAGGTCTCTTCAGAGATGTTCGATCGGGTTTAAGTCCGGGCTCCGGCTAGGCCACTCAAGGACATTCAGAGACTTGTCCCTAAGCCACTCCTGCTTTGTCTTGGCTGTGTGCTTAGGGTCATTGTCCTGTTGAGGCTAAGGTGTACCTTCCAATCTGAGGTCCTGAGCGCTCTGGATCAGGTTTTCATCAAGGATCTCTCTGTACTTTGCTCCGTTCATCTTTCCCTCGATCCTGACTAGTCTCTCAGTCCTTGCCACTGAAAAACATCCCCACAGCATGATGCTGCCACCACTGTGCTTCACCGTAGGGATGGTGCCAGGTTTCCTCCAGACGTGACGCTTGGCATTCAGGCCAAAGAGTTCAATCTTGGTTTTTCTCATGGTCTGAGAGTCTTTTAGTTACCTTTTGGCAAACTCCAAGCATGTGCCTTTTACTGAAGAGTGGCTTCCGTCTGACCACTCTACCGTAAAGGCCTGATTGGTGGAGTGTTGCAGAGACTGTTGTCCTTCTGGATGATCCACCCATCTCCACAGAGGAACTCTGGAGCTCTGTCAGTGACCATCGGGTTCTTGGTCACCTCCCTGACCATGGCCCTTCTCCCCCGATTGCTCAGTTTGGCCGGGCGGCCAGCTCTAGGAAGAGTCTTGGTGGTTCTAAACTTCTCCCATTTAAGAATGGTGGAGGCCACTGTGTTCTTGGGGACCTTCAATGCTGCAGAAATGTTTTGGTACTGTTCCTGTTTTTGCTTTGTCATTATGGGATATTGTGTGTGTAGATTTTATTATTTATAATTAATCCATTTTAGAATAAGGCTGTAACAAAATGTGGAAAAAGTCAAGGGGCCTGAGTACTTTCCGAATGCACTGTAGAAAACATTCAATATCATGTACTAACTGCACCAGTGTGTTTTTTAGTATTTTTCTTGTTGTAACCTTAGGAGCCTATAAAACGTCTTGATAGAAAGTGGATTGCTTAGTTCATGGCTGCAGAGGGATATTATGTGAATAGTCATTGACCCTCCGATGAAAGGTCTAATGCAGATAATGTACACTGTGTTATAGCATTTCATGCATATCATAATTGCCCCTTTCCCAACACAATAGATGAATTCAAGTCAGTGTGCCACAGCCTGCCTAGTGTCCTTTTGTCCAGGATGGTTACCATAGAAATATAATTACTAAAACGGACATTCCATTCAAGTTGATGTTCTGTGATGGGTAGTAATTATATTTCTATACTATGCTGTCAACGCCACACGGGCAGACAGACACACACATAAACACGGGGGGGAGGGGGTCCTTTATTGGTTGTCATAGTGACTTAACCCCCCCCCCCCCCCCTCCTTTCTAAGATTGTATGTATTTATTGGAGGAAAACATGCAGTGGAAGGCAGAGATTTGTGTTCATTTGTTGTGCTGACTTCAGGAAGGGATGTCTGGTTCTGGGGAGACAAATTCAAATGTACAGCATATTCCCCGATTCACAATGGTCTTATTTCTTATTGGAATATTCTTGTTCTCATTGTCACAACTAAGATGCATTATTTCCCATTATTTCATTATGAGAGATGCTGCCCCTACTGTAAAATGATTCCCTAGCCTTAGCCCCCTGGTCGCATAACAACTAGGACATTTGGCCCATGGACAGAGCAGATAGAAACCTGTCTGGTAAAGGTGGTGCAGAGCTGTTGATTGAGTCTGGAGGTGCAGTAGTTCTTCTTTGTTCAGGTCTTTTATAGGTTTTGATTCTGAATGGTGCTGAGCATCAACACATTGTCCTTCCTCAGCCTTCTGCAGAATTCTGTCTTTTTGCCGTGCTCTTTGTTTGCCCTTGACAACCAGCTTGTGCTCGGCACACGCTTCCGACGACGAGTCAGTGACGCTATGCTGATTATTTAATATCGCACAAATGTCGGCCAGTACACCCCCCCCCCACCCCCAAAAAATACCCAAAACAAGACCAACATGTCTGCCTTTCCAGATCAATTTGTGTGTATTTTTCAGATGCAAGAGGGCCAGATGCTGTTTGACTATCCCAAAGCTGTTTTACCCTTCTCAAGAGGAAAAACCCCAAAACAAAAATAGCTGCCTATCTGACAGATCGATTTGTGTCTTTTATTTTTCAGATGGAAGATGGCCACACACTGTATGACTACAACGTGGGTCTGAACGATATCGTCCAGCTGCTTATCCGTTCCCAAGCGGGGGACGCTACAGACAGTCCTCTCATCTCTCCCTCCGTCATCTCCCCTGTCGTCAGCCCCAAGGAGTGTGACACAATGCCCCCCACCACTCCCAACACTACGACTGGTGCAGCTACCACCCCCTCTAAACCTACCACCGTGGCCCCAACACTTACCCCCAAACCCACCACAGTCAACAACAACACAACCACCACTGGCAACACCAGTACTACCACCAACACCAGTACTACCACCAACACCAGTACAACTACCAGTAAGAAAACGATTAACACCAGCGATCCCAATAACAATGCAGACGAGTCTTCTTCGGATCCACCGGCACGGCTGGAGAAACACCACAACCAGACATCAACCTCTGCACGTCCCTTCCTCATAGACGCGGGAATTGGGGTGTTCAAGGTAAAAGAGAAATAACTTGCTGGACTGTGGTACAATTTTATCTCAGGTTGATTCATTTGTGGTTTGTGTGCGAAAGGCTGTGGGATTATATGCTATAGAATATAATTAAGCAAAAAGGCCCGGGGGGGGGGGGGGGGGGGGGGGGGTTTGGACACAATGTGTCGTGCCTGGATAGAGCCCTTTGCTGTAGTATATTGGTCAAACCCCTGAGGTGCCTTATTGCTATTATAAACTGATTACCAACGTAAAAATTGTCATACCGTTGGAATACGGTTTGATATACCACGGCTTTCAGCCAATCAGCATTCAGGGCTCGAAACACACAGTTTATAAAGTGTGATTTACCGCAACTTTCAGCCAATCAGGAGCCAAACTACCTAGTTTATAATATAGAACAGGGGATCCCAAACCTTTTTTGCTCAGGCCCCCCTTCCAGCATTGGGGAACATCCCGCTCTCCCCCTGCACATGCCATGTCTTTTTCTATGGGCACAAGCACTGTTCATGACACAAACTGTTCACACCCCTCTTGTTAGTTGGGGAAACATTTGACAGGTTTAAAGCTTATTTTTTTGCAATTCCATACATTTTGCCATGTCTAATGTGTATTCATGTGATATTTGAGTGACTCAAACATTACAACAAAATCTATGGGCTAAAAAAACGTTAGCTGACATGTGCTAGTTGATCTGGACAAGTTATAGATGCCTATAAGAGGAACTGTTATAAGTTATAGATATGACAAGAGGAACTGATGATCCACTACCCAATTTCGAAATTACACCTTGTGCATTCTACTATTACAACTTTCAATAGTAAGTTGAAAGCCGGACTGAGTTCCTTAAAGTTTTTGGGGGTAGACCCCGCGCCTCCCCTGCTAATCCCTCACACCCCACCGTTTGGGAACCACTGATGTAGAATAATATTCTGTTAATTTAGTAATGGATGAGAACCAGCTGAGTGACACCCAACAGTATGCTTGTGTCTGGAAGTGTTTCACGCCTGCCTTTCTGCATTCACAACTCTACTATAGCTCAGCTGGTTAGAGAGAGAGAGCATTCACAACTCTACTATAACTCAGCTGGTTAGAGAGAGAGAGCATTCACAACTCTACTATAACTCAGCTGGTTAGAGAGAGAGAGCATTCACAACTCTACTATAACTCAGCTGGTTAGAGAGAAAGAGCATTCACAACTCTACTATAACTCAGCTGGTTAGAGAGAGAGCATTCACAACTCTACTATAGCTCAGCTGGTTAGAGAGAGAGAGCATTCACAACTCTACTATAACTCAGCTGGTTAGAGAGAGAGAGCATTCACAACTCTACTATAGCTCAGCTGGTTAGAGAGAGAGAGCATTCACAACTCTACTATAGCTCAGTTGGTTAGAGAGAGAGAGAGAGCATTCACAACTCTACTATAACTCAGCTGGTTAGAGAGAGAGCATTCACAACTCTACTATAACTCAGCTGGTTAGAGAGAGAGAGCATTCACAACTCTACTATAGCTCAGCTGGTTAGAGAGAGAGCATTCACAACTCTACTATAACTCAGCTGGTTAGAGAGAGAGAGCATTCACAACTCTACTATAACTCAGCTGGTTAGAGAGAGAGAGCATTCACAACTCTACTATAACTCAGCTGGTTAGAGAGAGAGCATTCACAACTCTACTATAACTCAGCTGGTTAGAGAGAGAGAGCATTCACAACTCTACTATAGCTCAGCTGGTTAGAGAGAGAGAGCATTCACAACTCTGCTATAACTCAGCTGGTTAGAGAGAGAGCATTCACAACTCTACTATAGCTCAGCTGGTTAGAGAGAGAGAGCATTCACAACTCTACTATAACTCAGCTGGTTAGAGAGAGCGCATTCACAACTCTACTATAACTCAGCTGGTTAGAGAGAGAGCATTCACAACTCTACTATAGCTCAGCTGGTTAGAGAGAGAGAGCATTCACAACTCTACTATAACTCAGCTGGTTAGAGAGAGAGCATTCACAACTCTATAACTCAGCTGGTTAGAGAGAGAGCATTCACAACTCTACTATAGCTCAGTTGGTTAGAGAGAGAGAGAGAGAGAGAGCATTCACAACTCTACTATAGCTCAGCTGGTTAGAGAGAGAGAGCATTCACAACTCTACTATAGCTCAGCTGGTTAGAGAGAGAGAGCATTCACAACTCTACTATAGCTCAGCTGGTTAGAGAGAGAGCATTCACAACTCTACTATAACTCAGCTGGTTAGAGAAAGAGAGCATTCACAACTCTACTATATCTCAGTTGGTTAGAGAGAGAGAGCATTCACAACTCTACTATAGCTCAGCTGGTTAGAGAGCATTCACAACTCTACTATAACTCAGCTGGTTAGAGAGAGCATTCACAACTCTGCTATAACTCAGCTGGTTAGAGAGAGAGAGAGAGAGAGAGCATTCACAACTCTACTATAGCTCAGCTGGTTAGAGAGAGAGAGCATTCACAACTCTACTATAACTCAGCTGGTTAGAGAGAGAGAGAGAGAGCATTCACAACTCTACTACAGCTCAGCTGGTTAGAGAGAGAGCATTCACAACTCTACTATAGCTCAGCTGGTTAGAGAGAGCATTCACAAGTCTACTATAACTCAGCTGGTTAGAGAGAGCATTCAAAAGTCTACTATAACTCAGCTGGTTAGAGAGAGAGCATTCACAACTCTACTATAACTCAGCTGGTTAGAGAGAGAGAGCATTCGAAACTCTACTATAACTCAGCTGGTTAGAGAGAGAGAGAGCATTCACAACTCTACTATAGCTCAGCTGGTTAGAGAGCATTCACAACTCTACTATAACTCAGCTGGTTAGAGAGAGAGAGAGCATTCACAACTCTGCTATAACTCAGCTGGTTAGAGAGAGAGCATTCACAACTCTACTATAGCTCAGCTGGTTAGAGAGAGCATTCACAACTCTATTATAGCTCAGCTGGTTAGAGAGAGCATTCACAACTCTACTATAACTCAGCTGGTTAGAGAGAGAGCATTCACAACTCTACTATAACTCAGCTGGTTAGAGAGAGAGAGCATTCACAACTCTACTATAACTCAGCTGGTTAGAGAGAGAGCATTCACAACTCTACTATAACTCAGCTGATTAGAGAGAGAGCATTCACAACTCTACTATAACTCAGCTGGTTAGAGAGAGAGCATTCACAACTCTGCTATAGCTCAGCTGGTTAGAGAGAGAGAGCATTCACAACTCTACTATAGCTCAGCTGGTTAGAGAGAGAGCATTCACAACTCTACTATAACTCAGCTGGTTAGAGAGAGAGAGAGCATTCACAACTCTGCTATAACTCAGCTGGTTAGAGAGAGAGCATTCACAACTCTACTATAGCTCAGCTGGTTAGAGAGAGAGAGCATTCACAACTCTACTATAGCTCAGCTGGTTAGAGAGAGAGAGAGAGAGAGAGCATTCACAACTCTACTATAGCTCAGCTGGTTAGAGAGAGAGAGCATTCACAACTCTACTATAACTCAGCTGGTTAGAGAGAGAGAGAGAGCATTCACAACTCTACTATAACTCAGCTGGTTATAGAGAGAGCATTCACAACTCTACTATAACTCAGCTGGTTAGAGAGAGAGAGCATTCACAACTCTACTATAGCTCAGCTGGTTAGAGAGAGAGAGCATTCACAACTCTGCTATAACTCAGCTGGTTAGAGAGAGAGCATTCACAACTCTACTATAGCTCAGCTGGTTAGAGAGAGAGAGCATTCACAACTCTACTATAACTCAGCTGGTTAGAGAGAGCGCATTCACAACTCTACTATAACTCAGCTGGTTAGAGAGAGAGCATTCACAACTCTACTATAGCTCAGCTGGTTAGAGAGAGAGAGCATTCACAACTCTACTATAACTCAGCTGGTTAGAGAGAGAGCATTCACAACTCTATAACTCAGCTGGTTAGAGAGAGAGCATTCACAACTCTACAATAGCTCAGTTGGTTAGAGAGAGAGAGCATTCACAACTCTACTATTGCTCAGCTGGTTAGAGAGAGAGCATTCACAACTCTACTATAACTCAGCTGGTTAGAGAGAGAGCATTCACAACTCTACTATAACTCAGCTGGTTAGAGAGAGAGAGAGCATTCACAACTCTACTATAACTCAGCTGGTTAGAGAAAGAGAGCATTCACAACTCTACTATATCTCAGTTGGTTAGAGAGAGAGAGCATTCACAACTCTACTATAGCTCAGCTGGTTAGAGAGAGACCATTCACAACTCTACTATAACTCAGCTGGTTAGAGAGAGCATTCACAACTCTGCTATAACTCAGCTGGTTAGAGAGAGAGAGAGAGAGAGAGCATTCACAACTCTACTATAGCTCAGCTGGTTAGAGAGAGAGAGCATTCACAACTCTACTATAACTCAGCTGGTTAGAGAGAGAGAGAGAGAGCATTCACAACTCTACTACAGCTCAGCTGGTTAGAGAGAGAGCATTCACAACTCTACTATAGCTCAGCTGGTTAGAGAGAGCATTCACAAGTCTACTATAACTCAGCTGGTTAGAGAGAGCATTCAAAAGTCTACTATAACTCAGCTGGTTAGAGAGAGAGCATTCACAACTCTACTATAACTCAGCTGGTTAGAGAGAGAGAGCATTCGAAACTCTACTATAACTCAGCTGGTTAGAGAGAGAGAGAGCATTCACAACTCTACTATAGCTCAGCTGGTTAGAGAGCATTCACAACTCTACTATAACTCAGCTGGTTAGAGAGAGAGAGAGCATTCACAACTCTGCTATAACTCAGCTGGTTAGAGAGAGAGCATTCACAACTCTACTATAGCTCAGCTGGTTAGAGAGAGCATTCACAACTCTACTATAACTCAGCTGGTTAGAGAGAGAGAGCATTCACAACTCTACTATAACTCAGCTGGTTAGAGAGAGAGCATTCACAACTCTACTATAACTCAGCTGATTAGAGAGAGAGCATTCACAACTCTACTATAACTCAGCTGGTTAGAGAGAGAGCATTCACAACTCTGCTATAGCTCAGCTGGTTAGAGAGAGAGAGCATTCACAACTCTACTATAACTCAGCTGGTTAGAGAGAGAGAGAGCATTCACAACTCTACTATAGCTCAGCTGGTTAGAGAGAGAGAGAGCATTCACAACTCTACTATAGCTCAGCTGGTTAGAGAGAGAGCATTCACAACTCTACTATAACTCAGCTGGTTAGAGAGAGAGAGAGCATTCACAACTCTACTATAACTCAGCTGGTTAGAGAGAGAGCATTCACAACTCTGCTATAACTCAGCTGGTTAGAGAGAGAGCATTCACAACTCTACTATAGCTCAGCTGGTTAGAGAGAGAGAGCATTCACAACTCTACTATAGCTCAGCTGGTTAGAGAGAGAGAGAGAGAGAGAGCATTCACAACTCTACTATAGCTCAGCTGGTTAGAGAGAGAGAGCATTCACAACTCTACTATAACTCAGCTGGTTAGAGAGAGAGAGAGAGCATTCACAACTCTACTATAACTCAGCTGGTTATAGAGAGAGCATTCACAACTCTACTATAACTCAGCTGGTTAGAGAGAGAGAGAGAGCATTCACAACTCTACTATAACTCAGCTGGTTATAGAGAGAGCATTCACAACTCTACTATAGCTCAGCTGGTTAGAGAGAGAGAGCATTCACAACTCTACTATAACTCAGCTGGTTAGAGAGAGAGTATTCACAACTCTACTATAACTCAGCTGGTTAGAGAGAGAGCATTCACAACTCTACTATAACTCAGCTGGTTAGAGAGCATTCAGAACTCTACTATAGCTCAGCTGGTTAGAGAGAGCATTCACAACTCTACTATAACTCAGCTGGTTAGAGAGAGAGCATTCACAACTCTACTATAACTCAGCTGGTTAGAGAGCATTCAGAACTCTACTATAACTCAGCTGGTTAGAGAGAGAGCATTCACAACTCTACTATAACTCAGCTGGTTAGAGAGAGCATTCACAACTCTACTATAACTCAGCTGGTTAGAGAGAGAGAGCATTCACAACTCTACTATAGCTCAGCTGGTTAGAGAGAGCATTCACAACTCTACTATAACTCAGCTGGTTAGAGAGAGAGAGAATTTACAACTCTACTATAACTCAGCTGGTTAGAGAGAGAGCATTTACAACTCTACTGTAACTCAGCTGGTTAGAGAGAGAGAGCATTCACAACTCTACTATAGCTCAGCTGGTTAGAGAGAGAGCATTCACAACTCTACTATAGCTCAGCTGGTTAGAGAGAGAGAGCATTCACAACTCTACTATAACTTGGCTGGTTAGATAGAGAGAGCATTCACAACTCTACTATAACTCGGCTGGTTAGAGAGAGAGAGCAATCACAACTCTACTATAACTCAGCTGGTTAGAGAGAGAGCATTCACAACTCTACTATAACTCAGCTGGTTAGAGAGAGAGCATTCACAACTCTACTATAACTCGGCTGGTTAGAGAGAGAGAGCATTCACAACTCTGCTATAGCTCAGCTGGTTAGAGAGAGAGAGCATTCACAACTCTACTATAACTTGGCTGGTTAGAGAGAGAGAGCATTCACAACTCTGCTATAGCTCAGCTGGTGAGAGAGAGAGAGCATTCACAACTCTACTATAACTCAGCTGGTTAGAGAGAGAGCATTCACAACTCTACTATAACTCAGCTGGTTAGAGAGAGAGCATTCACAACTCTACTATAACTCGGCTGGTTAGAGAGAGAGAGCATTCACAACTCTGCTATAGCTCAGCTGGTGAGAGAGAGAGAGCATTCACAACTCTACTATAACTCAGCTGGTTAGAGAGAGAGAGAGCATTCACAACTCTACTATAGCTCAGCTGGTTAGAGAGAGAGCATTCACAACTTTACTATAGCTCAGCTGGTTAGAGAGAGCATTCACAACTCTACTATAACTCAGCTGGTTAGAGAGAGAGAGCATTCACAACTCTACTATAACTCAGCTGTTTATAGAGAGAGAGAGCATTCACAACTCTACTATAACTCAGCTGGTTAGAGAGAGAGAGCAATCACAACTCTACTATAACTCAGCTGGTTAGAGAGAGAGCATTCACAACTCTACTATAACTCAGCTGGTTAGAGAGAGAGCATTCACAACTCTACTATAACTCGGCTGGTTAGAGAGAGAGAGCATTCACAACTCTGCTATAGCTCAGCTGGTGAGAGAGAGAGAGCATTCACAACTCTACTATAACTCAGCTGGTTATAGAGAGAGAGAGCATTCACAACTCTACTATAGCTCAGCTGGTTAGAGAGAGAGCATTCACAACTTTACTATAGCTCAGCTGGTTAGAGAGAGCATTCACAACTCTACTATAACTCAGCTGGTTAGAGAGAGAGAGCATTCACAACTCTACTATAACTCAGCTGTTTATAGAGAGAGAGAGCATTCACAACTCTACTATAACTCAGCTGGTTAGAGAGAGAGAGAGCATTCACAACTCTACTATAACTCAGCTGGTTAGAGAGAGCATTCACAACTCTACTATAGCTCAGCTGGTTAGAGAGAGAGAGCATTCACAACTCTACTATAACTCAGCTGGTTAGAGAGAGAGAGCATTCACAACTCTACTATAGCTCAGCTGGTTAGAGAGAGAGAGCATTCACAACTCTACTATAACTCAGCTGGTTAGAGAGAGAGAGAGCATTCACAACTCTACTATAACTCAGCTGGTTAGAGAGAGAGAGAGCATTCACAACTCTACTATAACTCAGCTGGTTAGAGAGAGAGAGCATTCACAACTCTACTATAACTCAGCTGGTTAGAGAGAGAGCATTCACAACTCTACTATAACTCAGCTGGTTAGAGAGCATTCAGAACTCTACTATAGCTCAGCTGGTTAGAGAGAGCATTCACAACTCTACTATAGCTCAACTGGTTAGAGAGAGCATTCACAACTCTACTATAGCTCAGCTGGTTAGAGAGAGAGAGCATTCACAACTCTACTATAACTCAGCTGGTTAGAGAGAGAGAGCATTCACAACTCTACTATAACTCAGCTGGTTAGAGAGAGAGCATTCACAACTCTACTATAACTCAGCTGGTTAGAGAGAGCATTCACAACTCTACTATAACTCAGCTGGTTAGAGAGAGAGAGAGCATTCACAACTCTACTATAACTCAGCTGGTTAGAGAGAGAGAGCATTCACAACTCTACTATAGCTCAGCTGATTAGAGAGAGAGCATTCACAACTCTACTATAACTCGGCTGGTTAGAGAGAGAGAGAGCATTCACAACTCTACTATAGCTCAGCTGGTTAGAGAGAGAGAGCATTCACAACTCTACTATAACTCAGCTGGTTAGAGAGAGAGAGCATTCACAACTCTACTATAACTCAGCTGGTTAGAGAGAGAGAGCATTCACAACTCTACTATAACTCGGCTGGTTAGAGAGAGAGAGCATTCACAACTCTACTATAACTCGGCTGGTTAGAGAGAGAGAGCATTCACAACTCTACTATAACTCGGCTGGTTAGAGAGAGAGAGCATTCACAACTCTACTATAACTCGGCTGGTTAGAGAGAGAGAGAGCATTCACAACTCTGCTATAGCTCAGCTGGTTAGAGAGAAAGATCATTCCCAACTCTACTATACCTCAGCTGGTTAGAGAGAGAGCATTCACAACTCTACTATAACTCAGCTGGTTAGAGAGATAGAGAGCATTCACAACTCTACTATAACTCAGCTGGTTAGAGAGAGAGAGAGAGAGCATTCACAACTCTACTACAGCTCAGCTGGTTAGAGAGAGAGAGCATTCACAACTCTACTATAGCTCAGCTGGTTAGAGAGAGAGAGCATTCACAACTCTACTATAGCTCAGCTGGTTAGAGAGAGAGCATTCACAACTCTACTATAGCTCAGCTGGTTAGAGAGAGAGAGAGCATTCACAACTCTACTATAGCTCAGCTGGTTAGAGAGAGAGAGAGAGAGCATTCACAACTCTACTATAACTCAGCTGGTTAGAGAGAGAGAGAGAGAGCATTCACAACTCTACTATAACTCAGCTGGTTAGAGAGAGAGCATTCACAACTCTACTATAACTCAGCTGGTTAGAGAAAGAGAGAGCATTCACAACTCTACTATAACTCAGCTGGTTAGAGAGCATTCACAACTCTACTAACTCAGCTGGTTAGTGAGCATTCAGAACTCTACTATAGCTCAGCTGGTTAGAGAGAGAGCATTCACAACTCTACTATAGCTCAGCTGGTTAGAGAGAGAGAGCATTCACAACTCTACTATAGCTCAGCTGGTTAGAGAGAGAGAGCATTCACAACTCTACTATAACTCAGCTGGTTAGAGAGAGAGAGCATTCACAACTCTACTATAACTCAGCTGGTTAGAGAGAGAGAGCATTCACAACTCTACTATAACTCAGCTGGTTAGAGAGAGAGAGCATTCACAACTCTACTATAACTCAGCTGGTTAGAGAGAGAGAGAGCATTCACAACTCTACTATAACTCGGCTGGTGAGAGAGAGAGCATTCACAACTCTACTATAACTCAGCTGGTTAGAGAGAGCATTCACAACTCTACTATAACTCAGCTGGTTAGAGAGAGCATTCACAACTCTACTATAACTCAGCTGGTTAGAGAGAGAGCATTCACAACTCTGCTATAACTCAGCTGGTTAGAGAGAGAGCAATCACAACTCTACTATAACTCGGCTGGTTAGAGAGAGAGAGCATTCACAACTCTACTATAACTCGGCTGGTTAGAGAGAGAGAGCATTCACAACTCTACTATAACTCGGCTGGTTAGAGAGAGAGAGCATTCACAACTCTACTATAACTCGGCTGGTTAGAGAGAGAGAGCATTCACAACTCTGCTATAGCTCAGCTGGTTAGAGAGAAAGAGCATTCACAACTCTACTATAACTCAGCTGGTTAGAGAGAGAGCATTCACAACTCTACTATAACTCAGCTGGTTAGAGAGATAGAGAGCATTCACAACTCTACTATAACTCAGCTGGTTAGAGAGAGCATTCACAACTCTACTATAACTCAGCTGGTTAGAGAGAGCATTCACAACTCTACTATAACTCAGCTGGTTAGAGAGAGAGAGAGCATTCACAACTCTACTATAACTCAGCTGGTTAGAGAGAGAGCATTCACAACTCTACTATAGCTCAGCTGGTTAGAGAGAGAGAGAGCATTCACAACTCTACTATAACTCAGCTGGTTAGAGAGCATTCACAACTCTAGTAACTCAGCTGGTTAGTGAGCATTCAGAACTCTACTATAGCTCAGCTGGTTAGAGAGAGAGCATTCACAACTCTACTATAGCTCAGCTGGTTAGAGAGAGAGAGCATTCACAACTCTACTATAGCTCAGCTGGTTAGAGAGAGAGAGAGCATTCACAACTCTACTATAGCTCAGCTGGTTAGAGAGAGAGCATTCACAACTCTACTATAACTCAGCTGGTTAGAGAGAGAGAGAGCATTCACAACTCTACTATAGCTCAGCTGGTTAGAGAGAGCATTCACAACTCTACTATAACTCAGCTGGTTAGAGAGAGAGCATTCACAACTCTATTATAACTCAGCTGGTTAGAGAGAGAGCATTCGAAACTCTACTATAACTCAGCTGGTTAGAGAGGGAGAGAGCATTCACAACTCTACTATAGCTCAGCTGGTTAGAGAGCATTCACAACTCTACTATAACTCAGCTGGTTAGAGAGAGAGAGAGCATTCACAACTCTGCTATAACTCAGCTGGTTAGAGAGAGAGCATTCACAACTCTACTATAGCTCAGCTGGTTAGAGAGAGCATTCACAACTCTACTATAGCTCAGCTGGTTAGAGAGAGCATTCACAACTCTACTATAACTCAGCTGGTTAGAGAGAGAGCATTCACAACTCTACTATAACTCAGCTGGTTAGAGAGAGAGCATTCACAACTCTACTATAACTCAGCTGGTTAGAGAGAGAGCATTCACAACTCTACTATAACTCAGCTGGTTAGAGAGAGAGAGAGAGCATTCACAACTCTACTATAACTCAGCTGGTTAGAGAGAGCATTCACAACTCTACTATAGCTCAGCTGGTTAGAGAGAGAGAGAGCATGCACAAATCTACTATAACTCGTCTGGTTAGAGAGAGAGCATTCGCAACTCTACTATAACTCAGCTGGTTAGAGAGAGAGAGCATTCACAACTCTACTGTAACTCAGCTGGTTAGAGAGCATTCACAACTCTACTAACTCAGCTGGTTAGTGAGCATTCAGAACTCTACCATAGCTCAGCTGGTTAGAGAGAGAGCATTCACAACTCTACTATAGCTCAGCTGGTTAGAGAGAGAGAGCACTCACAACTCTACTATAGCTCAGCTGGTTAGAGAGAGAGAGAGCATTCACAACTCTACTATAGCTCAGCTGGTTAGAGAGAGAGCATTCACAACTCTACTATAACTCAGCTGGTTAGAGAGAGAGAGAGAGAGCATTCACAACTCTACTACAGCTCAGCTGGTTAGAGAGAGAGAGCATTCACAACTCTACTATAACTCAGCTGGTTAGAGAGAGAGCATTCACAACTCTACTATAGCTCAGCTGGTTAGAGAGAGAGAGAGCATTCACAACTCTACTATAGCTCAGCTGGTTAGAGAGAGAGCATTCACAACTCTACTATAACTCAGCTGGTTAGAGAGAGAGAGAGAGCATTCACAACTCTACTACAGCTCAGCTGGTTAGAGAGAGAGAGCATTCACAACTCTACTATAACTCAGCTGGTTAGAGAGAGAGCATTCACAACTCTACTATAGCTCAGCTGGTTAGAGAGGGAGAGAGCATTCACAACTCTACTATAGCTCAGCTGGTTAGAGAGCATTCACAACTCTACTATAACTCAGCTGGTTAGAGAGAGAGAGAGCATTCACAACTCTGCTATAACTCAGCTGGTTAGAGAGAGAGCATTCACAACTCTACTATAGCTCAGCTGGTTAGAGAGAGCATTCACAACTCTACTATAGCTCAGCTGGTTAGAGAGAGCATTCACAACTCTACTATAACTCAGCTGGTTAGAGAGAGAGCATTCACAACTCTACTATAACTCAGCTGGTTAGAGAGAGAGCATTCACAACTCTACTATAACTCGGCTGGTTAGAGAGAGAGAGCATTCACAACTCTACTATAACTCGGCTGGTTAGAGAGAGAGAGCATTCACAACTCTGCTATAGCTCAGCTGGTTAGAGAGAAAGAGCATTCACAACTCTACTATAACTCAGCTGGTTAGAGAGAGAGCATTCACAACTCTACTATAACTCAGCTGGTTAGAGAGATAGAGAGCATTCACAACTCTACTATAACTCAGCTGGTTAGAGAGAGCATTCACAACTCTACTATAACTCAGCTGGTTAGAGAGAGCATTCACAACTCTACTATAACTCAGCTGGTTAGAGAGAGAGAGAGCATTCACAACTCTACTATAACTCAGCTGGTTAGAGAGAGAGCATTCACAACTCTACTATAGCTCAGCTGGTTAGAGAGAGAGAGAGCATTCACAACTCTACTATAACTCAGCTGGTTAGAGAGCATTCACAACTCTAGTAACTCAGCTGGTTAGTGAGCATTCAGAACTCTACTATAGCTCAGCTGGTTAGAGAGAGAGCATTCACAACTCTACTATAGCTCAGCTGGTTAGAGAGAGAGAGCATTCACAACTCTACTATAGCTCAGCTGGTTAGAGAGAGAGAGAGCATTCACAACTCTACTATAGCTCAGCTGGTTAGAGAGAGAGCATTCACAACTCTACTATAACTCAGCTGGTTAGAGAGAGAGAGAGCATTCACAACTCTACTATAGCTCAGCTGGTTAGAGAGAGCATTCACAACTCTACTATAACTCAGCTGGTTAGAGAGAGAGCATTCACAACTCTATTATAACTCAGCTGGTTAGAGAGAGAGCATTCGAAACTCTACTATAACTCAGCTGGTTAGAGAGGGAGAGAGCATTCACAACTCTACTATAGCTCAGCTGGTTAGAGAGCATTCACAACTCTACTATAACTCAGCTGGTTAGAGAGAGAGAGAGCATTCACAACTCTGCTATAACTCAGCTGGTTAGAGAGAGAGCATTCACAACTCTACTATAGCTCAGCTGGTTAGAGAGAGCATTCACAACTCTACTATAGCTCAGCTGGTTAGAGAGAGCATTCACAACTCTACTATAACTCAGCTGGTTAGAGAGAGAGCATTCACAACTCTACTATAACTCAGCTGGTTAGAGAGAGAGCATTCACAACTCTACTATAACTCAGCTGGTTAGAGAGAGAGCATTCACAACTCTACTATAACTCAGCTGGTTAGAGAGAGAGAGAGAGCATTCACAACTCTACTATAACTCAGCTGGTTAGAGAGAGCATTCACAACTCTACTATAGCTCAGCTGGTTAGAGAGAGAGAGAGCATGCACAAATCTACTATAACTCGTCTGGTTAGAGAGAGAGCATTCGCAACTCTACTATAACTCAGCTGGTTAGAGAGAGAGAGCATTCACAACTCTACTGTAACTCAGCTGGTTAGAGAGCATTCACAACTCTACTAACTCAGCTGGTTAGTGAGCATTCAGAACTCTACTATAGCTCAGCTGGTTAGAGAGAGAGCATTCACAACTCTACTATAGCTCAGCTGGTTAGAGAGAGAGAGCACTCACAACTCTACTATAGCTCAGCTGGTTAGAGAGAGAGAGAGCATTCACAACTCTACTATAGCTCAGCTGGTTAGAGAGAGAGCATTCACAACTCTACTATAACTCAGCTGGTTAGAGAGAGAGAGAGAGAGCATTCACAACTCTACTACAGCTCAGCTGGTTAGAGAGAGAGAGCATTCACAACTCTACTATAACTCAGCTGGTTAGAGAGAGAGCATTCACAACTCTACTATAGCTCAGCTGGTTAGAGAGAGAGAGAGCATTCACAACTCTACTATAGCTCAGCTGGTTAGAGAGAGAGCATTCACAACTCTACTATAACTCAGCTGGTTAGAGAGAGAGAGAGAGAGCATTCACAACTCTACTACAGCTCAGCTGGTTAGAGAGAGAGAGCATTCACAACTCTACTATAACTCAGCTGGTTAGAGAGAGAGCATTCACAACTCTACTATAGCTCAGCTGGTTAGAGAGGGAGAGAGCATTCACAACTCTACTATAGCTCAGCTGGTTAGAGAGCATTCACAACTCTACTATAACTCAGCTGGTTAGAGAGAGAGAGAGCATTCACAACTCTGCTATAACTCAGCTGGTTAGAGAGAGAGCATTCACAACTCTACTATAGCTCAGCTGGTTAGAGAGAGCATTCACAACTCTACTATAGCTCAGCTGGTTAGAGAGAGCATTCACAACTCTACTATAACTCAGCTGGTTAGAGAGAGAGCATTCACAACTCTACTATAACTCAGCTGGTTAGAGAGAGAGCATTCACAACTCTACTATAACTCAGCTGGTTAGAGAGAGAGCATTCACAACTCTACTATAACTCAGCTGGTTAGAGAGAGAGCATTCACAACTCTACTATAACTCAGCTGGTTAGAGAGAGAGAGCATTCACAACTCTACTATAACTCAGCTGGTTAGAGAGAGAGCATTCACAACTCTACTATAACTCAGCTGATTAGAGAGAGAGCATTCACAACTCTACTATAGCTCAGCTGGTTAGAGAGAGAGAGCATTCACAACTCTACTATAACTCAGCTGGTTAGAGAGAGAGAGCATTCACAACTCTACTATAGCTCAGCTGGTTAGAGAGAGAGCATTCACAACTCTACTATAGCTCAGCTGGTTAGAGAGAGAGCATTCACAACTCTACTATAGCTCAGCTGGTTAGAGAGAGAGCATTCACAACTCTACTATAACTCAGCTGGTTAGAGAGAGAGCATTCACAACTCTGCTATAACTCAGCTGGTTAGAGAGAGAGAGCATTCACAACTCTACTATAACTCAGCTGATTAGAGAGAGAGCATTCACAACTCTACTATAGCTCAGCTGGTTAGAGAGAGAGAGCATTCACAACTCTACTATAACTCAGCTGGTTAGAGAGAGAGAGCATTCACAACTCTACTATAGCTCAGCTGGTTAGAGAGAGAGCATTCACAACTCTACTATAGCTCAGCTGGTTAGAGAGAGAGCATTCACAACTCTACTATAGCTCAGCTGGTTAGAGAGAGAGCATTCACAACTCTACTATAACTCAGCTGGTTAGAGAGAGAGCATTCACAACTCTGCTATAACTCAGCTGGTTAGAGAGAGAGAGCATTCACAACTCTATTATAACTCAGCTGGTTAGAGAGAGAGCATTCACAACTCTGCTATAACTCAGCTGGTTAGAGAGAGAGCATTCACAACTCTGCTATAGCTCAGCTGGTTAGAGAGAGAGAGCATTCACAACTCTATTATAGCTCAGCTGGTTAGAGAGAGAGAGAGAGAGCATTCACAACTCTACTACAGCTCAGCTGGTTAGAGAGAGAGAGCATTCACAACTCTACTATAACTCAGCTGGTTAGAGAGAGCATTCACAACTCTACTATAACTCAGCTGGTTAGAGAGAGCATTCACAACTCTACTATAACTCAGCTGGTTAGAGAGAGAGAGCATTCACAACTCTGCTATAACTCAGCTGGTTAGAGAGAGAGCAATCACAACTCTACTATAACTCGGCTGGTTAGAGAGAGAGAGCATTCACAACTCTACTATAACTCGGCTGGTTAGAGAGAGAGAGCATTCACAACTCTACTATAACTCGGCTGGTTAGAGAGAGAGAGCATTCACAACTCTACTATAACTCGGCTGGTTAGAGAGAGAGAGCATTCACAACTCTGCTATAGCTCAGCTGGTTAGAGAGAAAGAGCATTCACAACTCTACTATAACTCAGCTGGTTAGAGAGAGAGCATTCACAACTCTACTATAACTCAGCTGGTTAGAGAGATAGAGAGCATTCACAACTCTACTATAACTCAGCTGGTTAGAGAGAGAGAGAGAGAGCATTCACAACTCTACTATAACTCAGCTGGTTAGAGAGAGAGAGAGCATTCACAACTCTACTATAACTCAGCTGGTTAGAGAGAGAGCATTCACAACTCTACTATAGCTCAGCTGTTTAGAGAGAGAGAGAGCATTCACAACTCTACTATAACTCAGCTGGTTAGAGAGAGAGAGAGCATTCACAACTCTACTATAACTCAGCTGGTTAGAGAGAGAGAGAGCATGCACAAATCTACTATAACTCGTCTGGTTAGAGAGAGAGCATTCGCAACTCTACTATAACTCAGCTGGTTAGAGAGAGAGAGCATTCACAACTCTACTGTAACTCAGCTGGTTAGAGAGCATTCACAACTCTACTAACTCAGCTGGTTAGTGAGCATTCAGAACTCTACTATAGCTCAGCTGGTTAGAGAGAGAGCATTCACAACTCTACTATAGCTCAGCTGGTTAGAGAGAGAGAGCACTCACAACTCTACTATAGCTCAGCTGGTTAGAGAGAGAGCATTCACAACTCTACTATAGCTCAGCTGGTTAGAGAGAGAGCATTCACAACTCTACTATAACTCAGCTGGTTAGAGAGAGAGAGAGAGAGCATTCACAACTCTACTACAGCTCAGCTGGTTAGAGAGAGAGAGCATTCACAACTCTACTATAACTCAGCTGGTTAGAGAGAGAGCATTCACAACTCTACTATAGCTCAGCTGGTTAGAGAGAGCATTCACAACTCTACTATAACGCAGCTGGTTAGAGAGAGAGCATTCAAAACTCTACTATAACTCAGCTGGTTCGAGAGAGAGAGAGCATTCACAACTCTACTATAACTCAGCTGGTTAGAGAGAGAGCATTCACAACTCTACTATAGCTCAGCTGGTTAGAGAGAGAGAGAGCATTCACAACTCTGCTATAACTCAGCTGGTTAGAGAGAGAGCATTCACAACTCTACTATAGCTCAGCTGGTTAGAGAGAGCATTCACAACTCTACTATAGCTCAGCTGGTTAGAGAGAGCATTCACAACTCTACTATAGCTCAGCTGGTTAGAGAGAGAGCATTCACAACTCTACTATAACTCAGCTGGTTAGAGAGAGAGCATTCACAACTCTACTATAACTCAGCTGGTTAGAGAGAGAGCATTCACAACTCTACTATAACTCAGCTGGTTAGAGAGAGAGCATTCACAACTCTACTATAACTCAGCTGGTTAGAGAGAGAGAGCATTCACAACTCTACTATAACTCAGCTGGTTAGAGAGAGAGCATTCACAACTCTACTATAACTCAGCTGATTAGAGAGAGAGCATTCACAACTCTACTATAACTCAGCTGGTTAGAGAGAGAGCATTCACAACTCTACTATAGCTCAGCTGGTTAGAGAGAGAGAGAGCATTCACAACTCTACTATAGCTCAGCTGGTTAGAGAGAGAGCATTCACAACTCTACTATAACTCAGCTGGTTAGAGAGAGAGCATTCACAACTCTGCTATAACTCAGCTGGTTAGAGAGAGAGAGCATTCACAACTCTATTATAACTCAGCTGGTTAGAGAGAGAGCATTCACAACTCTGCTATAACTCAGCTGGTTAGAGAGAGAGCATTCACAACTCTGCTATAGCTCAGCTGGTTAGAGAGAGAGAGCATTCACAACTCTATTATAGCTCAGCTGGTTAGAGAGAGAGAGAGAGAGAGCATTCACAACTCTACTATAGCTCAGCTGGTTAGAGAGAGAGAGCATTCACAACTCTACTATAACTCAGCTGGTTAGAGAGAGAGAGAGAGAGCATTCACAACTCTACTACAGCTCAGCTGGTTAGAGAGAGAGAGCATTCACAACTCTACTATAACTCAGCTGGTTATAGAGAGAGCATTCACAACTCTACTATAACTCAGCTGGTTAGAGAGAGCGCATTCACAACTCTACTATAACTCAGTTGGTTAGAGAGAGAGCATTCACAATCTACTATAACTCAGCTGGTTAGAGAGAGCATTCACAACTTTACTATAGCTCAGCTGGTTATAGAGAGAGAGAGCATTCACAACTCTACTATAACTCAGCTGGTTAGAGAGAGAGCATTCACAACTCTACTATAGCTCAGTTGGTTAGAGAGAGAGAGCATTCACAACTCTACTATAACTCAGCTGGTTAGAGAGCATTCAGAACTCTACTATAGCTCAGCTGGTTAGAGAGAGCATTCACAACTCTACTATAACTCAGCTGGTTAGAGAGAGAGCATTCACAACTCTACTATAACTCAGCTGGTTAGAGAGCATTCAGAACTCTACTATAACTCAGCTGGTTAGAGAGAGAGCATTCACAACTCTACTATAACTCAGCTGGTTAGAGAGAGAGAGCATTCACAACTCTACTATAACTCAGCTGGTTAGAGAGAGAGAGCATTTACAACTCTACTATAACTCAGCTGGTTAGAGAGAGAGCATTTTACAACTCTACTGTAACTCAGCTGGTTAGAGAGAGAGAGCATTCACAACTCTACTATAGCTCAGCTGGTTAGAGAGAGAGCATTCACAACTCTACTATAACTCAGCTGGTTAGAGAGAGAGAGCATTCACAACTCTACTATAACTTGGCTGGTTAGATAGAGAGAGCATTCACAACTCTACTATAACTCGGCTGGTTAGAGAGAGAGAGCAATCACAACTCTACTATAACTCAGCTGGTTAGAGAGAGAGCATTCACAACTCTACTATAACTCGTCTGGTTAGAGAGAGAGCATTCACAACTCTACTATAACTCGGCTCGTTAGAGAGAGAGCATTCACAACTCTACTATAACTCAGCTGGTTAGAGAGAGAGCATTCACAACTCTGCTATAGCTCAGCTGGTTAGAGAGAGAGAGAGCATTCACAACTCTACTATAACTCAGCTGGTTAGAGAGAGAGAGAGAGCATTCACAACTCTACTATAGCTCAGCTGGTTAGAGAGAGAGCATTCACAACTTTACTATAGCTCAGCTGGTTAGAGAGAGAGAGCATTCACAACTCTACTATAACTCAGCTGTTTATAGAGAGAGAGAGCATTCACAACTCTACTATAACTCAGCTGATTAGAGAGAGAGCATTCACAACTCTACTATAGCTCAGCTGGTTAGAGAGAGAGAGCATTCACAACTCTACTATAGCTCAGCTGGTTAGAGAGAGAGAGCATTCACAACTCTACTATAACTCAGCTGGTTAGAGAGAGAGCATTCACAACTCTACTATAGCTCAGCTGGTTAGAGAGAGCATTCACAACTCTACTATAACTCAGCTGGTTAGAGAGAGAGCATTCACAACTCTACTATAACTCAGCTGGTTAGAGAGAGAGCATTCGAAACTCTACTATAACTCAGCTGGTTAGAGAGGGAGAGAGCATTCACAACTCTACTATAGCTCAGCTGGTTAGAGAGCATTCACAACTCTACTATAACTCAGCTGGTTAGAGAGAGAGAGAGCATTCACAACTCTGCTATAACTCAGCTGGTTAGAGAGAGAGCATTCACAACTCTACTATAGCTCAGCTGGTTAGAGAGAGCATTCACAACTCTACTATAGCTCAGCTGGTTAGAGAGAGCATTCACAACTCTACTATAACTCAGCTGGTTAGAGAGAGAGCATTCACAACTCTACTATAACTCAGCTGGTTAGAGAGAGAGCATTCACAACTCTACTATAACTCAGCTGGTTAGAGAGAGAGCATTCACAACTCTACTATAACTCAGCTGGTTAGAGAGAGAGCATTCACAACTCTACTATAACTCAGCTGGTTAGAGAGAGAGAGCATTCACAACTCTACTATAACTCAGCTGGTTAGAGAGAGAGCATTCACAACTCTACTATAACTCAGCTGATTAGAGAGAGAGCATTCACAACTCTACTATAGCTCAGCTGGTTAGAGAGAGAGAGCATTCACAACTCTACTATAACTCAGCTGGTTAGAGAGAGAGAGCATTCACAACTCTACTATAGCTCAGCTGGTTAGAGAGAGAGCATTCACAACTCTACTATAGCTCAGCTGGTTAGAGAGAGAGCATTCACAACTCTACTATAGCTCAGCTGGTTAGAGAGAGAGCATTCACAACTCTACTATAACTCAGCTGGTTAGAGAGAGAGCATTCACAACTCTGCTATAACTCAGCTGGTTAGAGAGAGAGAGCATTCACAACTCTATTATAACTCAGCTGGTTAGAGAGAGAGCATTCACAACTCTGCTATAACTCAGCTGGTTAGAGAGAGAGCATTCACAACTCTGCTATAGCTCAGCTGGTTAGAGAGAGAGAGCATTCACAACTCTATTATAGCTCAGCTGGTTAGAGAGAGAGAGAGAGAGAGAGCATTCACAACTCTACTATAGCTCAGCTGGTTAGAGAGAGAGAGCATTCACAACTCTACTATAACTCAGCTGGTTAGAGAGAGAGAGAGAGAGCATTCACAACTCTACTACAGCTCAGCTGGTTAGAGAGAGAGAGCATTCACAACTCTACTATAACTCAGCTGGTTAGAGAGAGCATTCACAACTCTACTATAACTCAGCTGGTTAGAGAGAGCATTCACAACTCTACTATAACTCAGCTGGTTAGAGAGAGAGAGCATTCACAACTCTGCTATAACTCAGCTGGTTAGAGAGAGAGCAATCACAACTCTACTATAACTCGGCTGGTTAGAGAGAGAGAGCATTCACAACTCTACTATAACTCGGCTGGTTAGAGAGAGAGAGCATTCACAACTCTACTATAACTCGGCTGGTTAGAGAGAGAGAGCATTCACAACTCTACTATAACTCGGCTGGTTAGAGAGAGAGAGCATTCACAACTCTGCTATAGCTCAGCTGGTTAGAGAGAAAGAGCATTCACAACTCTACTATAACTCAGCTGGTTAGAGAGAGAGCATTCACAACTCTACTATAACTCAGCTGGTTAGAGAGATAGAGAGCATTCACAACTCTACTATAACTCAGCTGGTTAGAGAGAGAGAGAGAGAGCATTCACAACTCTACTATAACTCAGCTGGTTAGAGAGAGAGAGAGCATTCACAACTCTACTATAACTCAGCTGGTTAGAGAGAGAGAGAGAGCATTCACAACTCTACTATAACTCAGCTGGTTAGAGAGAGAGCATTCACAACTCTACTATAGCTCAGCTGTTTAGAGAGAGAGAGAGCATTCACAACTCTACTATAACTCAGCTGGTTAGAGAGAGAGAGAGCATTCACAACTCTACTATAACTCAGCTGGTTAGAGAGAGAGAGAGCATGCACAAATCTACTATAACTCGTCTGGTTAGAGAGAGAGCATTCGCAACTCTACTATAACTCAGCTGGTTAGAGAGAGAGAGCATTCACAACTCTACTGTAACTCAGCTGGTTAGAGAGCATTCACAACTCTACTAACTCAGCTGGTTAGTGAGCATTCAGAACTCTACTATAGCTCAGCTGGTTAGAGAGAGAGCATTCACAACTCTACTATAGCTCAGCTGGTTAGAGAGAGAGAGCACTCACAACTCTACTATAGCTCAGCTGGTTAGAGAGAGAGCATTCACAACTCTACTATAACGCAGCTGGTTAGAGAGAGAGCATTCAAAACTCTACTATAACTCAGCTGGTTCGAGAGAGAGAGAGCATTCACAACTCTACTATAGCTCAGCTGGTTAGAGAGAGAGCATTCACAACTCTACTATAGCTCAGCTGGTTAGAGAGAGAGAGAGCATTCACAACTCTACTATAACTCAGCTGGTTAGAGAGAGAGCATTCACAACTCTACTATAACTCAGCTGGTTAGAGAGAGAGCATTCACAACTCTACTATAACTCAGCTGGTTAGAGAGAGAGCATTCACAACTCTACTATAGCTCAGCTGGTTAGAGAGAGCATTCACAACTCTACTATAGCTCAGCTGGTTAGAGAGAGCATTCACAACTCTACTATAGCTCAGCTGGTTAGAGAGAGCATTCACAACTCTACTATAACTCAGCTGGTTAGAGAGAGAGCATTCACAACTCTACTATAACTCAGCTGGTTAGAGAGAGAGCATTCACAACTCTACTATAACTCAGCTGGTTAGAGAGAGAGCATTCACAACTCTACTATAACTCAGCTGGTTAGAGAGAGAGCATTCACAACTCTACTATAACTCAGCTGGTTAGAGAGAGAGAGCATTCACAACTCTACTATAACTCAGCTGGTTAGAGAGAGAGCATTCACAACTCTACTATAACTCAGCTGATTAGAGAGAGAGCATTCACAACTCTACTATAGCTCAGCTGGTTAGAGAGAGAGAGCATTCACAACTCTACTATAACTCAGCTGGTTAGAGAGAGAGAGCATTCACAACTCTACTATAGCTCAGCTGGTTAGAGAGAGAGCATTCACAACTCTACTATAGCTCAGCTGGTTAGAGAGAGAGAGAGCATTCACAACTCTACTATAGCTCAGCTGGTTAGAGAGAGAGCATTCACAACTCTACTATAACTCAGCTGGTTAGAGAGAGAGCATTCACAACTCTGCTATAACTCAGCTGGTTAGAGAGAGAGAGCATTCACAACTCTATTATAACTCAGCTGGTTAGAGAGAGAGCATTCACAACTCTGCTATAACTCAGCTGGTTAGAGAGAGAGCATTCACAACTCTGCTATAGCTCAGCTGGTTAGAGAGAGAGAGCATTCACAACTCTATTATAGCTCAGCTGGTTAGAGAGAGAGAGAGAGAGAGAGAGCATTCACAACTCTACTATAGCTCAGCTGGTTAGAGAGAGAGAGCATTCACAACTCTACTATAACTCAGCTGGTTAGAGAGAGAGAGAGAGAGCATTCACAACTCTACTACAGCTCAGCTGGTTAGAGAGAGAGAGCATTCACAACTCTACTATAACTCAGCTGGTTATAGAGAGAGCATTCACAACTCTACTATAACTCAGCTGGTTAGAGAGAGCGCATTCACAACTCTACTATAACTCAGTTGGTTAGAGAGAGAGCATTCACAACTCTACTATAACTCAGCTGGTTAGAGAGAGCATTCACAACTTTACTATAGCTCAGCTGGTTATAGAGAGAGAGAGCATTCACAACTCTACTATAACTCAGCTGGTTAGAGAGAGAGCATTCACAACTCTACTATAGCTCAGTTGGTTAGAGAGAGAGAGCATTCACAACTCTACTATAACTCAGCTGGTTAGAGAGCATTCAGAACTCTACTATAGCTCAGCTGGTTAGAGAGAGCATTCACAACTCTACTATAACTCAGCTGGTTAGAGAGAGAGCATTCACAACTCTACTATAACTCAGCTGGTTAGAGAGCATTCAGAACTCTACTATAACTCAGCTGGTTAGAGAGAGAGCATTCACAACTCTACTATAACTCAGCTGGTTAGAGAGAGAGAGCATTCACAACTCTACTATAGCTCAGCTGGTTAGAGAGAGCATTCACAACTCTACTATAACTCAGCTGGTTAGAGAGAGAGAGCATTTACAACTCTACTATAACTCAGCTGGTTAGAGAGAGAGCATTTTACAACTCTACTGTAACTCAGCTGGTTAGAGAGAGAGAGCATTCACAACTCTACTATAGCTCAGCTGGTTAGAGAGAGAGCATTCACAACTCTACTATAACTCAGCTGGTTAGAGAGAGAGAGCATTCACAACTCTACTATAACTTGGCTGGTTAGATAGAGAGAGCATTCACAACTCTACTATAACTCGGCTGGTTAGAGAGAGAGAGCAATCACAACTCTACTATAACTCAGCTGGTTAGAGAGAGAGCATTCACAACTCTACTATAACTCGTCTGGTTAGAGAGAGAGCATTCACAACTCTACTATAACTCGGCTCGTTAGAGAGAGAGCATTCACAACTCTACTATAACTCAGCTGGTTAGAGAGAGAGCATTCACAACTCTGCTATAGCTCAGCTGGTTAGAGAGAGAGAGAGCATTCACAACTCTACTATAACTCAGCTGGTTAGAGAGAGAGAGAGAGCATTCACAACTCTACTATAGCTCAGCTGGTTAGAGAGAGAGCATTCACAACTTTACTATAGCTCAGCTGGTTAGAGAGAGAGAGCATTCACAACTCTACTATAACTCAGCTGTTTATAGAGAGAGAGAGCATTCACAACTCTACTATAACTCAGCTGGTTAGAGAGAGAGAGCATTCACAACTCTACTATAGCTCAGCTGATTAGAGAGAGAGCATTCACAACTCTACTATAGCTCAGCTGGTTAGAGAGAGAGAGCATTCACAACTCTACTATAGCTCAGCTGGTTAGAGAGAGAGAGCATTCACAACTCTACTATAACTCAGCTGGTTAGAGAGAGAGCATTCACAACTTTACTATAGCTCAGCTGGTTAGAGAGAGCATTCACAACTCTACTATAACTCAGCTGGTTAGAGAGAGAGAGCATTCACAACTCTACTATAACTCAGCTGTTTATAGAGAGAGAGAGCATTCACAACTCTACACTAACTCAGCTGGTTAGAGAGAGAGCATTCACAATTCTACTATAGCTCAGCTGGTTAGAGAGAGAGAGCATTCACAACTCTACTATAACTCAGCTGGTTAGAGAGAGAGAGAGCATTCACAACTCTACTATAACTCAGCTGGTTATAGAGAGAGAGCATTCACAACTCTACTATAACTCAGCTGGTTAGAGAGAGAGAGCATTCACAACTCTACTATAACTCAGCTGGTTAGAGAGAGAGCATTCACAACTCTACTATAACTCAGCTGTTTAGAGAGAGAGCATTCACAACTCTACTATAACTCAGCTGGTTAGAGAGAGAGAGCATTCACAACTCTACTATAACTCAGCTGGTTAGAGAGCATTTACAACTCTACTATAACTCAGCTGGTTAGAGAGCATTCAGAACTCTACTATAGCTCAGCTGGTTAGAGAGAGCATTCACAACTCTACTATAGCTCAACTGGTTAGAGAGAGAGAGCATTCACAACTCTATTATAGCTCAGCTGGTTAGAGAGAGAGAGAGAGAGAGCATTCACAACTCTACTATAGCTCAGCTGGTTAGAGAGAGAGAGCATTCACAACTCTACTATAACTCAGCTGGTTAGAGAGAGAGAGAGAGAGCATTCACAACTCTACTACAGCTCAGCTGGTTAGAGAGAGAGAGCATTCACAACTCTACTATAACTCAGCTGGTTATAGAGAGAGCATTCACAACTCTACTATAACTCAGCTGGTTAGAGAGAGCGCATTCACAACTCTACTATAACTCAGTTGGTTAGAGAGAGAGCATTCACAACTCTACTATAACTCAGCTGGTTAGAGAGAGCATTCACAACTTTACTATAGCTCAGCTGGTTATAGAGAGAGAGAGCATTCACAACTCTACTATAACTCAGCTGGTTAGAGAGAGAGCATTCACAACTCTACTATAGCTCAGTTGGTTAGAGAGAGAGAGCATTCACAACTCTACTATAACTCAGCTGGTTAGAGAGCATTCAGAACTCTACTATAGCTCAGCTGGTTAGAGAGAGCATTCACAACTCTACTATAACTCAGCTGGTTAGAGAGAGAGCATTCACAACTCTACTATAACTCAGCTGGTTAGAGAGCATTCAGAACTCTACTATAACTCAGCTGGTTAGAGAGAGAGAGCATTCACAACTCTACTATAACTCAGCTGGTTAGAGAGAGCATTCACAACTCTACTATAGCTCAGCTGGTTAGAGAGAGCATTCACAACTCTACTATAACTCAGCTGGTTAGAGAGAGAGAGCATTTACAACTCTACTATAACTCAGCTGGTTAGAGAGAGAGCATTTTACAACTCTACTGTAACTCAGCTGGTTAGAGAGAGAGAGCATTCACAACTCTACTATAGCTCAGCTGGTTAGAGGGAGAGCATTCACAACTCTACTATAACTCAGCTGGTTAGAGAGAGAGAGCATTCACAACTCTACTATAACTCGGCTGGTTAGATAGAGAGAGCATTCACAACTCTACTATAACTCGGCTGGTTAGAGAGAGAGAGCAATCACAACTCTACTATAACTCAGCTGGTTAGAGAGAGAGCATTCACAACTCTACTATAACTCGTCTGGTTAGAGAGAGAGCATTCACAACTCTACTATAACTCGGCTCGTTAGAGAGAGAGCATTCACAACTCTACTATAACTCAGCTGGTTAGAGAGAGAGCATTCACAACTCTGCTATAGCTCAGCTGGTTAGAGAGAGAGAGAGCATTCACAACTCTACTATAACTCAGCTGGTTAGAGAGAGAGAGAGAGCATTCACAACTCTACTATAGCTCAGCTGGTTAGAGAGAGAGCATTCACAACTTTACTATAGCTCAGCTGGTTAGAGAGAGAGAGCATTCACAACTCTACTATAACTCAGCTGTTTATAGAGAGAGAGAGCATTCACAACTCTACTATAACTCAGCTGGTTAGAGAGAGAGAGCATTCACAACTCTACTATAGCTCAGCTGATTAGAGAGAGAGCATTCACAACTCTACTATAGCTCAGCTGGTTAGAGAGAAAGAGAGCATTCACAACTCTACTATAGCTCAGCTGGTTAGAGAGAGAGAGCATTCACAACTCTACTATAACTCAGCTGGTTAGAGAGAGAGCATTCACAACTTTACTATAGCTCAGCTGGTTAGAGAGAGCATTCACAACTCTACTATAACTCAGCTGGTTAGAGAGAGAGAGCATTCACAACTCTACACTAACTCAGCTGGTTAGAGAGAGAGCATTCACAATTCTACTATAGCTCAGCTGGTTAGAGAGAGAGAGCATTCACAACTCTACTATAACTCAGCTGGTTAGAGAGAGAGAGCATTCACAACTCTACTATAGCTCAGCTGATTAGAGAGAGAGCATTCACAACTCTACTATAGCTCAGCTGGTTAGAGAGAGAGCATTCACAACTCTACTATAACTCAGCTGGTTAGAGAGAGAGAGAGCATTCACAACTCTACTATAACTCAGCTGGTTATAGAGAGAGAGCATTCACAACTCTACTATAACTCAGCTGGTTAGAGAGAGAGAGCATTCACAACTCTACTATAACTCAGCTGGTTAGAGAGAGAGCATTCACAACTCTACTATAACTCAGCTGTTTAGAGAGAGAGCATTCACAACTCTACTATAACTCAGCTGGTTAGAGAGAGAGAGCATTCACAACTCTACTATAACTCAGCTGGTTAGAGAGCATTTACAACTCTACTATAACTCAGCTGGTTAGAGAGCATTCAGAACTCTACTATAGCTCAGCTGGTTAGAGAGAGCATTCACAACTCTACTATAGCTCAACTGGTTAGAGAGAGCATTCACAACTACTATAACTCAGCTGGTTAGAGAGAGAGCATTCACAACTCTACTATAACTCAGCTGGTTAGAGAGAGCATTCACAACTCTACTATAACTCAGCTGGTTAGAGAGAGAGAGAGCATTCACAACTCTACTATAACTCAGCTGGTTAGAGAGAGAGAGCATTCACAACTCTACTATAGCTCAGCTGATTAGAGAGAGAGCATTCACAACTCTACTATAGCTCAGCTGGTTAGAGAGAGAGAGCATTCACAACTCTACTATAACTCAGCTGGTTAGAGAGAGAGAGCATTCACAACTCTACTATAACTCAGCTGGTTAGAGAGAGAGAGCATTCACAACTCTACTATAACTCAGCTGGTTAGAGAGAGAGAGAGCATTCACAACTCTACTATAACTCGGCTGGTGAGAGAGAGAGCATTCACAACTCTACTATAACTCAGCTGGTTAGAGAGAGCATTCACAACTCTACTATAACTCAGCTGGTTAGAGAGAGCATTCACAACTTTACTATAACTCAGCTGGTTAGAGAGAGAGAGCATTCACAACTCTACTATAACTCGGCTGGTTAGAGAGAGAGAGCAATCACAACTCTACTATAACTCGGCTGGTTAGAGAGAGAGAGCATTCACAACTCTACTATAACTCGGCTGGTTAGAGAGAGAGAGCATTCACAACTCTACTATAACTCGGCTGGTTAGAGAGAGAGAGCATTCACAACTCTACTATAACTCGGCTGGTTAGAGAGATAGAGAGCATTCACAACTCTACTATAACTCAGCTGGTTAGAGAGAGAGAGAGAGAGCATTCACAACTCTACTATAACTCAGCTGGTTAGAGAGAGAGCATTCACAACTCTACTATAACTCAGCTGGTTAGAGAGAGAGCATTCACAACTCTACTATAACTCAGCTGGTTAGAGAAAGAGAGAGCATTCACAACTCTACTATAACTCAGCTGGTTAGAGAGAGAGAGAGCATTCACAACTCTACTATAACTCAGCTGGTTAGAGAGAGAGCATTCACAACTCTACTATAACTCAGCTGGTTAGAGAGAGAGAGCATTCACAAATCTACTATAACTCGTCTGGTTAGAGAGAGAGCATTCGCAACTCTACTATAACTCAGCTGGTTAGAGAGAGCATTCACAACTCTACTATAACTCAGCTGGTTAGAGAGAGAGAGCATTCACAACTCTACTATAACTCAGCTGGTTAGAGAGCATTCACAACTCTACTAACTCAGCTGGTTAGTGAGCATTCACAACTCTACTATAGCTCAGCTGGTTAGAGAGAGAGCATTCACAACTCTACTATAGCTCAGCTGGTTAGAGAGAGAGAGCATTCACAACTCTACTATAACTCAGCTGGTTAGAGAGAGAGAGCATTCACAACTCTACTATAACTCAGCTGGTTAG
Organism: Salvelinus fontinalis; assembly: GCF_029448725.1. Classification (NCBI taxonomy): domain Eukaryota; kingdom Metazoa; phylum Chordata; class Actinopteri; order Salmoniformes; family Salmonidae; genus Salvelinus; species Salvelinus fontinalis. The sequence continues at coordinate 5,872,785 of NC_074666.1, read as the reverse complement.
AGAGAGAGAGAGAGCATTCACAACTCTACTATAACTCAGCTGGTTATAGAGAGAGCATTCACAACTCTACTATAACTCAGCTGGTTAGAGAGAGCGCATTCACAACTCTACTATAACTCAGTTGGTTAGAGAGAGAGCATTCACAACTCTACTATAACTCAGCTGGTTAGAGAGAGAGAGCATTCACAACTTTACTATAGCTCAGCTGGTTATAAAGAGAGAGAGCATTCACAACTCTACTATAACTCAGCTGGTTAGAGAGAGAGCATTCACAACTCTACTATAACTCAGCTGGTTAGAGAGAGAGCATTCACAACTCTACTATAGCTCAGTTGGTTAGAGAGAGAGAGCATTCACAACTCTACTATAGCTCAGCTGGTTAGAGAGAGAGAGCATTCACAACTCTACTATAACTCAGCTGGTTAGAGAGAGAGCATTCACAACTCTACTATAACTCAGCTGGTTAGAGAGCATTCAGAACTCTACTATAGCTCAGCTGGTTAGAGAGAGCATTCACAACTCTACTATAACTCAGCTGGTTAGAGAGAGAGCATTCACAACTCTACTATAACTCAGCTGGTTAGAGAGAGAGCATTCACAACTCTACTATAACTCAGCTGGTTAGAGAGAGAGCATTCACAACTCTACTATAACTCAGCTGGTTAGAGAGAGAGCATTCACAACTCTACTATAACTCAGCTGGTTAGAGAGAGAGAGCATTTACAACTCTACTATAACTCAGCTGGTTAGAGAGAGAGCATTTACAACTCTACTGTAACTCAGCTGGTTAGAGAGAGAGAGCATTCACAACTCTACTATAGCTCAGCTGGTTAGAGAGAGAGCATTCACAACTCTACTATAACTCAGCTGGTTAGAGAGAGACAGCATTCACAACTCTACTATAACTTGGCTGGTTAGATAGAGAGAGCATTCACAACTCTCCTATAACTCGGCTGGTTAGAGAGAGAGAGCAATCACAACTCTACTATAACTCAGCTGGTTAGAGAGAGAGCATTCACAACTCTACTATAACTCGTCTGGTTAGAGAGAGAGCATTCACAACTCTACTATAACTCGGCTCGTTAGAGAGAGAGCATTCACAACTCTACTATAACTCAGCTGGTTAGAGAGAGAGCATTCACAACTCTACTATAACTCGGCTGGTTAGAGAGAGAGAGCATTCACAACTCTGTTATAGCTCAGCTGGTTAGAGAGAGAGAGAGCATTCACAACTCTACTATAACTCAGCTGGTTAGAGAGAGAGCATTCACAATTCTACTATAGCTCAGCTGGTTAGAGAGAGAGAGCATTCACAACTCTACTATAACTCAGCTGGTTAGAGAGAGAGAGCATTCACAACTTTACTATAGCTCAGCTGATTAGAGAGAGAGCATTCACAACTCTACTATAGCTCAGCTGGTTAGAGAGAGAGAGCATTCACAACTCTACTATAACTCAGCTGGTTAGAGAGAGAGAGAGCATTCACAACTCTACTATAACTCAGCTGGTTAGAGAGAGAGCATTCACAACTCTACTATAGCTCAGTTGGTTAGAGAGAGAGAGAGCATTCACAACTCTACTATAACTCAGCTGGTTATAGAGAGAGAGCATTCACAACTCTACTATAGCTCAGCTGGTTAGAGAGAGAGAGCATTCACAACTCTACTATAACTCAGCTGGTTAGAGAGAGAGAGCATTCACAACTTTACTATAGCTCAGCTGATTAGAGAGAGAGCATTCACAACTCTACTATAGCTCAGCTGGTTAGAGAGAGAGAGCATTCACAACTCTACTATAACTCAGCTGGTTAGAGAGAGAGAGAGCATTCACAACTCTACTATAACTCAGCTGGTTAGAGAGAGAGCATTCACAACTCTACTATAGCTCAGTTGGTTAGAGAGAGAGAGAGCATTCACAACTACTATAACTCTGCTGGTTATAGAGAGAGAGCATTCACAACTCTACTATAGCTCAGCTGGTTAGAGAGAGAGAGCATTCACAACTCTACTATAACTCAGCTGGTTAGAGAGAGAGCATTCACAACTCTACTATAACTCAGCTGGTTAGAGAGAGAGAGCATTCACAACTCTACTATAACTCAGCTGGTTAGAGAGCATTTACAACTCTACTATAACTCAGCTGGTTAGAGAGCATTCAGAACTCTACTATAGCTCAGCTGGTTAGAGAGAGCATTCACAACTCTACTATAGCTCAACTGGTTAGAGAGAGCATTCACAACTACTATAACTCAGCTGGTTAGAGAGAGAGCATTCACAACTCTACTATAACTCAGCTGGTTAGAGAGAGCATTCACAACTCTACTATAACTCAGCTGGTTAGAGAGAGAGAGAGCATTCACAACTCTACTATAACTCAGCTGGTTAGAGAGAGAGAGCATTCACAACTCTACTATAGCTCAGCTGATTAGAGAGAGAGCATTCACAACTCTACTATAGCTCAGCTGGTTAGAGAGAGAGAGAGCATTCACAACTCTACTATAACTCAGCTGGTTAGAGAGAGAGAGCATTCACAACTCTACTATAACTCAGCTGGTTAGAGAGAGAGAGCATTCACAACTCTACTATAACTCAGCTGGTTAGAGAGAGAGAGAGCATTCACAACTCTACTATAACTCGGCTGGTGAGAGAGAGAGCATTCACAACTCTACTATAACTCAGCTGGTTAGAGAGAGCATTCACAACTCTACTATAACTCAGCTGGTTAGAGAGAGCATTCACAACTTTACTATAACTCAGCTGGTTAGAGAGAGAGAGCATTCACAACTCTGCTATAACTCAGCTGGTTAGAGAGAGAGAGCATTCACAACTCTACTATAACTCGGCTGGTTAGAGAGAGAGAGCAATCACAACTCTACTATAACTCGGCTGGTTAGAGAGAGAGAGCATTCACAACTCTACTATAACTCGGCTGGTTAGAGAGAGAGAGCATTCACAATTCTACTATAACTCGGCTGGTTAGAGAGAGCATTCACAACTCTACTACAGCTCAGCTGGTTAGAGAGAGAGAGCATTCACAACTCTACTATAGCTCAGCTGGTTAGAGAGAGAGAGAGAGAGCATTCACAACTCTACTATAACTCAGCTGGTTAGAGAGAGAGCATTCACAACTCTACTATAACTCAGCTGGTTAGAGAGAGAGCATTCACAACTCTACTATAACTCAGCTGGTTAGAGAAAGAGAGAGCATTCACAACTCTACTATAACTCAGCTGGTTAGAGAGAGAGAGAGCATTCACAACTCTACTATAACTCAGCTGGTTAGAGAGAGAGCATTCACAACTCTACTATGACTCAGCTGGTTAGAGAGAGAGAGCATTCACAAATCTACTATAACTCGTCTGGTTAGAGAGAGAGCATTCGCAACTCTACTATAACTCGTCTGGTTAGAGAGAGCATTCACAACTCTACTATAACTCAGCTGGTTAGAGAGAGAGCATTCACAACTCTACTATAACTCAGCTGGTTAGAGAGCATTCAGAACTCTACTATAACTCAGCTGGTTAGAGAGAGAGAGCATTCACAACTCTACTATAACTCAGCTGGTTAGAGAGAGAGAGCATTCACAACTCTACTATAGCTCAGCTGGTTAGAGAGAGCATTCACAACTCTACTATAACTCAGCTGGTTAGAGAGAGAGAGCATTTACAACTCTACTATAACTCAGCTGGTTAGAGAGAGAGCATTTTACAACTCTACTGTAACTCAGCTGGTTAGAGAGAGAGAGCATTCACAACTCTACTATAGCTCAGCTGGTTAGAGGGAGAGCATTCACAACTCTACTATAACTCAGCTGGTTAGAGAGAGAGAGCATTCACAACTCTACTATAACTCGGCTGGTTAGATAGAGAGAGCATTCACAACTCTACTATAACTCGGCTGGTTAGAGAGAGAGAGCAATCACAACTCTACTATAACTCAGCTGGTTAGAGAGAGAGCATTCACAACTCTACTATAACTCGTCTGGTTAGAGAGAGAGCATTCACAACTCTACTATAACTCGGCTCGTTAGAGAGAGAGCATTCACAACTCTACTATAACTCAGCTGGTTAGAGAGAGAGCATTCACAACTCTGCTATAGCTCAGCTGGTTAGAGAGAGAGAGAGCATTCACAACTCTACTATAACTCAGCTGGTTAGAGAGAGAGAGAGAGCATTCACAACTCTACTATAGCTCAGCTGGTTAGAGAGAGAGCATTCACAACTTTACTATAGCTCAGCTGGTTAGAGAGAGAGAGCATTCACAACTCTACTATAACTCAGCTGTTTATAGAGAGAGAGAGCATTCACAACTCTACTATAACTCAGCTGGTTAGAGAGAGAGAGCATTCACAACTCTACTATAGCTCAGCTGATTAGAGAGAGAGCATTCACAACTCTACTATAGCTCAGCTGGTTAGAGAGAAAGAGAGCATTCACAACTCTACTATAGCTCAGCTGGTTAGAGAGAGAGAGCATTCACAACTCTACTATAACTCAGCTGGTTAGAGAGAGAGCATTCACAACTTTACTATAGCTCAGCTGGTTAGAGAGAGCATTCACAACTCTACTATAACTCAGCTGGTTAGAGAGAGAGAGCATTCACAACTCTACACTAACTCAGCTGGTTAGAGAGAGAGCATTCACAATTCTACTATAGCTCAGCTGGTTAGAGAGAGAGAGCATTCACAACTCTACTATAACTCAGCTGGTTAGAGAGAGAGAGCATTCACAACTCTACTATAGCTCAGCTGATTAGAGAGAGAGCATTCACAACTCTACTATAGCTCAGCTGGTTAGAGAGAGAGCATTCACAACTCTACTATAACTCAGCTGGTTAGAGAGAGAGAGAGCATTCACAACTCTACTATAACTCAGCTGGTTATAGAGAGAGAGCATTCACAACTCTACTATAACTCAGCTGGTTAGAGAGAGAGAGCATTCACAACTCTACTATAACTCAGCTGGTTAGAGAGAGAGCATTCACAACTCTACTATAACTCAGCTGTTTAGAGAGAGAGCATTCACAACTCTACTATAACTCAGCTGGTTAGAGAGAGAGAGCATTCACAACTCTACTATAACTCAGCTGGTTAGAGAGCATTTACAACTCTACTATAACTCAGCTGGTTAGAGAGCATTCAGAACTCTACTATAGCTCAGCTGGTTAGAGAGAGCATTCACAACTCTACTATAGCTCAACTGGTTAGAGAGAGCATTCACAACTACTATAACTCAGCTGGTTAGAGAGAGAGCATTCACAACTCTACTATAACTCAGCTGGTTAGAGAGAGCATTCACAACTCTACTATAACTCAGCTGGTTAGAGAGAGAGAGAGCATTCACAACTCTACTATAACTCAGCTGGTTAGAGAGAGAGAGCATTCACAACTCTACTATAGCTCAGCTGATTAGAGAGAGAGCATTCACAACTCTACTATAGCTCAGCTGGTTAGAGAGAGAGAGCATTCACAACTCTACTATAACTCAGCTGGTTAGAGAGAGAGAGCATTCACAACTCTACTATAACTCAGCTGGTTAGAGAGAGAGAGCATTCACAACTCTACTATAACTCAGCTGGTTAGAGAGAGAGAGAGCATTCACAACTCTACTATAACTCGGCTGGTGAGAGAGAGAGCATTCACAACTCTACTATAACTCAGCTGGTTAGAGAGAGCATTCACAACTCTACTATAACTCAGCTGGTTAGAGAGAGCATTCACAACTTTACTATAACTCAGCTGGTTAGAGAGAGAGAGCATTCACAACTCTACTATAACTCGGCTGGTTAGAGAGAGAGAGCAATCACAACTCTACTATAACTCGGCTGGTTAGAGAGAGAGAGCATTCACAACTCTACTATAACTCGGCTGGTTAGAGAGAGAGAGCATTCACAACTCTACTATAACTCGGCTGGTTAGAGAGAGAGAGCATTCACAACTCTACTATAACTCGGCTGGTTAGAGAGATAGAGAGCATTCACAACTCTACTATAACTCAGCTGGTTAGAGAGAGAGAGAGAGAGCATTCACAACTCTACTATAACTCAGCTGGTTAGAGAGAGAGCATTCACAACTCTACTATAACTCAGCTGGTTAGAGAGAGAGCATTCACAACTCTACTATAACTCAGCTGGTTAGAGAAAGAGAGAGCATTCACAACTCTACTATAACTCAGCTGGTTAGAGAGAGAGAGAGCATTCACAACTCTACTATAACTCAGCTGGTTAGAGAGAGAGCATTCACAACTCTACTATAACTCAGCTGGTTAGAGAGAGAGAGCATTCACAAATCTACTATAACTCGTCTGGTTAGAGAGAGAGCATTCGCAACTCTACTATAACTCAGCTGGTTAGAGAGAGCATTCACAACTCTACTATAACTCAGCTGGTTAGAGAGAGAGAGCATTCACAACTCTACTATAACTCAGCTGGTTAGAGAGCATTCACAACTCTACTAACTCAGCTGGTTAGTGAGCATTCACAACTCTACTATAGCTCAGCTGGTTAGAGAGAGAGCATTCACAACTCTACTATAGCTCAGCTGGTTAGAGAGAGAGAGCATTCACAACTCTACTATAACTCAGCTGGTTAGAGAGAGAGAGCATTCACAACTCTACTATAACTCAGCTGGTTAGAGAGAGAGAGAGAGCATTCACAACTCTACTATAACTCAGCTGGTTATAGAGAGAGCATTCACAACTCTACTATAACTCAGCTGGTTAGAGAGAGCGCATTCACAACTCTACTATAACTCAGTTGGTTAGAGAGAGAGCATTCACAACTCTACTATAACTCAGCTGGTTAGAGAGAGAGAGCATTCACAACTTTACTATAGCTCAGCTGGTTATAAAGAGAGAGAGCATTCACAACTCTACTATAACTCAGCTGGTTAGAGAGAGAGCATTCACAACTCTACTATAACTCAGCTGGTTAGAGAGAGAGCATTCACAACTCTACTATAGCTCAGTTGGTTAGAGAGAGAGAGCATTCACAACTCTACTATAGCTCAGCTGGTTAGAGAGAGAGAGCATTCACAACTCTACTATAACTCAGCTGGTTAGAGAGAGAGCATTCACAACTCTACTATAACTCAGCTGGTTAGAGAGCATTCAGAACTCTACTATAGCTCAGCTGGTTAGAGAGAGCATTCACAACTCTACTATAACTCAGCTGGTTAGAGAGAGAGCATTCACAACTCTACTATAACTCAGCTGGTTAGAGAGAGAGCATTCACAACTCTACTATAACTCAGCTGGTTAGAGAGAGAGCATTCACAACTCTACTATAACTCAGCTGGTTAGAGAGAGAGCATTCACAACTCTACTATAACTCAGCTGGTTAGAGAGAGAGAGCATTTACAACTCTACTATAACTCAGCTGGTTAGAGAGAGAGCATTTACAACTCTACTGTAACTCAGCTGGTTAGAGAGAGAGAGCATTCACAACTCTACTATAGCTCAGCTGGTTAGAGAGAGAGCATTCACAACTCTACTATAACTCAGCTGGTTAGAGAGAGACAGCATTCACAACTCTACTATAACTTGGCTGGTTAGATAGAGAGAGCATTCACAACTCTCCTATAACTCGGCTGGTTAGAGAGAGAGAGCAATCACAACTCTACTATAACTCAGCTGGTTAGAGAGAGAGCATTCACAACTCTACTATAACTCGTCTGGTTAGAGAGAGAGCATTCACAACTCTACTATAACTCGGCTCGTTAGAGAGAGAGCATTCACAACTCTACTATAACTCAGCTGGTTAGAGAGAGAGCATTCACAACTCTACTATAACTCGGCTGGTTAGAGAGAGAGAGCATTCACAACTCTGTTATAGCTCAGCTGGTTAGAGAGAGAGAGAGCATTCACAACTCTACTATAACTCAGCTGGTTAGAGAGAGAGCATTCACAATTCTACTATAGCTCAGCTGGTTAGAGAGAGAGAGCATTCACAACTCTACTATAACTCAGCTGGTTAGAGAGAGAGAGCATTCACAACTTTACTATAGCTCAGCTGATTAGAGAGAGAGCATTCACAACTCTACTATAGCTCAGCTGGTTAGAGAGAGAGAGCATTCACAACTCTACTATAACTCAGCTGGTTAGAGAGAGAGAGAGCATTCACAACTCTACTATAACTCAGCTGGTTAGAGAGAGAGCATTCACAACTCTACTATAGCTCAGTTGGTTAGAGAGAGAGAGAGCATTCACAACTCTACTATAACTCAGCTGGTTATAGAGAGAGAGCATTCACAACTCTACTATAGCTCAGCTGGTTAGAGAGAGAGAGCATTCACAACTCTACTATAACTCAGCTGGTTAGAGAGAGAGAGCATTCACAACTTTACTATAGCTCAGCTGATTAGAGAGAGAGCATTCACAACTCTACTATAGCTCAGCTGGTTAGAGAGAGAGAGCATTCACAACTCTACTATAACTCAGCTGGTTAGAGAGAGAGAGAGCATTCACAACTCTACTATAACTCAGCTGGTTAGAGAGAGAGCATTCACAACTCTACTATAGCTCAGTTGGTTAGAGAGAGAGAGAGCATTCACAACTACTATAACTCTGCTGGTTATAGAGAGAGAGCATTCACAACTCTACTATAGCTCAGCTGGTTAGAGAGAGAGAGCATTCACAACTCTACTATAACTCAGCTGGTTAGAGAGAGAGCATTCACAACTCTACTATAACTCAGCTGGTTAGAGAGAGAGAGCATTCACAACTCTACTATAACTCAGCTGGTTAGAGAGCATTTACAACTCTACTATAACTCAGCTGGTTAGAGAGCATTCAGAACTCTACTATAGCTCAGCTGGTTAGAGAGAGCATTCACAACTCTACTATAGCTCAACTGGTTAGAGAGAGCATTCACAACTACTATAACTCAGCTGGTTAGAGAGAGAGCATTCACAACTCTACTATAACTCAGCTGGTTAGAGAGAGCATTCACAACTCTACTATAACTCAGCTGGTTAGAGAGAGAGAGAGCATTCACAACTCTACTATAACTCAGCTGGTTAGAGAGAGAGAGCATTCACAACTCTACTATAGCTCAGCTGATTAGAGAGAGAGCATTCACAACTCTACTATAGCTCAGCTGGTTAGAGAGAGAGAGAGCATTCACAACTCTACTATAACTCAGCTGGTTAGAGAGAGAGAGCATTCACAACTCTACTATAACTCAGCTGGTTAGAGAGAGAGAGCATTCACAACTCTACTATAACTCAGCTGGTTAGAGAGAGAGAGAGCATTCACAACTCTACTATAACTCGGCTGGTGAGAGAGAGAGCATTCACAACTCTACTATAACTCAGCTGGTTAGAGAGAGCATTCACAACTCTACTATAACTCAGCTGGTTAGAGAGAGCATTCACAACTTTACTATAACTCAGCTGGTTAGAGAGAGAGAGCATTCACAACTCTGCTATAACTCAGCTGGTTAGAGAGAGAGAGCATTCACAACTCTACTATAACTCGGCTGGTTAGAGAGAGAGAGCAATCACAACTCTACTATAACTCGGCTGGTTAGAGAGAGAGAGCATTCACAACTCTACTATAACTCGGCTGGTTAGAGAGAGAGAGCATTCACAATTCTACTATAACTCGGCTGGTTAGAGAGAGCATTCACAACTCTACTACAGCTCAGCTGGTTAGAGAGAGAGAGCATTCACAACTCTACTATAGCTCAGCTGGTTAGAGAGAGAGAGAGAGAGCATTCACAACTCTACTATAACTCAGCTGGTTAGAGAGAGAGCATTCACAACTCTACTATAACTCAGCTGGTTAGAGAGAGAGCATTCACAACTCTACTATAACTCAGCTGGTTAGAGAAAGAGAGAGCATTCACAACTCTACTATAACTCAGCTGGTTAGAGAGAGAGAGAGCATTCACAACTCTACTATAACTCAGCTGGTTAGAGAGAGAGCATTCACAACTCTACTATGACTCAGCTGGTTAGAGAGAGAGAGCATTCACAAATCTACTATAACTCGTCTGGTTAGAGAGAGAGCATTCGCAACTCTACTATAACTCGTCTGGTTAGAGAGAGCATTCACAACTCTACTATAACTCAGCTGGTTAGAGAGAGCATTCACAACTCTACTATAACTCAGCTGGTTAGAGAGAGAGAGCATTCACAACTCTACTATAACTCAGCTGGTTAGAGAGCATTCACAACTCTACTAACTCAGCTGGTTAGTGAGCATTCAGAACTCTACTATAGCTCAGCTGGTTAGAGAGAGAGCATTCACAACTCTACTATAGCTCAGCTGGTTAGAGAGAGAGAGCATTCACAACTCTACTATATCTCAGCTGGTTAGAGAGAGAGAGCATTCACAACTCTACTATAACTCAGCTGGTTAGAGAGAGCATTCACAACTCTACTATAACTCAGCTGGTTAGAGAGAGCATTCACAACTCTACTATAACTCAGCTGGTTAGAGAGAGAGAGCATTCACAACTCTGCTATAACTCAGCTGGTTAGAGAGAGCATTCACAACTCTACTATAACTCGGCTGGTTAGAGAGAGAGAACATTCACAACTCTACTATAACTCGTCTGGTTAGAGAGAGAGAGCATTCACAACTCTGCTATAGCTCAGCTGGTTAGAGAGAAAGAGCATTCACAACTCTACTATAACTCAGCTGGTTAGAGAGAGAGCATTCACAACTCTACTATAACTCAGCTGGTTAGAGAGATAGAGAGCATTCACAACTCTACTATAACTCAGCTGGTTAGAGAGAGAGAGAGAGAGAGAGCATTCACAACTCTACTATAGCTCAGCTGGTTAGAGAGAGAGCATTCACAACTCTACTATAGCTCAGCTGGTTAGAGAGAGAGAGAGCATTCACAACTCTACTATAACTCAGCTGGTTAGAGAGAGAGAGAGAGAGCATTCACAACTCTACTATAACTCAGCTGGTTAGAGAGAGAGCATTCACAACTCCACTATAACTCAGCTGGTTAGAGAAAGAGAGAGCATTCACAACTCTACTATAACTCAGCTGGTTAGAGAGAGAGAGAGCATTCACAACTCTACTATAACTCAGCTGGTTAGAGAGAGAGCATTCACAACTCTACTATAACTCAGCTGGTTAGAGAGAGAGAGCATTCACAAATCTACTATAACTCGTCTGGTTAGAGAGAGAGCATTCGCAACTCTACTATAACTCAGCTGGTTAGAGAGAGCATTCACAACTCTACTATAACTCAGCTGGTTAGAGAGAGAGAGCATTCACAACTCTACTGTAACTCAGCTGGTTAGAGAGCATTCACAACTCTACTAACTCAGCTGGTTAGTGAGCATTCAGAACTCTACTATAGCTCAGCTGGTTAGAGAGAGAGCATTCACAACTCTACTATAGCTCCGCTGGTTAGAGAGAGAGAGCATTCACAACTCTACTATAGCTCAGCTGGTTAGAGAGAGAGAGAGCATTCACAACTCTACTATAGCTCAGCTGGTTAGAGAGAGAGAGAGCATTCACAACTCTACTATAACTCAGCTGGTTAGAGAGAGAGCATTCACAACTCTACTATAACTCAGCTGGTTAGAGAGAGAGCATTCACAACTCTACTATAACTCCTCAGCTGGTTAGAGAGAGAGAGAGCATTCACAACTCTACTATAACTCAGCTGGTTAGAGAGAGAGCATTCACAACTCTACTATAACTCAGCTGGTTAGAGAGAGAGAGCATTCACAACTCTACTATAACTTGGCTGGTTAGAGAGAGAGAGCATTCACAACTCTACTATAACTCAGCTGGTTAGAGAGAGAGAGCATTCACAACTCTACTATAGCTCAGCTGGTTAGAGAGAGAGAGCATTCACAACTCTACTATAGCTCAGCTGGTTAGAGAGAGAGAGCATTCACAACTCTACTATAACTCGGCTGGTTAGAGAGAGAGCATTCACAACTCTACTATAACGCAGCTGGTTAGAGAGAGAGAGAGCATTCACAACTCTACTATAACTCAGCTGGTTAGAGAGAGAGAGCATTCACAACTCTACTATAACTCGGCTGGTTAGAGAGGGAGCATTCACAACTCTACTATAACTCGGCTGGTTAGAGAGAGAGAGCAATCACAACTCTACTATAGCTCAGCTGGTTAGAGAGAGAGAGCATTCACAACTCTACTATAACTCAGCTGGTTAGAGAGAGCATTCACAACTCTACTATAACTCAGCTGGTTAGAGAGAGAGAGCATTCACAACTCTACTATAACTCAGCTGGTTAGAGAGCATTCAGAACTTTACTATAGCTCAGCTGGTTAGAGAGAGCATTCACAACTCTACTATAGCTCAACTGGTTAGAGAGAGCATTCACAACTACTATAACTCAGCTGGTTAGAGAGAGAGCATTCACAACTCTACTATAACTCAGCTGGTTAGAGAGAGAGAGCATTCACAACTCTACTATAACTCAGCTGGTTAGAGAGAGAGCATTTACAACTCTACTATAACTCAGCTGGTTAGAGAGAGAGCATTCACAACTCTACTATAACTCAGCTGGTTAGAGAGAGAGAGCATTCACAACTCTACTATAGCTCAGCTGGTTAGAGAGAGAGCATTCACAACTCTACTATAACTCAGCTGGTTAGAGAGAGAGAGAGCATTCACAACTCTACTATAGCTCAGCAGGTTAGAGAGAGAGAGCATTCACAACTCTACTATAACTCAGCTGGTTAGAGAGAGCATTCACAACTCTACTATAACTCAGCTGGTTAGAGAGAGAGAGAGAGCATTCACAACTCTACTATAACTTAGCTGGTTAGAGAGAGAGCATTCACAACTCTACTATAACTCAGCTGGTTAGAGAGAGAGAGAGCATTCACAACTCTACTATAACTCAGCTGGTTAGAGAGAGAGCATTCACAACTCTACTATAACTCAGCTGGTTAGAGAGAGAGAGCATTCACAACTCTACTATAACTCAGCTGGTTAGAGAGAGAACATTTACAACTCTACTATAACTCAGCTGGTTAGAGAGAGTGAGAGCATTCACAACTCTACTATAACTCAGCTGGTTAGAGAGAGAGCATTCACAACTCTACTATAACTCAGCTGGTTAGAGAGAGAGAGCATTCACAACTCTACTATAACTCAGCTGGTTAGAGAGAGAGCATTCACAACTCTACTATAACTTAGCTGGTTAGAGAGAGAGCATTCACAACTCTACTATAGCTCAGCTGGTTAGAGAGAGAGCATTCACAACTCTACTATAACTCAGCTGGTTAGAGAGAGAGAGAGCATTCACAACTCTACTATAACTCAGCTGGTTAGAGAGAGAGAGAGCATTCACAACTCTACTATAACTCAGCTGGTTAGAGAGAGAGCATTCACAACTCTACTATAACTCAGCTGGTTAGAGAGAGAGCATTCACAACTCTACTATAACTCAGCTGGTTAGAGAGAGAGAGCATTCACAAATCTACTATAACTCGTCTGGTTAGAGAGAGAGCATTCGCAACTCTACTATAACTCAGCTGGTTAGAGAGAGCATTCACAACTCTACTATAACTCAGCTGGTTAGAGAGAGAGAGCATTCACAACTCTACTGTAACTCAGCTGGTTAGAGAGCATTCACAACTCTACTAACTCAGCTGGTTAGTGAGCATTCAGAACTCTACTATAGCTCAGCTGGTTAGAGAGAGAGCATTCACAACTCTACTATAGCTCCGCTGGTTAGAGAGAGAGAGCATTCACAACTCTACTATAGCTCAGCTGGTTAGAGAGAGAGAGAGCATTCACAACTCTACTATAGCTCAGCTGGTTAGAGAGAGAGCATTCACAACTCTACTATAACTCAGCTGGTTAGAGAGAGAGAGAGAGCATTCACAACTCTACTATAGCTCAGCTGGTTAGAGAGAGAGAGAGCATTCACAACTCTACTATAACTCAGCTGGTTAGAGAGAGAGAGAGCATTCACAACTCTACTATAGCTCAGCTGGTTAGAGAGAGAGAGAGCATTCACAACTCTACTATAACTCAGCTGGTTAGAGAGAGAGAGAGCATTCACAACTCTACTATAACTCAGCTGGTTAGAGAGAGAGCATTCACAACTCTACTATAACTCAGCTGGTTAGAGAGAGAGCATTCACAACTCTACTATAGCTCAGCTGGTTAGAGAGAGAGCATTCACAACTCTACTATAACTCAGCTGGTTAGAGAGAGAGAGAGCATTCACAACTCTACTATAACTCAGCTGGTTAGAGAGAGAGCATTCACAACTCTACTATAACTCAGCTGGTTAGAGAGAGAGAGCATTCACAACTCTACTATAACTCAGCTGGTTAGAGAGAGAGCATTCACAACTCTACTATAACTCCTCAGCTGGTTAGAGAGAGAGAGAGCATTCACAACTCTACTATAACTCAGCTGGTTAGAGAGAGAGCATTCACAACTCTACTATAACTCAGCTGGTTAGAGAGAGAGAGCATTCACAACTCTACTATAACTTGGCTGGTTAGAGAGAGAGAGCATTCACAACTCTACTATAACTCAGCTGGTTAGAGAGAGCATTCACAACTCTACTATAGCTCAGCTGGTTAGAGAGAGAGAGCATTCACAACTCTACTATAGCTCAGCTGGTTAGAGAGAGAGAGCATTCACAACTCTACTATAACTCGGCTGGTTAGAGAGAGAGCATTCACAACTCTACTATAACGCAGCTGGTTAGAGAGAGAGAGAGCATTCACAACTCTACTATAACTCAGCTGGTTAGAGAGAGAGAGCATTCACAACTCTACTATAACTCGGCTGGTTAGAGAGGGAGCATTCACAACTCTACTATAACTCGGCTGGTTAGAGAGAGAGAGCAATCACAACTCTACTATAGCTCAGCTGGTTAGAGAGAGAGAGCATTCACAACTCTACTATAACTCAGCTGGTTAGAGAGAGCATTCACAACTCTACTATAACTCAGCTGGTTAGAGAGAGAGAGCATTCACAACTCTACTATAACTCAGCTGGTTAGAGAGCATTCAGAACTTTACTATAGCTCAGCTGGTTAGAGAGAGCATTCACAACTCTACTATAGCTCAACTGGTTAGAGAGAGCATTCACAACTACTATAACTCAGCTGGTTAGAGAGAGCATTCACAACTCTACTATAGCTCAACTGGTTAGAGAGAGCATTCACAACTACTATAACTCAGCTGGTTAGAGAGAGAGCATTCACAACTCTACTATAACTCAGCTGGTTAGAGAGAGCATTCACAACTCTACTATAACTCAGCTGGTTAGAGAGAGAGAGAGCATTTACAACTCTACTATAACTCAGCTGGTTAGAGAGAGAGCATTCACAACTCTACTATAACTCAGCTGGTTAGAGAGAGAGAGCATTCACAACTCTACTATAGCTCAGCTGGTTAGAGAGAGAGCATTCACAACTCTACTATAACTCAGCTGGTTAGAGAGAGAGAGAGCATTCACAACTCTACTATAGCTCAGCAGGTTAGAGAGAGAGAGCATTCACAACTCTACTATAACTCAGCTGGTTAGAGAGAGCATTCACAACTCTACTATAACTCAGCTGGTTAGAGAGAGAGAGAGAGCATTCACAACTCTACTATAACTTAGCTGGTTAGAGAGAGAGCATTCACAACTCTACTATAACTCAGCTGGTTAGAGAGAGAGAGAGCATTCACAACTCTACTATAACTCAGCTGGTTAGAGAGAGAGCATTCACAACTCTACTATAACTCAGCTGGTTAGAGAGAGAGAGCATTCACAACTCTACTATAACTCAGCTGGTTAGAGAGAGAACATTTACAACTCTACTATAACTCAGCTGGTTAGAGAGAGTGAGAGCATTCACAACTCTACTATAACTCAGCTGGTTAGAGAGAGAGCATTCACAACTCTACTATAACTCAGCTGGTTAGAGAGAGAGAGCATTCACAACTCTACTATAACTCAGCTGGTTAGAGAGAGAGCATTCACAACTCTACTATAACTTAGCTGGTTAGAGAGAGAGCATTCACAACTCTACTATAGCTCAGCTGGTTAGAGAGAGAGCATTCACAACTCTACTATAACTCAGCTGGTTAGAGAGAGAGAGAGCATTCACAACTCTACTATAACTCAGCTGGTTAGAGAGAGAGAGAGCATTCACAACTCTACTATAACTTAGCTGGTTAGAGAGAGAGCATTCACAACTCTACTATAACTCAGCTGGTTAGAGAGAGAGAGAGCATTCACAACTCTACTATAACTCAGCTGGTTAGAGAGAGAGCATTCACAACTCTACTATAACTCAGCTGGTTAGAGAGAGAGAGCATTCACAACTCTACTATAACTCAGCTGGTTAGAGAGAGAACATTCACAACTCTGCTATAACTCAGCTGGTTAGAGAGAGTGAGAGCATTCACAACTCTACTATAACTCAGCTGGTTAGAGAGAGAGCATTCACAACTCTACTATAACTCAGCTGGTTAGAGAGAGAGAGCATTCACAACTCTACTATAACTCAGCTGGTTAGAGAGAGAACATTCACAACTCTACTATAACTCAGCTGGTTAGAGAGAGAGAGCATTCACAACTCTATTATAACTCAGCTGGTTAGAGAGAGAGAGCATTCACAACTCTACTATAACTCAGCTGGTTAGAGAGAGAGAGAGCATTCACAACTCTATTATAACTCAGCTGGTTAGAGAGAGAACATTCACAACTCTACTATAACTCAGCTGGTTAGAGAGAGTGAGCATTCACAACTCTATTATAACTCAGCTGGTTAGAGAGAGAGAGCATTCACAACTCTACTATAGCTCAGCTGGTTAGAGAGAGTGAGCATTCACAACTCTATTATAACTCAGCTGGTTAGAGAGAGAGAGAGCATTCACAACTCTACTATAACTCAGCTGGTTAGAGAGAGAGAGAGCATTCACAACTCTATTATAACTCAGCTGGTTAGAGAGAGAACATTCACAACTCTACTATAACTCAGCTGGTTAGAGAGAGTGAGCATTCACAACTCTATTATAACTCAGCTGGTTAGAGAGAGAGAGCATTCACAACTCTACTATAGCTCAGCTGGTTAGAGAGAGAGAGAGCATTCACAACTCTACTATAGCTCAGCTGGTTAGAGAGAGAGAGCATTCACAACTCTACTATAACTCAGCTGGTTAGAGAGAGAGAGAGCATTCACAACTCTATTATAACTCAGCTGGTTAGAGAGAGAACATTCACAACTCTACTATAACTCAGCTGGTTAGAGAGAGAGAGAGCATTCACAACTCTATTATAACTCAGCTGGTTACAGAGAGAGCATTCACAACTCTACTATAGCTCAGCTGGTTAGAGAGAGAGAGCATTCACAACTCTACTATAACTCAGCTGGTTAGAGAGAGAGAGCATTCACAACTCTACTATAGCTCAGCTGGTTAGAGAGAGAGAACATTCACAACTCTACTATAACTCAGCTGGTTAGAGAGAGAGAGCATTCACAACTCTACTATAACTCAGCTGGTTAGAGAGAGAGCATTCACAACTCTACTATAACTCAGCTGGTTAGAGAGAGAGAGCATTCACAACTCTACTATAACTCAGCTGGTTAGAGAGAGAGAGAGCATTCACAACTCTACTATAACTCAGCTGGTTAGAGAGAGAGCATTCACAACTCTACTATAACTCAGCTGGTTAGAGAGAGAGAGAGCATTCACAACTCTATTATAACTCAGCTGGTTAGAGAGAGAGAGAGCATTCACAACTCTACTATAACTCAGCTGGTTAGAGAGAGAGAGCATTCACAACTCTACTATAACTCAGCTGGTTAGAGAGAGAGCATTCACAACTCTACTATAACTCAGCTGGTTAGAGAGAGAGCATTCACAACTCTACTATAACTCAGCTGGTTAGAGAGAGAGAGAGCATTCACAACTCTATTATAACTCAGCTGGTTAGAGAGAGAGAGCATTCACAACTCTATTATAACTCAGCTGGTTAGAGAGAGAGAGCATTCACAACTCTACTATAACTCAGCTGGTTAGAGAGAGAACATTCACAACTCTACTATAACTCAGCTGGTTAGAGAGAGAGCATTCACAACTCTACTATAACTCAGCTGGTTAGAGAGAGCATTCACAACTCTACTATAACTCAGCTGGTTAGAGAGAGAGAGAGCATTCACAACTCTATTATAACTCAGCTGGTTAGAGAGAGAACATTCACAACTCTACTATAACTCAGCTGGTTAGAGAGAGTGAGCATTCACAACTCTATTATAACTCAGCTGGTTAGAGAGAGAGAGCATTCACAACTCTACTATAGCTCAGCTGGTTAGAGAGAGAGAGCATTCACAACTCTACTATAGCTCAGCTGGTTAGAGAGAGAGAGCATTCACAACTCTACTATAACTCAGCTGGTTAGAGAGAGAGAGAGCATTCACAACTCTATTATAACTCAGCTGGTTAGAGAGAGAACATTCACAACTCTACTATAACTCAGCTGGTTAGAGAGAGTGAGCATTCACAACTCTATTATAACTCAGCTGGTTAGAGAGAGAGAGCATTCACAACTCTACTATAACTCAGCTGGTTAGAGAGAGAGAGTGCATTCACAACTCTATTATAACTCAGCTGGTTAGAGAGAGAGCATTCACAACTCTACTATAGCTCAGCTGGTTAGAGAGAGAGAGCATTCACAACTCTACTATAACTCAGCTGGTTAGAGAGAGAGAGCATTCACAACTCTACTATAGCTCAGCTGGTTAGAGAGAGAGAACATTCACAACTCTACTATAACTCAGCTGGTTAGAGAGAGAGAGCATTCACAACTCTACTATAACTCAGCTGGTTAGAGAGAGAGCATTCACAACTCTACTATAACTCAGCTGGTTAGAGAGAGAGAGCATTCACAACTCTACTATAACTCAGCTGGTTAGAGAGAGACAGAGCATTCACAACTCTACTATAACTCAGCTGGTTAGAGAGAGAGCATTCACAACTCTACTATAACTCAGCTGGTTAGAGAGAGAGAGAGCATTCACAACTCTATTATAACTCAGCTGGTTAGAGAGAGAGAGAGCATTCACAACTCTACTATAACTCAGCTGGTTAGAGAGAGAGAGCATTCACAACTCTACTATAACTCAGCTGGTTAGAGAGAGAGAGAGCATTCACAACTCTACTATAACTCAGCTGGTTAGAGAGAGAGCATTCACAACTCTACTATAACTCAGCTGGTTAGAGAGAGAGAGAGCATTCACAACTCTATTATAACTCAGCTGGTTAGAGAGAGAGAGCATTCACAACTCTATTATAACTCAGCTGGTTAGAGAGAGAGAGCATTCACAACTCTACTATAACTCAGCTGGTTAGAGAGAGAGCATTCACAACTCTACTATAACTCAGCTGGTTAGAGAGAGCATTCACAACTCTACTATAACTCAGCTGGTTAGAGAGAGAGCATTCACAACTCTACTATAACTCAGCTGGTTAGAGAGAGCATTCACAACTCTACTATAGCTCAGCTGGTTAGAGAGAGAGCATTCACAACTCTACTATAACTCAGCTGGTTAGAGAGAGAGAGCATTCACAACTCTACTATAACTCAGCTGGTTAGAGAGAGAGCATTCACAACTCTACTATAACTCAGCTGGTTAGAGAGAGAGCATTCACAACTCTACTATAACTCAGCTGGTTAGAGAGAGAGAGAGCATTCACAACTCTACTATAACTCAGCTGGTTAGAGAGAGAGCATTCACAACTCTACTATAACTCAGCTGGTTAGAGAGAGAGAGCATTCACAACTCTACTATAACTCAGCTGGTTAGAGAGAGAGCATTCACAACTCTACTATAACTCCTCAGCTGGTTAGAGAGAGAGAGAGCATTCACAACTCTACTATAACTCAGCTGGTTAGAGAGAGAGCATTCACAACTCTACTATAACTCAGCTGGTTAGAGAGAGAGAGCATTCACAACTCTACTATAACTTGGCTGGTTAGAGAGAGAGAGCATTCACAACTCTACTATAACTCAGCTGGTTAGAGAGAGAGAGCATTCACAACTCTACTATAGCTCAGCTGGTTAGAGAGAGAGAGCATTCACAACTCTACTATAGCTCAGCTGGTTAGAGAGAGAGAGCATTCACAACTCTACTATAACTCGGCTGGTTAGAGAGAGAGCATTCACAACTCTACTATAACGCAGCTGGTTAGAGAGAGAGAGAGCATTCACAACTCTACTATAACTCAGCTGGTTAGAGAGAGAGAGCATTCACAACTCTACTATAACTCGGCTGGTTAGAGAGAGAGAGAGCATTCACAACTCTACTATAACTCGGCTGGTTAGAGAGAGAGAGCAATCACAACTCTACTATAACTTGGCTGGTTAGAGAGAGAGAGCATTCACAACTCTACTATAACTCAGCTGGTTAGAGAGAGCATTCACAACTCTACTATAGCTCAGCTGGTTAGAGAGAGAGAGGGCATTCACAACTCTACTATAACTCAGCTGGTTATAGAGAGAGAGCATTCACAACTCTACTATAGCTCAGCTGGTTAGAGAGAGAGAGCATTCACAACTCTACTATAACTCAGCTGGTTAGAGAGAGCATTCACAACTCTACTATAACTCAGCTGGTTAGAGAGAGAGAGCATTCACAACTCTACTATAACTCAGCTGGTTAGAGAGCATTCAGAACTTTACTATAGCTCAGCTGGTTAGAGAGAGCATTCACAACTCTACTATAGCTCAACTGGTTAGAGAGAGCATTCACAACTACTATAACTCAGCTGGTTAGAGAGAGAGCATTCACAACTCTACTATAACTCAGCTGGTTAGAGAGAGAGCATTTACAACTCTACTATAACTCAGCTGGTTAGAGAGAGAGCATTCACAACTCTACTATAATTCAGCTGGTTAGAGAGAGAGAGCATTCACAACTCTACTATAGCTCAGCTGGTTAGAGAGAGAGCATTCACAACTCTACTATAACTCAGCTGGTTAGAGAGAGAGAGAGCATTCACAACTCTACTATAGCTCAGCTGGTTAGAGAGAGAGAGCATTCACAACTCTACTATAACTCAGCTGGTTAGAGAGAGCATTCACAACTCTACTATAACTCAGCTGGTTAGAGAGAGAGAGAGAGCATTCACAACTCTACTATAACTTAGCTGGTTAGAGAGAGAGCATTCACAACTCTACTATAACTCAGCTGGTTAGAGAGAGAGAGAGCATTCACAACTCTACTATAACTCAGCTGGTTAGAGAGAGAGCATTCACAACTCTACTATAACTCAGCTGGTTAGAGAGAGAGAGCATTCACAACTCTACTATAGCTCAGCTGGTTAGAGAGAGAGAGCATTCACAACTCTACTATAGCTCAGCTGGTTAGAGAGAGAGAGCATTCACAACTCTACTATAACTCAGCTGGTTAGAGAGAGAGAGAGCATTCACAACTCTATTATAACTCAGCTGGTTAGAGAGAGAACATTCACAACTCTACTATAACTCAGCTGGTTAGAGAGAGTGAGCATTCACAACTCTATTATAACTCAGCTGGTTAGAGAGAGAGAGCATTCACAACTCTACTATAACTCAGCTGGTTAGAGAGAGAGAGTGCATTCACAACTCTATTATAACTCAGCTGGTTAGAGAGAGAGCATTCACAACTCTACTATAGCTCAGCTGGTTAGAGAGAGAGAGCATTCACAACTCTACTATAACTCAGCTGGTTAGAGAGAGAGAGCATTCACAACTCTACTATAGCTCAGCTGGTTAGAGAGAGAGAACATTCACAACTCTACTATAACTCAGCTGGTTAGAGAGAGAGCATTCACAACTCTACTATAACTCAGCTGGTTAGAGAGAGAGCATTCACAACTCTACTATAACTCAGCTGGTTAGAGAGAGAGAGCATTCACAACTCTACTATAACTCAGCTGGTTAGAGAGAGAGAGAGCATTCACAACTCTACTATAACTCAGCTGGTTAGAGAGAGAGCATTCACAACTCTACTATAACTCAGCTGGTTAGAGAGAGAGAGAGCATTCACAACTCTATTATAACTCAGCTGGTTAGAGAGAGAGAGAGCATTCACAACTCTACTATAACTCAGCTGGTTAGAGAGAGAGAGCATTCACAACTCTACTATAACTCAGCTGGTTAGAGAGAGAGAGAGCATTCACAACTCTACTATAACTCAGCTGGTTAGAGAGAGAGCATTCACAACTCTACTATAACTCAGCTGGTTAGAGAGAGAGAGAGCATTCACAACTCTATTATAACTCAGCTGGTTAGAGAGAGAGAGCATTCACAACTCTATTATAACTCAGCTGGTTAGAGAGAGAGAGCATTCACAACTCTACTATAACTCAGCTGGTTAGAGAGAGAGCATTCACAACTCTACTATAACTCAGCTGGTTAGAGAGAGCATTCACAACTCTACTATAACTCAGCTGGTTAGAGAGAGAGCATTCACAACTCTACTATAACTCAGCTGGTTAGAGAGAGCATTCACAACTCTACTATAGCTCAGCTGGTTAGAGAGAGAGCATTCACAACTCTACTATAACTCAGCTGGTTAGAGAGAGAGAGCATTCACAACTCTACTATAACTCAGCTGGTTAGAGAGAGAGCATTCACAACTCTACTATAACTCAGCTGGTTAGAGAGAGAGCATTCACAACTCTACTATAACTCAGCTGGTTAGAGAGAGAGAGAGCATTCACAACTCTACTATAACTCAGCTGGTTAGAGAGAGAGCATTCACAACTCTACTATAACTCAGCTGGTTAGAGAGAGAGAGCATTCACAACTCTACTATAACTCAGCTGGTTAGAGAGAGAGCATTCACAACTCTACTATAACTCCTCAGCTGGTTAGAGAGAGAGAGAGCATTCACAACTCTACTATAACTCAGCTGGTTAGAGAGAGAGCATTCACAACTCTACTATAACTCAGCTGGTTAGAGAGAGAGAGCATTCACAACTCTACTATAACTTGGCTGGTTAGAGAGAGAGAGCATTCACAACTCTACTATAACTCAGCTGGTTAGAGAGAGAGAGCATTCACAACTCTACTATAGCTCAGCTGGTTAGAGAGAGAGAGCATTCACAACTCTACTATAGCTCAGCTGGTTAGAGAGAGAGAGCATTCACAACTCTACTATAACTCGGCTGGTTAGAGAGAGAGCATTCACAACTCTACTATAACGCAGCTGGTTAGAGAGAGAGAGAGCATTCACAACTCTACTATAACTCAGCTGGTTAGAGAGAGAGAGCATTCACAACTCTACTATAACTCGGCTGGTTAGAGAGAGAGAGAGCATTCACAACTCTACTATAACTCGGCTGGTTAGAGAGAGAGAGCAATCACAACTCTACTATAACTTGGCTGGTTAGAGAGAGAGAGCATTCACAACTCTACTATAACTCAGCTGGTTAGAGAGAGCATTCACAACTCTACTATAGCTCAGCTGGTTAGAGAGAGAGAGGGCATTCACAACTCTACTATAACTCAGCTGGTTATAGAGAGAGAGCATTCACAACTCTACTATAGCTCAGCTGGTTAGAGAGAGAGAGCATTCACAACTCTACTATAACTCAGCTGGTTAGAGAGAGCATTCACAACTCTACTATAACTCAGCTGGTTAGAGAGAGAGAGCATTCACAACTCTACTATAACTCAGCTGGTTAGAGAGCATTCAGAACTTTACTATAGCTCAGCTGGTTAGAGAGAGCATTCACAACTCTACTATAACTCAGCTGGTTAGAGAGAGAGAGCATTCACAACTCTACTATAACTCAGCTGGTTAGAGAGAGAGAGAGCATTCACAACTCTACTATAGCTCAGCTGGTTAGAGAGAGAGAGCATTCACAACTCTACTATAACTCAGCTGGTTAGAGAGAGAGCATTCACAACTCTACTATAACTCAGCTGGTTAGAGAGAGAGAGCATTCACAACTCTACTATAACTCAGCTGGTTAGAGAGAGAACATTTACAACTCTACTATAATTCAGCTGGTTAGAGAGAGTGAGAGCATTCACAACTCTACTATAACTCAGCTGGTTAGAGAGAGAGCATTCACAACTCTACTATAACTCAGCTGGTTAGAGAGAGAGCATTCACAACTCTACTATAACTCAGCTGGTTAGAGAGAGAGAGCATTCACAACTCTACTATAACTCAGCTGGTTAGAGAGAGAGCATTCACAACTCTACTATAACTCAGCTGGTTAGAGAGAGAGAGCATTCACAACTCTACTATAACTTGGCTGGTTAGAGAGAGAGAGCATTCACAACTCTACTATAACTCAGCTGGTTAGAGAGAGAGAGCATTCACAACTCTACTATAGCTCAGCTGGTTAGAGAGAGAGAGCATTCACAACTCTACTATAGCTCAGCTGGTTAGAGAGAGAGAGCATTCACAACTCTACTATAACTCGGCTGGTTAGAGAGAGAGCATTCACAACTCTACTATAACGCAGCTGGTTAGAGAGAGAGAGAGCATTCACAACTCTACTATAACTCGGCTGGTTAGAGAGAGAGAGCATTCACAACTCTACTATAACTCAGCTGGTTAGAGAGAGAGAGCATTCACAACTCTACTATAACTCAGCTGGTTAGAGAGCATTCAGAACTTTACTATAGCTCAGCTGGTTAGAGAGAGCATTCACAACTCTACTATAGCTCAACTGGTTAGAGAGAGCATTCACAACTACTATAACTCAGCTGGTTAGAGAGAGAGCATTCACAACTCTACTATAACTCAGCTGGTTAGAGAGAGAGCATTCACAACTCTACTATAACTCAGCTGGTTAGAGAGAGAGCATTCACAACTCTACTATAACTCAGCTGGTTAGAGAGAGAGAGCATTCACAACTCTACTATAACTCAGCTGGTTAGAGAGCATTCACAACTCTACTAACTCAGCTGGTTAGTGAGCATTCACAACTCTACTATAGCTCAGCTGGTTAGAGAGAGAGCATTCACAACTCTACTATAGCTCAGCTGGTTAGAGTGAGAGCATTCACACCTCTACTATAACTCAGCTTGTTAGAGAGAGAGAGCATTCACAACTCTACTATAACTCAGCTGGTGAGAGAGAGAGCATTCACAACTCTACTATAGCTCAGCTGGTTAGAGAGAGAGCATTCACAACTCTACTATAACTCAGCTGGTTAGAGAGAGAGAGCATTCACAACTCTACTATAACTCAGCTGGTTAGAGAGAGAGAGCATTCACAACTCTACTATAACTCAGCTGGTTAGAGAGAGAGCATTCACAACTCTACTATAACTCAGCTGGTTAGAGAGAGAGTATTCACAACTCTACTATAGCTCAGCTGGTTAGAGAGAGAGCATTCACAACTCTACTATAACTCAGCTGGTTAGAGAGAGAGCATTCACAACTCTACTATAACTCAGCTGGTTAGAGAGAGAGAGAGCATTCACAACTCTACTATAGCTCAGCTGGTTAGAGAGAGAGCATTCACAACTCTACTATAACTCAGCTGGTTAGAGAGAGAGAGCATTCACAACTCTACTATAACTCAGCTGGTTAGAGAGAGCATTCACAACTCTACTATAACTCAGCTGGTTAGAGAGAGAGAGAGCATTCACAACTCTACTATAACTTAGCTGGTTAGAGAGAGAGCATTCACAACTCTACTATAACTCAGCTGGTTAGAGAGAGAGAGAGCATTCACAACTCTACTATAACTCAGCTGGTTAGAGAGAGAGAGCATTCACAACTCTACTATAACTCAGCTGGTTAGAGAGAGAGAGCATTCACAACTCTACTATAACTCAGCTGGTTAGAGAGAGAACATTCACAACTCTACTATAACTCAGCTGGTTAGAGAGAGTGAGAGCATTCACAACTCTACTATAACTCAGCTGGTTAGAGAGAGAGCATTCACAACTCTACTATAACTCAGCTGGTTAGAGAGA
Source organism: Salvelinus fontinalis (assembly GCF_029448725.1). Classification (NCBI taxonomy): domain Eukaryota; kingdom Metazoa; phylum Chordata; class Actinopteri; order Salmoniformes; family Salmonidae; genus Salvelinus; species Salvelinus fontinalis. The sequence goes on along the minus strand of NC_074666.1, from coordinate 5,846,899 downwards.
GAGAGCATTCACAACTCTACTATAACTCAGCTGGTTAGAGAGAGAACATTCACAACTCTACTATAACTCAGCTGGTTAGAGAGAGAGAGCATTCACAACTCTATTATAACTCAGCTGGTTAGAGAGAGAGAGCATTCACAACTCTACTATAACTCAGCTGGTTAGAGAGAGAGAGAGCATTCACAACTCTATTATAACTCAGCTGGTTAGAGAGAGAACATTCACAACTCTACTATAACTCAGCTGGTTAGAGAGAGTGAGCATTCACAACTCTATTATAACTCAGCTGGTTAGAGAGAGAGAGCATTCACAACTCTACTATAGCTCAGCTGGTTAGAGAGAGTGAGCATTCACAACTCTATTATAACTCAGCTGGTTAGAGAGAGAGAGAGCATTCACAACTCTACTATAACTCAGCTGGTTAGAGAGAGAGAGAGCATTCACAACTCTATTATAACTCAGCTGGTTAGAGAGAGAACATTCACAACTCTACTATAACTCAGCTGGTTAGAGAGAGTGAGCATTCACAACTCTATTATAACTCAGCTGGTTAGAGAGAGAGAGCATTCACAACTCTACTATAGCTCAGCTGGTTAGAGAGAGAGAGCATTCACAACTCTACTATAGCTCAGCTGGTTAGAGAGAGAGCATTCACAACTCTACTATAACTCAGCTGGTTAGAGAGAGAGAGAGCATTCACAACTCTATTATAACTCAGCTGGTTAGAGAGAGAACATTCACAACTCTACTATAACTCAGCTGGTTAGAGAGAGTGAGCATTCACAACTCTATTATAACTCAGCTGGTTAGAGAGAGAGAGCATTCACAACTCTACTATAACTCAGCTGGTTAGAGAGAGAGAGAGCATTCACAACTCTATTATAACTCAGCTGGTTAGAGAGAGAGCATTCACAACTCTACTATAGCTCAGCTGGTTAGAGAGAGAGAGCATTCACAACTCTACTATAACTCAGCTGGTTAGAGAGAGAGAGCATTCACAACTCTACTATAGCTCAGCTGGTTAGAGAGAGAGAACATTCACAACTCTACTATAACTCAGCTGGTTAGAGAGAGAGAGCATTCACAACTCTAATATAACTCAGCTGGTTAGAGAGAGAGCATTCACAACTCTACTATAACTCAGCTGGTTAGAGAGAGAGAGCATTCACAACTCTACTATAACTCAGCTGGTTAGAGAGAGAGAGAGCATTCACAACTCTACTATAACTCAGCTGGTTAGAGAGAGAGCATTCACAACTCTACTATAACTCAGCTGGTTAGAGAGAGAGAGAGCATTCACAACTCTATTATAACTCAGCTGGTTAGAGAGAGAGAGAGCATTCACAACTCTACTATAACTCAGCTGGTTAGAGAGAGAGAGCATTCACAACTCTACTATAACTCAGCTGGTTAGAGAGAGAGAGAGCATTCACAACTCTACTATAACTCAGCTGGTTAGAGAGAGAGCATTCACAACTCTACTATAACTCAGCTGGTTAGAGAGAGAGAGAGCATTCACAACTCTATTATAACTCAGCTGGTTAGAGAGAGAGAGCATTCACAACTCTATTATAACTCAGCTGGTTAGAGAGAGAGAGCATTCACAACTCTACTATAACTCAGCTGGTTAGAGAGAGAACATTCACAACTCTACTATAACTCAGCTGGTTAGAGAGAGAGCATTCACAACTCTACTATAACTCAGCTGGTTAGAGAGAGCATTCACAACTCTACTATAACTCAGCTGGTTAGAGAGAGAGCATTCACAACTCTACTATAACTCAGCTGGTTAGAGAGAGAGAGCATTCACAACTCTACTATAACTCAGCTGGTTAGAGAGAGAACATTCACAACTCTACTATAGCTCAGCTGGTTAGAGAGAGAGAGCATTCACAACTCTACTATAACTCAGCTGGTTAGAGAGAGAGCATTCACAACTCTACTATAACTCAGCTGGTTAGAGAGAGAGAGCATTCACAACTCTACTATAACTCAGCTGGTTAGAGAGAGAGAGCATTCACAACTCTATTATAACTCAGCTGGTTAGAGAGAGAACATTCACAACTCTACTATAGCTCAGCTGGTTAGAGAGAGAGAGCATTCACAACTCTATTATAACTCAGCTGGTTAGAGAGAGAGAGCATTCACAACTCTACTATAACTCAGCTGGTTAGAGAGAGAGAGCAATCACAACTCTACTATAGCTCAGCTGGTTAGAGAGAGAGAGCATTCACAACTCTACTATAACTCAGCTGGTTAGAGAGAGAGCATTCACAACTCTACTATAACTCAGCTGGTTAGAGAGAGAGAGCATTCACAACTCTACTATAACTCAGCTGGTTAGAGAGAGAGAACATTCACAACTCTACTATAACTCAGCTGGTTAGAGAGAGAGCATTCACAATTTAGGAGATACTGAAATATGTTTTGTCATTCATTTCCTTGATGGCACTTGTACACCAGCAGCAGGTCATTCGGCCTCATTTCGCCACCTTTTCCCCTTTGCATTTCTGTGGTTTTGGCCCACGTGCCTGTGGTAGTTTGAATTGGCAGCCTTGTCTCAACTCCCTCAGCGTTCTGAGCTCCATCTCCATAGTGACCGGCCGACCCAGACACTCAGGGAGTGTTGAGCTACTGTAGCAGGTCCAGTGGTGTGGGTGCCAGTCAGGGGTCTGTCAGACTGACTGACGTGTGTGGCGTGGGTGGTGTGGGTGCTTAAATCTGTCCTATTTCACATGTGTGAATTGGAAATGTTTTTGTTTTTTTTGCATATCCCAACTCTCCTCGAGTCACCCTTGGAGAATGGGGTCACAGCCAGGGTAGGTTGATATATTGTTCTGGGTCCTTATTCACAAAGCGTCTCAGAGTAGGAGTTATGCTATAGGATCAGTGTAGCCTTTTCGATCATAATGAATAGGATTTTATATGGACGTTGGGTGGGGGCGTCATACATCGGCACTACTGTTCTGATAAGCATTTTGAATACTGGCCCTGTTGAGGGATGTCTGGATGGCACTGTACCTCGTCTTTTACCTCATGGTATGTTGCTCTACAGATTTAATCTCCCCCTAGGCCTAGAATCAGATATCAGATTCTAGGAACCAAATTTCTCTTGGTATTTGTATTATTCATACTCACTTACAGTAAATGGTAGAGCTGCTAGGTTTTGATAGACATGTCCTGTTCACAGTTAACACCAAAGCCAAGCTGCAGGGGAGCGTGGGCCTAAAGATGCCATGCAGACCCAAGCTAAGAGACACACTATACCCAGAGCCCAGCCCTGAGAGAGGGCCTGCTGCTGGCGAACCACAGCGGCTGTAAAAGATATGTGCTGGAACATGGACAGGACAGTCTCTTGGCTCAATGCTTATAGCGCCATCAAGGAGATGACTGCAGCTGTGTTTTCAGTTCCAAAAGTATGTGGACACCTGCTCGTCGAACATCTCATTCCAAAATCATGGGCATTAATATGGAGTTGGTCCCCCCTTTTTGCTGCTATAACAGCCTCCACTCTTCTGGGAAGGCTTTCCACTAGATGTTGGAACATTGCTGCGGGGACTTGCTTCCATTCAGCCACAAGAGTATTAGTGAGGTCTGGCACTGATGTTGGGTGATTAGGCCTGGCTCACAGTCGGCGTTCCAATTCATCCCAAAGGTGTTCGATGGGGTTGAGGTCAGGGCTCTGTTCAGGCCAGTCACGTTCTTCCACACCGATCTCAACAAACCAAAAATAAGAGGTAGGTAGGTAGGTGTAAAGTGACTGCATATCTAATAAACAGGGAGTAGCAGCAGTGTAAAAACAAAGGGTGGGGGTGGTGTCAATGCAAATAGTCTGGGTGGCCATTTGATTAATTGTTCAGCAGTCTTATGGCTTGGATATAGAGGCTGATAAGGAGCCTTTTGGACCTCGACTTAGATGTCATTGTATGCTGTAGTGTTACGATTTCCATTCACTGGAACTAAGGGGCCCGAACCATGAAAAACAGCTCCAGACCATTATTCCTCTGCCACCAAACTTTACAGTTGACACTATGCATTCGAGCAGGTAGCGTTCTCCTGGCATCCGCCAAAACCCAGATTAGTCCGTCGGACTGCCAAATGGTGAAGCATGATTCATCCCTCCCGAGAACGCATTTCCACTGATCCAGAGTCCAATGGCGGCGAGCTTTACACCACTCTGCACGGCCATGGAAACCAATTTCATGAAGCTCCCGGCTAACAGTCATTGTGCTGACGTTGATTCCAGAGTCAGTTTGGAACTCGGTAGTGAGTGTTGCAACCGAGGACAGACAATTTTTACGTGCCATGAGCTTCACCACTCGGCGGTCCCGTTCTGTGAGCTTGTGTGGCCCACCATTTCGCGGCTGAGCCGTTGTTGCTCCTAGACGTTTCCACTTCACAATAACAGCACTTACAGTTGACCGGGGCAGCTCTAGCAGGGCAGAAATTTGCTGAAACTGACTTGTTGGAAAGGTGACATCCCATGACAGTGCCACTTTGAAAGCCACTGAGTTCTTCAGTAAGGCCATTCTGTTGCCAATGTTTGTCTATGGAGATTGCATGGCAGTGTGCTTGATTTTATACACCTGTCAGCAACGGGTGTGGCTGAAATAGCCAAATCGACTAAATTGAAAGGGTGTCCACAAACTTTTGGCATTGTAGTGTACTAACAGGATTAGTTAAACACTCAAATGTACCATTGTGCATTCTGACTCACTGTCTGATAAATGGCATATTTTATTATATTATGACTAATGATGGAGATAACTAAGGAGATGACTGACCAGCAAACAGGTTTACTCATAAAACTGACGAGGTAAGCACACCCACACATAATGAACAGGAAGTAGTATATGTATTGTATGTACGTAGTGTGAACAGGAAGTAGTATATGTATTGTATGTACGTAGTGTGAACAGGAAGTAGTAGTTCTATGTAAACTTAATGTGAACAGAAAACACCAAAAATCTGCTTAACTTTGATACGGCTTTGATACTGAGACGGAGTACAGTAGTAGTGATTTCAAGTTCCTCTGAAAGCTAACATTTGTATTAGTTTGTTCATGATCAATTGTTGCAGGTTCAGGGTACCGGTATTATTGATGATTTAAAGATTTAAATGTACTCAAACCCAGTGAGTAAGGTCTCTTGTAGTGTTGTGGTGTCTCCCTTGTAGTGATGTGTGTTTTCCTATATTTTTATTTTAATCCCAGCCCCCTGCAAGAGGCCTTTTGCGTTTTGGTAGGCCGTCATTGTAAGTAAGAATTTGTTCTTAACTGACTTGCCTAGTTAAATAAATATAATAAAAAATTGGCGTGTGGCCCAGAGGATGTCCCTGTCAATTAGCAGACCCCATTGGCCTGTAGAGATGAACATGTCTGCTTTCACTATCCGTCTCTCCTGGAGCTGATGACAGGACCACATGAAAACAGCAGCCTGACTGAAGGCTCTGTCTGATTCTCATGTAGATGTGAATTCATATGGAAAGGTACAAGCTTTGTCCTTTATAAACAGGCTGGTGGGTTTTGGAGTCTAGAGTTTGAGTCGATTCCATTTCAATTCAGGAATTTGATTTACTGCCTGAATTGAAATGGACTTGGCCCCCAAAAACCCCACTCTCCCTCCCAGCCTAACCCTAACTCGGCTCTTTAATTCAAGGACTTTACAACGATGTCTGGTCATTTATATTCTGCATCTGTACAAGGCTGAGATCTGGATTGATGGTCTCTTGATGCGTCCTCGGTTTGTGTTATGATGCATAACATTGTTAGCTAATAGAGTTAGCCGCTCAGGATGATGTCACTGTTCTGGAATGTTCATCAGTTCTGGAATCTTCATCCGTGAGTTCTTCAGTGAGTGTTTGTTGAGAGGCAAAGGGGGGACAGAGAACCTCCATCCACTGTAGCCATGATACACATTGTAAACATTGCTATGCTCAGAGGTCCCAGACAACATGTTGTTGGCCTTGCCCCTCCCTGTCTCCTAGCTCTGCTATGCATGTGAGCTGCTCACGTCCCGTATACTGAGGCAAGGGCGGTGCATTTATAGCATAGTCAATGGTGTTTAGCTAACACACTGGAGACCGCGTGTCTCTCATTTTGTCGCTAATCATTAACTTTTTCTCTCATCAAAACCTTCCATTGCCCAAGTAACTGAGGATTCTTTTCCACCACTTTGTTTGTTCATGATGTCAACAAAAGTAAAAAGGCTTTGAACTTATAAGAAGACCTTTTAACATTTCATCACTATCCTTGAAATGTCCCATGAGTCTTTTGCTTTGTTTACCCACAAACCTGTTATTGCTTTCATCAGTACTCAAAGCCAGCTGCACTCTGCACATCCATTCATTTTAATTGTACGTGTGCATTTTATTCATAGTTGAAAGGTAAGCTCAATTTTCTGTTATTTTCCCCCTTTCAGATAAACGAGTTGGTGGACTGCAGGGACATAAGCATCGGTGCCTGGTTTGAAGCCTGCATTGACAACGTGTCACGCAGCCCAAAGGGACAGAACAGCACCAGTAAAGCTCCTACAGCAGGGAAGGTTGGCAGGCCTAGCAAAAGGACTAACGGCAAGCTTGAGACAGAGCCGGACCAAGGCCAAAGCCACCTCTCCTCCTCAGACAATAATAATGGGAATAATTGTTCTGTGTTGAACTCTGCCAGTATTGGGCCAGGGGCTGGGCCCTCCACCTCTCAAACAGACTCTACTGCCACAGACAAAGAGAAGGAGGATGTGACGTACCACATCAGATATGATGAGTAAGTTGTCAGTGCTTTCTGACCTACTATGCTTGCTATCGCAGATTCATATTTTCCTTTTTTGTTTGCTCACGGTTTTAGAAAAGGTTAATTCAGTTTGGTGGGATTAACCAACTGTGAGTGGTGATGGATCCTACCAGGTAAGTAAGGACTGTGTAGACTTGTGTGCTTGGGAGTTCAGGAGTTGGTGAGATTGCATGCTATATATGAATGAATGAATAAATGAATGATCTTAGCCATAAAAACGGCTATACACGATATGCACTTACAGTATGTAGTGCTGCACCATTAGATACGGAGGAGGAGAGATTACATGCCATATAAATCCCCGTATATCTACCATGATACTTCTTGATGTAGTGCTACACCATTGGAGTTGATTTACAATAGCCCCACCCTCTCATTTGACCTTTAACCCAGGAAACAAAAGCTCAGGCACTAAGAGAAGAGAATACTATTTCCCCGATAGCCTTGGTGAGTCAGTCAAATGGAAATCCATGTGTAACAGGAAGTCATTTCCTGTCTCAGAGATCCATTAGAAAAAGGAATCAAAACAATTAGTCTGCAGCGTTGATCCTGGAGGGTCTATGTTTTTAGGACTGACGCATAACTTTCATTTACACACAGTTGCTAGCCGGAGAGTAACAGCCAGATGAAATGGACAAGAAATAGACACGTTATAATTCAATTCTGGATACATCCTGTCAGTTTGGAAATCTGATGTTGAATTGCATTTTTACTATATTTACACAACTTCCATGGCTTCCAACTTCTCTAAAAACAACATTGTCAGTAGTTGGTGTTTTGAACAACAACTGGGACAATGTGTTCAGTTTTACATGCAATCAAAGTAGGGAACATCTGCAACATATTAATGCAATTTTTTATTTTTTTTAACTCACGCAATTTAAGCAGAAATTGCCCTACATCCTGCTGGATGGTGAAAGTTCCCCTGTAGGGATGTTGGGGATGTGAACCCACAACCCTTGGGTTCAGAGGGAACAGGAAAGGGGGTCAGGTTGGAGCAGCTTGTTTAAAACCACAGCCCCTGATGTATCCCTCCCTGCCTGCAGCTTATAAGGGAATGTAGAATAGGGTGGTGGAGGGGGAAGCTGCTAAATAGAATTTGGAGTCATCTTTTTCTGGTGAATCCGTTCAGAAGGAGCCGTTTCCATGGTAACCACAGAGTTCTCGGGAGCGTTACTTTAACCGCCTCATCTCCACATTCTAATTGCTGCCTAAAATTGAGTGGCACATCTAGCATGTCACATGGAGAGGTACAGGAGGCTCGTTGCTGTGTGAACCACATACACCACTGCTGTTGTCGAGTAGCTATCAATCTCTTCAGCCATTGGCCATATTTCAACATGATCAGTGTTTGACTTGGACAGGAGCTCACCGACGCTGACTACTGACACCTCACATTTTCTACTGCTTGAGCTCCTGTTCCTCTTATAGAATATTAGTTCAAAAGTATTGTGGAGCTCCTGAACCAAAATATACACGGTACTGACACCCAAAATGAGTACCGACGTCTATTTTCAGTCCAAGCTAAGCACGGAGTATGACGATTGCAAATGACAACAATGCATATTTCAAATGACCCCAAGCCAAGCAGCTTCTCTCTCTGGCTCTGATTGGTAAACGGCACAATCTACCTTCCCAGGTTTTTACTGTTTGTTAGAGCGCGGAGCGGAGGGTTTTTCTCTTCTCCTTTGTGTACGTTGTGGTTAGGCAAGGCTTCTCAAGGTTCTTGCTGTATAATTTGATGCAGAAAAACAGCCTGTTTCACATTGAAATCTCAAACTAATTTCCATCAAAACTGTTGCCTCCAAGATAAAGAATCCTCTGTGTTTTTGTTGTTGCCTGTTTCTCTTTACTAACAAGCATCTCAGATCGGGCTTATGGTCAGTCTACTATTTGGCCCAACCAATGCATGTACATCCATCCAGCCAGAAGAAAAACCTGGATAGGATAAATAATACAATTATCAGATGACATGGTTATATAAAAAAGATCAGAAGGCATATATTGCCCCAGAGACCATGCTATTTCAGTATTGTTGCAGTTATCCCCCCCCCCTTTCTAATTTAGCTGCATGGATTAAACCTGGTACTTAAATGTAACAGATCTAATTCAGTGTATTTTCATTCAGTGTATTTCACTATTGCTAAAGGCAGACTGAGACCAAATGCCTGCAGGTCCATTGAATGATAAAATAATAGCGCTGTTACAACACACTTGGCAACCTTGTATTGCGTGAATAGATCCAACCAGGACTGCCTGCCTGCTAGTAAATGACTCCCCCACTGTCCTCTCAATGCACTTCACTCCACTTATCCTCCCTCTTGTTTTCAGATTAAATGTGATTAAACAGATCTTAATTTTTTTTTCTGTTTCCATTTAAACAAATTTAACAGGGAGGTTAACAGAATGTGATCATTTCACCCGTGATGCTACCATGGAGTAATTATACTCAACTAAGAACAGCCGTGTGTGTGTGTGTGTGTGTGTGTGTGTGTGTGTGTGTGTGTGTGTGTGTGTGTGTGTGTGTGTGTGTGTGTGTCTCCTCATCTGAACCCAGAGACCCTATCAAACCATGCAGCTTATCTGACAGCCATGGAACCCAACAAAACGATATTGGTTTTCACATATCTCCTCTACATGCTGTACATGAGATCTGTCTGGTTGTCTACTTACAATGATGATCACAGTCTCTCCAGTCAACACTCTAAATTCCACAATCTAAAACCCAAAACACATTCTAGAATCCTTGCTTCCTGCTCCTCCCAGGTCCCGTGTACAGTATGAGGGTCTGTGTGGCCCATGTTGGGGTGGACCACCGTGTGCTGAACACTGACTTCTGTTCTGTTCTCCCCCTACGGAGCCTCCTGTTACCCTCCCAGTGTCCCAGCACATTGACTTCTGTTCTGTTCTCCCCCTACAGAGCCTCCTGTTACCCTCCCAGTGTCCCAGCACATTGACTTCTGTTCTGTTCTCCCCCTACAGAGCCTCCTGTTACCCTCCCAGTGTCCCAGCACATTGACTTCTGTTCTGTTCTCCCTCTACAGAGCCTCCTGTTACCCTCCCAGTGTCCCAGCACATTGACTTCTGTTCTGTTCTCCCCCTACGGAGCCTCCTGTTACCCTCCCAGTGTCCCAGCACATTGACTTCTGTTCTGTTCTCCCTCTACGGAGCCTCCTGTTACCCTCCCAGTGTCCCAGCACATTGACTTCTGTTCTGTTCTCCCCCTACGGAGCCTCCTGTTACCCTCCCAGTGTCCCAGCACATTGACTTCTGTTCTGTTCTCCCCCTACAGAGCCTCCTGTTACCCTCCCAGTGTCCCAGCACATTGACTTCTGTTCTGTTCTCCCTCTACAGAGCCTCCTGTTACCCTCCCAGTGTCCCAGCACATTGACTTCTGTTCTGTTCTCCCCCTACGGAGCCTCCTGTTACCCTCCCAGTGTCCCAGCACATTGACTTCTGTTCTGTTCTCCCTCTACGGAGCCTCCTGTTACCCTCCCAGTGTCCCAGCACATTGACTTCTGTTCTGTTCTCCCCCTACAGAGCCTCCTGTTACCCTCCCAGTGTCCCAGCACATTGACTTCTGTTCTGTTCTCCCCCTACAGAGCCTCCTGTTACCCTCCCAGTGTCCCAGCACATTGACTTCTGTTCTGTTCTCCCTCTACAGAGCCTCCTGTTACCCTCCCAGTGTCCCAGCACATTGACTTCTGTTCTGTTCTCCCCCTACAGAGCCTCCTGTTACCCTCCCAGTGTCCCAGCACATTGACTTCTGTTCTGTTCTCCCCCTACAGAGCCTCCTGTTACCCTCCCAGTGTCCCAGCACATTGACTTCTGTTCTCCCTCTACAGAGCCTCCTGTTACCCTCCCAGTGTCCCAGCACATTGACTTCTGTTCTGTTCTCCCCCTACAGAGCCTCCTGTTACCCTCCCAGTGTCCCAGCACATTGACTTCTGTTCTGTTCTCCCCCTACAGAGCCTCCTGTTACCCTCCCAGTGTCCCAGCACATTGACTTCTGTTCTGTTCTCCCCCTACAGAGCCTCCTGTTACCCTCCCAGTGTCCCAGCACATTGACTTCTGTTCTGTTCTCCCCCTACGGAGCCTCCTGTTACCCTCCCAGTGTCCCAGCACATTGACTTCTGTTCTGTTCTCCCCCTACAGAGCCTCCTGTTACCCACCCAGTGTCCCAGCACATTGACTTCTGTTCTGTTCTCCCCCTACAGAGCCTCCTGTTACCCTCCCAGTGTCCCAGCACATTGACTTCTGTTCTGTTCTCCCTCTACGGAGCCTCCTGTTACCCTCCCAGTGTCCCAGCACATTGACTTCTGTTCTGTTCTCCCCCTACAGAGCCTCTGTAATCCCCGCCACCCAAAAAAGGAAATCCGTGCCTCTAGCCTGCTACCCTCACACAGTGTCCCAGCACACTGACGACTTGAAGCCATTACTGTGCCCAAGCATTCTTCTCTAGTGTCTACTCACCTATACACTAGTCATGCTGATGGACTGAATTGTAAAATGCATAAATGACTTGCATTGACAGGACACATTAGCATACATGTGTTAGGCAGTGGGGGCCTGGTGCAATCCCTCTCTCTCACACACATAAACACACACATGAACACACACACATGAACATACACACACATGTAGAGGATATTGCTGTGAACCATATGCTGGTCTTTCTCTCTCCCTCTGTGTAAAGCGTCGGCCCGGGGGCTATAGAGGGTGTGTGTGTGTGGGGAACCACGGTTTGATATTCAGGACATGAACATGATTGTGCAGGAAGCACATGCAGGGAGAGAGAATGTGAGGGACGATCAGACTGAGGAGGTTGTGTCTGAAACGGCACCCTATTCCCTATATAGTGCACTACTTTAGACCAGAGCCCTATGGCACCCTATTCCCTATATACTGCACTACTTTAGACCACAGCCCTATGGCACCCTATTCCCTATTTACTGCACTACTTTAGACCAGAGCTCTATGGCACCCTTTTCCCTATATACTGCACTACTTTAGACCAGAGCCCTATGGCACCCTATTCCCTATATACTGCACTACTTTAGACCACAGCCCTATGGCACCCTATTCCCTATATACTGCACTACTTTAGACCAGAGCTCTATGGCACCCTTTTCCCTATATACTGCACTACTTTAGACCAGAGCCCTATGGCACCCTATTCCCTATATACTGCACTACTTTAGACCAGAGCCCTAATGCAGGTCTACTTCTATCTAGGTTTCATAGTACAGCCAATGGCAGCTAAGCCTCCTCCCCATGCTAATGTGTGTTGTAGCATTCATTCAATGGTCAAATGTAGGTCTAAATAACAGTCTTCCTGTGGTCAGGATTCCATCATCCTACTACTGTCACATTTATATGATGGAGGATGGGCTGAGAAGATTAGCACAGAAACCACTGTAATTGTATTTCAGCAGAGTGTTAAAGATTTTAAGATGCATCTGTCTAGTCCGTGTGTTACTAACTCAAATGAGATGGTCAGACTGATGCATGAGAAGGTCAGAGGAAAGCTCTGTGATTTGTGACACTGCAGTGTGTGTGTGTGAGAAAAGCATTGTGTTAAGCAGACGTAGATGAGCTAGTCTCCAGCTTTCACACCGTCCCTTTGAAACGGTAGATCCCCTTGTTGTCTCTTCTCTCCTGATCTCCGCCACAGAGATCCTATGTTTATACATCAGACATTCTTTTGATGTAAAACTCTGATAACCTGAGGGATGTGGGGATGTGGGGAATAGGGAGAGATGTATTTGAAATATATATATATGTAACAGTATAACTTTAAACCGTCCCCTCGCCCCGACACGGGCACGAACCAGGGACCTTCTGCACACATCAACAACGGTCGCCCACGAAGCATCGTTACCCATCGCTCCACAAAGGCCAGGGCCCTTGCAGAGCAAGGGGCAACACTACATCTAGGTTTCAGAGCAAGTGACGTAACTGATTGAAACGCTACTAGCGCGTAACCGCTAACTAGCTAGCCATTTCACATCCGTTATACATATATATATACACATATACAGTATAGCCTACACTTGCATAATTTACTCTTTTATTATGGCGATACATACTTGACAAACTCTTTCTATATCTCTAAGCCTGTTGAATCCCAGTTCACAGTGCATATTAAATTTGCTATCTGAGTGCCTGCATGTGTGAAATATCAATTTATCCAAAGAGGTGAACCTGGACCCAGTTTTCCTTGCATGAAAAATATTAGTGACTACCCAAGGAGACCCCAAATACAGGGGTGAGACTCCAAATACAGGGGTGAGACCCCAAATACAGGGGTGAGACCCCAAATACAGGGGTGGAGGTGAACGGCGCTCCCTCACTTTCTTTTCAATTTGAGAATACACTGAGCTGGTAAAAATATTTCTGGAAAATTGAAGTCTGATACATTTTAAATTATATTTAATTACCGCTAAAGTTCCATAAACGATCGAATGACAAACTAAATGAATATGTAGGGTATAGCAGCATATAGGGAAGAAACCACCATTTACCAACCTGTCTCCCCCCCCCCTCTCTCTCTCTCTCTAGTGGTGGTGCAAATTAGGAATAAACTGTAGGCGTGTGCAGAGGCCCGTCGGTCGGAGGCTTGACCACTTTGAACTGCCACAGACAGAACTTCTGAGGTTGACTTGGGGCTCATGTACCACGTACTTGAACTCACCCTACTGTCCGAGTGCTTAACTTACAGTAACATACCACCTATATTGTGTATGCAGAGAAATGTGATCCACCACATGAACCTTGTCATCACACTAACGTGATCTAGGATCCAAATTCTTGTGTCTCTGCCTTGATGTTCATAAAACTCCACGGACCCTTCCAGAACGATATGTTGACCACTTGGTTACGATGAGGTCCTTTCAGCGCCACAATTTTGAAGGGCGCTCAAATCGCTTAAAATAACCCTCATCAAGATCTGTTGCCTAACCCTAATAGTCGTACTCATCTTATTATTATTATTATAAATAGAAGATTATCACTTCTCACAATGGTGCTCATCTCTCTCTCGGAGGACCTGAGCCCTAGGACCATGCCTCAGGACTACCTGGCATGATGACTCCTTGCTGTCCCCAGTCCACCTGGCCGTGCTGCTGCTCCAGTTTCAACTGTTCTGCCTGCGGCTATGGAACCCTGACCTGTTCACCGGACGTGCTACCTGTCCCAGACCTGCTGTTTTCAACTCTCTAGAGACCGCAGGAGCGGTAGAGATACTCTTAATGATCGGCTATGAAAAGCCAACTGACATTTACTCCTGAGGTGCTGACTTGCTGCACCCTCGACAACTACTGTGATTATTATAATTTGACCATGCTGGTCATTTTTGAACATCTTGGCCATGTTCTGTTATAATCTCCACCCGGCACAGCCAGAAGAGGACTGGCCACCCCTCATAGCCTGGTTCCTCTCTAGCTTTCTTCCTAGGTTCTGGCCTTTCTAGGGAGTTTTTCCTAGCCACCGTGCTTCTACACCTACGTTGCTTGCTGTTTGGGGTTTTAGGCTGGGTTTCTGTACAGCACTTTGAGATATCAGCTGATGTAAGAAGGGCTATATAAATACATTTGATTTGATTGAGTCAATTTAAATCAAAGCTGAATGAATGTCTCGCAAGATCACATAATGATTAATAAGTATTTTACATAACAGAATATACTGTAGCATAGTAGGCCTATAATATGTTGCACCAAATCCACCTCAGTCATTTCTTATCTGAAGCTGAATAGTCAACAACAAAAGTCCTGCTCTAAAACTAAACGGCGCATGCTGATAGGCAGGATATGCGCTTTCGTAACAGCTGTCCAGCGATCCCAGTTGATTGGTATTTGTTCTGACGATGGACACAATGAAGCACATTAGATGTGCAGGATCAACAAGATGTTGACGGCTGTAGATTTGTGATTTGTCGCTTGCATATCAATATCGGACTGGGGATTTTTGTAATCAAACATCAACAATTTCCAAAAAATAGTACAAAATACAATAAACGTAAGTTCCTGACGATAGACAAAAGGAAATGCATTGGATGTGCAGAACAACAGTATGTCGATGGCTGTAGATTCCTGAGTTGTCTGTTTAGCAGTGAAATAACTGTGAATTAGCAGGGTGCTAAAGTGTTAAAGAACGTGATCTGCCGCTTGCATGTCAATATCAGGCTGGGAAGGATTTACATTTGCCATCTCCACCTGTCTGCAAGCATGACCAATAGCATAACACCTTACTGATATGTAAATTCAAACAACCAATAGGAATACATATAAACATTGAAATCTGTATTTCTGCAGTGTCCGGTGGAAAGATAACAACCCTGTTTCACTTTAAACAAAATGTGCCTAGAAAAAAGGCTATTAACACCATCTGCTTAAATTCACTCATGAAACAGTAATTCAAGAAGATTTAAATGCATATTCCCATGAAACTTATTGGAGATCAAATGATTGGCTGTTTGGATATTTCACGGGTAAAACGTGAATTATCATTCACAAACGACAGTGATGATGGTCTATTTTGAAATGCGTTATGCCCCTAACTTGGTTTTTGTGTGGGCAAAGGTAGACGTTGCAATTGGAGGATGGATGCATTTTATGCATATTCTATAATGATATTCAATAGGCTACAAATGTGGATTGAAAAATGACGTCATTATATAAAATAAATGTGCTCCCTCGCCTAAAAAAAATAGCACTACTGCACAAATAACATATCTGAAGATTTTTTTGTTGTGATTTTGCTATACAAAAAATTCTATGCAAATGTGTGGTTTGCATCACTTAATGTCAGATATTGCATATACGTTACGAACATTTCAAGTGACTATACTTTGCAAAAAGAAAATAGATTTTTCATAGAAAATGTACTCCGGTATGTTGACATCCTATGAGCATTTTGCATGCATTGAATTAGGCAAGCTTAAGCCAAGCAGTCTTGTCAATTCCCTTTGAGAGTAATTCATTTAGGTTTACATTCTCTGTACATGCTTTACATAATCAATGCATTTTGGGGAAGATGTTATGTTGTTGAGGAGGATGATGATAAAGATAATATTCTTTGCTCTCCCTAGTTACCCTGAGAACGGCGTGGTGGAGATGTGTGGCGGTAACGTGCGGCCGCGTGCTCGGACCCTACTCAGGTGGGACCAGCTCACGGTAGGCCTGGTTGTCATGGTGAACTACAACATAGAGATCCCTGAGGAGAGGGGCTTCTGGTTCGACGCTGAGATTACAGCACTCAATGAGATCTCCAGGACCAACAAGGAGGTCCGCATCAGAATCCTGCTGGGGTAAGAGAGGACATGCTGGGGTCAGAGAGGACATGCTGGGGTCAGAGAGGACATGCTGGGGTCAGAGAGGACATGCTGGGGTCAGAGAGGACATGCTGGGGTCAGAGAGGACATGCTGGGGTCAGAGAGGACATGCTGGGGTCAGAGAGGACATGCTGGGGTCAGAGAGGACATGCTGGGGTCAGAGAGGACATGCTGGGGTCAGAGAGGACATGCTGGGGTCAGAGAGGACATGCTGGGGTCAGAGAGGACATGCTGGGGTCAGAGAGGACATGCTGGGGTCAGAGGGGACATGCTGGGGTCAGAGGGGACATGCTGGGGTCAGAGGGGACATGCTGGGGTCAGAGGGGACATGCTGGGGTCAGAGGGGACATGCTGGGGTCAGAGGGGACATGCTGGGGTCAGAGGGGACATGCTGGGGTCAGAGGGGACATGCTGGGGTCAGAGGGGACATGCTGGGGTCAGAGGGGACATGCTGGGGTCAGAGGGGACATGCTGGGGTCAGAGGGGACATGCTGGGGTCAGAGGGGACATGCTGGGGTCAGAGGACAAAGAGAGGACATGCTGGGGTCAGAGGACAAAGAGAGGACATGCTGGGGTCAGAGGACAAAGAGAGGACATGCTGGGGTCAGAGGACAAAGAGAGGACATGCTGGGTAAGAGAGGACATGCTGGGTAAAAGAGGACATGCTGGGTAAGAGGACAAAGAGAGGACATGCTGGGGTAAGAGAGGACAAAGAGAGGACATGCTGGGTAAGAGAGGACATGCTGGGTAAGAGGACAAAGAGAGGACATGCTGGGTAAGAGAGGACATGCTGGGTAAGAGAGGACATGCTGGGTAAGAGAGGACATGCTGGGGTAAGAGAGGACATGCTGGGGTCAGAGGACAAAGAGAGGACATGCTGGGGTAAGAGAGGACAAAGAGAGGACATGCTGGGGTAAGAGAGGACATGCTGGGGTAAGAGAGGACATGCTGGGGTAACAGAGACCTGTCATGGGACAGTTTCCGTTGGGAAAGTCTGTTTCTCTCTTCTAGGTCAGATGATTATGCCAGTTATGTAACTTAGATATTTCTGCTTACATAAGTTAAGAGGACTTTCTCTATTTCTGTTTGTTAACCTCAAAACATCCTAATAGCCTGGCTGAGTGGGTGTCGAGAACATTCCCTGTGGAGCTCTGATGGACTGATTAACACATTCTCTCTCCCCAGAGGGCCAGGGGACGTCATCCCAGACTGTAAACTGTTGTTTCTGGATGAGATCTATCAGATTGAGAAGACTGGAGCACACTCGCTGTCTGCTGTAGATGGACAGTTCAAACGTAGGCCTCAGCACACTCATACCAATACTACAGTCTACAGCCAATCAGGGCTGAGATGGGGCATACCACGGCCAATTAGGGCTGAGATAGGTCTACCTAGTACGCCAGCAGTTCTAGAAGCGCTGAGGTCAAGGGGGTACTGCAAAGAATTAACTTGAAATTGTTTTCATCAATTAGCTTGAAATTTATACATTTCAAATCCTTCTTATATAGCATTCTGCATGTTCAATTTAAATGGCAAGATTACATGGGTTATTGGCATCAATACATGCATGTGTGTTTGTGGTGCGTGTGGGCTTATGGGTATTTTGTTTTTGTCTTGTGGTTTTGTTTGCCTGTGTGTGTGCCAATTCTTTGCATATGTATTTGTGTGTCTGTGAGTGTGTGCACTCCGCTGTATGTGCTTACATGTGCGTCTGTGTGTGTATGTTTGTGCGCCGGGATGGATCCAGGCAAGAGCGGGCCGGAGTGTAAGCACTGCAAGACGGACCCCGAGTCGGAGTGCAGGTTCTGCTCGTGCTGCGTGTGTGGAGGGAAGCAGGATGCCCATATGCAGCTGCTGTGTGATGAGTGTAACATGGCCTTCCATATATACTGTCTCAACCCACCGCTAGACACCATACCTGACGACGAGGACTGGTGAGCTCTGACCTGGTCCTCCCAGACCACCTGGGGGTGCTATACTCACACAGGATGACCCTATGGGCCCTGGTCAAAAGTAGTGCGCTATGTAGGGAATAGGGTGCCCTTTGGGATGTAGACAAGACCTGTAGATCTGTGCACTGATGGCTGGTGGAGCAAGTATGATGCACGATGTCAGTTGACTATAATGATTGAACATGCATTGTGAGTGTAATAGTCATGCTTACATGTTAGTGCTGACTGAGATATAGATATGCCTTTAGCCATATGAATAAGTTCCACATTCTAGATTTTCTTTTGGGTGCCACAGTCTAGATTTTATTGTAGGTGCCAGATTTCTCTCTCATAGATGTCTCAGTAACACACTGTCTATACAAGAGACACTGACACCAACAGTATACTACCAGTAGTAGTTTCTCTCCTGTCCATCTACATTGACTTCCTGTATTGATCATGCTCTGAGGCAGTAGATCAGTAAGGGAGTTATGGTTCTTGTATTGTGCTCGGCAGGTACTGTCCCACCTGTAAGAACGACACCAGTGAGGTGATTAAGGCCGGGGAGAAGCTGAAGGCCAGTAAGAAGAAAGCCAAGATGCCCTCGGCTCATACAGAGAGCCAGAGGGACTGGGGCAAGGTGAGACACATGGTCTACGACACTAACCCCTGGGCCCATACAGAGAGCCAGAGTGACTGGGGCAAGGTGAGACAGACAGGGTCCTTGACACTAACCCCTGGGCCCATACAGAGAGCCAGAGGGACTGGGGCAAGGTGAGACAGACAGGGTCCTTGACACTAACCCCTGGGCCCATGCAGAGAGCCAGAGTGACTGGGGCAAGGTGAGACCCATGGTCTACGACACTAACCCCTGGGCCCATACAGAGAGCCAGAGGGACTGGGGCAAGGTGAGACAGACAGGGTCCTTGACACTAACCCCTGGGCCCATACAGAGAGCCAGAGTGACTGGGGCAAGGTGAGACCCATGGTCTACGACACTAACCCCTGGGCTCATACAGAGAGCCAGAGGGACTGGGGCAAGGTGAGACACATGGTCTACGACACTAACCCCTGGGCTCATACAGAGAGCCAGAGGGACTGGGGCAAGGTGAGACAGACAGGGTCCTTGACAGTAACCCCTGGGCCCATACAGAGAGCCAGAGGGACTGGGGCAAGGTGAGACAGACAGGGTCCTTGACAGTAATCCCTTGGCCCAAGGTGAGGGACTAAGGTTACATCCCAAATGGCACACTATTCCCTACATAGTGGACTACTTTAAAACTAAGTAGTACAGAGTAGTGCACAATGTAGGGATTAAGTTGCCATTTGGGATGAACCTAATCTTTTCTAATTCCATCTAATTCCAATTCCATTTTTAAATTCAGTCAGTAAGTAAAGTTATTGATTTTCAGTTTCAGCAGAATTGAAATGGAATTGATCCCAACCCTGGGTCAGATCAGGTCTTTGGCATTATCACTATTTGTGGTTATCAAAATTCTAAAGGGGGAACTGGGGAGAGAATTTGGAATTTGAAACAATTCTTTGAATTTGTTCTCTGGCTGTCAAGGACTCCAGCTAAACTATGTGGGGTAACTTAATTTGTTTGACTCATTGCATATTTCAACGGAAGAAAGAGGCGATATCTTGGCCTGGACTGGAGCTCATATTTTAATGCCTCACTCAGAAGGAGGACCTCCTTGGTTCTTTTGGCAGCAGACAGAATGAGTGAGACACACACACACACGGGGTGGCAAACAGAACTGTCATTGTCTAGCACTTTGTTCCGCTAACAGAAGCCGTTGGCCTGTTGAGTCAGTGTTAGCAGAACAAAGTAGATCTCTTGTTCACGGCTTGGTAGCAGAGTTACTGAGTGCTCCTGAAGGAGTCAATTGGCAGCAGGTAGCAGTGACCAAGCTTGGGTATGTTCATTATTCACCAAACCCGAAGAGAACGGACTGAGACAGGGATGGACTACCGGGACTTCCATTAAGAACTACTCATTTTTGTTTTCTGTTGCAAAATGTTTTGCGTCAGTGTGCCCTACTGAACAAAACTGTACTTTGCAATGTCAAACTAAAATAAGTATTATTTCTTATTGGACAAGTCCAGGTTGTGCCTTCCCAGTTTACTCCGTAGTCTTCTGTTTGGTGCCTACTGAACATGACCCAGGCCCACAGTAAGTTCCTCGGCTCTCACTAAGATGTGTGTTATTCTGTGTTGGCTAACTCCCTCTCACACTGCGGCGATGGTAACAATGCCATTTAAAACATTTTGCTACAATGTGTTCTACTGAACGCAACCCAGGCCCAGGTAACACAGACAGTCCCTCGATAAGTTACTCTGACTAAGCCACAGTGTTTGCTGTCTCCCTCTCACGCTGTGAGGCGATGGTAACAATGATATTTAAAATGACTCAGCAGAGTGAACTTCTTTTCCTGGAACCAAAGTAGGGGAAAATAGCTAACCCCATTGTTTCCCAGAAATACACCATGGATGCGTACCAAACGGGACCCTGTTCCCTATGTAGTGCACTACTTTTGATCAGGGCCCATAAGGGTCTGGTCAAAAGCAGTGCACTATATAGGGAATTTAGTGCCATTTGGAAGGCATAGCATGCTAATTGAAAACAGACTATTCTGTACATTAGTATGTATTTATGTGCTAAACAAGGTGTTGTTGGGGGGGGGGGGGGGGGGGGGTACTCATGGTTTGGGAATGTTATGAGAGAGAAACACTGAGGAATGAATCCAACACTTTAATAAAATAAACATTTCCAGCCTGGATAATGGATTCTTGTTATACATACAATGCTATTCAGGTCTGATTAGGCTATATGGTAGCTAAAGCTTGTACTAGGAAGTCCTTGGTTTATGTAATGTGTGTGTGTGGTCCAACGTGTGAATACATGCTAGCTAAAGCATGCATGATTAAGTTCTTCCCCTGAATGCCATGTTGATGTTACAGGGTATGGCCTGTGTGGGGCGCACTAAGGAATGTACCATCGTCCCCTCCAACCATTACGGGCCCGTACCTGGGGTTCCCGTGGGAACGACATGGAAGTTCCGCGTTCAGGTGAGCCAATGGTAATGAGGTTTGGTACCATGTGACCATACAGTGTCAGGAACTCGGAGAGAAAATGTAATATTTTCTAATCATGAAGATGTTGACTCTGGAAAAGATACTTATTTTCAGTTAACTTTAGAGGTTCATAGTTATCTAATATTATGACACTAAAGATTTGTTTACATAGCCAGAATCACATCTATCACAACATCGCCCCCACCCCCCCTCTCTCTCCCCCCCCCCCCCCCATATCACCCATCCTGACTCTCCCCCACTCCTGTTCACTCCCTCTATCTTCTCCCTTCCTTTGTTCCAAGGTGAGCGAGGCGGGAGTGCACAGGCCCCACGTGGGAGGTATCCACGGCCGCAGTAATGATGGCTCCTATTCGCTGGTGCTGGCTGGGGGCTTCGAAGATGAAGTGGTGGGTGTCTTTCTTTTTCTTTTTTTTTAATGTCTGTCGTTGTTTGAGCTAAGCAATCTAGGAGCGTGGGAGTGTAGGAGAAAAAACAGGTGGAGAGAGAGATCTCGTTCTGTCTCCCTGTTTTCCCTCCTCTGTCTGGCAGACCCTCTGATGTCCCATGCTGTTTGCTCTGGCCCTTTTAGCCTGGTAGACACTGGGGGAGGATGGTAGTCTACCCATCCATCTGGTTGTCACACCGCTGTCTCTCTTTCTCCACTCCTTCTCTCCCTCTAACGCGTTTGACTTTCTTAAAGGATGGTCACTGTACAGCACATATGTCAGAGTCAAGGCCCGCGGGCCACATCCGGCCCGCGAGAAGGTTTTTTACGGCCCCTGGGATGATCTTGATTTATTATTAGAACCGGCCCGCAGACCGCAGCAAGCCGGCAGCCCGCAGATCTTTTACACGCACCAATACTACATTTCCCACAATGCAACGGTGACGCACCGAGCAGTAGGCTGCTTCATTTCAATATTTATTGGCACAGCAGTCGTCAGCATCACAGTAAAATTAACTTTCAGATACCCATCAAAAATGGCAAAACGGAAGGTGGACACTGAGAACCGGGGGTTTCAAACAAGGTGGGAGTCGGAGTATATGTTCACGGAGGTAGCTGGAAAACCTGTGTGTCTTCTGTGTGGAGAAAGTGTGGCGGTACTGAAAGAGTATAATCTGAGACGACATTATGAAACGAAACACGCGGACAAAAACAAGAATATGGACATGGAACAAAGGCTACAAAAGGCAGAGGAATTAAAACGAGGCCTCAAATCTCGACAGGCTCTGTTCAAAAAAGCCAAATCACAAGGCCAGGCTGCTGTCAAGGCCAGTTTTATTTTGGCAGAAGAGATCGCTAAATCAGCCCGGCCATTTACGGAGGGGGATTTCATCAAAAACTGCATGATTAAAGTTTGTGACGAAGTTTGCCCAGAAAAAAGGCAACTCTTTTTAAATGTGAGTCTGAGCAGAAACACCATTGCCGAGAGAGTAGACCAGTTGTCCATCAATCTAAAAGAGCAGCTTGTGAAAAAGGGAAAAGATTTCATTGCATATTCCTTGGCTGTGGATGAGAGCACCCACATTTCTGACATTGCCCAGTTGTCAATTTTCATCCGCGGAGTGGACTCCAGCCTAAGCGTGACAGAGGAGTTTTTGGCTTTACGTCCTATGCATGGCACAACTACGGGGCATGATTTGTATGAAGAGGTGTCAAGATGTGTAAATGAGATGGAGCTGCCTTGGGAAAAACTCGTGGGTTTGACAACCGACGGAGCACCTGCGATGTGTGGACACAGGAGCGGACTGGTGGCGAAGATACGGGAAAAGATGCAAGAGGAAAACGCGACAGGTGAGCTGACAGCTTATCATTGTATCATACACCAGGAAGCGTTGTGCGGTAAAGCCTTGAAAATGGAGCATGTAATGAGCATCATCACGCGCACAGTTAACTTTATCAGAGCCAAAGGTTTGAATCACCGCCAGTTCAAGGCATTTCTGACGGAGTTAGAAACGGAGCATGGTGATTTGCCTTATCACACAGAGGTGCGATGGCTAAGCCAGGGAAAGGTGCTTCAAAGATGTTTCGAGCTTCGTGAGGAGATTTGTCTGTTCTTGGACAGCAAAGGGAAAGACACAACACAACTCCGAGACGAAATGTTTCTGTGTGAAATGGCTTTTCTGTGTGACATTACGAGTCATCTGAATGCAATGAACTTGCAGCTGCAGGGTCGGGATCATGTCATCTCTGATATGTACAGTACAGTGAAGGCATTTAAAACCAAACTGACTCTGTGGGAGACGCAGATGCGGAAAGAAAATTTGAGCCACTTTCCCAGCTGCCAGACCATGAAAGAGAAGCTCTCTACCAGTGCGTTCCCGAGCGCACAGTTGGCTGATAAAATAGGTATGCTTGCCGCTGACTTTCGACGCCGATTTGCTGACTTTGAAGCACAAAAAAGCAGGTTGGAACTGCTCGGTAACCCATTTGCTGTTGACGTGGAAAGCTCACCACCAAACCTCCAAATGGAGTTGATTGACCTCCAATGCAATGATGCACTGAGGGCAAAATATGCGGCAGTGGGTGCTGCGGAGTTCGCCCGTTTCCTCCCCGACACAATGCCCCAGCTGCGCATCCAGGCTGCTCAAACGTTGTCTATGTTTGGCAGCACATACCTGTGTGAACAACTGTTTTCTTTGATGAACCTGAACAAAACATCACACAGAAGTCGACTTACTGCTGAACACCTCCACTCAATTCTGAGGATTTCCTCAGCTCAGAGCCTTACCCCGAACATTGATGAACTTGTGGAAAAGATGGGACACCACCAAGTATCACCCTCAACCTCAAACAAGTGAACATTACTGTGCAATCACATATTTAGAGTTTTTACTCAGTTCAAGTTTAAAAGTTAAAGTTTAATATTTGTTTTCACTGCATGTTACTTCTCCTTAAACAAAGTGTTGTTTTTGATTAATAGATTTTTGCACTTTATTTTATTGTATTTCAATCCAATTATATTTTAAAAATATTTCAGTTGAGTGGATGATAGAAAATTGCTATTATTGTTTTTTTCTTTGAAGTAAATTTAGCCCACTTTTGCTAAAATAGAAAATATAGGCTACTGATGGTGCCTTGAATACCGGTTTCTTTCATTTAATGTTCATGTTATGGGGATTTTTATATAAAGGAAATTTGTCTTTTGTGTCTGTTGAAAATTAAAGATTACTGACAGAGCCATAAGAAAATATTGCTTTATTTATCTGATCATATTGGAATATATTTGTTAGGTTTTCAGTAGGTTCAATTAGGTTCACTAGACTATATGCGTCATTTAAAATTTTTTCAATGAACATTCGAACAGTCCGGCCCTCGGCTTGTAGCAAATTTTTTTATTTGGCCCTCCGTCCATTTGACTTTGACACCCCTGCTGTACAGCATAGCTCTGGAGAATGCATTAACAGCACTATGATGAATGTTTTCACATTAGCTAGGTTTCCATCCAATTGGTGACAGATTTTCATATGAATATTCTAAAATCAGTGAGTAATGACGTAGTGCACACATTTACTTTTTCGCTCAAGTTTTCATGTACCAAATAAAAGTCGAAAGTTCAATGTGTTTCCATCACATTTTCAACTCTACCAATAGTTTGTCACAAAAACGGTTGCGCTAAATAGCAAATGTGCCTACTCTGGTCTTGGCACTCTATAGCCAACAGCTTGCAGGTACAGTGTGGGTAGACAGTTTGGGTAAACTAGTCTATGTGAGATTATTAGAGCGAGAATATTTTTATTTGTCAAAGACAGTCAAGCGTCGATTATCATGTCATCAGAATAGGAGCATCCAGATCACCACCGTTGACTTTCACCACCCGGTGAAGTTCATCATAGGTTATTTCATCTGTGGCCTATTCAACCGCATGGTTTCACAAGTCTCAGTGGGAGGACCATACACCATGTCATCACGTTACAACGATATGATGGTCATTATATAACAATTTGCACCTAAAGGCGTTTTCACCGCCAATTCTCGCAATTCATTTTAGACACAAATATCCTACCAAGTCATATATAAAATTTTACCAAAACTTCCTGTTTCCATCAGAGCTGTCATGATATGACTTTACTTGCATGGAAACATGGTTTATGATTTGTTTGGAGGATGGATTTAGCTATTTTTATTTTTATGTTGATTTAGCTGTGCGCTTTGGGCTGTCATATAAGAGATTTCCACTTACTCAGCAAAAAAATACAAGGATCGGCTAGTATGTGCAAAGACAGTATTTTTAAGAGGTGTGTGTCTCTTTTTAACCCTATGACCTCTACGTTACCCCTCAGGACAGGGGAGATGAGTTCACCTACACAGGCAGCGGGGGTCGCGACCTTTCAGGGAACAAGCGCATCGGGGAGCATTCCTTTGACCAGACCCTGACCCACTACAACAGGTACAGTAAACAAAGTACTGTACCACCTGGCCTGTTTCTCTCCCTGACGTTTCAAATAGATACCTTTTTTCACTATCAGACCTTTTTTTTGGTCGTCCCACATCAAAAACATCAACACACAATTATAACACAGATCAATTATTTAACTGGTTTCAGGAACATCCACTAGTTCTAGTTATCACGTGACCTTTAACCCTTGACCTCTCAGGGCCCTGGCGCTGAACTGTGACGCCCCCATCAACGACAAGGACGGGGCGGAATCCAGGAATTGGCGTGCGGGGAAGCCGGTGAGGGTGGTGCGGAGCTCCAAGGGTCGACGCATCAGCAAGTACGCTCCGGAGGAGGGCAACCGATACGATGGCATCTACAAGGTACACTCGCTTTTATTTTAATTTAATCTTTAACTAGGCAAGTCCGTTAAGAACATATTTTTATTTACAATGACGGACTACCCCGGCCAAAACCTAACCCGGACGACGCTGGGCCAATTGTGCGCTGCACTATGGGACTCCCAATCATAGCTAGGGCACTAACATCCCCCTCTCAGGAACATGGACTGGATATCAGGTCCTGTTGGACCCTTTATGTATGTAAGTAGTCTCTCTTAGTCCCTTGTGAAAAATAAAAAATTAATTACAAATGTAATACAAACCGAGTGAAAATAAATGAGGTGCAGATATCAGAGGGGTTGATCCTCATTAGGAGTCATGCCTTTTGAGCACCATGTTGATTTCCCCAGATAGACCAGACCAGCACGGTAATCACAACCCATGTGGTTTCAGGGATGTTGCTTCTCAAACAAGACAAGATGAGGAAATACATGTTATTTTTGAGAAGAATCCCTGATGACCAAATTGTTTGTGCTGTTCCTGTCTCACCAGGAATCTCCAGTTAGTTAAACAGCATCAATGGGGCACTACGTACCCATACAATTATAATTGCTAGAACGGCCATTCACGTTGTAGTCTGTTCTGTGGATGGTCAGTCATTCTATTTCTAATGTGTCTCAGGTGGTGAAGTACTGGCCAGAGAAAGGGAAGTGTGGTTTCCTGGTGTGGAGGTACTTGCTGCGAAGGGATGACCTGGAGCCTGCTCCCTGGACACCTGAGGGGCTGGCGCGCATCCAGACACTGGGTCTGGCTGTGCAGGTGAGGGGTTTACGGCACTGTTTTCTAGGACATTATAACCGTATGAGAGGACGGGAGTTTGCTTATGACTGCTCTTGTCTCTTATGTCTTAATTTCTCAATTGAATGTAAAACTGAGCAGCCTCTCCATTGTGTGTAGTTTTGTGTCCTTTGTTTAAAGTTGATATTTTTGTCTGTCTGACTGTTTTCGTGTGCGTTTTAATACAGTATCCTCTTGCCTATCATTGTGCATTATGAGTTAGTTATAATGCATTGTAATACTTACCGATGTTTTCATTTTCCTGTCTCTGTGCCTCGACTCTACAGTATCCCCCTGGTCGCCATTTTGTTTTCATCGGTCTCTCTTTGTCTCTACAGTATCCTCCAGGCTACGTGGAGGCCATGGCCAACAAGACCAAGAAGGAGGCTAATGCTCGTCCAGGGTCCACCAGGAGCAAGAAGCACCCTGGTCGGGGCCGGCCGCGGCTACAATCTCTGAAGAAAGTGAAGGAGGAGGAGGATGAAGAGGAGGAGGAAGAGAAGCCCATGGAGGGTACAGACCAGTCACAGAGTAACGGCAGTCAGGAGACAGGTACCTGTTGAGACACCGCCAGGGATATAGGCCAGAGACAGAAGAGAGATGTTTTTTTTTACCTTTGTGTGTACAGTTTATATCTGGTGCACTGCTATGTATGCTTGGGTGGAATTGTCGCTAGGGAAAGGGGGGACATTTCCAATAGATATAGAACTAGATATGCCAAGGCATTTCAGGGGTGTTTTAAAGGTGTCAAATAAAATGTTACCCATATTTGAATAGAAACGATGTGTCCATGCATCCGTAAACAATGTGTGTTGGTATGCGTCTCTCAGAGGTGTGTAAGGAATCGACGGAGCCCCGAGCCAAGCGTCAGAAGATGGAGGAGTCGTTCCAGCTGACAGAGCAGCAGCAAAGCCTCATAAAGGAAGACCAGCCCAACAGAAAGAACTGGGACGAGGCCATGGGACACCTCAAGGAGGGGCCGGTACGTAAAGGTCACAATGCGAAATGCCATGACGCAACAAGGCACAGTACAGCAGACGCCATGGCAACAGCACAAAAAGCATCTAAACGAACACAACAGCAGCTCACAACTCCGTCCCATTAATTAATTGTATACGACCAATATTAGCGACACACAGTTCTGATTTAAAGACTAATATTACTGGAAAAACTATGATGATGGATGTAAAGCTGCGGTTTCCATGGTGATGTCTGTACCTGTACTTCCTGTCTCTGTGTCTTTAGAACTTCCTGAGGAAGGTGGAACAGACGTTTATGTGTGTCTGCTGCCAGGAGCTGGTCTACCAGCCCATCACCACAGTCTGTACACACAACGTGTGCAAGGTTGGTGTCCACAAACTGTGTGTGTGTGTGTGTGTGTGTGTGTGTGTGTGTGTGTGTGTGTGTGTGTGTGTGTGTGTGTGTGTGTGTGTGTGTGTGTGTGTGTGTGTGTGTGTGTGTGTGTGTGTGTGTGTGTCGGGTTCAAGGTTTCAACTGAATCTGCTGTTTTAAATGTAGTGATTATTGTCCGATTGTCGTTTTATGATTTCATACACATGAAGGTAAAGGTGTAGAATTCGAAATGACCATATGGCACTGTACAGTTAAGGAGTTGTCGTTGTTTGACTTCTGACTGACCTGTGGCATTCTCGGTCTGTTCCTGGTCTACCCCAGACCTGTCTCCAGCGGTCGTTCCGTGCTGAGGTGTATACCTGCCCTGCCTGTCGCCACGACCTGGGGAAGGATTACGTCATGGTCCTAAACAAGACTCTACAGCTGCTGCTGGACCAGTTCTTTCCTGGCTATAGCAAGGGCCGATGAGGACAAGACACCTGCACTTACCCAAACAGTTACACACAGACCCATGATGCATACAAACAAACATAGGCATACACAGTTATTCATACATTGGTACATAGTATACACACACCCTCCATCTCCTAGGCAGCAGGGACTGACCCCACCTGTTGGACTTGGACTGTCCCCATTTATGTCACCAGCCTGAAGTCATCCAAGCCCCAGGAGAGCCTGGAGCACCATGCCCCTACACCCCCAATGGGTTCTCATCCTTGGGTACCAACACCCCCCTCCCCACCCCCCCCCCCCCCCCCCCTCCAATGAGTTCCCTCCCTAGCCTTCCACGTCCACAGAACTCATCAGTTCATCGCCATCTACCTGTCCATGTGAGGAACAGCCAGAGAGGATGCTAATGCTAACCATAGCCATGTAGAGAATATGTCTCTGATGCTAACGCTACTTAGCCTCCAATGGGAGGGTGCCTGAGGTCAGCAGCACCTACAGGGGTCAGGGATTACCACCTAGGAGAGAGGGTTGATGGGAAATGTAGTGTACAATGTGAAAGGTTATTTCTTTATTACTGGTCCATTTGAACTTTAGACACAAATGGCTTCATTCTTTTAAAGGCCCTGTGCAGTCAAAACTAGATTTTCTTGTTTTATATATATTTCCACACTGAGGTTGTAATAATACTGTGAAATTGTGAAATTTATGATAATGCCCTTTTAATTTAAGAGCTGTTTGAAAAGACTGCCTGAAATTTCAGCCTGTTTTGGTGGAATGGAGTTTGGCTTTCCGTGGTGACATCACAATGTGGTAAATTAGTTAATATACCAATAAGAAAGAGTTCCAAACCTCTCTGCCAATAACAGCAAATGCTTTGTTTTCTCTTCTGCACTCAAACCACTCCCAGACAGTCCTAGCAAAGTTCTTGCTTGAGTAATTGCTATTTCTCAAGCAAGCTATATAAGGAGCTATTTTTGATCGTTTTTATTGAAAACGATCACAGTAAGGTACTTTGTTGTAGCCTTGTACGAACCACCCTGGTCTCGCGAGTTCACATTGTTTCCCTACACGGATATCCAGGATGGTTTGTACGAGGCTAGCTTAATTGTTTCCTAGAAATGATTTGAATATTGAGATAAAAACTGGCTGCATTGGACCTTTAAAGATGTGTGCCTGTTCCTCCCTTCCTCCTCTGTTCCTCCCTTCCTCCTCTGTTCCTCCCTTTCTCCTCTGTTCCTCCCTTTCGCCTCTGTTCCTTGTCTGTCTGTTCCTCCCTTTCTCCTCTGTTCCTTGTCTGTCTGTTCCTCCCTTCCTCCTCTGTTCCTCCCTTTCTCCTCTGTTCCTTGTCTGTCTGTTCCTCCCTTTCTCCTCTGTTCCTTGTCTGTCTGTTCCTCCCTTTCTCCTCTGTTCCTCCCTTTCTCCTCTGTTCCTCCCTTTCTCCTCTGTTCCTCCCTTTCTCCTCTGTTCCTCCCTTTCTCCTCTGTTCCTCCCTTTCTCCTCTGTTCCTCCCTTTCTCCTCTGTTCCTCCCTTTCTCCTCTGTTCCTCCCTTTCTCCTCTGTTCCTTGTCTGTCTGTTCCTCCCTTTCTCCTCTGTTCCTCCCTTTCTCCTCTGTTCCTTGTCTGTCTGTTCCTCCCTTTCTCCTCTGTTCCTTGTCTGCCTGTTCCTCCTCTGTTCCTTGTCTGTCTGTTCCTCCCTTCCTCCTCTGTTCCTCCCTTTCTCCTCTGTTCCTTGTCTGTCTGTTCCTCCCTTTCTCCTCTGTTCCTTGTCTGCCTGTTCCTCCTCGGTTCCTTGTCTGCCTGTTCCTCCCTTTCTCCTCTGTTCCTTGTCTGTCTGTTCCTCCCTTTCTCCTCTGTTCCTTGTCTGCCTGTTCCTCCCTTCCTCCTCTGTTCCTCCCTTTCTCCTCTGTTCCTCCCTTTCTCCTCTGTTCCTTGTCTGTCTGTTCCTCCCTTTCTCCTCTGTTCCTTGTCTGTCTGTTCCTCCCTTCCTCCTCTGTTCCTCCCTTTCTCCTCTGTTCCTTGTCTGTCTGTTCCTCCCTTTCTCCTCTGTTCCTTGTCTGTCTGTTCCTCCCTTTCTCCTCTGTTCCTCCCTTTCTCCTCTGTTCCTCCCTTTCTCCTCTGTTCCTCCCTTTCTCCTCTGTTCCTCCCTTTCTCCTCTGTTCCTCCCTTTCTCCTCTGTTCCTTGTCTGTCTGTTCCTCCCTTTCTCCTCTGTTCCTCCCTTTCTCCTCTGTTCCTTGTCTGTCTGTTCCTCCCTTTCTCCTCTGTTCCTTGTCTGCCTGTTCCTCCTCTGTTCCTTGTCTGTCTGTTCCTCCCTTCCTCTTCTGTTCCTCCCTTTCTCCTCTGTTCCTTGTCTGTCTGTTCCTCCCTTTCTCCTCTGTTCCTTGTCTGCCTGTTCCTCCTCGGTTCCTTGTCTGCCTGTTCCTCCCTTTCTCCTCTGTTCCTTGTCTGTCTGTTCCTCCCTTTCTCCTCTGTTCCTTGTCTGTCTGTTCCTCCCTTTCTCCTCTGTTCCTTGTCTGTCTGTTCTTGTGGTGATGTTCTTTTTCTTTCAAATATTTCAGGATTTTTTAAAGACATGCAAATGCAAAATGTTTTAAATAATGCTATGGTCTCTAAAGCAGCAAACTGTGATGTTTATTACTTCCTTCCTACCTACTGCTCGAAGTGCTTATATACAAAACAGAAATGTTCTTCTGCATTGACTGGCAAGCTAATTGTGTCCTTCTCCTTTGAGCTTCTCTTCGTCCCCCCCTGTCCCTAGGGTTGCAAGATTCCGGTAACTTTCCAAAATTCCCAGGTTTTCCAGGAATTCTGGTTGAAAGATTCACGGAATCAGGGGGGAGTAAGCAGCAAATCCAGGACTCCTTCAACAGGGATTTCAGGAAAACATTTGAGAATGTTTTTCAACCCTACCTGCCCCCCAGTCTTGTACCGTACCGACCCCTACCGTGGACTACAGTACTAACAGTTCTTTAGACGTCAAGTGGATGCTTCGCTTCAGCATTAATGTTCTGTTTTTATTGTACTTGTTAAAAAGAAAATATGTTGAAAAGAAAAAAAGTGATGTCTATCATTTCCTATACTACTATAACGTATGCCATTTTTCTATAATTTTAGTTGCCTATTCTATTTTAATCTGTAGTTATTTTTGTGGCAACCTTTACCTACTGCTGTGTCAGTCTGAATGGAGAGTTTCATTTCTTCATATTGTGATCTGAAATTTTATACATGGTATAATAATACTTGATATGTACCTAATTAAATATTTTGATTCCAGAAAGCAACAACTTGCCTGTTTTGTTTCCTTCACATTAGAGGAGGATAGTGGACTTAGCCTGGTCCCAGTTCTGTTTTGTGCTGTAGATCTGTGCAACTCCAGTCCTCCAGTAACCCCAACAGCACAGGTTGTAGCCCCGGACAAGCACACCTGATTCAACTGATCAACTAATCATCAAGCCCTCAATGAGTTGAATCAGGTGAGTTTGTCTGGGGCTACTACAATAATGTCTTCTGTTGGGTGTCTTGGAGGACTGGAGTTGGGGAAACACTGGTGTAGACAATGATCATAGGAGTTGGCTAGGAGGTACAAACAGATTTGGGACCAGGCTTCCGCTGGCCTCACCTGAAACGTTGGTTTCAGACTCCGTATGGGCCTCCCTGATTGATATAAGACTCAAGCAAAAGGAAAGTGGAAAGAGGTCAATTTAGGCACTCTATAAAGATCCCCGTCTCTATACTTTACTTAGGTCATGTAGGAGTCAGAGAATGATGTACAGGGGGCCTCCTTTTACACACACCTACCTACTGAGTTGATTAGTAAAGCCGGGTGCTGTACCTACTGAGCTGATTAGTAAAGCCGGGTGCTGTACCTACTGAGCTGATTAGTAGAGCCGGGTCCTTCACCTACTGAGCTGATTAGTAGAGCCGGGTCCTTTACCTACTGAGCTGATTAGCAAAGCCGGGTGCTGTACCTACTGAGCTGATTAGTAGAGCCGGGTCCTTTACCTACTGAGCTGATGATTAGAGCCGGGTGCTGTACCTACTGAGCTGATTAGTAGAGCCGGGTCCTTCACCTACTGAGCTGATTAGTAGAGCCTTCACCTACTGAGCTGATTAGTAGAGCCGGGTCCTTTACCTACTGAGCTGATGATTAGAGCCGGGTGCTGTACCTACTGAGCTGATTAGTAGAGCCGGGTCCTTCACCTACTGAGCTGATTAGTAGAGCCTTCACCTACTGAGCTGATTAGTAGAGCCGGGTCCTTCACCTACTGAGCTGATTAGTAGAGCCTTCACCTACTGAGCTGATTAGTAGAGCCGGGTCCTTCACCTACTGAGCTGATTAGTAGAGCCTTCACCTACTGAGCTGATTAGTAGAGCCGGGTCCTTTACCTACTGAGCTGATTAGCAAAGCCGGGTGCTGTACCTACTGAGCTGATTAGTAGAGCTGGGTCCTGTACCTACTGAGCTGATGAGAGCCGGCTGCTGTGCTATGGCTTGGTTTCTTGTGGAACAGTGTAAATATTGCTATGCTGATCTTGCATTCTGGAACGTGAAATGTGTGCTATGGCAGTGCAACTTTTCTACTATAAAACCAGGTAGAGAACCCCATAGAGGAGATTAAGTCTAAAGGCGCTACATGGTCAATCTGCCGTCTGCATTGACCGTGCAGCATTTACAGCGAAATGGCATCTGCATAAATTAAAGCATTCACACTTCGTGTGTCTCGCGGAACAGCGCAGAGCTGTTGTCAAGGAAGGGAGTTTTTGTTTATACAGGACCTCGTGCCCTCACCTACTGTCAAACAATGTCAACGCGGCGCTATACAGAGCCCTCCGCATTGTTAAAACATTTGAGAGCAGCCTGGCGATGCAGTACAGAGCTCAATTTGGCCTCTGGAGGCTCCGCAATTGCGTAACACCATCCATACGGCACTTCCGACCACATTTTCGGGATCAAACAAATGGTCTCTTAGGGGAGAATGCAGGCAGTTTAGTGTAGAGAGGATTTAGTTCACCCCTGGATTCTGCATGTGAAACCAATTCCATACATACAAAATGGTGCAGGTTATAACAGAACAGGGAATATCCTGGTGGTGCGCTGCCTCCTCGTGGACTAACATCTTATTACACCCCCAATACCGTCGTTTTATAACATTACTAGGAGTGCGTTCCTATTCTCTACCCTTCTCCAGAAGTGTGTACCCCCCCCCCCTCTTTATGCATTTAAAGGTATTGGATTGGTGTAAGTATGGCTGGTGGGTGTTTCCATCATATTCCTCACACTAGTGCATTGCTTTTAAATCCATGAAGGGGAGTGTACGAGTGCAAAGGGTATAAAATAGGAGTGCAGACAGCCATAGAATACATAACGCACCCCTGAATTCAATCAATTACAGGTCAGGGATAATAGCATGCTAGTCCCCTGAGAATATTTACGCGTACTGTATTTGAGCTGAAAACAGTTTATTCTGTCACAACTCGGCAATCTGTTCCTACTGTATCCTTACTTCGCAGAAATACTGACACGTCAGTAACTAGCGTACTACCCTGATGGTAAATGTCTAAAATGAGAACCAGCGCCTCCTTGCCCTGAGGCATGGCTACAGACTGGCCACCACAGGCGTCTTCAACAGCGCGCCATGTAAACAGGCCACACACGAGACTTGCATTTTTCTTAATTTTATTGTCACAGAAGCACAATAGGTACCACTATGCAAGATGCACATCAAACTTAAACTATTTTGAATTAAAAAAAAAAAAAAGTTAAAAGGAATGCAAGTCCAAATATCCCATCAGACACCACATGTATCCAAACAGCTCTACAATAATGTTCAGGTATAGAGACAGAAAAGCAAAAGCTTTGGATTCCCACCCCTCCCCTCTTTTTTTTTTTTTTTTAGCTTTGTACCAATTCACCCATCATATTACATATTTATCACAAATGCATCCAAACCAGACACACAAAACAGCATTCACCTGTGCTCTCCAACACACACTTCTAGTCTAAAGAGCTATTATCCAGCCACGAAGTACCAATATCAGGGCAGATTTTGCTCAAAGTAATGTTTACACACACACCATTTTCAGAAGATTTTACAACATTTTCAGAAGATTGAGTGCCTTTACATCTAAACAATTGTCAGATTAAAGGTGGGGCTGACATTGTTTTTTTGTTTTAATCTTAGACAATGAAATAAAAAGATTATATTGAATATAGCCAATTAAATAAAAGCGTATGCTTTTATCTCAATGACTATAAGTAAGGTATATCTTAGCCAATCAAATTAAAAGTTGGAGTACCCAAGTGTAATCCTGACAACCTGTTTTTGTACATTTAAGAAATAACGAGTCCTCCATCTTTTTAGCAACAAGAATAAAGAACAAAAAATAGCAATAGACAATTGATTGATGACAACAGAATTGCAATATGCTCAAAGTCCTTAAAAAACATGGTTCCCTCTGAAGTGTTGGAACAAAATACCAAGGAAACCGAACTGAAGAATTTAACTAAGGGATAAATATCAGGCGAGCTGTGAAACTAGGGGACACATATCTAAACTAATCATCTGCTTCCTTTGACACAAAGCATGGAAGGCTGTAAGCACTCGGGTCAGGTGGTCGATTGGCTGGGGTACAGGAGAGGGTAGGACGTTGGGCAGGAGTTAGCCTGGATCCAAACTGAAATTGCTCCCTTTCACAACTGCTTCACTTCACAATTGTGGTCATCACAGTCTGGCTTTCAGACTTCAGTCTGACTGAACCATCTCTTCATTGAAACTGTTAGTGAGACAATAGCGAAAACAGCACAGTTTTCTTTATTTGGGATGCAGGCTAGGCAGGGCTCAGAGGGCTCTTCCAGAAAGCAGGATCAATGTGTTACTTAGACATCCAACTGTCATAACTAAACATTCTGAATTAATTTAATCATTCCTAGAAATATAGACTTTGTATGACTGACTTGACAACCAACAAACCCATATCGAAGTTAAGCTTTCTAAAAGAGATTGACTGCTTATCAAAGTTAACTGGCTAATATGATGATTCTGCTTCCTGGAACACCCCACAGGGGTCAGAGCTAATCCTCGTCGGAGGAAGAGTCCCTGTCGAAGTTGTAGGCCATGAAGAAAACGTCAGGTCGAGGCGGGACAACGGCATGGCCCGGTTTCACTATCTCAAAGCCCAGAAAGCTGAATGTGCGCACAAGTTTAGCTGTGGAGAGAAACACATTAGAAATAACAAAAAAAAACAATATGACCTTTGTTAATATATAGTTGTTGAACTCACTTGACTTATTCCTCAAAGCTCCTAGTGAGCAAACGATCTCCCAAACAGTGATTGGGGGGAGGGGGGGGGGTGTACAGTTGGGATGTGCTTCTCAATTGAAATAGTGGGTTTGGTGTAGGAATAGGTTTTAAAATAGGACTGTTATACGTACCACGATCATCTCTGTTCTTGTAAAAGCAGACGAACACGCGGACAACTTTAAGATGTTCTTCTGCATACTCCAAAAGAGCCGCAAAACTGTTGAGAGAGAGAGAGAGAGAGGTTAACTTGGATGACAGACTAAACACCAATTCTAAAGATCTACGCCACCCCATCCTGGCCTCTCCCTCCACACGCGGTCCTCTCCTCAGGGAGCGGCTTCCAAAGGTATCAGCTTTTCCGTTAGCTGGTAATAGCCAGATAAATTAATTTGACACCAACCGGCCAATTGTCCGGGAGAAAGAAGGGAAAAAAACATTGTGAAATGTTGATTGATAGAAATACATTTGACTGGTCATGCTTATCGGTCTATAGGTTAATTTGCATAATTTAGTGGAATTAAATTGCCGTGTGTACCGTATATTCGCACAGCATACAGATAGAGCCTTAGAGCGGAAAATCTGTCAACCAGCACAGCATCTCAAACTGCAATGTCACACACCACATTGCAATGAGCTGAAGGCAGTATGCATTTTGAAAAATATACTTCATTGTTTGAAACCTGAATGTTTTAATACATATGAGGCACGTCGTCTCTTGCTTCAAAGTAGCCTATTAGATCTCCTCTCCTAAATTTCGAACTGATATTTTCATCACATGAAACCGCTCGCATGTGCAGCGGCCTTTTGACAACAGTGTTTTCCTGCTAATTGCATTATGGAACGAACATTTGTGCGAAGCCAGGTAGACTACCGCCTTGTGGGGCGCCGGGTAGACTACCGCCTTGTGGGGCGCCGGGTAGACTACCGCCTTGTGGGCGCCGGGTAGACTACCGCCTTGTGGGGCGCCGGGTAGACTACCGCCTTGTGGGGCGCCGGGTAGACTACCGCCTTGTGGGGCGCCGGGTAGACTACCGCCTTGTGGGGCGCCGGGTAGACTACCGCCTTGTGGGGCGCCGGGTAGACCACCGCCTTGTGGGGCGCCGGGTAGACTACCGCCTTGTGGGGCGCCGGGTAGACCACCGCCTTGTGGGGCGCCGGGTAGACCACCGCCTTGTGGGGCGACGGGTAGACCACCGCCTTGTGGGGCGACGGGTAGACCACCGCCTTGTGGGGCGCCGGGTAGACCACCGCCTTGTGGGGCGCCGGGTAGACCACCGCCTTGTGGGGCGCCGGGTAGACTACCGCCTTGTGGGGCGCCGGGTAGACCACCGCCTTGTGGGGCGCCGGGTAGACTACCGCCTTGTGGGGCGCCGGGTAGACTACCGCCTTGTGGGGCGCCGGGTAGACTACCGCCTTGTGGGGCGCCGGGTAGACTACCGCCTTGTGGGGCGCCGGGTAGACTACCGCCTTGTGGGGCGCCGGGTAGACTACCGCCTTGTGGGGCGCCGGGTAGACTACCGCCTTGTGGGGCGCCGGGTAGACTACCGCCTTGTGGGCGTTGCTGCACTTATAATGTGAAGAAATAATCTTTTATCAGCATTTTCAGATAAACGTTCTGATCTGTTGCATCAGACTCATTGTTTTTAATGTTTATTTTAAATGTTTATGTAGTTTAGGCCAACTGGTACTATGAATTAGGGATCAATATTCCCACAACTGTCCCAGAGTCTGTCTGGAATAGGCTATTTTCTCTTGATAAGCTGACCAATAGAATAGGTCGACTTAACTATGGGGGATAGTAGATTGACAGGCTAGTGATTTAGCTGTTTGTTACGCATCTTGTTGTCTGAGGAAAACTAAATGTGGACAGTTCTTCGAACATCTTCAGAGTGCACATCAGAATTCGTTAAGAAGTACCGCGTATCGTTGCATCCTCGACTTGTTGGTTCTCTTCATATAAATGACATCATGTAAATATGATTTGTCATTCTGAGCAGCGTGGGTGAACACCTTAATCAGGTTACGCACCCAATGCATATGGGCCCCGTAAACTTCTCAAACGTCCAGTAAATTAAAATGTCCAGAGTCACCCTGATAGAGGGGCATCCTGAGTGGCGCAGTGGTCTAAGGCACTGCATCGCTGTGCCACTAGAGATTCTGGGTTTGAGTCCAGGCTCTGTTGCTGCCAGCCGTGACCGGGAGACCCATGGGGTGGGCATTGTGTCACGAAACAGTGCGGCTTGGTTGGGTTGTGTCGCATGGACGCATGGCTCTCGACCTTCGCCTCTCCCGAGTCCGTAGGGGAGTTTCAGCGATGAGACTAACTACCAATTGGATACCATGAAATTGAGGAGAAAAAGGGGTAAAAATAAATAAATATACCCTGATAGGCATCTCCACATACAGAGCACTCTCCCTGTCCTCACCTCTCCTTGCTGCCCTCGGGGAGGGGGTCTATGGGTATCTCCACATACAGAGCATTCCCACTCAGCACTGCGTCCCAGTTGATCACCCTGGAAACAGTGAGGCGGCTCTGGAAGTGGAGTATCCCGGGGCGACCGTTCCCCGCCGGCTCCGCTGTCACCGTCAAGTTCTGGAAAACCAATATGGAAGGAAACAGAAGGAACGTTAATGATTGAAAACAACTCCTTGGACAACCTCATGGTTGTGTTCACTAGAGCACACCGTTTCAATAGAAAGGAAATAGCTGTGTTGTTATTAGACAAGTTCAGGCAGTACATCACTATATGTAAATGTTTTAAATGTATTATACTGGGTGAGTCACCATTGAGATTATACAATACATAATAGACACAAGACGAATCAAAACAAACATATCACTTCCCTTAAACTCAATCTAAACTGTCCAAATGAGGTCAGTGAGTCTAATTTCAAGGTGGCCCGAAAGCTATTCCTTGAGCTGGGGGTATAATAACTAAAATAATTTCCCCCAGGTCAGTGGAGAAGCGCTGGACCTCCAGAACCAGCCAGTCCAGAGAGCGGTTCTGAAAAGTTGCTGGATCTTACGTATTAACTGGAGGTCTCACGGGTCTCCACTGACCTGAGGGGAAATTATTTCAGTTTCTATGCCCTCAGCTCATGTAATAGCCTCTCAAGAAGGGCTTGGTAGAGTTTGCAGTCAACCAAATAATTACTAATGAATCATAGTCAGTAGAGGGTGACGGGACCTTTCCTATATAGTACCAGTACGCGACTGTCATTTGTACTCTCTGTCAGTCAACCTGCACACTGCAATAGGACATGGTAGTAGCAGAAAGAGTGAGCCTGCATGTCTGTCAACAATGTCAGCCTTGTGTTGTACAGACTCCCCTATTACTTCACACAGATAGCTAACAGAGCCATCACATGACAGGATGTGGCCACGGCATCACCATGAAAACAAGAGTTTTTCTCTCATTCCTTCCTGAAATGTCAGTTTGTTTTGAACGCTGAGTGAATGACAACGACCGGTGTGTAATTGTTGCCTGTTTTGTATGTGTTCCAAAATGGCACCCTATTCCCTATATAAGGCTCTGGCCAAAAGTAGTGCACTATAAACCCTTCCAAAAAAAGATTGGAGTCAGAGTGCAGTAGTGTAAACTCATGTGATACCCCATAATGAAAGCTAAGGACTAGATAACAGGATATGTAACAATGAAACCTGGAGAATAGAGGCGTTAACAAAACACAGAGAAGTGAAATTACCAGCTGTTTACTACCCTTCCCCCAAGGACCAAGTAGCCTATTCACGACATTAGAATATAGTACGACAATACTAGCTGTAGGCCCTGTGTCATGTCATTCAGAGTACATGTATGAGACTACAAACCTAGGGTGGCAGGTAGCCCAGTGGGTAAGAACATTGGGCCAGTAACCGAAAGGGCGCTGGTTCGAATCCCTGAGCCGACTAGGGGGGGGGAAGAAAAATCTGTCGATGCGCCCTTGATCAAGACACTTAACCCTAATTGCTCCTGTAAGTGGCTCTGGATAAGAGCGTCTGCTAAATGACTAACATGTAAACGTAAAATGTAATAAGTTTGCAACTGAAAATATAATCAATATTTCTTTGTAGTATGTGACGAGTGTGCTTGATGCAGTGGAGCATTATGTAAGCACTGCATTTAGCAAGCAGGTCGTGTATGTGAGGGTTGATGTACTCACGGAGTCGAGCGGCCGAGATGAAGAAGTGTGATCCCGTTGACCATTACCTCGCCCACCTGGGATCTTCAGGGGTGGGAGAGGGGCATCAGGAGCACCACAGAGGCCCCGGACCACGGGAACTACTACAGCGCAGGGAAAGACTGGCCACACACACAGAGAAACAGAGAGAGAGGTGGGGTTAGGCCCACAGATACTACTTCAATGCAGGGACAGGCTAGACAGGATGAGGGAGAAACAGGGGTTTGTTTACGCTAACGTTCGCATTTCATTTCTAAACCCAAAGGAAGCAGAGCCTAAAGAAACCCATTCCCGTCTGTTTCTAGGCTCAACACAACAACGTAGAAGGTGGGGCTGATTTTCCTCACGTTATTATAACTATCCTATCCTGCAATTGAGTTTTCTTTATTGTCCCCCGCGATGAAATCAGGGATGGGACGGTGGATCGGTCTCGGTCCATCCGTTAGTCACACGCCATATCTCAGAAAAGCACTGGCTCCATTTTCATGAAACTTAGGTGAATGACGAGTCTTGCCATTTACAAAATTACACTGATTGGCCAAAGATGGGAGCTATAGTAATTAACTGAAATTTGTGAGTCACAACAGAGAGGAAGAAGAGAAGCAAGAGGGATAACTGGCCCCAAAATCTGTCTTCTCCAGCAGGTGGCGTTTTTCCTTAGGCACATGACATGGAGTGGATTATCTGAAGAGACGGGTACCCAGGCTAAATGCCTTTCATTTTTGAAGATATTTATTTTCATTGTTATATAGCGGTCACTTGAGTATCTGGTTAATATAATTGATACGATAACTCAAATGTTAGTCACACGCAATTGGCCCAAGGGGCGGGCGCTGCATCATTCGTGGAGGATGACATGTTTACTCTTGCCTTGTTATAAACTGACAAAGTGCTCCATTGTGGCACATTTATCGGTGTAAATAAACCTAGACCTACCTACGGTTGAATTAGTGATATAACAATAGGACTTCCAAAACTCAGATCCTGTTATGTGAATCTTACACTTGTGTTGCCGAGTGTATTTATTTAGTGCAACAGGCTAACTAGCTAACAGGACAGGAGTAGATTAGTAGGACAGGCTAAGGGGCAGCCAGGGATGCTGGAGTGGGTGTCTGAAAACAATGATGTGCGCTACAAAGCTCACAGGCTCACTGCAGTGAGATGGGCCAGTAAAGTGGATGCAATACACAGCTTTTGTGTGATCTTAAAACCTCCCATGAAAAACCGTACTATATTTTTTGTATGTGATAATGCATCAGCTCTTCCTTCATAATTGTGATCAGAATCTGTGCATTATTAAGTACATAATGGCACAGTAGGGCCAGGTTTCCTGTTAAAACGGAATGTATTAATCTAAGGCAAAACAAGATCAACAAACACATCCGCCATCATATGTCAGTAAATGTAAATTCATTGGTCAACGCCACAGACACATCCGCCATCATATGTCAGTAAATGTAAATTCATTGGTCAACGCCACAGCGGGTTGCAGAATCCCCTTCAGGGAACATCTGATGAGGCCGACTTGAATGTCGACAGGAAGGCACCACAAGGAGAAAAAAACGTGCACAATCTAAACTAAGCTTCTACCCGATTACCTACGATTAAAACTATATGAACCTAAAACCTGACAATGATCGCTAGAAGTCAAAAATATAAGTAGCTTACTACATGGAATATTGAATTCATCCCATGTAGATATTTAATTGTTTCATAAGGGTTGGTAGCCAGCAGATCCGACCGGCTTACTTACAGCTGCACTAGGGTCAGACAGGATTCCTGTTTGGAAGACACAGCGGGGCCAGCATGAGATACGGCTCAGAAAACATACCTCAATCCGGGGATGAGAAATTCGTCGAAATCCAAAGTTTCCCATTAATCCAACTACTACACAGAAGATTGAATGGAAAACTGCCATGCTAGGTAGCAGAAGTCACAGCAGTAATTTTGGAATGGCAGTGTAAGCCACTCAGCTCTGCTGTTCAACGTGACATGCCATTACAGCTGCTGTGGCTACTGCTAGCTAGCATGAGGACTAAAGCATTCAATCTTATCTGTGTAACAGTTGGGATAAATGGAACAATTCGGAGTACAACACATTTCTCATCCCCGGATTGAGGTAGGTTTTCCGAGGCATACACTACATGACCAAAAGTATGTGGACACCTGGTTGTCGAACATCTCATTCCAAAATGACAGGCATTAATATGGAGTTGGTCCCCCTTTGCAGCTATAACAGCCTCCACCCTCCTGGGAAGGTTTTCCACTAGATGTTGGATCATTGCTGCGGGGACTTGCTTCCATTCAGCCACATGAGCAATAGTGAGGTTGGGCACTGATGTTGGGTGATTAGGCCTGGCTCTCAGTCGGCATACCAAAGGTGTTTGAAGGGATTGAGATCAGGCCAGTCAAGTTCTTCCACACCGATCTCGACAAACAATTTCTTTATGGCAAGTCAGTTAAGAACAAATTCTTATTTACAATGACGGCCTACCACTGCCAAACCCTGACACTGGGCCAATTGTGCAGTTCCGTTCTGTGAGCTTGTGTGGCCTACCACTTCGCGGCTGAGCCGTTGTTGCTCCTGGACGTTTCCACTTCACCATAACATCACTTACAATTGACCTTGGCAGCTCCAGCAGGGCAGAAACTTGACAAACTGACTTGTTGGAAAGGTGGCATCCTATGAAGGTGCTACGTTGAAAGTGACAGATCTTCAGTGAGGCCATTCTACTGCCAATGTTTGTCTATGGAGATTGCATGGCGGTGTGCTCGATTTTATACACTTGTTAGCAACGGGTGTGGCTGCAATAACTGAATCCACAAATTTGAAGGGGTGTCCACACATACTTATGTATCTCTCGGGGCTCCTTGGTGTTTCAATCTAAACCGGAAGCCTGTCAGACCCTAATCTGTAAGCAAGCGGGTCAGATAAACTCCAACTCAACAATACCGAGAGATTATGATGCCCAATTACAATAATGTTGTATCATTTTGAGGGAAGAATAGTATAATGGCGTAATGTTACAATATAAATGCTTTTGTGATGTCAAGACGGAGAAATTAGTATTGTTGCGTCACTGAGGCCTTATTAAATAATCAAGTGTGATGTGATTACAGAGACAAACGCAACAACCATGGATGCATATTCCCACATTACAGTGGAAAGGGAAATGTTTTTATTCTGTTTTTGAAGTTTATCCGTGAAACGACGAGCCATTCTAATGGGTTTCATTTGTGCCCTTTAACTCATACACCAGGCAACTAGCTACCTGACTATGTTAATGCTATAGCTACTAACGTTATGTTTTCAGGTGGAGAGATAGTTAGCCTAGGTACTATGCCAACGTCAACTATCTAACGTTAACTCATCTTATATAGGCGTCATTGGCAACCAGTGAAACATAGAAAACCCTAACCATTTATTTTTGTTACGTGTGTAAAGTGATAGTATCTTCCTAAAAGATCTTGATAACGTAACTAACCGTTAGCCTAGCTTCTGTTAGATAAGTGACGTAGCTAAGCTAGTTTAGCACAATAGAATATGACTAACTGGAAACAATTTAATTATTTTCTAATTAATTCTGGATATTTTTCATAGATTACTTAGCTAACCAGTTGTGGGTATTTTGTGACATAGTAAATTAAATCCCAGTTTATATTCGTAGCTACTTCCTCGTCACTGAAAACAATTGCTAGCTACCATCCCCCACTTGACTTTGCTGTCTGTCTCCACTTACTTGCCAATCATGTCACAAATACTATTACTTAAATCCGCCATGGTAGTATAGCACTGTGGTTTTCCTTCTTTCTCGCGAGCAAAGCAATGACTGTTTAAGATCCGCTGGAGGTTGGATTTTACCATCCGGCCTCGGGTAGAGACACGACGGGCTTCTGACTGCTCACTGCAATGGTCGGCTGAGTAATAAAGCCCGATCGGTGCTGAACTCAAGCTAA
This sequence comes from Salvelinus fontinalis, assembly GCF_029448725.1. NCBI lineage: Eukaryota > Metazoa > Chordata > Actinopteri > Salmoniformes > Salmonidae > Salvelinus > Salvelinus fontinalis. The sequence goes on along the minus strand of NC_074666.1, from coordinate 5,802,978 downwards.
ATGAGCCCCGAGCTACGTAGAGGGAAACAAGCGATACGTAACTAGAGGTGAAGATAGCTACGTGAGGGCGTCTTCTGTGCAAGTGGAAAAGTACCAAAGCCAGCAAACTAACAACAAAGACAGACAGTAGGTCTGATGTTTGTGACCAAGGTAAGACATGTTGAATCTGAAGCCCCCATGCAACATTAAGTTACATTTCATTTGATTGAAATGTACTGAATTATTAAGAGGTCTGTAGAGACTTGAATAAAGGAACACAGTGGCAATTAAATGGGTTAATTAATAAAGGCCTTATTCATATTATTGCCCATTGAAACTTTAGTACGGTACATATTTGTGTAGGTTTACAGATTTTTACTCTAGCCTACCCTGCAATATAAAATACCACTTTCACTTTGCCATAAAAGCATGTCTCCATGAACCCAACAGTGGACTGCAGAGACTGCAATAGGCTACATGCACGTTCTCGCCAAGCAGGTTTATCTTTTTGGGATGAGGATATAGCATTGGCTTGTTTACCTGGCTATAAATGCCACTGTCTGTCTGGTGGGTAAGCTTTAGCTTTAAGGAGTAGCTATTTATCTTGAATGCAATTACCAGGGACAAAGTAAGGAATGTCCTAAATGGCTCCCTATTGCCTAGGTGCCATTTGGATTGGAATTTAGCACAAGTCAGTGCTTGAGTTGAACCCAGTGACCTTTTACCTTGGAGTTAAACATAACTTTAATACATAACTCAGTTGAATGGTGACAAAGCCACTGGCTGGACCTTATACAAGTTGCCACCTCTAATCTGGATTATGAAGTATAGTACCGGTAGACAGACAGTCTTGTATTGAAATGTGGAGCCTATTGAGAGAAATTTAGGCTGATTTGTTTCCTTGAATTGTCTAAAGCCCCCCCCACCCCCAAATAAAAATGGCAGACTATTATTATAATTATAGTTTGGCTCCCGAGTGGCGCAGTGGTCTAAGGCACTGTATCTCACTGCTAGAGGTGTCACTACAGACCCTGGTTCGATTCCAGGCTGTATCACAACTGGCCGTGATTGAGAGTCCCATAGGGCGGCACACAATTTGCCCAGCGCCGCCAGGGTAGGCCGTCATTGTAAATAAGATTAACTGACTTTCCTAGTTAGATAAAGGTTCAAATGAACCAAATGGCACCCCATTCCCTATATAGTGCACTAGTTTTGACCAGAGACATTTGGATAGTGTGCACTATTAAGGGAATAGTTTGCCATTTCAGACACTGACCTGAAGTGCTACAGTTTATAATCAGCTCAGCTCTAACACTTGGGGGCCCTGCTGAGATGTTGAGCAAGTCAGCTGCCTGCGGTAGTTTAACTGCTGTAGAGCCTACGTGTAATACGTCATGTTGATCACTAGGTGTCAGCCTTGCATCACAAACACCTGTATCAGGTTTGACGTGTTCTGGCTACATTCATTGTCATGTCAGTTATGTTCTATGAAGCCATTTGTTTTATATTTGAGCAATGGATTACATTGTCACTCAAAACCAGCCCTAATAGGATCCCCAACAGACATCTCAGAGGCTGACTGAAGTGGTAAACCACTGTCTCTCTATCTCAGTGTGGCTTCGCTTATTGTCAAAATAGACTCAGTGAAGTGCAGAGGGGGCAGAGGGCTAGTACAGGCTCGTTTTGCTTTTCAGCTGTGTAACCGCTCCAAAAATCCCTCTGTAAAAACTCCTCTGTACTGCAGTTGAACATTTCCCATAGTTTAAGGTATTTAGATGACTGAGAAGGAATCATGATTAAGTACATAGAAAATTGGGCTTGGAACATTGTACTTATTGCCGAATCTGGCTTTGTTTGGCATAGGTTTGTTCCTCAGTGAAGATACAATATGGTCTGATCTGTTAATTATACATTCAGACCTCAGGATATCTCATGGAGAAATCTGAAGTGAATTGAATCGTAACAGAGGGTTGGTTTGAGGTAATGTTAATCTACCTATCAATCTAATCATGTACATCTCTTTAATGTCAGTTTGACTGCTATTTGAACCACTCACTTTCACATTTGAATTATTCCTTTGTCCTACTGGTTAATAGAATGTTTAAAGAGAACTATTCTGTAGAACTCTGGTATTTGCTGTGGAATGAGCCTCATGACCTGTGCTCATCGGAGAAACAAAAGAAGAGGGGCGCATTCAGTGTAGCTGCTGTCACTGGGGGTTGTCTGGGGCACTCCACTCACTCACACCCCCCAACAGTGTTGTCGGTGGTACTCTGAGTTCCTGCTCCCCTAGACATGTAATTCCATTGGTCAGTGCACCATAGCAACACATTCCACCTATGACAAAGGAGCTCTGTGTTTTTGAGTGATATGAAGCAGAAAGCAAAGGAGGATTGAAAGGCACACACACGCACGGTGTGTGTGTATTTATTCCGAGACCCAAAACCTCCAGACGAATGTTCATCCCATTTCTGCTTCAAGTTCCTGTGTCCAAATCACTAAGGACTTAATGGTCCAAACAGTCGGTAAGAAGGCGTGACAGCACGTCTTCCCCACACACACGCAAACAGTCGGTAAGAAGGCGTGACAGCACGTCTTCCCCACACACACGCAAACAGTCGGTAAGAAGGCGTGACAGCACGTCTTCCCCACACACACGCAAACAGTCGGTAAGAAGGCGTGACAGCACGTCTTCCCCACACACACGCAAACAGTCGGTAAGAAGGCGTGACAGCACGTCTTCCCCACACACACGCAAACAGTCGGTAAGAAGGCGTGACAGCACCTCTTCCCCACACACACGCAAACAGTCGGTAAGAAGGAGTGACAACAGGAAGTTAAAAAGATTTGGCATATGCCCTCAGATCCTCGAATAATTCTACAGCTGGACCATTGAGAGCATCTTGACTGGCTGCATCACTGCTTGGTATGGCAATAGCACCGCCCCTCGATCGCATGGCGCTACAGAGGGCGGTGCGGTCAGTCCAGGCCATCACTGGGGCTGAGCTCCCTGCTATCCAGGACCTCTATATCAGGCGGTGTAAAAGGAAGGCCCTGAAAAAAGAATTAGACTCCAGTCACCCAAGCCATAGACTCTTTGCTGCCACACAGCAAGCGGTACCAGTGCATCAAGTCTGACACCAACAGCCTCCTGAACAGTTTCTATCCCAAAGCCATAAGACTGCTAAATAGCTAACAGAATGGCTACACAGACTATCTGCACCGATCCCATTTTATTTTTGTACTGTCTCTATGCACATTCTACACACACAATCATTCAATACGCTGCTGCTACTCTGTTTATCATGCATCATGATGCCTAGTCACCTCACCCCTCTACATATCTAACCCTACCACTCCAGTATCCCTGCACATTGGAAATATGCTACTGGAACTGACTGTATATAGCTTACTTACTTTCTCGTGTTCTTATTTCTATTTCTCGTATTTGTTCTACTTGATTTTGTAATATTTTTTTATAGTACCACTGCATTGTTAGGAAAGAGCAGGCAAGAAAGGCATTTGACTGTACTAGTGCACGTGACAAACACTTAACATGAGCTCTCCCACTCCAGGGTCAGATTGCAGTGGCCTTCCGTGGAGTGAACTTGACTGGAATGTAAATAGCTAGACAGCAACCCCAGACAGACCTGTTTCCATCTGTAAAACTCGGTAGTATCTCACACTGCGGTACTGGGTTATAATTAGCTTTAAGCCAAGGATGAGACAGACAGGAATTTGATTTTGCAATGTGCTGCTGTGAACAATATTGAAAAGGCAGAAACAGGGAGACATTTTTTTGTTCAATTGAACATTTCCACCACAATGAAGACATTTCATTTGCACAGAGTGCGCTGGTCCTCCTTAAATGGTTTGTATGGTCTCTTAATCTGGTCATTTTTTTGTTGTTGTAAAATTCCCCAATTTGACTGAAAGCTCCTATGTTAAACTATGTGGAGATGCTTTCACTGGAACTACTGTTCGGTACCACATTTTACAACATGGGCTTTTACATTTCCTTATGGCTCCCTGACTAAGTCATTCTTCCATCCATTAGCAGATATCTTTAAAAGTGCAAACACCACCACACACACAAAACCCACTTACATCCATTGATGCCGTTCACAACCAAAAGACAGACGGAGCATGGTGTGTATGTGTGAAAACATATTTACAATTTATTGATGAATGCAGGTGAGGCTCACATTAATCAATGTGTTAGTGGTCACAAAGACCAGTATCTTTTCTATTCACATAACGATAACAGCAGTGGAATAGAACAGAATTTGGACTGTTTGCCTGCAGCCCCAGGCCATAATCAATGATTAATTCTTGATGAAACAAGAAGAAGTTGAAGCGTGTGTGTGTTCCAAATGGTACCCTTTTCCCTACACAGGGCTCTGGTCAAGAGTAGTGCACTACCCTACACAGGGCTCTGGTCAGGAGTAGTGCACTACGAATGGAATAGGGCACCATTTAGGATGCAGAGAAAAACAGAAAGGCCTTCCTCCAGTGACTACTGTGGGTTAAAACGATTGGATATCATAGATACTTTTCACTATGGATCTTATCCATTGCAATTATTAAGACCTGCTTGAGGTGGGGCTCGCTATTTGATCTACAACTTCTTTATGTACAAGTTCTGTCCGTCTCCAGACCATTCTGTGAAATTCCAGTTTCACAAATTGCAGAGGGGGCATAGGGGTTAAGATTTACAATTAGGTTCTCAGTCACCATAACATGTATATGGAGAAGTAAAGGCACTGTAACAATTGATAATATCAAAAACAACAATTATAGGATGACATTAAAGACATGCTCTGGTACTTTGACAACTAAGAAAGTATGTTTTAAACCTCCCGCTTTGGGCTGATTGTGTCAGTGCGTAGTTCATACACAATTACTGTTTTAACTCAATTAGCCACAAAATCCCTAGTTTGAAAGTTACTTTTCTTGAAGCTGTTCCGGGCCATTTTCCCCCACATTTCCCCCCACATAGCAATTTGAGTTATAGCCAATGAGTTTCAGTACTCTTGCATTTAAGTGACAGCAAGCAAGAGGCTTGCCCAGCATTATCCAATGAGGTTGCAGGGCAGGCCCAATACTGTATCTGCACATATGTGACATAGTAAGCCATTTTCAGGGACCACTTTTGGCTCGTGAGTGCTTCTTTCTGAACTACTGGCTAAAAGTATGCAAAAGTACCGGAGTATCTCTTTAAAAAGGTAAGTATTGGGGTAAGTGGGACCATAGCAGTGGTGGTACAGGCTGTCTTAGTATCGCTTAACTAATGATATACATACTGTATTTTGTGGCATTAGGCAGTACACTTTTTTAGATTGGTTCATGTCAGACCATTTCCATAGTTACCATTCCATCTAGGCCAATCAAAACAGCTTTGGTTTCAAGATGGCCACCTTTCTAACCAATACATGTCCTCCTCGTGGATTAACAAGGAGAGATACAACACCAACCACTCTAAACTGAGCTGTAGACAAGGTATCCGTCAGGAACCAGTTTACTCAATTTCAACACACTGGTATGAATGTGTATGCACAATTCAATACACGCCAGTGTCAATGCCTGTGTGTAACATAAAACCAATGTGTGAAAGCAAATCAAAATTAGCTAGCTGCACAGGCACAATCAAACATTTGTCAAGAGTTGCTTGACATGGATAAATGAGGACGAGAGCTCTTGTTTGAAAGGGCAAGTAGTCCCATTGATAAGGACAACACAAAACATTAACACTTGAAACGTCTTGGCAGGTGTGTATACTGACTGTTGTTCATCAATACTAAATAGGTAAGTAAATTTAGGTCTTCCTGCATTACTTCAATCCTCCATTCCATGCTTAGCTCTAACAGCTGCTGTGTCTGGGGTGGAACAGAGAGCGCTCAGATTCTGGCAAGAGAGACTATCCTGTTCTGTTCTGCCCATCGCTGGCCTGCTTGTGCTTTTGGGACGGTTCCTTACCAGTGGGTTTGTGTCTTAGTCCATACAGTAAAGTAAAACAACAGCAGTCTGTAGACATACAGCTGAATGGACAGGAAAGTGAGTGATGCCTTGTTACTTTCATGCATTTGGGTGGAGAGCAGACAGACAGGTTCACATTGTGTCACTGTGTATCCTCTGAGACAGATACAGAGGAAACCCATGGCAGTTCATGGTCTCTACACACTAACAGTCACCACCAATCCCAATGATTTGGGATTCAGACAGTCTGTCCGGTCAGTGTGTCAGTCACTTGAGTGAGTAGAGCAGTTCAGCTGTATGACACAGGGACAGAGGATGAGCAGAGCTGAAGTACTGACAACACAGCCAGTCCTCTAACTCTGCGTTTCTCTCCGGCTCCAGAGACCTCTCTGCGAACTTCATCATCAGCAGAGCTCTCTTCACGTCCAACCAGTTGAGGAGGCCCTCGTGGCGGGGCCCTTCCCCGGGGCCCAGTCTGTCCCCCCACTGCTGTTGCTCCATCAGGTCTTTCCGGGGGCCCCACAGCAGGCTCTGCAGCACCCGCTTGGCCTCCTGAATGTGGATGCGTTTAATGGGGTCCGGCTGGAGGAGTAGCCGGGTTAGTCTCTGGAGTCCAGCGGAGTAGAGAGAGACTGGAGGGATGGGGGGCAGGTCCTCACAGCTGTAGTCCTGTTCTTTCAGTTTCGGGCTGACCTCAAACGGGTTCGGCTGGTGGAGGAGCTCATAGATTAGAATACCGGTTTGGAACTCATCGAATTTCCGGTACTGGGCGGCCGAGACGATCTCCGGGGCCAGGCGGGCGTGGTTGCGTTTGAGGCGGGGGTCATTGTGGGCAGAGTCCTCAGTGTTCCGCTGCTTGGCCTTGGCGAAGCTGGAGATGACCAGGCGGGGGAGGTGCTTCTGGTCGTGTGGGGCGTTGGGGTTGGCCTGCGGGGGGCGGCGGTGTGGGACCAGGAGGAGGTTCTCCAGACAAAGGTCTCGATGTGTCACCCCATGCTCCTTTAGATGGTCCAGACCATTGCACAGCTGCAGCAGGAGGAAGCAGACCCACCGCTCGTACACCTCTGGCTGGGCCTGTTGGGAAAACAAATACAAATGAGACACTGGCAGGCAAAAGTCAAGCAATATTGAGTCTTTCAATTCCATGTCCACAATGGTGAACATCGCACCATTCAGTCAACGTTCCACGCTAGTGGCCTTCCTCAAGATAAGATGCAATGAGATGTTTCAAATGTGCACAATCATACCTGGTGAACGGACGCCCACTCCTTGACAAAGTCTGCCGTAGTCTGCTGTGGCACCTCCCGGGTGATAACCACCACACGCTCCTTGTCCCCCTGTGTGGGGTTGGGACTGGGGGGCAGCGAGGCCTCATCAGCGGGGAGCATGCTCCGGGGCACGCAGGCTATGAAGTGGCCACAGTCCTGCTGGAGGTTGAAGTGGGGAGGGACGGTCTGCTGGACGGACAGGCTGTAGAGGTGACCCTGCTTGGCTTCTGAGGTCTGGCTTTTACAGATCTGGCGAGAGAAGAGGAGAGACACCGTGGTTAGAATAGAAACACAGACATAATCATGTGGAGGAAAATGTCTGCCTGGCTCTTAAAATCAAATCGTATTTGTCACATACACATGGTTAGCAGATGTTAATGTGAGTGTAGCGAAATGCTTGTGCTTCTAGTTCCGACAATGCAGTAATAACCAACGAGTAATCTAACCTAACAATTCCACAACTACTACCTTATACACACAAGTGTAACGGGATAAAGAATATGTACATAAAGATATATGAATGAGTGATGGTACAGAACGGCATAGGCAAGATGCAGTAGATGGTGTCTTAGATATCTGGAGGGCGAAGGGGGAGGGTTAGAGAACAATGTACACAGTGAGGAAAATATTTCTTCTCTGGTTAAGTAAGAGACTGTGGAATATTATCCCCACTTGCTGTCAACAAGCTTTAAATCCTTAATTCATTTAGATCTTGTTTTCAATCCAGTAGTAGCAGACAGACAGTAATTCCATAAGTCTACCAGTCTAACTACAAGCAGCCATGAATGAGTTTCATCATGTTTAATACGAGTAAAGTCAAACACTGTGGTTATGTCCCAAATGACACCGTATTCCCTATAAAGTGCATTACTTTTGACCAGTCATATAGGCCCTAGTCAAAAGTAGTGCACTATATTGGGAAGTGTGACATTTGGGACGCAACCTGTCCATCTCTCCCACTTTACAAACACAGCTGAGCCCTGATATGACACACACACACACACACACACACACACACACACACACACACACACACACACACACACACACACACACACACACACAGAGTCTGCGTCCCAAATGCCACCCTTTACCCTACTTAGTGCACTTCTTTTGACGGGAGTCCTATAGGCCCTGGTCAAAAGTAGTACACTATAAAATGAATATAGTGATAATGAATATGGTTCATTTGGGACGTAGCCATAGTGATAATGAATATGGTTCATTTGGGATGTAGCCATAGTGATAATGAATATGGTTCATTTGAGACGTAGCCATAGTGATAATGAATATGGTTCATTTGGGATGTAGCCATAGTGATAATGAATATGGTTCATTTGGGATGTAGCCATAGTGATAATGAATATGGTTCATTTGGGACGTAGCCATAGTGATAATGAATATGGTTCATTTGAGACGTAGCCATAGTGATAATGAATATGGTTCATTTGGGATGTAGCCATAGTGATAATGAATATGGTTCATTTGGGACGTAGCCATAGTGATAATGAATATGGTTCATTTGAGACGTAGCCATAGTGATAATGAATATGGTTCATTTGGGATGTAGCCATAGTGATAATGAATATGGTTCATTTGGGATGTAGCCAGATTGATGATTTAATATGAGGACCGGATGATTTCATTACGCAGTCACATCACAGAGCTGCTGCCGTGTGTTTGTGGGTAGTGTGTTTGTGTGAGAGAAAGAATGTGTGTGTGTGTGTGTGTTTGTGTGAGAGAAAGAATGTGTGTGTGTGTGTGTGTGTGTGTGTGTGTGTGTGTGTGTGTGTGTGTGTGTGTAAGGGTGGTTGTGTGTAGGCCTTGACAACAGGGGTGTGTCTGAACTGTAAATCCTGGCTGGCATGAAAAGACTAATGGACCTAGAGGCATTAGGCAAGACTACAGAGCCTCAGGCAGCGAGGCCCCTTGACACACAGCTCTGGATTTACATGTTGCTTTTACACATTGCTAATGACTTTGGGACAAAGGTCAGTCAAAATGAATGCAGAGCACACCCTCTCTCTCTCTCCTCAGTACAGCAGGCTACAGTAACACCCTCCTCTCTCTCTCAGTACAGCAGGCTACAGTAACACCCTCTCTCTCTCTCCTCAGTACAGCAGGCTACAGTAACACCCTCCTCTCTCTCCTAGTACAGCAGGCTACAGTAACACTCTCCTCTCTCTCTCCTCAGTACAGCAGGCTACAGTAACACCCTCCCCTCGCTCTCCTCAGTACAGCAGGCTACAGTAACACCCTCCTCTCTCTCTCCTCAGTACAGCAGGCTACAGTAACACCCTCCTCAGTACAGCAGGCTACAGTAACACCCTCCTCTCTCTCTCCTCAGTACAGCAGGCTACAGTAACACCCTCCTCTCTCTCTCCTCAGTACAGCAGGCTACAGTAACACCCTCCTCTCTCTCTCTCCTCAGTACAGCAGGCTACAGTAACACCCTCCTCTCTCTCTCCTCAGTACAGCAGGCTACAGTAACACCCTCCTCTCTCTCTCCTCAGTACAGCAGGCTACAGTAACACCCTCCTCTCTCTCTCTCCTCAGTACAGCAGGCTACAGTAACACTCTCCTCTCTCTCTCCTCAGTACAGCAGGCTACAGTAACACCCTCCTCTCTCTCTCCTCAGTACAGCAGGCTACAGTAACACCTTCCTCTCTCTCTCCTCAGTACAGCAGGCTATAGTAACACCCTCCTCAGTACAGCAGGCTACAGTACAGAACATGCCCTGGAGGAACACAAAACAGCCTGCGTCCCAAATTACACCCTATTTCCTAGATAGTGCACTACGAGTCTTTGGTCAAAAGTAGTACCCTATGTAGCAAATAGTGTCATTTGGGACACACAGCCAACGTGGAGGGTCTGTGGTTCGGCTGAGGATCCCTTTGGTCTTCTGAGCAGTCTAAGAGCTCGTTAAGGTGTTGGCTTACTTCATTGTACAGGTTTTTATTGTTTAACGAGGTAAGAGCATGACCTTGATTGAGGAGAAGAATGTACACTGTCCAATAAGAGTTTGGGAGTAAGGACCAATCAGGGAGTTTGAATTTGAGCTGCAGATTACAAAGACGTTCTTCTCACAGTAATTAGGGGAGATGCCTCTAGACATGTCTCTCATTGACTGACACACACATAATTCAACAGGTTTCCCCCCCCCCACTTGTTTAGTCTCCACACTTATTGCAATGTGAACATTAACCACCAGTCCTTGATATCAAAGCACTACATGACAGCCTTGGCCCCCAATGAATCAAGAAAACAGAGAGACAGTTATCCATTGGGAAAGTGGTCTTCTAACAAAACCAAAACCCTACTCAATAAATTGGATGCAGTCTATCACAGTGCCATCCGTTTTGTCACCAAAGCCCCATATACTACCCACCACTGCGACCTGTACACTCTCGTTGGCTGGCCCTCGCTTCATACTCGTCGCCAAACCCATTGGTTCCAGGTCATCTACAAGACCCTGCTAGGTAAAGTCCCCCCTTATCTCAGCTCGCTGGTCACCATAGCAGCACCTACCCGTAGCACGCGCTCCAGCAGGTATATCTCTCTAGTCACCCCCAAAACCAATTCTTCCTTTGGACGCCTCTCCTTCCAGTTCTCTGCTGCCAATGACTGGAACGAACTACAAAAATCTCTGAAACTGGAAACACCTATCTCCCTCACTAGCTTTAAGCACCAGCTGTCAGAGCAGCTCATAGATTACTGCACCTGTACATAACCCATCTACAATTTAGCCCAAACAACTACCTCTTTACCTACTGTATTTATTTATTAATTTATTTTGCTCCTTTGCACCCCATTATTTCTGTCTCTACTTTGCACTTTCTTCCAATGCAAACCAACCATTCCAGTGTTTTTTTTTAGTTTTTATTTTACTTGCTGTGTTGTACTCACTTCGCCTCCATGGCCTTTTTATATTTTTATTTATTTATACATATATCTGTTTGCCTTCACCTCCCTTATCTCACCTCACTTGCTCACATTGTATATAGACTTATTTTTTTTAATCTTTTTCACTGTATTATTGACTATATGTTTGTTTTTACTCCATGTGTAACTATGTGTTGTTGTATGTGTCGAACTGCTTTGCTTTATCTTGGCCAGGTCGCAATTGTAAATGAGAACGTGTTCTCAATTTGCCTACCTGGTTAAATAAAGGTTAAATAAAAAAATAAAAAATAAAAAAAACCTAAATGGGACTTCCTGGTTACATAAATAAAAGCTATAGAGATGTGTACAGCACTTCGAGATATTAGCTGATGTACGAAGGGCTATATAAAATAAAAATAAAATAAAATAAACTTGATTGATAGAGATGAAAGGGAGCCAGTGTTCCAGTTACCTTGACTGCGTAGGAGTTGGAAGGGTCTGAGGCGCAGGCAGCAGAGTAGTAGACACCGTCTCCTGCATTACAGCTGGCCTTGTTACAGGTCAATTTGAACAGGGACCAGTTGCTCTCATCAAACCTCAGTGGGTTCTTCTGGCTGCGGGTGAAGTGGTCCTCACACTTCAGAGCCAGGCGGCGCAGCGATTCAGCATATAGGCCTCCCAGCTTGGAGTAGATCCCCTCTCTACTGTCTATGTTACTGAGCAGGGTCTGCAGCTGCAGGCCGGAGCCCTGGGTGGGTCCAGAGGCCGAGAGGTGGGGGGCGCTGAGCTGGGGGGAGGAGGAGGAGGTGATGCTGCCTCGGCTGTGACCCCCTAGTCGGCCCCGAACTTTCAGGGGTTCGTCCAGGGTCCGGGGGCGCAGGGGGTGTCCCAGAGGGGTGTGACAGCGCTCTAAGGACTCAGAGGAGGAATAAATGGCCCGAGGGTCCATGGGGGAGGATGGAAGACTGGACAGGGATGGGACGTCAGGACAGGATACGTTGCTCTCAGAGCCACCGGTGAAGGGGAAGCAGGGGTATGCCCGGACTAAGGGTTTCCCAGGCATGTTGTCAGGGGCGGATAAGGCTCGATTCACCATTTTCTTTTCAGGTAGGGGAGGTGGCTGCAGCTGGTTGGACAGGGTGTTGCTAGAGAACGGGTCAATGTGAGGAGACCCTGGGGATGAGGCCATCGGGCTTCTGGGAAATGGCGAGGTGCACGACAGACGAGGGGCATCATGGGAACCTGCAGAGAGAGATACAATACATCAGTATTCATGTTGAACATCACACTGACACGTAACAGACACAAGAGAAGATATTACATTAAGAAAAAATGTTATATCCTGAAACACATGACCGGAGAACTACTAGAGGAATCAACACTTCTCTGCTCAAACAACTTCCCCCACACAAAAAAAACACAAATCAAATTGCCACAGCACAGATAAAACTTGTTCAAAATAACATCTCGCACTACTAAATCTTCACCGATTTACAGTATGCCCAACAGTCAGTTTAAGTGAACACACACACCATAAAGAGGATTAGTATAGAACAGGTACAGTCGGTCACCAAGGTTTCAGGCTGATACAGACTGAGTGCAGAGGCAGTAATAAGCAGAGTGAGGAGATTGACTTAACTGTCGCTAGTAGTTACTGTTTAACTGGAAGAGCTAGTGCCTCAGGTGCCTGTACTGATTCTTATAAATGGGAGCGTTGTGTCCCAGTGCCTCGCTAGCCCATAAAGCTATATTACCTCTTACCCACATAACTACAGTACATTACCCCGTACACATAAACATATAGTACATTACCCAAACATATAGTACATTACCCCTTACACATATAATACATTACCCATTACAAACATATAATACATTACCCCTTACACATATAGTACATTACCCATTACACAAACATATAATACATGACCCCTTACACAAACATATAATACATGACCCCTTACACATATAGTACATGACCCCTTACACATATAGTACATGACCCCTTACACATATAGTACATGACCCCTTACACATATAGTACATGACCCCTCACCTGTAAACTATTATTAAGAGTTACTTACATATCAGTGCATTCAATGAAGGTAGGTAAAACAACCACATGTCAATCACTGAAGTAAAACCTTCTAGATAACCTTTGAAAATCAGTGATACTACCCATAAACAGTAAATACATTAGCATACCCTCACCCATAAATCTACAGTACATTATCCACACCCCAACAGCATCTGACTGGGTGGCAGCAGCTCAGCAGGCTATTCGTAGTAGCTGCACCCATCCTGTCACCGTGGCCCTCCCTATAATGGCTTAGTCATATCAGTCAGTCAGTCAGTCAGTCAGTCAGCACACACACACACACTTCATCTATTCAACGTTCCCTCGGAGGGTGTAGTGACAAGTTTAGAATGAGTTGGTGCACAATTTAAGGTTCAAGATGGTCACAGTGTCTGCCGTGCTGTACCATTAGGAAATAGTGAATTAAAGAGTAGACTATAAAGAATGTGAAACTCCACAGTCTTCCCCAGAGAGACAGATAATTGTGTGGTTGTTGACAGTAAGGCTGCATAGATAGGCTGTACTCCCCATGCGACACTAAATGAGTAGGTTTCCAGGGAGGAAAATCTAAAGGAAAGATTGCATGTATGCATGGAGTGGCAAAAGCCCTTATTTTCCTAGTTATCACAGTCCCATAATTATCTCTTCAAACACTTCCCAGGAAGTGAGGCAATTACAGACTGTCTGGGAGTCACTGACGATGTCCCAATTCGCACCCTATTCCCTGTGTAGTGCAATAGTTTTGAACAGAGCCATATCGGGCCCTGGTCAAAAGAAGTGCACTAGATAGGGAATAGGGTGCCATTTGGACCGCACACACTGGGCTTTAGACCATATATGGAGAGATGAAGACGGGTGACGCCAAACCAAACGAAGGTGCGTCAGACCTCAGTCAGCAGCGTGCAGGGTCACACACACACTTTGTGGAAAATGACACATCTCAAAACAAAGGCTGACAGACATACACACACACACTCAGTCTAAAAGAGGAAGAGGACAGAGGAAGAGGACACTACTTATTTTACTATAACCTCATATCTGTTACTACAACCTCATATCGGGGCGGCAGGAAGCCTAGTGGTTAGAGCGTTGGGCCAGTAACCGAAAATGTGCTAGATCGAATCCCCGAGCAGACAAGGTAAAACTCTGTCGCCTCTCTCAGCCTATTGCGGACAGTTTGAGCACTGATGGAGGGATTGTGCATTCCTGGTGAAACTCGGGCAGTTGTTGTTGCCATCCTGTACCTGTCCCGCAGGTGTGATGTTCGGATGTACCGATCCTGTGCAGGTGTTGTTACACGTGGTCTGCCGCTGCGAGGACGATCAGCTGTCCGTCCTGTCTCCCTGTAGCGCTGTCTTAGGCGTCTCACAGTACGGACATTGCAATTTATTGCCCTGGCCACATCTGCAGTCCTCATGGCTCCTTGCAGCATGCCTAAGTCACATTCATGCAGATGAGCAGGGACCCTGGGCATCTTGTTTTTGTTATTTCAGAGTCAGTAGAAAGGCCTCTTTAGTGTCCTAAGTTTTCATAACTGTGACCTTAATTGCCTACCATCTGTAAGCTGTTAGTGTCTTAACGACTGTTCCACAGGTGCATGTTCATTTATTGTTTATGGTTCATTGAACAAGCATGGAAAACGGTGTTTAAACCCTTTACAATGAAGATCTGTGAAGTTATTTGGATTTTTACAAATTATCTTTGAAAAACAGGGTCCTGAAAAAGGGACGCTTCTTTTTGTTTGCTGAGTTTATTTTGTATTTTTGGTATTGTTTTAGGATCCCCATTAGCTGTTGTGAAAGCAGAAGCTACTCTAGACAAGAACATAACTATATGAATTTAAAAATGGCACTCATAGCCTACAAATAAATAACCTCATATGTTACTATAAAGTAATCTGTTACTGTAACCTCATATCTGCAGTAGCTGTTAGCATAACCGTAATAACCTCATCTCTGTGGGCCTTTTCCTCTTCTCATTGTTTTCTCACTACTTTCCACCTAGTTAGATGCTTCTAGTAGAACCATTTGACTGCCACAAATGGAAAAACAGGCCAATGTCAAACAACCAATTCCTTCTTGTTGGTGGTGGTGGTTGTTGTTAAATGTAAGGCACCGTTTTTTTCCCTGGTCAGCTCACATGGTGTAAGGGTACATTTTTTCTTACCATATATATCCCCCCCCCCCCTCCCAGGACCAACTCTGGGGTACCATTCCAACAGCACCAGATATGATACGAGTAGTTGTTCTCAAAACAATGTTTTCTCACGGATCTCTCGGCCCTAGTTATATGTCCCGGCAGGTGGCTATAACAGTTACCAGAATCAGAGAGGGATCTGTTGGAGTCTGCAGGCAAGCTGTCGAAGGAGGCTTTAACATTTACTCACCAGAATCAGAGAGGGCTCTGTTGGAGTCTGCAGGCAAGCTGTCGATGGAGGCTTTAACATTTACTCACCAGAATCAGAGAGGGCTCTGTTGGAGTCTGCAAGCAAGCTGTCGAAGGAGGCTTTAACATTTACTCACCAGAATCAGAGAGGGCTCTGTTGGAGTCTCCAGGCAAGCTGTCGGTGGAGGCTGTAGGCAGGCTGCTGCTCCCCAGGCCACGGAGACTGTGGGTCAGGCTCTCGACAGAGCCCTGCTGGCTGCAGTGGTCCAGCTCCATACTGCTCTGGCTCATCTTACCAGTCACCCTGCAGAGAGCGGAACAGAGGATATTACTCTGGGGGATGATGTTTGGTACCTTATCTAATTTCCATAACCAGGAAGTTAACGCAACAGCTTCCCACCATTAAAAACAAATTACCACTGTTATCAAAACCGGCTGATGCTTACACGGCTTACAAACACCTAACAAAATGTCTCTATTGCAGCTCTCAACAATAACAGACAGTGTTCCCTCTTCCAACCTGTTAAACCAAACATGTTAGTTCTCTGTGTAATTTCAGCGAACAGGTAAAGCGTGTGTGTGTGTGTGTGCGTGTTGCGCTGCCTGTCAGTTTTGCTTCAGGCTGAGAGACGGTTCTTTACAATCTATCGTTGTCTCTGTGAGCCAAACATCTAGTTTCCCTCTTCATCTAGATATCTCAACATATCTGGATGTAAATAAGACGGTTAAGCCACTACATGAGGTAAACGGCCTCCACTCTTCACAAGAACACATGAAACGTCAGATACTAGTCTCACTTCCTCTTCGGAGAGGAACACTCTTCTGGCTGAGTGAATGCTTGTTATTGCTGTGTCTCTTAAAAATCAAAATTTTGCAGAATTTTGGTATTTTGTTCATTAGTCCGCTATCGATAGAGACAAAATGTTTTGCATGTCAGCAGTCAAATTTTCAAGATATTGAACTGTCAAAACTAATGAAGAAAATACCAAGATGGTTTTTCAGTGTAGTTTCCCTTTACGATAAATAATTGATGACACACAGAACTCAGTCTCATAGTCTTCTCAGTGCCAAGTTATGAAAAAGAGACAATACATATACTTCCTAGAGCTAGGGAATAATAATGACGTTTTTGAAAATGTCTTCCACTTTTCCATTAGAGTAATTTCCCTGCCAACATCCTACACTGTACTCTAAACATAGAGGAATCCATGTTTTGCTTTCCCATGCCATGATAGCTCCTATCTGAATGAAAAGGAGCCCCTGATACCCTCTGGGGGTAGTTTTCCTAATCATGGGGTCCAATTAGGCTGAGTGACAGGCTAGGCAAATCTGAATCTCATTGCTATTCAATTGCTTCATTCTAGCTGGTTAATGGGTCAAACTGAGCATAGCCCCAGATCCTTCATCTCAGCTCAGATTGACTGGCTCTATTGCTCTATCCACTAGGTCTTTAAACTTCAATCACACCGTAAACCCCTCAATAAACAGCAGTGCAGGTGTGTGTGTGTACCCTCATACATGAGCAGAGCAAAACCCACAACCATTTTTCAGACCAAACAAAGGCGTATGATGATGAGACGGTGGAAATGAGGCGGAGGCATATGGTAATAGACAAAGGGTGTGTGTGTGTGTGTCGTCTCATTTGTATTGTAGGCTATAGCATAAATCACCTTCAAAAATAAAATGGCAGTGTACAGGGTAATCCATCTGCATTTGTTTGGAGCTCAGTACTTACAACTAATATGTAATAAGTAAACAACAGTGCTATGGAACTGTTGACACTGGTATCATTTAAAGAAGCATCAGGGTTGAGGGGAGTGAGTTATAAGGGGACTCTACAGATGGCGGTGTTGAAAGCTGAGCCCCACTAGCATCCTGGTTGGGGCTGTGGCGGTCATGAAATCAGCCGGTGATTGTCAAGCCGGTCTCACGGTAATTGACCGTTAATTAAAAACGTTTAGCATCTCCTGGCTTCCATGCATTGCCTACAAGCCACCAATGCAGACCTTTGGAACATCTACATTTTAAAAAGTCTAATAAATCCATTTAATATAGTCTACACCTTCACAATAAACCAATCATTTATTTTAGACAGGTTTAGACATGATATGCAGAAAATGTCTATTTCAGAAGAACAGAATAGCATATGTAACAGTATAACTTTATGGCGTCCCCTCGCCCCGACTCGGGCGCGAACCAGGGACCCTCTGCACACATCAACAACGGTCGCCCACGAAGCATCGTTACCCATCGCTCCACAAAGGCCGCGGCCCTTGCAGGGCAAGGGGAAACACTACTTCTAGGTTTCAGAGCAAGTGACGTAACTGATTGAAACGCTATTAGCGCGTACCCGCTAACTAGCTAGCCATTTCACACCGTTACACATACTCCAAGTTATCCTTATGTTAGGCCCTGATATGGCTGTGGGCTACACTAGTTCATTTAGCAGACAATATTTGCTTAGAATTCCGTGGCGTTATTTTATAGTATGAAGAATACAGTCGAACAAAGCTGAATAAAATAGAAAGGACCAAACGATTTCAAAGGAAGTGTGCACATGTAGCTATTCTGTGTTGAGCGGTTAACAAAGGAACCGGTCCTTATTTATGCAACTTTAGTTTGAATACAAACGTTGGGCTATATGTTTTCATTTTTAATACATGCTACGGCTGCATGATAGGACTAATGATGACTTGAAAAAAAAGTTGCATGAAAGGCATGAGCTCTGATTGGTTTCTTGCGCAGGCTCCACACACTTCATCAGTCTCTCATTCACAATTTGACAAGCACTTGATAATATTCTCACCAGGCCTTGAATTTCTGGGCGGCCTCCCCTTTGTGTGGCCGTAATGCCTCCTAAAAATATATATAATTAATATATAGGTGCATTTTTTGGTGCATTTTTTGGTGAAAATGATCTTCCCCAAACTTAAACTCACAAGCAGCTTCTGTATGCCAGTTAGGCTCTACACCGGTTATAAAGCGGATTAATCTGCTTAATTTTAAGAAGTTATTTGGCCACTTTAGTTGTGATACAAACCTTATCAAAACATCAAGGCCTATGGGCTAGGCTACATGACATGTGTGACTATGATTGGAAAAGTATGACTAAATGGTCATGTGGAATTTGACTTCCATCATGACTTGTGACCACCGGTGTGGCGGTACACCGTAATAGCCCTAATCCTGGTGTTGTTTTGGTATATTATGTTTGACAGTACTGAGTCTCTCCTCCGCGCTCCCCCCCCTCTCACGGTCACACAGTCCTCTATATAAGTTGCAAAACAGGATGGCTAGCTAGTAGCTAGGTGACTTTTTATAGATGATGCTAGCTAGTAGCTAGGTGACTTCAATAAAATCCCCCTAGAGTCGATTGACACACCGGTGCGTCAACCAAAATTACATTAAATAAAATAAAAATAATAATCTCAGTTTACGCTAGAGATGTTTTTTTGCATTGGATGCTTCTCAATCCACCGCATCCACGAGTATCACACTTCCGTATTTGCGGTGAAATGTGGCAGAGCTCAAGCTGTGTTTGTCAGACCATGAGAAATCCTGAAAAATCAGTCGTCTTCTCACGTAAACGTCTGTAGTATCCGAACAGTTTGACCTACAACCTAGTATGACCACTATGGAAGGGGAAGATTCTCACTAACACGATAATATTCTCCGTACGACCCCCGCAAGTGTCACGGGACTAGTCTGAAGGTAACTGGTACCAGTAAAAAAAAGTGTTAAATTAAAAACATTTCCTGAGTATATTTTTTTCAAAACCTTGTTTCTTATGATTAATCTTTTGACAGTCCTTTTTGCCATTTATGAATGTGTTATTCAATGCGTTTCTATGGGCTTTAGTAGTACATTTCTAAAAATCAATATTTTTCCAATATTTGTTTCTTTTTTGATACCTAAAAGGGGTCCTAAAATTCAAAATCCAACAGCTATATGATCCATAAAAATTCCATGTCAGCTTAGCACTCCCCCTATGTCTTAGACTCTAAAGAATGTTAAAGAGAATGGCTAGCTAGTACCTAGGTGACTTTTAAAGTAGGCCGCAGTCTCCACCACCTCTCCTGTCTGATGGTCATGTGAATAATGGTTTCGATAAAAAAAGGTTATTTTCCCAAACAATAACCATCTTTGAAACCTTGTTTATCATGGCATTGCTTCCATTAGACCGTCAGGTAGATAGATATCTTTCTGATAAATAGCCAGTGCCAGACTGTTTGGGTAATAGTGTACATTCACATCTACCTTGGATGTAAACAGTTCATCACGCCTGACATCAGATCAAGATAATAATAGCAGCTGTTTCATCTCTTTCAACCAGCACTATACTTTAACATATAGCATATACACTGAGTGTACAAAACATTAGGTACACCTTCCTAATATTGAGTTGCACAGCCTCAATTTGTTGGGTCATGGACTCGACAAGGTGTTGAAAGCGTTACACAGGGATGCTGGCCCATGTTGACTCCAATTCCTCCCACAGTTGTGTCAAGTTGGCTGGATGTCCTTTGGGTGGTGGACCATTCTTGATACACACAGGAAACTGTTGAGCGTGAAAAACCCAGCAGTATTTCAGTTCTTGACACAATCAAACTGGTGCGCCTGTCACCTACTACCAAATCACATTCAAAGGCATCTTTTCTCCTGCCCATTCACCCTCTGAATGGCACACATACACAATCCATGTCTCAATTGTCTCCAGGCTTAAAAATCCTTCTTTAACCGGTCTCCTCCCTTCATCTCAACTGATTGAAGTGGATTTACCAAGTGACAACAATAAGGGATCATAGCTTTGACCTGTATTCAGCTGGTCAGTTTGTCATGGAAAGAGAAGATGTTCCTAATGTTTTATAAATTCAGTTACTACCACTACTACTGGGTAACATATATAAAAAAACATTTCTCTCCCAGGTCATGATGAACATTTACATTGAACAATGAAACAAAACAATTCAGACAAGTGTATGCCTGAAAGAGGAAGTGGAATAGGGAATAGGACCAGGGAAGGACAGCTCTGGCTGAAATAGATTACTGAGAACATGATTTCTGTTTACAGAGCAAAGGGTGACCTTGCAAGTAGCAGAGAGTGGTAGAGGATGAGATGAGGGTTAGATACAGAGTGGTAGAGGATGAGATGAGGGTTAGATACAGAGTGGTAGAGGATGAGATGAGGGTTAGCTACAGAGTGGTAGAGGATGAGATGAGGGTTAGATACAGAGTGGTAGAGGATGAGATGAGGGTTAGATAGAGTGGTAGAGGATGAGATGAGGGTTAGATACAGAGTGGTAGAGGATGAGATGAGGGTTAGATACAGAGTGGTAGAGGATGAGATGAGGGTTAGCTACAGAGTGGTAGAGGATGAGATGAGGGTTAGATACAGAGTGGTAGAGGATGAGATGAGGGTTAGATAGAGTGGTAGAGGATGAGATGAGGGTTAGATACAGAGTGGTAGAGGATGAGATGAGGGTTAGATACAGAGTGGTAGAGGATGAGATGAGGGTTAGCTACAGAGTGGTAGAGGATGAGATGAGAGTTAGCTACAGAGTGGTAGAGGATGAGATGAGGGTTAGATACAGAGTGGTAGAGGATGATGAGGGTTAGATGAGTAATTAAGTACTCAAACGGACTTCAAAGCTCAATCTGTAACCATTGACTATTTGGTGGAATGTGCTCTGTGGCTGACCGAACAGGCAAGTGAAATTGTCTCAAAGACATTAACAGGGCTAAGATTGAATTATACTACACCGGCTCCGACGCTCGTATTATGTGGCAGGGCTTGCAAACTATTACAGACTACAAAGGGAAGCACAGCCGCGAGCTGCCCAGTGACACGAGCCTACCAGACGAGCACAATTCACTTCAATGCTCGCATCGAGGCAAGCAACAGAGGCATGCATGAGAGCATCAGCTGTTCTGGACGACTGTGTGATCACGCTCCCCGTAGCTGACGTGAGTAAGACCTTTAAACAGGTCAACACACACAAGGCTGCGGGGCCAGACGGATTACCAGGACGTGTGCTCCGTGTGCTGACAAATTGGCAGGTGTCTTCACTGACATTTTCAACATGTCCCTGATTGAGTCTGTAATACCAACATGTTTCAAGCAGACCACCATAGTCCCTGTGCCCAAAAACACGAAGGCAACCTGCCTAAATAACTACAGACCCGTAGCACTCATGTCCGTAGCCATGAAGTGCTTTGAAAGGTTGGTAATGGCTCACATCAACACCATTATCCCAGAAACCCTAGATCCACTCCAATTTACATACCGCCCAAACAGATCCACAGATGATGCAATCTATATTGCACTCCACACTGCCCTTTCCCACCTGGACAGAAGGAACACCTATGTGAGAATTCTATTCATTGACTACAGTTCAGCGTTCAACACCATAGTGCCCTCAAAGATCATCACTAAGCTAAGGATCCTGGGACTAAACACCTCCCTCTGCAACTGGATTCTGGACTTCCTGACGGGCCGCCCCCAGGTTGTGAGGGTAGGTAGCAACACATCTGCCACGCTGATCCTCAACACTGGAGCTCCCCAGGGGTGCATTCTCAGTCCCTTCCTGTACTCCCTGTTCACCCACGACTGCATGGCCAGGCACGACTCCAACACCATCAGTAAGTTTGCAGACAACACACCAGTGGTAGGCCTGATCACCGACAACGACGAGAGCCTATAGGGAGGAGGTCAGAGACCTGGCCAGGTGGTGCCAGAATAACAACCTATCCCTCAACGTAACCAAGACTAAGGAGATGATTGTGGACGACTGGAAAAGGAGGACCGAGCACGCCCCCATTCTCATCGACAGGGCTGTAGTGGAGCAGGTTGAGAGCTTCAAGTTCCTTGGTGTCCACAACAAACTAGAATGGTCCAAACACACCAAGACAGTCGTGAAGAGGGCACAACAAAGCCTATTCCCCCTCAGGAAACTAAAAAGATTTGTCATGGGTCCTGAGATCCTCAAAGGGTTCTACAGCTGCAACCGAGAGCATCCTGACTGGTACGGCAATTGCTCGGCCTCCGACCGCAAGGCACTACAGAGGGTAGTGCGTACGACCCAGTACATCACTGGGGCCAAGTTTCCTGCCATCCAGGACCTCTATACCAGGCGGTGTCAGAGGAAGGCCCTAAAAATTGTCAAAGACCCCAGCCACCCCCAGTCATAGACTGTTCTCTCTACTACCGCATGGCAAGCTGTACCAGAGGGCCAAGTCTAGGACAAAAAGGCTTCTCAATAGTTTTTACCTCCAAGCCATAAGACTCTTGAACAGGTAATAAAATGGCTACCCGGACTATTTGCATTGTGTGCCCCCCCCCAACCCCTCTTTTTACGCTGCTGCTACTCTCTGTTTATCATATATGCATAGTCACTAACTATACATTCATGTACATACTACCTCAATTGGGCCGACCAACCAGGTCTCCTGCACATTGGCTAACCGGGCTATCTGCATTGTGTCCCACCCACCACCTGCCAACCCCTCTTTTACGCTACTGCTACTCTCTGTTCATCATATATGCATAGTCACTTTAACTAAACCTGCATGTACATACTACCTCAAAATCAGCCAGACTAACCGGTGTCTGTATGTAGCCTCGCTACTGTATATAGCCTGTCATTTTACTGTTGTTTTATTTCTTTACTTACCTATTGTTCACCTAACACCTTTTTTTGCACTATTGGTTAGAGCCTGTAAGTAAGCATTTCACTGTAAGGTCTACACCTGTTGTATTCGACGCACATGACAAATAAACTTTGATTTGATTCTAGTGTTCCGTTTGCACCAGGGGCGTAGACAGAACGGTTGTTTTTGGATAGGCCTAGAAGAATTTGGATCGGCATTTTTCCTACTTGTTTATTACATTTATTTTGCGATGTGCACCGTATATTATTTCGTAATACAATCATTTTATACTAGTGCTTAGTACTTGGAGCAACCTTGTTACATATACAAATAATGACTTATCCCAGCATATTAAAATAAGACAGTAACTTTAGACCAGTTGCCAACAACATAAAACTCATCTTCAGGCGCATTTTAATCTCGATGGGCAAACAAGCCTATATTTGATGTTACCATGTATACCACAGCGGGCAGTAGTACTATAAAAAGGTACCTTCCCTTTAGTAGACGTATCAATAAGGCGTGACCTACATCACAAGGCGCAGACGGCGAGGCTTTGAGTTGAATACGGGGATGATTTCATCATAATCCAATGTATCTGTCAGTTCACGCTCAAAGACAGAGAACTGAAGTGGTTCAGCTGGGCGCTTGTCATTGATGTGCGAAGTTTTTGTTGAGAAAAGTCTCTCCACACTGCATGATGTCATTGGAAGTGACAATGATCCTTAACAGAGAGTTTATATTAGGGAAAATATCAGAGCAGCTGTCAAGTATACTCATTATGGAGGAAAAGTCACTCTTTCCCATGTTCATTTTGCGACTCAACTGCTGAATAAAAAAAAACAGTGAATTCAGCATCCTCGCATGTGGTCTTCAGCTGCTCTTTAAGGGGGCAGGTTTGGGATTCTTTGGAAAAGGAGGCTGCCGCTTGCATGAGTGTCTTCTTGAAATCTTGAGTTTAATTCAGTAATCTGTCTGTCTAGAATATTGTTCCAAAGTTGCCTCAGGTCACTGTCACTCTTGATGCTGAATGTTTTCCCTAATGAAGTTGTGACTACACTGTGTGCCAATTTTACAGGCAGTTCTCGCTGCTGCGATGCGCTCACATCCCAATTACTAATATCACGCTTAATCATCATCATCATCATCTCTTTAGTTAGCTTGAGAACTTCATCAAAGTCTCCCCCTGAGTTCTCTGAACGTAGAAAAGCTGCTTTTGAGGATTTCAATTAAACCAATACAGTCCGTGACTAACAGGAATAAAAACTTATTCTGGATTTCTTGTAAGAGGGCATCGGCTTCTAAATGTGGTTGGTCCACAAGCCTCTGACAAATCTGCAAGAACCTCTAAAATGACATCTAGCAGGAACAGCACTTTACTCACAGTCCCTGATTTTGAACTCCATCATACATCCGTGGATCTTTCTAGCTCGATACATGGTCTATCGGGATGCAACTCTTTCTGTACTTCTATGAATCCAGCATGTCAGTGGGATCCACTCATGAATGTGTGTAGCTGGTTTACTGTGTCAAAAAGTACTGACATGTCCTGACACTTTTGCCGCGGTGCACAGAACCAAATTCAAAACGGTGGGAGTTGAAATGCACATATACCTCTTGCTTAAAGGTTTGCTTTAGTAGGACATGTACATCTGTTTCCTGACATGACTGAAGCGCCAACGAAACACAAACCCACACACACAGTGGGATCCAACTCCAAGGGGTTGCAACACTTCAAGTATTTGAGAAATTCCTTATGCAGACAAATCAGCGGTTTCCATAAACCCAACAGCTCTTTCTTTAATCAATCCAGCATGAATGTATCGGACGCACACAGCAATAAGTTCAGGTTTAGATTGATCTTTATATTCATCTACTAGTGTGGCAAAATACGTGGAAGGCGCAGAATAAACTTCATCTTTTATCCTGCACAGTAACAATGATGCTGCACGCTCCAGCAACTCGTTCTGAATTTCATGGCTCATAAGTGTGACATTGCGAGGTAGCTCATTAAGCCTGTTTTGTATTTCTGAGTCATACTTTGAGATGAAATTGAAGATTTCTAAAAAGTTAACTTTGTTGATTGCCTCATGGGTTTCTCTATGCCCTCTGAGTGGAATATCCTGCTTTGCACACATTAGAACAATATCTCTGACCACTTTAACATGTGCACGGTTTCTTTCTATAAAATCCATGTTTGCATCAGCATGTATTTGGTTCAACACAGTCCCACGACTTCTAGGCTCATGGGTCGCCTTGTAGGATTCACATTTTGCCAGGGCACTAGCATGTCATTTGCTATTCTTGTGTTTGCAGCAAGCATTTCTTGTGAGTTTCCAGTTTTTAAATCCATCTCGTACAAATCTGAATTCGAAATTTGCCCCAGGAAAGTGGCTACAAAACGTACAATAAATTGCATCTATTGCTTTACTATACTCAATCCACACGAACTGGTCATACCACCTTGAAGAGAAGCAGCGTGATTTGCCATTTATCTTACTTGAAGGGAACTTTGCTAGCTTTGATTGACAGGCTGGTTCATCAACGGCAGACAAATCTGTCGGTGGACCCACTGCAGGTTCAGCCCCACCCGCAGCATCAAGAACGAGAGGAGACGGTGGGGTAGGCAAGCATGCCTGGCTCAACGTGGCATTGGCTGTTGTGATGGCGATTGCGGTTGTTTCTATCCTGGCGCGCGCCACCTGTTAACTTCTTGCGACTATAGGGGGTGCTGTTTCAAAATAGCATAATTGTCTCTACAGATGAAATGGCTTCCTACTCAATTCTTGATCGTACAATATGCATATTATTACTATTATTGGATAGAAAACACTCTCTAGTTTCTATAGCCGTTTGAATTATGTCTCTGAGTGGAACAGAACTCTTTCTACAGCGAAATCCATGACAGGTTTTGCGAAGGTCTGAGAGCGAAGCTCTGATCTCAGTTCAGTTTAAAGGCGTGTGTATATCCTATGGAACGACACGAACTGCACCCGCCTTCCCCTGGATGTCAGTAACTAATGAGAAGTGGAATGGGCTTCCTAGGTAGCTCTCAGAGGTTATAAAACACCAAGGAGTGAGGTATGCCTTCTTTTCGACGCTGAACTTTACGCAGAGAGAGACCTCGGGATGCCATTTTCGAACGCTCAGTAATAAACTTTAGATATATCAGTCTGTAATTTAATTTGATATAGGTGTTAGAAACATCATAACGAAGCTATTTGAAACCGAGTTATATCAGATTATGCGAGTATATTGCTATTTTTCGGAATTTCCTCAGTATTGCGTATTGAGAATTGACACGTTGTGGCAAAATAGCTAATGTTAGCAATTGTTAGCTATAGTTAGCTGCTATATCAGAAGTTGAATGCAACGTTTTACAACCAAGCAACGATTCTTTTGGACAAAGTACCACTTGGCCAAGATTCCGATGGAAGCTCGTCGAAAAGTAAGAGCTATTTATGATGTTATTACATTTTTATGTGGAAAAATGTAAACTCAATAATGGTAAATAGTGACGCCGTTATTGCGGCACTAGTCTGTCTAACGCACACTGTATGTCTAGTAACGTTAATTTTAAAAATCTAACTTAGCGGTTGCATTAATAACTAATGCATCTTTCATTTCATGGCCAACCTGTATTTTTTTAGTCAAGTTTATGAATAGTTTTCGATAAAAATAGTTGTAATTTCATGATGGTGCCGGGCAGATTGCTTGAGTAGTTGGACAGTATTTCCATTGTGTAAGCACGATTTGTGCCGCTAAATATGCACATTTTCGATCAAACTCTATATGGATTGTGTAATATGATGTTACAGGAGTGTCATCGGAAGAATTCTGAGAAGGTTAGTGAAAAAATGTATATATTTTGGCAATGTTGACGTTATCGCTCTCTTTGGCTAGAATCAATTCTCTGGTACTGTTTGCACATGTGGTATGCTAATATAACGATGTATTGTGTTTTCGCTGTAAGACACTTAGAAAATCTGAAATATTGTCTGTATTCACAGGATCCGTGTCTTTCGATTAGTGTATGCTGTGTATTTTTACGAAATGTTTGATGATTAGTAATTAGGTAATACACGTTGCTCTATTTATTTATTCTAGTCCATTTGTGACGGTGGGTGCAATTGTAAACTATGATATCTACCTGAAATATGCACATTTTTCTAACAAAACCTATCCTATACCATAAATATGTTATCAGACTGTCATCTGATGAGGTTTTTTCTTGGTTAGTGGCTATCAATATCTTAGTTTAGCCGAATTGGTGATAGCTACTGGTGTTGAGAGAAAATGGTGGACAAGAAAAATGGTGATTTTTGCTAACGTGTTTAGCTAATAGATTTGCATAGTGTCTTCCCTGTAAAACATTTAAAAAATCTGAAATGGTGGCTTTATTCACAGGATCTGTATCTTTCATTAGGTGTCTTGGACTTGTGATTTAATGATATTTAGATGCTACTATTTAATTGTGACGCTATGCTAGCGATACTAATCAGTGTGGGGGGGGGGGTGCTCCCGGACCCGGGGTAGGTGCTCGTTAGAGGTTAAATGTCTCATTCTGGAAGCTATTGGTAGATTGATACAAATTATTTGCCATTGCTAGAACTACTAAATTACCTTAGCTGGTGAGTCAATTCCAGTAAGCTAGCGTGGTAGAGTTTGCTAGCTTATGCGCTACAAAGTTTATCCACGTGACGTTGCCAGGTTGTTCAGGTAAACCACCGAATTAATACAAAAATGTAACCAAGTCGGAAGCCAACTTGATTGTCGCAGACTATTTCTTTGTTACATTATATTAAAACTACCCATAGAAAATAAATCTCACATGCATTTATTTTAAAAATATAATAAAATAAATACAAATAAAAATGTACATTGAATAATAGGCCTGAGATCAAACTGGGTAGGCCACAGAGTTTCTCCCATTCTTCTCTGCAGATCCTCTCAAGCTCTGTCAGGTTGGATGGGGAGCTATTTTCAGGACCCTCCAGAGACGTTTGATCGAGTTTAAGTCCAGGCTCTGGCTGGGCCATTCAAGGACATTGAGACTTGTCCCAAAGCCACTCCTGCGTTGTCTTGGCTGTGTGCCTAGGGTTGTTGTCCTGTTGGAAGGTGAACCTTCGCCCCAGTCTGAGGTCCTGAGTGCTTTGGAGCAGGTTTTCATCAAGGACCTCTGTACTTTGCTCCGTTCATCTTTCCCTCAATCCTGACTAGTCTCCCAGTCCCTGCCACTGAAAAACATCCCCACAGCATGATGCTGCCACCACCATGCTTCATCGTAGGGATGGTGCCAGGTTTCCTCCAGACATGAGGCTTGGCATTAACGCCAAAGAGTTCAATCTCGGTTTCATCAGACCAGAGAATCTTGGTTCTCATGGTCTGAGAGTCTTTAGGTGCCTTTTGGAAAACTCCAAGTGGGCTGTTGTGCCTTTTACTGAGGAGTGGCTTCCGTCTGGCCACTCTACCATAAAGGCCTGATTGATGGAGTGCTGCAGAGATGGTTGTCCTTCTGGAAGGTTCTCCCATCTCCACAAAGGAACTCTAGAGCATTGGCAGAGTGACCAAGGCCCTTCTCCCCAGATTGCTCAGTTTGGCCAGGCGGCCAGCTCTAGGAAGAGTCTTGGTGGTTCCAAACTTCTTCCATTTAAGAATGGAAGAACTGTGTTCTTGGGACCTTCAATGCTGCAAAAATGTTTTGGTAGCCTTCCCCAGATCTGTGCCTCGACACAATCCTGTCTAGGCGCGCTACGGCAATTCCTTCAACCTCATGGCTTGGTTTCTGCTCTGACATGCACGGTCAACTGTGGGACCTTATATAGACAGGTGTGTGCGCCTTTCTAAATCATGTCCAATAAATTGAATTTACCACAGGTGGACTCCAATCAAGTTGTAGAAACATCAAGGATGATCAATGGAAACAGGAAGCACCTGAGCTCAATTTTGAGTCTCATAGCAAAGGATTATGTAAATAAGGTATTATTTTTTAAAGCCTGTTTTAGCTTTGTCGTTATGGGGTATTGTGTGTAGACCGGTGAGGATTTTTTTTATTCAATCCATTTTAGAATAAGGCTGTAACGTAACAAAATGTGGAAAAAGTCAAGGGGTTCTGAATAGTTTCCAAAGGCACATTTGAGAAAAAAAATTCTGTACAGGCTTCCTTCTTTTCACTTTGTCATTTATGTTAGTGTTGTGGAGTAACTAAACTGAGGATGAATCAACACCACTGTTCTCCTATCACAACCATTGAACTCCAACTGTTTTAAAGTCACCAGTGAAATCCCTGCATGGTTTCCTTCCTCTCCAGCTGAGTTAGGAAGGACGTCTGTATCTTTGTAGTGACTGGGTGTATTGATACACCATCCAAAGTGTAATTAATAACTTCACCATGCTCAAAGGGATATTTAACATCTGCGTTTTATTCTATTTTACCTATCTACCAATCGGTGCCCTTCTTTGCGAGGCATTGGAAAACCTCCCTGGTCTTTGTGGTTGAATCAATGTTTGAAATTCACTGCTCGACTAAGGGACCAATTGTATGTTTGTGGGGGTACAGAGATGAGGTAGTCATTCAAAAATCATGTTAAACACTATTATTGCACACAGAGTGAGTCCATGGAACTTATGTGACTTGTTACATTATTCAAAAGGTTGCTTGTTCGAATCCCAAATCTGGCAAGGTGGAAAAATCTGCAGTTCTGCCCTTTAGCTCCCCGCACCTCTCTGATTCAGAGGTTGTTAAATGTGGAAGATGCATTCAGTTGTGCAACTTCCCTTTCCCCCAGAGTCCATGCAACTCATTATGGCAAATTTGACCATAACAAAGGGGTTGAATACTACCTGACTCAAGATATTTCAGCTTTTAACTTAATAAAATTGTAAACATTTCTAAAACCTTAATTCCACTTTGATATTATGGGGTATTGTGTGAAGGTCAGTGACACAAAATCTCAACTTAATCTATTTAACATTTAGCCTGTAACAACATTTTTGGAAAAAAGTCAAGTGGTGTGAATACTTTCTGAAGGCACTGTAAATATTAATATTCATAGGAGATCTGTGCTGCTATAAACAGCAATAGAGAAGCCAACTCCTATAATGATACAGAACATTCTACATTCTAGCTAGGGTTCCTGAATTCATTAATGTCTCAGAAAATCCAAAACAGATCTAGAACTGACTGTTGTTAATCAATACAGGGAAAGCAGAGTGAATGTTATGAAGTAGTAGTAGCAGCATAAATCAGCATCATCTTCCTCCTCCAATATGCTACCCTCCCGCCATGATTGACCTAAAAATAGCCTTCCTGTAGCCTTCTCCCAGCAGCACTTCAGCATCAACTAGCTAGGCTGTTAACCAAACATGGTGTTAGGCTAGAACAGTGGTTCCCAAACTTTTTATAGTCCCTTACCCCTTACAACATTCAACCTCCAGCTACATACCCCCTCTATAGCACCAGGGTCAGCGCACTCAAATGTTGTTTTTTGCCGTCATTGTAAGCCCCCCCCCCCCCCCCCCCACACTATACATTTATTAAACATAAGAATGAGTGTGAGTTGTCGTCACAACCCGACTAGTGGGAAGTGACAAAGAGCTCTTATAGGAACAGGGTAATAATAATAATACATAATTTTGCTCTTCATTTAACCATCTTACATATAAAACCTTATTTGTTCATCGAAAATTGTGAATAACTCACCACAGATTAATTCTGCAATGTTGGGTTGTATTGGAGAGAGTCTGTCTTAAATTACTTTCCACACAGTCTGTGCCTGTATTTAGTTTTCATGCTAGTGAGGGTCGAGAATCCACTCTCACATAGGTACGTGGTTGCAAAGGGCATCAGTGTCTTAACAGCACAATTTGCCGAGGCAGAATACTCTGAGCGCAGCCCAATCCAGAAATCTAGCAGTGGCTTCTGATTAAATTAAATTTTTACAGAACCGCTTATTGCAATTTCGATGAGGCTCTCTTGTTCAGATATCGGGAAGTGGACTGGAGGCAGAGCATGAAAGGGATAACGAATCCAGTTTGTGTCATCCGTTTCGGGAAAGTACCTGCGTAATTGCACACCCAACTCACTCAGGTGCTTTGCTATATCACATTTGACATTGTCCATAAACTTGAGTTCATTTGCACACAATTATATATATATTTTTTTAAATCACACAATGATGGAAGACCTGTGTGTTGTCCTTGTTAATGCAGACAGAGAAGAGCTCCAACTTCTTAATCATAGCCTTCATTTTGTCCCGTACATTGCATATAGTTGCAGAGAGTCCCTGTAATCCTAGATTCAGATCATTCAGGCGAGAAAAAACATCACCCAGATAGGCCAGTCGTGTGAGAAACTCATCATCATCATCATCATCATCATCATCATCATGCAACTGTTTGCACGCGCATTACCACTCCACTATGTCTCCCTGTCATGGCTTTTGTGTCATCAGTAGATACCAACATGAGCAGCAGCTATGTTTGGCTACATACAGAACGTTAATGGAATTCCCAGAATTGAGTAACGGTTAATGTGATTGGATATTAATTATTTGACTAGGCTACCTGTATTTGACATTGTGTTGTTATTTCGCTGAACACTAGATGGTTTCATTTTATTTTTGGCAGTGAAACGAGGCTACTCAGGCAAGAAAATATAAAAAAATTGACTGTTTGAAAATGTGAAAAAAATAAATGTGAATCACATTTTTATTTGGCGTACCCCCGATGGCATTGCGCATACATACCCCAGTTTGGGAATACCTGGGCTAGAGGATAGAAATACAACGTTAACACAGCCTAATGAGCACTACCTGCTGTGTAGAGTACTGAACGGCACAGTACCGAACCACAGTGACACAGTAAATCTTAAATCAAATCAAAGTTTGTCACGTGCGCCGACTTCAACAGGTGAAATACAGTGAAATGCTTACTTACAGGCCCTAACCAAGAGTATTTTAAGTAAATAATACGTATAATTTGAACAATAGATAAGTAAAGAAAAAGAAACAGTAAAGACAGTGAAAATAACAGTAGCGAGGCTATATACAGTAGCGAGGCTATATACAGGCACCGGTTAGTCGGGCTAATTGAGTACTGAACCACACAGCACTGCTCGCACACCTTCTCTTTATAGCCTAGGGCAGGGGTGTCAAACTCATTCCACGGAGGGCCTTGTGTCTGCAGGTTTTTGGTCTTTCCTTTCAATAAAGCCCTAGACAACCAGGTGTGGGGAGTTCCTAACTAATTAGTGATGTTAATTCATCAATCAAGTACAAGGGTGGAGCGAAAACCCGCAGACACTCGGCCCTCCATGGAATGAGTTTGACACCTGTGGCCTAGGGGCTCTACTCAGTCTGTGAAGTGTTACAGATACCGAGATAGAAATGTAATGGCCATTTCGGGTTGAGCCGAGATATACAGTCTCAGCTTAAAGCGGGAACATTCCATCACGCTGTAAAGATGAACTTCCTACATATAGAAGAATCCCTATCAATTTCATATGATCTCCGTGGGCCTAGTGAAGAATTGTCATATCACTTTTAATCATGTATTACGTTTTAAATGAGAAATCAACACAACCAGTCGTGATGTTTTCATCTGATTGTCAAACAATCATTTCAAAAAAGGGCGCTCCTGTAGGTTACCCGCACACGTTTGTCCACTCATAAAATAATTCCAGCATCAAAACAGTGCACTGTGCATCCGCAGTTTGATGAATAGAAAGAGACATCTGTTACAAAACACCTAAAATGTGTATTATGTCATTCATACACAATTGATGCGTCCACTGCTGTCCCCACGCGTCTTGGCCACTCATCTCCGCAAAGTGTTCTCCTCAAACCACAATGCAATTTGGAGCATGTACCACCCTGGCCTCAAGTCAATTCACACATTTTTCATACAGCTGACATGCAGTAAATGTTAAATAATAGTGTAATATAGTTATTGGCATTTTGTGTTAGTAATTGTGATAGGCTCACGTTTTACTGGTACGGTGTACCCCCACTATTTATTTTGCCGGGAAGCCGTACCGGACTGGCTTACTTTCACCTGTTCAAATGCGGATTCTCTTGCTTTTGCATCCAGGGTAGTCATTATACTATGGTAGAAGAATAGTGACCATTGTTTCATCAACGGGCGGGTCACATGGACAACGGGCGGGTCACATGGACAATGTCCTTGCTGCCAAGGATATTAAAGTACAGCCACAGGGCTCTCCTTCCTTCCCTCCTCACGATTTCTGAGTCTAGTCATGCTACCCGGATGGATGTATCCCATTGAACATTCAGATACACCCCCTACATCCTTCACCAGACCATCTTCCACCCCATCACCTCCAGCTCATCAGATGACTAGGG
Source organism: Salvelinus fontinalis (assembly GCF_029448725.1). Lineage (NCBI taxonomy): Eukaryota > Metazoa > Chordata > Actinopteri > Salmoniformes > Salmonidae > Salvelinus > Salvelinus fontinalis. The sequence goes on along the minus strand of NC_074666.1, from coordinate 5,769,403 downwards.
CCGATCCCAAATGGTACCCTATTCCCTAACCCTTGGCTCTGGTCAAAAGTAGTGCACTATAAATGGAATAGGGTGCCATAGGGCTCTGGTCAAAAGTAGTGCACTATAAATGGAATAGGGTGCCATAGGGCTCTGGTCAAAAGTAGTGCACTATAAAGGGAATAGGGTGCCATAGGGCTCTGGTCAAAAGTAGTGCACTATAAAGGGAATAGGGTGCCATTTGGGAAGGAACCTGTAAGCTCCACATCCACAAGCCATGGGAGGAATACACCTGGAAGGGAGGGGTGATGGCAGCTTATGTAAATCAGACAGGAGATGCCTGTATCTATCTGGGCAGCTGGCAGAAGGACATGGTTTCACACACAGTGCTGGGGGGCCAGGAGTCAGAGAGGAGAGAGGCTGACTGACCTATGAGGAACTTCAACACTTTTCTGATATATTGCAGTCACTTCAAACCAATACTTCCTTCAACTTGAAATACTGTCAAAAGTACTGTCATAGCATTAAAAAAAAGTAAACATTGGCCGTTGATTACATCACTCTTTTACATGGTGAGGTCGCAGATTATTATAATTTTTTTATATCAAAATGGGGTCGCAGAGCAAAACAGTTTGGGAACACCTATTGTAGAGTCAGCACAGTAAGCTTCTGTAGTTTACAACCACTTTATGCAACACAGTACCTGCTCCTTGGCATTAAATCACTGTCTACTCTAGAGCAGGTCAAAAGCAGTAGACAGATGGTTAGGCTAAACGGTGTCAATCAGCTCATATCGGAAACCATTATTAGTTTGTTCAAACGCTCTGTAAAAGGATTCAGCTAAAAGTCTCACACAGTACCTCACACTGAAGTATCAGCGAAGGTCCAGGCATGACGGACATCCGACATGATCCCAGATCTGACAGGCGCTTTCAGCCCAACAAAACTCTCGCTCAACAAGAGACGGATATATTTAAAGTGTCTCTCCACAGGAAAAGCAATGTCACCTCCTTGCCAGGGACAGTTTGACAGTTGCCCTGGGCAACAATCTGCTCTTCCACGACCAACTGAAAACACCCTCGTCCCATAATATTGGTGCTGAGCGAATAGTGCTTTTTGAAGTCAGTTCGAATTTGGTTTGATTATTACAAAATAATCATGGTTTTCAATTTCGATTACTTAAAAAAAAATGCACTATGCATTGTGGGTTGAATGCTGTAAAACAGAATAAAACAATTAATAAAAGTAGTGACTGCCCATTACTGCTTATCACTAACCATAATTTATTCACATTACTTTAATAAAATATATTTCAGTTGTGTATATTACATTTGTTTTATTTGATGAATCTATTATTTAATTCCAAGTCATCATCTCATCTCTATAGAGCTGCTGTTTGACAAAATCACTATTTAGTAGTTCATCAAAGTAAATAAGGCTGAACACCAACTATCAATCACTTAGATAATGTATTTTCAGGTAGCGATACCTCACGAAGCAACTGCTCTCTCAATCGCGCAGCATGCGTAAAAGAAACAGACCGGACAAGTAGGCGAGTAATGGATTATGGTCATTGTAGTTAGTTTAGCACAGAAAACGCAATGGATTATGGTCATTGTAGTTAGTTTAGCACAGAAAACGTAATGGATTATGGTCATTGTAGTTAGTTTAGAACAGAAAACGTAATGGATTATGGTCATTGTAGTTAGTTTAGCACAGAAAACGTGGTAATTATGTAAAATATTGGCCTACATCCCACAGTCCAGGATTGATACAATTTATCTCTAGAAAAACAGGAAAAAAACAGAATGAAATGGATTTTAAATAATTGAACAAATATGGTTCAATTATTGAACCAACATGGTCCAACAAAAAATAACCAACATTTCCGTTAAACGCTCAGCACTACATAGTAAACACACATACTATTTGGGGTAAGACTGTAGGCCACCCAAACGGTGTGGACAAACAGTCACTAAGGATAAAAGGACTGGTTGAAAAGTATCACCTAACACGAGGATCTCACTGCGACCATGTTTGTTTGGTTCCTCACAGTGATCAAAAGAACTGTGATGCACCCATGAGAAGGACAGATTTCTCTACCATCTGTTTCTTTAACTGATTCATCCCACAAAACGCTGCCTCGTCTGTGTTGTTGGTTTGCCCAGTCTTCCTCCTTCACATCCCTGTGGAAATGCCACCGTATCACTAGTTGAGTCTTTTCCCTGTATAGTGCAATACATTTTACCAGAGCACTATGGGGCACTGGTCAAAAGTAGTACACTATATAAGGGGGGGGGGGGGGGGGGGGGGGGGGGGGAGTGCCATTTAGGACACACTACACTGTATGATTGTCTTCTACTTCCCTGTGTTACAGTGTTCTCAAAGGCTTCTAAGACACTGTCTTGTTGTGATTTAGGTCTGTTCAAGATGTTTCCTGAATGTATTATGTGAACTGTGAGGTTGAATCTGCTGCCATGTTAAAAGGACACTTCACTGTAGTCTACGTGAGGGCTGAAACAGCTCCAGGGCGTTTGTTTAAAGACAATAAGCTTTCTGGCTTGGCACAGGCAGGTCAGACCAAGACTACAGTATTACCCTCAACAGTTAAGCCCTGGGATAACAAATAAGATCAGAATACCCAAAAGCAGGACATCGCTAGGGCACGTTCCCACATGAGTCTCTAGAAAATGTATTTTTACAAGCGCAGCAGCAGCATGCTAGCATTGTCATAATATAAAATGAAAGATGCATCGGCTTACTAGTATTACAACCGAAATAAAGGTCTGGGAAATGCCATCAGAAACAGCGGTGATAGTGTTCCCTACAGCCAGCCAAACGCCATCAGAAACAGCGGTGATAGTGTTCCCTACAGCCAGCCAAACGCCATCAGAAACAGCGGTGATAGTGTTCCCTACAGCCAGCCAAACGCCATCAGAAACAGCGGTGATAGTGTTCCCTACAGCCAGCCAAACGCCATCAGAAACAGCGGTGATAGTGTTCCCTACAGCCAGCCAAACGCCATCAGAAACAGCGGTGATAGTGTTCCCTACAGCCAGCCAAGCGCCATCAGAAACAGCGGTGACCAATTAGTTTAGTTTCTAATGTCAAAGAATTAAGAGGAAAAGTTTTTTTATTGGGATCATCTTGATGCCTGAAATGATCTTACTCCCCAAGGACTTGTATAGTATTAGGCTAAGTTAGACACATTGTAACACACATAAGAACACCACCACTACAGCTCCCTGCAGGTTAAAACAAAGACATTAGATGTTGTTGAGATAGTAATCTACACAGTGAACCAGCACAGCCTTGTTGATTAAACGCCTGAATCTCTGAAAGGACTTGGGGAATACACAGTTGTATTCTAAACCCTACAACATACCCGATAAAGCAAGGCTTATTTTAAAAAGTGCCCATTTGAAGTCAACATGCTGGCGAACTATGTCTCCTTCTGGTTTAGGTCTATGAGTCAGAAAGCTTAACGTGTAGTAATGATCTGAAGCCCTGTGGTCTAAACAGTACAGGAGGAAATGTCACTAGGTTATTCTATACAGTCTCTGCATAGATAGGCCACAACTTTCTCAGTGTCAAAAATATTATAAAGTGAATTACAATCTAAGATACATTAACATCTTGGTTAAATGCAGATCATTGACAAGGTTATCTTTGTGTATGTGCCTGTCAGTGTCAATGGGACAAAGGCACAAGGACTCTTTTACCAGTCCCATCTATTGTGTGGTGGCCAATTTTTTTATACAATGTGACAGGGAATATTTTTACAACCCATGTCGTTCTTGAAATGACAGTGAAAAGTTAAGACTACTACAAATGGAACAAGGAATGCATTGAGACTGGTTCCGGAACAGTCGGAATGATCCTTAGGGTTCTAGACTGAGAATGGAGGCTGATACCGGCTGAATAATCTCACTATGAAAGGAGAGATCACAGTAGGCAGTCAGCCCTCAAGTTGCATCCCTGCAAAAACAAGGGAGCATCGTTTAATCATCACACACAGAGAGAGAGATACAGAGTGTTAGCGAGGCGCGAGCGGGCGAAGTGTCAGCGAGGCGCGAGCGGGCGAAGTGTCAGCGAGGCGCGAGCGGGCGAAGTGTCAGCGAGGCGCGAGCGGGCGAAGTGTCAGCGAGGCGCGAGCGGGCGAAGTGTCAGCGAGGCGCGAGCGGGCGAAGTGTCAGCGAGGCGCGAGCGAGAGAAGTGTCAGCGAGGCGCGAGCGGGCGAAGTGTCAGCGAGGCGCGAGCGGGCGAAGTGTCAGCGAGGCGCGAGCGGGCGAAGTGTCAGCGAGGCGCGAGCGAGAGAAGTGTCAGCGAGGCGCGAGCGGGCGAAGTGTCAGCGAGGCGCGAGCGGGCGAAGTGTCAGCGAGGCGCGAGCGGGCGAAGTGCCAGCGAGGCGCGAGCGAGCGAAGTGTCAGCGAGGCGCGAGCGAGCGAAGTGTCAGCGAGGCGCGAGCGAGCGAAGTGTCAGCGAGGCGCGAGCGAGCGAGAGAAGTGTCAGCGAGGCGCGAGCGAGCGAGAGAAGTGTCAGCGAGGCGCGAGCGAGCGAGAGAAGTGTCAGCGAGGCGCGAGCGAGCGAGAGAAGTGTCAGCGAGGCGCGAGCGAGCGAGAGAAGTGTCAGCGAGGCGCGAGCGAGCGAGAGAAGTGTCAGCGAGGCGCGAGCGAGCGAGAGAAGTGTCAGCGAGGCGCGAGCGAGCGAGAGAAGTGTCAGCGAGGCGCGAGCGAGCGAGAGAAGTGTCAGCGAGGCGCGAGCGAGCGAGAGAAGTGTCAGCGAGGCGCGAGCGAGCGAGAGAAGTGTCAGCGAGGCGCGAGCGAGCGAGAGAAGTGTCAGCGAGGCGCGAGCGAGCGAGAGAAGTGTCAGCGAGGCGCGAGCGAGCGAGAGAAGTGTCAGCGAGGCGCGAGCGAGCGAGAGAAGTGTCAGCGAGGCGCGAGCGAGCGAGAGAAGTGTCAGCGAGGCGCGAGCGAGCGAGAGAAGTGTCAGCGAGGCGCGAGCGAGCGAGAGAAGTGTTAGCGAGCAGGAGGTTTTTTTGTTCTCACTTTTATTTCATTTGGCACATGTTTCCCATGTCAATAAAGGCCCCTTTGAATTGAATTGACAGAAAGAGATAGACAGTCAAGACAGACAGAACAAGGGCATCAACCATGTGGCTGCAAAGCTGAAAATATTCATCAAAACACAGTTAAGATTCCCCAAATAGTCAGTGAATACTTAATAAAAATGTCCACACTACATTAACCTAGTGTTAATACCTTATTTTGTTACTTAACTTATACAGCCTCGCATGACTGTATCCACCTGTGGAATAGTAGCTGTAGTGAGTGACTGGGACCTGGTGGCAGGTTAAGGCCAGTAACCGAAAGGTTGCTGGTTCAAATCCCCGAGCTGACTAGGTGACATATCGGCCGATGTGCCCTTGAGCAAGGCACGTACATTAAGCCTAATTAGTCCTCTAAGTCACTCTGGATAAGAGTGTCTGCTAAACGACTAAAATGTAAATCACATCTAAAGGATGAAATACCCTTTGAAGTTGAACAGAAATACATTTCCCCCATTAGAAAATGAGAATCCAATTCATGATGGATGAAGTTCATTACTGTCGTGCTATAAAGAATTACACTATTGCTGGCAAGCAGCACCATGCAGTACACTGGGTAAGTGAGGAGTCTAAAAACCAATAATGAACATTACAGATTGAAGTTGTTTCTGTCATGATATATTACGTTCACTTAAAATATTGTCTCATCAATATGGAGTAGCCATCCATTTCCAACTGAAATCACTGAACTTAATGACAACTCAATGACAATACTGTATATTAAATGGGTAAACTATAAAGACAAGCAAACCTACTTTGTCAAGAATGAGTGATCTTCCAAAAGCCCATTCATTTTCAATTTGTCATCCATGGCCTTTCTGTTTCTCAACATCATTCATGCTACACTCTCAGGAATCACCCAAAGCTCAGTGTGAATAAAATACAGGTACCGTATATCACAAAAGAGTGACTAAACTACAAAGAATCACAAAACTAATTCACTACAGACTGATGTTGATTCTACACTGTCAGGAATGCCATCCATAGCCCGTAGCTCAGTCAGTGTTTAACACCAAAAGGCCCAGGTTCTTACCTGTGGTGTTTCTTAGGGGGAGGGGGTGGTGGAGTGGGGTCATGGCTTGAACTCTTCCCCTCTGCTGAGAGCTGCTCCGCGCTGGAGAGAGACGACGGAGGCGACTTGGCCAACATGCTCCCGCTATGTTTGCTCTCCTCCGCGCTGCTGCAGCCTGCCTGCTTCTGACTGGCACTATTGTTGGCCGTGGTGCCTGGCAGGGTCTGGGTGCTGCCCTGCTGGCCCTCGCTGCCCTGTGTCACCCCCGTGGGTCTCCAGTCACTGGCGTCTCTCCAGACAGCCGCCCTATTGATGAGCCCCGTCACCCTGCTCTGAGAGGCACTCTCCTGAGCATGGCCCTCCTCTGTCTCCTCCTCCTCCTCGATCCGGCCCTCCCAGTTCCAGGGAGTGGTATGGAGCTTGTGCCTCCGGACCTCAGATGAGGCTGAGCTGTGGGGCTCCATCTGGGACTTCACCTGCACCTGGATGTCCCTGGAAGACGGTGATAAAACCAGAGTCTGTATGCTGAGCTCAGGCACCGGGGAGATGCTGGAGGCCCCCAGGAGTGGTTTGGGCGATCGGTTGTTCCTCTTGGGCGGTATAGGGGGGCTGTTCTGGGGTTTGGGCTGGAGGGAAGCAGGGAAACCTGGGGATGATGTCTCTTTTACAGAGGAGCTGGAGGGCCACTTGAAAGCTGGGCTTCCGGGGTTGCTGAGGGCCGTGGGGCTGAAGTCAGGCCACTGGGTGCTGACGGCCGAGTCCGGGCTGCTCAGATAGAATGTCCGGTTGTTCTCCTCAGTATGAGCAGCCCGGACGGTTATCTTGGCCCTCTGGTTCTGACCCTCTTCTGTGAGCTCCACCTCCAGCTCGGAGTGCTGTTTTTGGGCCTGGACCTTCCCGTTCCCTCCTCCAGCGCTCTGAGGCCTCCTCTTCCTCTTGGTGCTCTCAGCATAGATGGGTTCTGACGACAGCGTCTGTCCGTCTGAGGGAGAGCTGGCTGACGAGGCTGAGAGGCTCTGAGGACTGGGACTATCTGGCCCAGCCAGTCCGAAGCCATCCGGCCCTGTGAGAGAGTCTGTGCTGCTGCGATAGGAGCAAGAGTCTGACAGAGACAGAGTACCAGGCTCGGAGAGGAAGGAGCCGGTTCGGCCTCCTCCACAGGACAGGAGGTTGTGCCCTAGAGGCCCCGGAGATGCCCCTGAGCCCAGGGTGGTTAAGGATGGGATGGAAGAAGTACTGGACTGGTTGGTGTTCCCAGACGTAAGGCCCCCATTACTAGGGGCGGTTGTGGTGGTGATAAGACCGTTACCGATGCCGTTACCAGCCGTCGTTGTTACTGTGGCAATGATGTTGATAGCAATACCCAGAGGTGCTTTCACATCCTGGATGGCCTGGACTGTGGAAGACCCTCTAGCGGTGTTCACCATGTGGACGCCGTGACCGTTGCAAGTACTCTTGGTTGTTTTGGTAGTCTTGGTGATCTGTTGCCTGTAGGACGAGTCACTGTTGCTATTCCCTTTCTCCTTCAGACTGTGAGGCCCTCGGCTGTGTCCGTCCTCCTGGGTCACTAAGACACTGCTGATGATCGTACTAGAGTCCTTCTGGAGGGCTGACGGGGACAGAGAAGACCGGGGGCTGATAGGACCGGGGGAGAAACGGCTGCAGGGGTAGTCTATCTTCTCAGGGGTTGTAGTACTCTGTAGTACGGCCTCTCTCAGGGCCTTGTTACAACCTTTACTGTCTATGTAGATAGGGGACAGGCCCAACATCTTCTTAAGGCCCAGTCGGTCCACTGGACTCTTCAGATTGTCCTGAGGGGAAACATATTGAGGGGAAATACAATTCATGGTTATAGAAAGCATACAGACATTATTGAATCACTTCACATTAAGTGACTCTAAAACCTATGGGTTTCATTCTAGATGTACTTAGTTAAATGCAAAGGCATACAGTGTCATACATTTGTATTTGAGCTAGTGAGATCTAACCTGTTCTATGTTCATGTTGAGGTCTGCCAGCATCTCGCTGGAGTCAGGGAGCATCATGGTGGGGCGAACGGCGATGGTGGGTTTGGAGTAAGGCACGGTCACTCCCTCCTCCTCCTCTCCCCCCGAACTGGTCCTCAGGGCACCACAGGGCACTATGCTGCCACCGCTGGCACGGTGGGCGCTACGCGGATGGAAGCAGTTCTTACACGAGCCGGGTTTCCACACGTGTTCTGAAAACTCACCGCAGGCCGACATGTTTGTCCGAAACGTATAGTTGATGTCAATGTAGGTGGGAGATAGGATGATCCGACATGGTTCGTAGTTGTACACAGAAGCCTGGTGTCACATGAAACCCTGCAGAGAGAAGAAATCAGAATAACAATGTGAATAGAAGTGTATTTACTGTGGAGATTCTCATTTTAAAAGCACCGTTTCTTATCTGAATTCCTTGAGTTAATCAATAACTATCATAACACAAAGGAATGCTATTGAGAGCACAGTGTTTGAGCTGAACATAACAGCAGTGGTTATGAACAAGACAAGTTAATTCCTCAATAGGTGGCTCAATGGAACAATTTGGCCCGGAGGTGATTTTATTTACCCTGAGCAAAATAAATAAAAATAAATAAAAAAATAATACCATTTTTATTATTGGATATAAAAGACCCCCCCAAAAAAATCACTAGGAAATCAGGTCAAAGTGATTTTAATTTAAGAAATCTGTTCCCAAGTATTCCCACTCATAAATAAATCCATATGTGATCGTATCCCAATGTAATTAAGGTTTGAAATTATTCTGTTTTTGTCTAATACTATATTGGTTGGGATTCTTGCGGTCAATTTGCAGTGTACACGTCAGTCCCCCCCCCCCCCCCCCCCGACCTTCCGCTCAAGGAAGAATCGGCCTGGAGCTGGATGTAATTGGGGACTCATAGTTTACAGTGTTTCTTATACCCATTTCATCTCCAACAGATTTGTCAACCTGGAATCCCAGATCCCCTACAGGTACACGCCGAGACAACAGTCAGACAATCAGTCACCTTTCTAGACTTTAACCCTCAACATTACACCATTCAGTTCTCTCTGTTGAATTACGAAATACAACTTCATTCATATCAGCGCAATAAAAATCTAACCTTTAAGGAAAAGGTATTTGAGAGTTGTTTGTGGTGTTGCATAATGATCAGTACTTGACACCCACTGATGAAAAGCACAAGGTGCAATACTCTGTTGCATCCTAACTGGCACCCTATTCCCTACATTGGTTAAAAGTACTGTACTAAGAAAGTATGGCAGGTAGCCTAGTGGTTAGAGCGTTGGACTAGTAACCGAAAGGTTGCAAGATCAAATCCCCGAGCTGACAAAGGTAAAAATCTATCGTTCTGCCCCTGAACAAGGCAGTTAACCCACTGTTCCTAGGCCGTCATTGAAAATAAGAATTTGTTCTTAACTGACTTGCCTAGTAAAATGTAGCGATTAGGGTGCCATTTTCGGACACAGCCCTTTCCTCTGGTCTCCTCTTCCTAACAGAACGAGCATTATGTCTGGTTCAGGAAGCACCTGTCTGACTGCAGAGTAAACTAGAATAGAAAGACCACAGTAAACACCTCAGAATAATGATGCGCGTTTCATTGATTCCACAATAATATTCTACGGATTCAATTTTCCCAGTGATTCTAACAAATTACTTATGGCCAAATCCATCAAGTGTCTGAATTTGTGTGGTCATGTGATGCCAGTAAGTTTAAATTATACCAGGCTTTAACCTCTGTAGTAAACTCAACACGCTCCTCCACTATCACTCCACTGCAGTGTTCTTTGTAACTTCAGATGCCTCTGAGCTCTGTCCTCGTTCCCAGGCTTCCTAAATTAGAGGGTCCTACTTTCTGTTGAGCCCACGTGACCCCCAGGAACATAAAGGCGTTTAGAATGCAGTCTTCTGTTGTAGAATGCCTCAAACATCCCAGAGGTCAGAATGCCTGGAATGTGGAGAGGCGCAAGTGTCAGACCACCACACTAGCAGCTCTTAACACCTCTCCCTGTGCAATTCATGTTAAAGACTGGAGGACGGTGAGAAAATCAACATGACTAGAGGGTTTGTCTGTCTTGTTTCTCCTAGATGTCGCTCTCTGTCTTCACACAGAGCTAAATACCCAGAGACAAGCCTTGGAAATGGCACACAGCAGTATACATATCCCCACCACCTAAAGTCATTAATAAAGCAATACAGGGGATGTAGCCTTATATAAAAGCCAGAGGAATAACACAGATTACTCATTCAATATCATTATATTATTATTATCATTATAATATCTAGGGACCAACTATAGACATGGGTTGTAGGAGGGGAGTTTCTTGACTTAGTGAGATGCATGTTTACACCTACAACATAATCTGATATTCCTTTGTTGTTTCTCTGACACAATAACTATCTGGAAAGCACTGGAAACAGCACTGATTGTTGTTTCCACTGTAGCCTATATTAAAATGTATGACTAATAGATGTATGGCACATGGTCTACTTCTGAATGGTATAGTCAAATATGATCTTTTCCATTTTCTCATCAGCCTGGGTATCTACCTACAGTGCACTTGGAAAATATTTAGACCCCTTACTGAATACTTATGTAAATGTGATATTTCTGTTTTTTTTATTTCTAAAAACCTGTTTTTGCTTTGTCATTATGGGGTATTGTTTGTAGATTGATGGGGGGGGGGGGGGGATCTATTTTAGAATAAGGCTGTAACTGTGGAAAAGGTCAAGGGGTCTCAATACTTCCCCGAATGCACTGTAACACCCAAAACAAAAACAAGACTGGACATGTGGTGAGAAGGAGTTTCATTTGAGGCTGATGTCCATTTCTCCAGCTCCATCACCTCTAGAAATGAACACGACCAAATCCTCACACAGATTCTGAGTGTAGCCTATTCCTTCCTCAGTAAAAAATGACATTTCTATGTAGACCTAGTCCTGTACTCTGAGACTAACATCTATATACACGAGTACGGTCAGATGGTCAAGAGTCATGACACAAATTCAAGTCTGGGCTTTCTGTCATATAGCTGGAGAGACTTCAGAAGTCACAATGGGAAAACAATGAAAACAAAAGTGATCAGCAGTGCAAAGGTGACCTGCTACATGGGTCTGGGTCAACTTTGTCCTCAAACTGTGTCATTCCGCCTCTTGGGTACATAATAAAAACCATCTTTGTCTCTCTGTGAGTACGAGTGTGTAATCAACTAGTGTTGCCTCTGCGCTGTAGCCTACCCCCTGCCGTCTCACTCTGGCATGCAATAACAGAACAGTGTCTGGAAGCCAAACTGCCTGACTCCTGTCGCCCTAACAACACAACACTACTGACCACACACAATGTATTATTTGCTCAGGGCTAGCCTGATGCAGTGGGGAATGCAACCTGTGTGACAATGTTTAGACTCAGAGGCAACATTTTGACAGTCATAGGCAGATAACGACAGAGGGGCGGGGCAGGGCTTTGTCAAAGAAAGAACTGAAAAAAAAAACGGAATTATTGGTTGACTTTTACACTTCCAAGTAGCCATAAGATACTTAAGACAATATTGATATTATGTGACCAGTAATTCAAGCCTTAGCACGCACGCGCACATATGGGGGGGGGGGGGGGGGATCGATACTCCTTACATTCCTTGACTGTCTAATAAACTGTACCCAAACGATATATTACCAAATAGAGCCATACATTCTCAACTCGATCACGGACGATATACATCGAATTATCGTATAGATCTACAAGGCATTGCCACGCAGTGTTTGTTTCACGCGATTAATTCATTCCTGTGCAGAAGCGCCTGGTTGAACATCGAGACAGAATTTCCCATTCAGTTGATCGAGCATTCGAACACATTGCTCCCATCTCTGGAATGTCTTCTCCTTCGAACCGCGACTCCTGAAGGTATCATTCATTCCATTTCTGAAACAAGTGGGATGCCTATAGCCTCCTAGAGGACGTGCCTCGTTCCTGAGAATATCTATAGATATATGTTGACATTTTCAAGCTCCTTATCCTTGCTCAGACATGGTATCAAATAACATGTTTCACTTGTAGTATCTAAATGCGTCCTCCTGGACTATGGTTAGAGGCTAAGCATTATCACCTGTGACATATTCCTACCCAATAAGGGGATTCTTAGCCTGGTTATAAGGATGCAAATACTAAATAGACGGACAGCTATATGTTCAACAACCTATATACATTAAACAAACAACGTTACTGGCTTAAATGAACATAACTGTATATGCGAATCTATTGGTCGGAGAAAAGAAAAACGCGTGTCAGTTCTGTGGAAAGTGTCAAATGTTTTTGCTTACCTGAGGACTTCTCCCGTTCTTGACTTGCCTGGCAACCCCTTCCGCCTCCCCAAAAACTCTAAACAATGCAGGTCCCAAAAACAAAGTGGCAAATGTTTATGTTATTCATCCTACATCCGACGCACTGATAGGTAGTTTGGGAAATGTGTCCCAGCAGGCAGCTTTGATCCGCGGCTCTTGAAACGCACCGCGAGGTGAACTGGTGGAGGAACGGGTGAATTGTGAGCATGAAGCGCTTCAGCGAGGGGCGGAGCTTCCTAGTCCAAACGAATAAACTATTCGTTGAGTTGCAGACTAGTCTGGCCGCATTCAAGTGGATGTAAAGTGGTTTCGGGTACTATTCAATTTAATTCAAAGGTTTTTTTTATTGGCATTTGAGACATATGTTTACATTGCCAAAGCCAGTGAAATAAACAACAAACAAATGTGAGAAGAAACACAAAACAACATCAACAAAAAAACATTCAATAAAATGTACAGTTAATATCGCAGTACAACTAGCTCACCTTCTGCTCTCAACCTCTGCCGAGCAACTGTGGCGAATTTAATTGAGAGGAGAGAAAGACAGCTGGGAGGAGCGGTATCGGTCCCCGCTGATCCTCATTATGACCGCATTATGACCGGGACCAAAGGAGGCCCAACTCCGCATTGTCAGTACCATTCAGTATCATCCCATTCCACAACTGAAAGCTGAAACATCACTGTCACCTCACCGAACAGAGCTTCCAACCACACCTGCACACCGTTTTTTATGTTATCTTTATTGTTTGTGTATCACTTGTTTTCTGTGGTGCAAATAAATAAATACAAACTTTGTCAGAACAGCCAGGCAAACCACACACACACACACACACACACACACACACACACACACACACACACACACACACACACACACACACACACACACACACACACACACACACACACACACACACACACACACACACACACACACACACACAGAGAGAGAGAGTTGAGTTGACAACTCTCGCCTCAGGGCAGGCATACCCAAAAGGAACCTGTCTGTCTGTGAATTGTTTTCGTCAGAGCAACCCATGACTATCCTAATATGCTGATAGGGGATTATTCATTATTAACTTTCAATGAAAATTGATAACACTTGCCTTCACCCTTTTTTCCTGATCAACAGGTGTGGCAGGTAGTTTAGTGGTTGGAGCATTGGGCCAGTAACTGTAAAGGTTGCTGAGTTGAATCCCTGAGCTGACAATGTAAAAATCTGTCATTCTGCCCCTGAACAAGGCAGTTAACCCACTGTTCCCCAGTAGGCTGTCAACATAAATAAGAATTTGTTCTTAACTGACTTGCCTAGTTGAATAAACAAAAAATCTAATTATGATCCTACACCTGTAGCACCATCCTTGCCTATGAAGGTTTAATGTATGGACTGGAGAGAAGAAGAAGGGGTAAAGAGGAGAGGACATGTACTGGCATGTTCAACAACACATGCCAGCTTTATCTACACAGTCAGTTAAGGTTTGGGAAGTCCAATCCTATGTTATTGTCTTCCTTTTTTGGGACACAACCTGAAAACCCAATACACACACACACACACACACACACACACACACACACACACACACACACACACACACACACACACACACACACACACACACACACACACACACACACACACACACACACACACACACACACACACACACACACACACTTTTACACTCATCATATGCTGCTGCTACTCTGTTCTTTATTTTACTCTTATTATTATCTATCCTGATGCCTAGTCACTTTACCCTGCCTTCATGTACATATCTACCTCAAATACCTTATTATTATCTATCCTGATGCCTAGTCACTTTACCCTGTCTTCATGTACATATCTACCTCAAATACCTTATTATTATCTATCCTGATGCCTAGTCACTTTACCCTGCCTTCATGTACATATCTACCTCAAATACCTTATTATTATCTATCCTGATGCCTAGTCACTTTACCCTGCCTTCATGTACATATCTACCTCAAATACCTTATTATTATCTATCCTGATGCCTAGTCACTTTACCCTGCCTTCATGTACATATCTACCTCAAATACCTCATTATTATCTATCCTGATGCCTAGTCACTTTACCCTGCCTTCATGTACATATCTACCTCAAATACCTTATTATTATCTATCCTGATGCCTAGTCCATTTACCCTGCCTTCATGTACATATCTACCTCAAACACCTTATTATTATCTATCCTGATACCTAGTAACTTTACCCTGTCTTCATGTACATATCTACCTCAAATACCTTATTATTATCTATCCTGATGCTAAGTCACTTTACCTTGCCTTCATGTATATTGAACAACAAAATAAAAGCAACATATAACCATTTCAAAGATTTACAGTTAATATAACGAAATATAAGGAAATCAGTCAATTTAAATACATTCATTAGGCCCTAATCTATAGATTTCACATGACTGGGAATACAGATATGCATCTGTTAGTCACAGACACATTTTTTTTAAAGTGTGCCGTGGATCAGAAAACTAGTCAGTCTTCTTTATAGATTTGATCAGGCTGTTGATTGTGGCCTGTGGAATGTTGTCCCACTCCTCTTCAATGGCTGTGTGAAGAGCTGGATATTGTCGGGAATTGGAACACTCTGTTGTACACGTCAATGCAGAGCATCCCAAACATGCTCAATGGGTGAAATATCTGGTGAGTATGCAGGCAAAGGAAGAAGTGGGACATTTTCAGCTTCCAGGAATTGTGTACAGATCCTTGCGACACGGGGCCATGCATTATCATGCTGAAACATAAAGTGATTGAATGGCACGACAACGGGCCTCAGGATCTCGTCACGGTATCTCTGTGCATTCAAATTGCCATCGATAAAATTAAATTGTGTTCGATATCCTCAGCTTATGCCTGCCCATACCATAACCCCACAGCCACCAGGGCACCCTGTTCACAACGTTGACATCAGCAAAGCGGTCGCCCACACAATGCCATACACGTTATCTGTGGTTGTGAGGCCGGTTGGACATACTGCCAAATGATCTAAAACGATGTTGGAGGCCGCTTATGGTAGAGAAATTAATATTCAGTTCTCTACCATGGCAACAGCTCTGGTGGACATTCCTGCTGACAGCATGCCAATTGCACACTCCTTCAAAACTTGAGACATCTGTGGCATTGTGTTTTGTGACAAATCTGAACATTTTATGCCACACCTGTTAGGTGGATGGATTATCTTGGCAAATGAGAAATGCTCACTAACAGGCATGCAAATACATTTGAGAGAAATTAGCTTTTTGTGCATATGGAATATTTCTGGGATCTTTTATTTCACCTCCTGGAACACGGGACCAACATTTTAAAGTGGATTTAAAGTTTGATTTGATTTAGTCATATTCTTGAACTTAGATTTTTGGTTGAAATGGAGACGTGAATCCAACATATCAATTATTAATTTGTAGATGAACTGGAGTTGAAGCCAGACTCAGTTGCACAGATGGAGCTATCCAAGCAGAACATACATCTCCTTCAGATGTTGAGGCTATCGCTATATCATCATCGTCCCCCGGTATTACTAGAGCTGTGTTGTTAACCATGACGTTTCTTTTCCAACACACTGCGACTCCACTATGTAGGGAATAGGGTACTATGTTGGACGCAGCCCATGCTGCCGCCCCTGCTTCCAACATGAGGAAGCCCATGCTGCCGCCCCTTGCTTCCAACAGGAGAAAGCCCATGCTGCCGCCCCTGCTTCCAACATGAGGAAGCCCATGCTGCCGCCCCTTGCTTCCAACAGGAGGAAGCCCATGCTGCCGCCCCTGCTTCCAATATGAGGAAGTCCATGCTGCCGCCCCTTGCTTCCAACACGAGGAATCCCATGCTGCCGCCCCTTGCTTCCAACACGAGGAATCCCATGCTGTCACCCCTTGCTTCCAACACGAGGAATCCCATGCTGCCGCCCCCTGCTTCCAACACGAGGAAGCCCATGCTGTCACCCCTTGCTTCCAACATGAGGAATCCCATGCTGCCGCCCCTTGCTTCCAACACGAGGAATCCCATGCTGCTGCCCCTTGCTTCCAACAGGAGGACGCCCATGCTGCCACCCCTTGCTTCCAACACGAGGACGCCCATGAAGGAGAAGCCATGCCTGCCAGTGCAAAGCATCCCTCCCACTGCCTATCTATGAATTATTAAAGGAAAGATCATCTTGAATTAAGGTCAGCCAAGGGAAAATGGGTTTTAATGTGTCAGAAGAAAAAAGTGCAGGGTTCAGACTTGATGGGAGGAGTTACATAGGTCTGTTTGGGCCAATAGGAGTCATGGTGTAACCTCCAGGCAGATCGCTCAAGAGTGACTTCAAAATTGGACGTCTATCCATGAAGCGCCTTCAAAACTGACCACCATCAGAGCCATTACCATCAATTAGGTTTAGGTTTTGCTAGGTGTGGATGAGTGTAATCCCATTACTCTGGATCCAGTGGTGAACACTTATTTTACATTTTTTATTTGAACCCTATCCAAAACCTTAACCCTTATCTTAACCATTTGGAATGAGTGCCTTAACTTAATGTTTTAACCCTATCCAAAACCTTAACTATTAACCTTCTAAACTTGACGTTTAGAGCAACTTCAGAGTCAACCCATGCTGTCAAAAACACTTAAATGTGATGTCTGGAGAAACGTAGATAAACATCTAGTTCTTCAGTGAGACAGTGAGACCTTGTTGGTAACCTCACCCCAGAGTTGTTATTGGTGTGTGTGTGTGTGTGTGTGTGTGTGTGTGTGTGTGCGTGCGTGCGTGCGTGCGTGCGTGCGTGTGTGTGTATGTGTGTATGAGTGAGTGAGTGAGTGAAAAAGAGATGGGGGTAACCAGAGTCCTTGCAGTTGGGGTGGAGACTGGGGATTGGGTAGGGACTACTGAGCAGGGAGATATATAACAACGATTCTGTCAAAGCTGCTGACTAAACTGCTGACTAATTATTCTTACTGTATATCTCTGTTGGACCAACCCCCTGGAGTGGTTTAATAATCTGGATTTTCTTCTGTGTCAAAAAAGGCACCAATCCCCAACCCTGCACATCTCCTATCTACACTTCTATCTACGCTTCTATCTATGCTTCTATCTAGGCTTCTATCTAGGCTTCTATCTATGCTTCTATCTAGGCTTCTATCTATGCTTCTATCTAGGCTTCTATCTAGGCTTCTATCTACGCTTCTATCTACGCTTCTACCTAGGCTTCTATCTAGGCTTCTATCTAGGCTTCTATCTACGCTTCTATCGACGCTTCTACCTAGGCTTCTATCTAGGCTTCTATCTAGGCTTCTATCTAGGCTTCTATCTACACTTCTATCTATCTACACTTCTATCTACGCTTCTATCTAGGCTTCTATCTAGGCTTCTATCTAGGCTTCTATCTATGCTTCTATCTAGGCTTCTATCTAGGCTTCTATCTAGGCTTCTCATTAGTTTCGCAATGCCTCTTTCACACTACTTTGCAATTTACAAAGGGGAAATCTGCATTTGAAGCAATAACAAAATGAACTCCCCACCACTGTTTCGATAAAAAGTTGAGGGATGGGGCTGGAGAAATGTAACTACTCTCAAATTCATAGACAGAGCTATTGATGCAAGGACTGACCATCCATGATATCAAAATTATATGGAATACAGTGTTTGTTTACATTTACTTTGTTTGACTAACGTTGGTGTCACGCCTGCTCCCGCTCTTCCCGCCTGGCGCTCGAGGGCGCCTTTACATACGAAGTTTACATACACTCAATTAGTATTTGGTAGCATTGCCTTTAAATTGTTTAACTTGGGTCAAATGTTTCGGGTAGCCTTCCACAAGCTTCCCACAATAAGTTGGGTGAATTTTGGCCCATTCCTCCTGACAGAGCTGGTGTAAATGAGTCAGGTTTGTAGGCCTCCTTGCTCGCATATGCTTTTTCAGTTCTGCCCTCAAATTTTCTATAGGATTGAGGTCAGGGCTTTGTGATTGCCACTCCAATTACTTTGTTGTCCTTAAGCCATTTTGCCACAACTTTGGAAGTATACTTGGGGTCATTGTCCATTTGGAAGACCCATTTGCAACCAAACTTTAACTTCCTGACTGATGTCTTGAGATGTTGCTTCAATATATCCACATCATTTTCCTACCTCATGATTTCATCTATTTTGTGAAGTGCACCAGTCCCTCTTGCAGCAAAGCACCCCCACAACATGATGCTGCCACCCCCATGCTTCACGGTTGGGATGGTGTTCTGCGGCTTGCAAGCCTCCCCTTTTTCCTCCAAACATAACGATGGTCATTATGGCCAAACAGTTCTATTTTCATTTCATCAGACCAGAGGACATTTCTCCAAAAAGTACGATGTTTGTCCCCATGTGCAGTTGCAAACCGTTATCTGGCTTTTGTATGGCGGTTTTGGAGCAGTGGCTTCTTCCTTGCTGAGTGGCCTTCCAGGTTATGTCGATATAGGACTGGTTTTACTGTGGATATAGATACTTTTGTACCTGTTTCCTCCAGCATCTTCACAAGGTCCTTTGCTGTTGTTCTGGGGATTGATTTGCACTTTTCGCACCAAAGTACGTTCATCTCTAGGAAACAGAAACAGGTCCCATGGTGTTTATACTGTGTACTATTGTTTGTACAGATGAACGTGGTACCTTCAGGCGTTTGGAAATTGCTCCCAAGGATGAACCAGACTTGTGGAGGTCTACAAATTTTTTTCTGAGGTTTTGGCTGATTTCTTTGGATTTTCCCATGATGTCAAAGAGAGGCACTGAGTTTGAAGGTAGGCCTTGAAATACATCCACAGGTACACCCCCAATTGACTCAAATTATGTCAATTAGCCTAGCAGAATCTTCTAAAGCCATGACATAATTTTCTGGAATTTTCCAAGGTGTTTAAAGGCACAGTCAACTTAGTGTAAGTAATCTTCTGACCAACTGGAATTGTGATACAGCGAATTATAAGTGAAATAATCTGTCTGGAAACAATTGTTGGAAAAATAACTTGTGTCATGCACAAAGTAGATGTCCTAATCGACTTGCCAAATCTATAGTTTGTTAACAAGAAATTTGTGGAGTGGTTGAAAAACGAGTTTTAATGACTCCAACATAAGTGTATGTAAACTTCTGACTTCAACTGTATATACAGGGGATACCGATACAGAGTCAATCAATGTGCGGGGGACAGGTCAGTTGAGGTAATTGAGGTAATATGTACATGTAGGTAGAATTACAGAGTCATTCCCAGGGGATGAGTTATAAAGGCTTATGAAGGCTTATGAAGTCTGTGTGTTCCTGTGAATACATCACACCTCTCTGGTCAACAATGCACTTAGCAATGCGACTAAGAGTACATGTTGCATGGGTACAATGTACTGAGGTTCCCTTTACTAGTTTGTCTATGTTTATCTGTCTGTGGGTGATGCTGTGATTTGTACTCTCACTGCTTTATGTACCACTGTGTAGTGTAGAACACAAAAGGAAGGAATGTTATTTATTTTATCATGCCCTCAGATGCCTGGCAGGCTGGTCCCAGTAAACAGGTTGGTTCTGTCCTCAGATACCTGGTAGGTTGGTCCCAGTAAACAAGTTGGTTTTGGCCTCAGATGCTTGGTAGGCTGGTCCCAGTAAACAAGTAATTTCTTTCCTCAGATGCCTGGTAGGCTGGTCCCAGTAAACAGGTTTGTTTTGGCCTCAGATGCCTGGTAGGCTGGTCCCAGTAAACAGGTTTGTTTTAGCCTCAGATGCCTGGTAGGCTGGTCCCAGTAAACAGGTTTGTTTTGGCCTCAGATGCCTGGTAGGCTGGTCCCAGTAAACAAGTAATTTCTTTCCTCAGATGCCTGGTAGGCTGGTCCCAGTAAACAAGTAATTTCTTTCCTCAGATGCCTGGTAGGCTGGTCCCAGTAAACAGGTTTGTTTTGGCCTCAGATGCCTGGTAGGCTGGTCCCAGTAAACAGGTTTGTTTTGGCCTCAGATGCCTGGTAGGCTGGTCCCAGTAAACAGGTTGGTTCTGTCCTCAGATACCTGGTAGGTTGGTCCCAGTAAACAAGTTGGTTTTGGCCTCAGATGCTTGGTAGGCTGGTCCCAGTAAACAAGTAATTTCTTTCCTCAGATGCCTGGTAGGCTGGTCCCAGTAAACAGGTTTGTTTTGGCCTCAGATGCCTGGTAGGCTGGTCCCAGTAAACAGGTTTGTTTTGGCCTCAGATGCCTGGTAGGCTGGTCCCAGTAAACAGGTTTGTTTTGGCCTCAGATGCCTGGTAGGCTGGTCCCAGTAAACAGGTTTGTTTTGGCCTCAGATGACTGGTAGGCTGGTCCCAGTAAACAAGTAATTTCTTTCCTCAGATGCCTGGTAGGCTGGTCCCAGTAAACAGGTTTGTTTTGGCCTCAGATGCCTGGTAGGCTGGTCCCAGTAAACAAGTAATTTCTTTCCTCAGATGCCTGGTAGGCTGGTCTCAGTAAACAAGTTGGTTTTGGCCTCAGATGCCTGGTAGGCTGGTCCCAGTAAACAGGTTTGTTTCGGTTGGCTGTTCCCAGTACAGAGCTTGGTTTTGTCCTCAGATGCCGGTTGGATGGTCCCAGTAAACAGGTTGGTTTTGGTTGGCTGTGCCCAGTAAAAAGCTTGGTTTTGTCCACAGATGCCGGTTGGATGGTCCACGTAAACAGGTTGGTTTTGGTTGGCTGTGTCCAGTAAAAAGCTTGGTTTTGTCCTCAGATGCCGGTTGGATGGTCCCAGTAAACAGGTTGGTTTTGGTTGGCTGTGTCCAGTAAAAAGCTTGGTTTTGTCCTCAGATGCCGGTTGGATGGTCCCAGTAAACAGGTTGGTTTTGGTTGGCTGTGTCCAGTAAAAAGCTTGGTTTTGTCCTCAGATGCCGGTTGGATGGTCCCAGTAAAAAGCTTGGTTTTGTCCTCAGATGCCTTGTTGGCTGGTCCCAGTATGACAACTACCATATAACCCTTCCACTCCCTTCCCCTTGTAAAAGCCCATCCTTTACCACACCAGAAGGCTACCCCTGCTCTGTGAAAGGACTTTCACCTAGTTACAGTGTGGTAAAGGAATGGTACAGTGGTTGTATACTAAACCCTTTAAGTTCAGCTCAACCATTATCCTTCCGGAATGTGTTTTTCGATTGGGGTCAAACAGGTTGACTGAACAAGATCCGACAATAAGGTTTCAGGAAATGCCCATCCGGGTCAGAGCCGTCTCTTGTGAAAGACTGTTAACATAAATGTTCTGGTTTCTGAGATTAGGGTCAGGGCATTGTATTGTATTCACCCAGCTTGCATCCCAAATGGCACCCTATTCCCTATATAGTGCACTACTTTTGACTAAGGCCCATAGGGCTCTGATCAAAGGTAGTGCACTATAAAGGAAATAGGGTGCCATTTGAGACATACGGCCAGTGTGAGAAAAGCTTTCTCAGCAAACAAACCTCCACTCTCAGGTGCATCGGAAACCGTTGTAACCATTTCAAAGGTTCCCCTTCTGTGTAACTGTATGCCTCTGGGAGTCCAGACGCTAAAACAGAAATTAAAGACCGGTGTGTGTGTCTGTGTGTGCTTGCCTGTGTGTTTGTGTGTGCGTTTGCCTGCGTGTGTGTTATCACACTGTGTGTGTGTCTATGGCAGGAAGTTAAAGACAGAGAGGTGGGTGTCAGTTTCAGCAGTGTCTTTTTCCATCTGAGTGGCTGTGGCAGCACAGTGTTTAAATAAAAGGGTCGGTGTAGTTTGGAATGCAACGATAACGAGGCCGGCGCTGCCTGTGTATGTGTGTGTGTACGTGCTGGCTGTAGTGCCACACCTTGTCGCCCATGGTTAAACACACTGTACACAAGCCCACCCTGAGTACTTTAATGCGTAGCCTCTCTCAATTACTCACTGCCATGACGAGATTTCTCCACTGCCATTTATTGAAGCGTTCCTCAACATGTTGCGACAGATCCTCTGCCTCCCTGTTAGTTGTGAAACATAAAGAAATCCCCAAAACATAAAGACATATAAATCACACTTCAGAGTGTCTGAGAACTTCACAGAACTCACAGAACATATAGAAATGAAAACTAAAGTAGACAAATGACATAATGTAAAAATGAACATTAGTAAAACCTTTTCTATATTGTACATTTAGCAATGGTTTTCACAGTTGAGTCATTTGAAATACATTAATTTATCCTGCTTCCAGAGGAACATGCCCCGTTGCAAACTTACTGAGCATTACGTGAAGTCACCAGACAAGCCTACTGAGCAATACGTGGAGTCACCAGACAAACCTACTGAGCAATACGTGAAGTCCCCAGACAAGCCTACTGAGCAGTATGTGAAATCACCAGACAAGCCTACTGAGCAATACGTGAAGTCACCAGACAAACATACTGAGCAATACGTGAAGTCACCAGACAAACATACTGAGCAATACGTGAAGTCACCAGTCAAACCTACTGAGCATCAGCTGGTAAACGTTTGGCAGTGGTGTGTCGGAGTGATTTGGCCCTTCTCTCTCTCTGTCTCGGTCTCTCTCTCCAACCAAACAAATGTATCTTCCACACTCTGTCTCTCGCCAGCCAAACTAATGTATCTCTCCCTCTCTCTGTCTCTCACCAACCAAACTAATGTATCTTCCACACTCTGTCTCTCTCACCAACCAAACTAATGTATCTTCCACACTCTGTCTCTCTCTCCTATGTTTGCAGTGCATCACTGTTCTTCCACTTAAACCTCACAGTTGCTGCTTTTTGACTGTAACATGTTACACTAGTCTACACACTCATGGTATAGCATAATAGGGAAATTGTGTTTCCTATAGCTAGGGCTGGCAGTGAGGACTTGTGAAGAGCAGAATTAACAACCTCTGCATAATCAAAAGTTACTTTGGGATTAAAAACAAAAAAGATAACTATTGTAAAATATACTGTGTCAGTCAAATGTATATAAAGTCAACAAAAAAAGAAGCGTCCCTTTTTCAGGACCCTGTCTTTCAAAGATAATTTGTAATAATCCAAATAACTTCACAGATCTTATTGTAAAGGGTTTAAACACTGTTTCCCATGCTTGTTCAATGAACCATGGGCAATTAATGAACATGCACCTGTGGAACAGTCATTAAGACACTAACAGCTTACAGACGGTAGGCAATTAAAGACACAGTTATGAAAACTTAGGGCACTAAAGGGGCCTTTCTACTGACTGAAAAACACCAAAAGAAAGATGCCCAGGGTCCCTGCTTTTCTGCTTGAACGTGCCTTAGGCATGCTGCAAGGAGGTATGAGGACTGCAGATGTGGCCAGGGCAATAAATTGCAATGTCCGTACTGTGAGACACCTCAGACAACGCTACAGGGTGACAGGACGGACAGCTGATCATCCTCGGAGTGGCAGACCACGTGTAACAACACCTGCACAGGATCGTACATCCGAACATCACACCTACGGGACAGGTACAGGATGGCAACAACAACTGCTCCAGTTACACCAGGAATGCACAATCCCTCCATCAGTGCTCAGACTGTCCGCAATAAGCTGAGAGAGGGGGCCTCCCGGGTGGCGCAGTGGTCTAGGGCACTGCAGCGCAGTGCTAACTGCGCCACCAGAGTCTCTGGGTTCGTGCCCAGGCTCTGTCGCAGCCGGCCGCGACCGGGAGGTCCGTGGGGCGACGCACAATTGGGCTAGCGTCGTCCGGGTTAGGGTGGGTTTGGCCGGTAGGGATATCCTTGTCTCATCGCGCTCCAGCGACTCCTGTGGCGGGCCGGGCGCAGTGCGCGCTAACCAAGGGGGACAGGTACACGGTGTTTCCTCCGACACATTGGTGCGGCTGGCTTCCGGGTTGGAGGCGCGCTGTGTTAAAGAAGCAGTGCGGCTAGGTTGGGTTGTGCTTCGGAGGACGCACGGCTTTCGACCTTCGTCTCTCCCGAGCCCGTACGGGAGTTGTAGCGATGAGACAAGATAGTAATTACTAGCGATTGGATACCACGAAAATTGGGGAGAAAAGGGGATAAAAAAATAAAAATAAAAATAAATAAAAAATAAGCTGAGAGAGGCTGGACTGAGGGCTTGTAGCCCTGTTGTAAGGCAGGTCCTCACCAGACATCACTGGCAACAACGTCGCCTATGGGCACAAACGCACCGTTGCTGGACCAGACCGGACTGGCAAAAAGTGCTCTTCACTGACGAGTCGCGATTTTGTCTCACCAGGGGTGATGGTCAGATTTGCGTTTATCGTTGAAGGAATGAGCGTTACACCGAGGCCTGTACTCTGGAGCGGGATCGATTTGGAGGTGGAGGGTCCATCATGGTCTGGGGTGGTGTGTCACAGCATCATCGGACTGAGCTTGTTGTCATTGCAGGTAATCTCGATGCTGTGCATTACAGGGAAGACATCCTCCTCCCTCATGTGGTACCCTTCCTGCAGGCTCATCCTGACATGACCTTCCAGCATGACAATGCCACCAGCCATACTGTTCGTTCTGTGTGTGATTTCCTGCAAGACAGGAATGTCAGTGTTCTGCCATGGCCAGCGAAGAGCCCGGATCGCAATCCCATTGAGCATGTCTGGGACCTGTTGGATCGGAGGGTGAGGGCTAGGGCCATTCCCCCCAGAAATGTCCAGGAACTTGCAGGTGCCTTGGTGGAAAAGTGGGGTAACATCTCACAGCAAGAACTGGCAAATCTGGTGCAGTCCATGAGGAGGACATGCACTGCAGTACTTAATGCAGGTGGTGCTGACTGTTACTTTTGATTTTGACCCCCCCCCCACCCCTTTGTTCAGGGACACATTATTCCATTTCTGTTACTCACATGTCTGTGGAACTTGTTCAGTTTATGTCTCAGTTGTTGAGTCTTGTTATGTTCATACAAATATTTACACATGTTAAGTTTGCTGAAAAAAAACGCAGTTGACAGTGAGAGGACGTTACTTTTTTTGCTGAGTTTAGTATGTACAGTTGAAGTCTGAAGTTTACATACACCTTAGCAAAATACATTTAAACTCAGTTTTTCACAATTCCTGACATTTAATCCTAGTAAAAATTCCCTGTCTTTGGTCAGTTAGGATCACCACTTTATTTTAAGAATGTGAAATGACAGAATAATAATAGAGAGAATGATTTATTTCAGCTTTTTTTCTTTCATCACATTCCCAGTGAGTCAGAAGTTTACATACACTCAATTAGTATTTGGTAGCATTGCCTTTAAATTGTTTAACTTGAGTCAAATGTTTTGGGTAGCCTTCCACGAGCTTCCCACAATAAATTGGGTGCATTTTGGCCCATTCCTCCTGACAGAGCTGGTGTAAATGAGTCAGGTTTGTAGGCCTCCTTGCTTGCACACACTTTTTCAGTTCTGCCCACAAATGTTCTATAAGATTGAGGTCAGGGCTTTGTGATGGCCACTCCAATACCTTGACTTTGTTGTCCTTAAGCCATTTTGCCACAACTTTGGAAGTATGCTTGGGGTCATTGTCCATTTGGAAGACCCATTTGCGACCAAGCTTCAACTTCCTGACTGATGTCTTGAGAGGTTGCTTCAATATATCCCCATAATTTCCCCTCCTCATTATGCCATCTATTTTGTGAAGTGCACTAGTCCCTCCTGCAGCAAAGCACCCCCACAACATGATACTGCCATCCCCGTGCTTCACGGTTGGGATGGTGTTCTTCGGCGTGCAAGCCTCCAAAATTTACGATCATTGTCCCCATGTGCAGTTGCAAACCTTAGTCTGGCTTTTTTATGGCGGATTTGGAGCAGTGGCTTCTTCCTTGATGAGCGGCCTTTCAGGTTATGTCAATATAGGACTTGTTTTAATGTATATATGTAACGGCGTTCCTCTCTCTCTTCATAAGAAGAGGAGGTGTAGTGATCGAGCCAAGGCGCAGCGGGTTGTGAAAACATGATGAGTTTTATTTAATAGACAAAACGAAACAAACTAGACTTGAATAAACTAACAAAATAACAAAACGAAAATAGACAGACTAGTACGACGAACTGACAATAACACACGCAGAACGAACGAACGAACAAGTACTGACTACAAAAACGCACGAACAAACCGAAACAATCCCGTATGGTGTAACATCGACACAGACACAGGAGACAATCACCCACAAACAAACAGTGAGAACACCCTACCTAAATATGACTCTTAATTAGAGGAGAATGCAAAACACCTGCCTCTAATTAAGAGCCATACCAGGCAACCAAAACCAACATAGAAACAGATAACATAGACTGCCCACCCAAAACACATGCCCTGACCTAAACACATACAAAAACAACATAAAAACAGGTCAGGACCGTTACAGAACCCCCCCCCTCAAGGTGCGAACTCCGGGCGCACCAGCACAAAGTCCAGGGGAGGGTCTGGGTGGGCAGTTGACCACGGTGGTGGCTCCGGCTCTGGACGCTGTCCCCACACCACCATAGTCACTTCCCGTTTCTGTCTTCCCCTCCCAATGACCACCCTAAAACTCACATCCCCTAAATAAACGGCCAGCACCAGGAGAAGGGGCAGCACCGGGACAAGGGGCAGCACCGGGACAAGGGGCAGCACCGGGACAAGGGGCAGCACCGGGACAAGGGGCAGCACCGGGACAAGGGGCAGCACCGGGACAAGGGGCAGCACCGGGACAAGGGGCAGCACCGGGACAAGGGGCAGCACCGGGATAAGGGGCAGCACCGGGACAAGGGGCAGCACCGGGACAAGGGGCAACACCGGGACAAGGGGCAGGTCCCGGCTGATATACTCTGGCAGATCCTGGCTGAGGGACTCTGGCAGGTCTATGCAGGCTGACGGCTCTCGACGCTCATGGCGGGCTGACGGCTCTCGACGCTCATGGCGGGCTGACGGCTCTCGACGCTCATGGCGGGCTGACGGCTCTCGACGCTCATGGCGGGCTGACGGCTCTCGACGCTCATGGCGGGCTGACGGCTCTCGACGCTCATGGCGGGCTGACGGCTCTCGACGCTCATGGCGGGCTGACGGCTCTCGACGCTCATGGCGGGCTGACGGCTCTCGACGCTCATGGCGGGCTGACGGCTCTCGACGCTCATGGCGGGCTGACGGCTCTGGCTGCTCATGGCTCGCTGGCGGCTCTGGCAGATCCTGTCTGGTTGGCGGCTCTGGCAGATCCTGTCTGGTTGGCGGCTCTGGCAGATCCTGTCTGGTTGGCGGCTCTGGCAGATCCTGTCTGGTTGGCGGCTCTGGCAGATCCTGTCTGGTTGGCGGCTCTGGCAGATCCTGTCTGGTTGGCGGCTCTGGCAGATCCTGTCTGGTTGGCGGCTCTGGCAGATCCTGTCTGGTTGGCGGCTCTGGCAGATCCTGTCTGGTTGGCGGCTCTGGCAGATCCTGTCTGGTTGGCGGCTCTGGCAGATCCTGTCTGGTTGGCGGCTCTGGCGGATCCTGTCTGGTTGGCGGCTCTGGCGGATCCTGTCTGGCGGGCGGCTCTAGCGGCTCCTGTCTGGCGGACGGCTCTGTAGGCTCATGGCAGACGGGCGGCTTTGCAGGCTCATGGCAGACGGGCGGCTTTGCAGGCTCATGGCAGACGGATGGCTCAGATGGCGCTGGGGAGACGGATGGCTCAGATGGCGCTGGGGAGACGGATGGCTCAGATGGCGCTGGGGAGACGGATGGCTCAGATGGCGCTGGGGAGACGGATGGCTCAGATGGCGCTGGGGAGACGGATGGCTCTGGCCGGATACGGCACACTGTAGACCTGGTGCGTGGTGCCGGAACTGGAGGCACCGGGCTAAGGATAAGCACCTTCCTACTAGTGCGGGGAGCAGGAACAGGGCACACTGTATTCTCAAAGCCCACTCTATACCTGATGCGAGGTACCGGCACTGGTGACACCGGGCTGAGGACAAGCACATCAGGATTAGTAGGGGGAGAATATACAGTGTGTTCAGGGCTCTGGAGACGCACAGGAGGCTTTGTGCGTGGTGCCGGAACTGGAGGCACCGAACTGGATACACGCACTACAGAGAGAGTGCGTGGAGGAGGAACTGGGCTCAGGAGACGCACTGATAGCCTAGTGCGTAGTGTAGGCACTGTAGGTACTAGGCTGGGGCGGGGAGGTGGTGCCGGAAATACCGGACCGTGGAGGCGTACTGGCACTCTTGAGCATTGAGCCTGCCCAACCTTACCTGGTTGAATACTCCCGGTTGCCCGACCAGTGCGGGGAGGTGGAATAACCCGCACCGGGCTATGTAGGCGAACCGGGGAAACCATGCGTAAGGCAGGTGCCATGTATGCCGGCCCGAGGAGACGCACTGGAGACCAGACGCGTTGAGCCGGCCTCATGACACCTGGCTCAATACCCAATCTAGCCCTACCAGTGCGGGGAGGTGGAATAACCCGCACTGGGCTATGCACTCGTACAGGAGACACCGTGCGCTCTACTGCGTAACACGGCGCCTGCCCGTACTCCCGCTCTCCACGGTAAGCCTGGGAAGTGGGCGCAGGTCTCCTACCTGCCCTTGGCCCACTACCTCCTAGCCCCCCCCCAAGAAATTTTTGGGAGTTACTTACGGGCTTTTTGGGCTTCCGTGCCAGACGCGTTCCCTCATAGCTCCGGTTCCTCACTCCGGTAGCCTCTGCTCTCCTCAGTGCCTCCAGCTGTTCCCATGGGAGGCGATCCCTACCAGCCAGGATCTCCTCTCATGTGTAGCAACCCTTTCCGTCCAATATATCGTCCCATGTCCATTGCTCCTTCTTTTCCTGTCCCTTACTCCGTTGACTCCGCTGCTTGGCTCTGGTATGGTGGGTGATTCTGTAACGGAGATCCTCCTCCTCTCCATCTTCGGAAAAGGAGGAGTATTGAGGGAACCAAGGCGCAGCGAAGTTTGAACACATATTTATTAAACAAGACGAAAAACGAACACGAACTACACTTGAAATGATACAAAATAACAAACGACGTAGACTGACCTAAACATGAGAACTTACATAGACACGAAGAACGCACGAATAGGAAACAGACTACATAAACCGAACAAACCGTATACAGTTCCGTATGGTGCAAACATAACACAAACACGGAAGACAATCACCCACAAACAAACAGTGAGAACACCCTACCTAAATATGACTCTTAATTAGAGGAGAACGCAAAACACCTGCCTCTAATTAAGAGCCATACCAGGCAACCAAAACCAACATAGAAACAGATAACATAGACTGCCCACCCAAAACACATGCCCTGACCTAAACACATACAAAAACAACATAAAAACAGGTCAGGACCGTTACAATATATAGATACTTTTGTACCTGTTTCCTCCAGCATCTTCACAAGGTCCTTTGCTGTTGATTTTCACTTTTCGCACCAAAGTACATTAATCTCTAGGAGACAGAACGCGTCTCCTTCCTGAGCGGTATGACGGCTGTGTGATCCCATGGTGTTTATGCTTGTATACTATTGTTTGTACAGATGAACGTGGTACCTTCAGGCATTTGGAAATTGCTCCCAAGGATGAACCAGACTTGTGGAGGTCTACAAATTTTTAAGGTCCTGGCTGATTTCTTTTGATTTTCCCATGATGTCAAGCAAAGAGGCACTGAGTTTGAAGGTAGGCCTTGAAATACATCCACAGGTACACCTCCAATTGACTCAGATTATGTCAATTAGCCTATCAGAAGCTTCTAAAGCCATGACATAATTTTCTGGAATTTTCCAAGCTGCGCAGTCAACTTAGTCTATGTAAACTTCTGACCCACTGGAATTGTGATACAGTGAATTATAAGTGAAATAATCTGTCTGTGAACAATTGTTGAAAAAATGACTTGTGTCATGCACAAAGTAGATGTCCTAACAGACTTGCCAAATCTATAGTTTGTTAACAAGAAATTTGTGGAGTGGTTGAAAAACGAGTTTTAATGACTCCAACATAAGTGCATGTAAACTTACAACTTCAACTGTATAAGCTAGAAGTAGAAGCCTAAATGTTGTTGTCCATTAGTTTACTCCAATTAGGGGAGGGGTGCTAGGGTTAGGGAAAAATAAAGGAAAATATATCAAAAATACATATATGTACAGTACTTGTCAAAAGTTTAGACACACCAACTCATTCCAGTGTTTTTCTTTATTTTTTAAAACTATTTTCCAATGTTACTATTTTCCAGTGTCCATTGAAATGGCTTTTTAGTCCAGCACTAGATTTATCTGTGTCCAGGAAAGCAACCATGCATGTTATATACAGATGTAGGATCTTAATTTGATCACTCTTTTTGTTAAGAAAATGCAAACTTGTAGTGTATTTACATTTTTAAAAGGCTTCTAGCGTTAGTCATTTCCACTTTGAATTTTCAGACTTGATTTGCCTTAATGACAAACGTACCAACCCCTACAAAATGTCAATTAATTATAATCCACATAATAATTCGCATTTCCTGTTGCTGCAGGATTGTTTTTCTGCTCTGACTCAAATGAAGATCCCATCTTTAACTTTAATTTGTCCTAGCTAATTAATTTATACCTACAGTATGAGATCTCACCCATAGTGACAGAATAGACTAATCGTTTGACAAAATAAAGACTACCAATTTTGTTTTTTAAACATGATGTATTAATCCTGTGTCTGACTGGGTTCTAATCTACTACATGAGAAAGTCCATTATTATTTCATCCATCATATCTGCTTCATGTCAGGCTATAACCAGTGAAAAGGAAGGATCTAGCTAGCTTTCACCATTTCCAACCAGTATTCAGTCAGTACTAAAACATAATATTTTTGCAAAGCCTATTAATTCGGTGTTACACGGCACATAACTTATTGGGGGTTAAATAAAATAGAAATTCATCCAGATGACATCAGACAGAAAATCAATGAATGTAGATGCAGACAAACCCCTAAAGGCTTTCATGAATGTTTACTTACATCAGAGAGAGAGAGAGAGAGAGAGAGAGAGAGAGAGAGAGAGAGAGAGAGAAAGATAGAGAGAGAGAGAGAGAGAAACCCAAGAGGAGATGGTAGAGAGAAAGAGAGAGAGAGAGAAACCCAAGAGGAGATGGTAGAGAGAAAGACACAGAGAGAGAGAAACCCAAGAGGAGATGGTAGAGAGAAAGACACAGAGAGAGAGAAACCCAAGAGGAGATGGTAGAGAGAAAGACACAGAGAGAATGAAAGAGAGAAAGACACAGAGAGAATGAAAGAGAGAAAGACACAGAGAGAATGAAAGAGAGAAAGACACAGAGAGAATGAAAGAGAGAAAGACACAGAGAGAATGAAAGAGAGAAAGACACAGAGAGAATGAAAGAGAGCAAGACACAGAGAGAATGAAAGAGAGAAAGACACAGAGAGAATGAAAGAGAGCAAGAGAGAGTGAACGAGACAGACAGACAGACAGACAGACAGACAGACAGACAGACAGACAGACAGACACAGAGAGAGAGAAAGAGAGAGAGAAAGAGAGAGAGAGAGAATGAGAGGGAAAAACCCAAGAGGAGATGGTAGAGAGAAAGACACAGAGAGAATGAAAGAGAGCAAGAGAGAGTGAACGAGAGAGAGACAGTGAACGAGAGAGAGAGAGAAAGTGAACGAGAGAGAGAGAAAACGAGAGAGAGAGAGAGAGAGAGAACTAGAGAGAGAGAAGGAGAGGATGAAAATATTCCCACACAGGCCTTGAGGGGGTTTAACCTGTCATTAACCCTGTCTTCTCCCCTCTGTCTCATTCTACAGCTGTCTCATCAGAACTATGATACACAGCCCCGTCACTGTAATTACACAAATTGACAGACAATTCCTCTGTGTCAGTCTTACACAGACTGGACTCTGCTGTAGATCCTACAGATAAAACTAAGTGGGGATATTGCTGTCTGTGGGTCTTAACAAGGTCCTTCCACAAAATTATTGCAGTTTGCCTTTTTGATATTTTAAGTGCACAAATATTGAATTTGAAAAGCCTGTTATATTAAATGAAGTGCCCTTTAATATAGACCATATGGAAAATTCAATAAATCAGATTTTCAATATGAATAAAGACTTGCTAAGTTGGCAAAATTCCCCATTTTTACATTTTGTCATGATCGTCGTAATGATGAGACCAAGGCGCAGCGTGGTATGCGTACATTCTCTTTACTGAATGAAACACTTAACAAAAACAACGAATGAAACGCTATACAACTAGTGCAGACAGGCAACTATACATAGACAAGATCCTACAACACAAACGAGGAAAATGGCTACCTAAATATGATCCCCAATCAGAGACAACAATAAACAGCTGTCTCTGATTGGGAACCATATCAGGCCAACATAGACATACAAAACCCCTAGACATACAACACCCCTAGACATACAAAAAACCCTAGATATACAAAAAACCCTAGATATACAAAAACCCTAGACATACAAAACCCCTAGACATACAAAAACCCTAGACATACAAAACCCTATACATACAAAACTAGCATACCCACCCTAGTCACACCCTGACCTAACCAAAATATAAAGACAAACAGAGATATCTAAGGTCAGAGTGTGACACATGTCCATCTGTGCACCCTCTGTGACTTCGAGGAAGATTTTAACCCACTTAACCTCAAAATGTCTCCAAGTTTTCATAATCTTTGTAAAGGCTTTGTTATTATGTTGCTTTGACAAAGTAATTTCTGGCGATTATTATTTATTTAACGTGATTAGTGATTCATTGTTGCCATTTCCTGCAATGACCAAAAGCAACCTCTTTGGCTTCATGGCTGGAATGTTATTAATATTTTTCATAATTTCGACATTAATAAAGTAGATTTTTTTTAACTGATGAAAATCTGGTGTTTCTATGTCGAACAATTTTGTTATATTTCAGTCTTCTGTGATGAACAGTATATGAAGTGTAATATTGGAATGGAAACTCAAAATTGAATACATTTCAACTCTATATCTGTAACGGCTTTCTTCCTGGGATGAAGGAGAGGACCAAAACGCAGCGCGGCTAGTGTTCAACATGATTTAATAAAGATAATAACGTGAACACTACAAGCTACAAAACAATACATGTGAAAACCGAAAACAGTCCTATCTGGTGCAGAACACAAAGACAGAAAACAACCACCCACAAACCCCAACACAAAACAAGCCACCTACATATGGTTCCCAATCAGAGACAATGACAAACACCTGCCTCTGATTGAGAACCATATCAGGCATACATAGAAATGGACAAACTAGACACACAACATAGAATGCCCACCCAGCTCACGTCCTGACCAACACTAAAACAAGTAAAACACACAAGAACTATGGTCAGAACGTGACAATATCTGACATGGTACAGGTGTCTTCTCACACACCATGTCTGTGAGGTGTATACTTTTGTTTCAAAGTAGATTTTTTAAGACTACCAAGAATCACCTTAAGAATCACCTTTGGTGTGGGCATAGAAAAATAATTTTGAACCTCTTGAGATGGGAAAACATGTGTTTTATTAAGTTGAACATCTGCACTTTAGGACAGAATATTAGAATTAGGAACAACAAAAAAATAATTATTCCCAAATTGCAATACTCAAAATGCACCCAATAGGCAGAATGACCACAGGGTTGTTTGACAGGCATGAAAAAGGCATGGGTGATTGTCTGTCTGGTTGTGGAATAGTTAGAGACCTTGGAACGAAGGGAAAATTCAATACAAGATGAATATACCAATTATCTTGGGTCTCTCCATTGTAGTACAGTCTTTACTTTATTGTGAGCTACTAGAGACTGTATACGTTTTTTATTTGTACAAGAGATTGCCGACATGATTTCCATTCAAGGCTAATTGGTCTGACAGGCTTTCCTCCTTCTGGTCATTCCTTTTTTATGCTTCAATAACCATAGCCAGTCCCCTGATTGGTCAATGCTGTCACATCCCTCCCCATGTCTTAATTACCGTAGCTGTCATTACCAGGCACTAAAGCACTGTGTTCTGTGCCCCAAAATGGCTCCTCAGTGGCTCATCAGTGTCTAATGACATCCTTCAGCCACCTGCTACTATAACCACTTAATCACAGGCAGGCAATCAGTGGAGGAGAGGAAAGGAGAGGAGAGGGATGGAGAGGAGAGGAGGGGAGAAGAGCAGGGAAGAGATGAGGAATCAGGCAGGGGAGCAGTGGAGTGGAGAGGGTGGAGTGGAGGAGAGGGGAGAGTTGAGAGGAGAGGGGTGGACTGGAGAGGAAAGGGGAAGAGAGGAAAGGCAAGGAGAGGAAGAGAGAGGGGAAGAGAGGAGAGGAGAGGAGGATAGAGGAGTAGAGAGAAAAAATAGAAGAGGAGAGGAGAAGAGGTGAGAGAGGAAAGGAGTGGTGGAAAGGAGAGAAGGGAGAGGATGGAATGGGGGAGAGGAGAGCACAGGCCAGTACAGGAGAGGAATGGAGAGGAGATGAGAGGAGAGGGGGCAGTCTGAAACCACATATCTGTCACTCAAACACAGTATGTGCATTCTAGTCCTGGAGTGGGTGCAATCACATGGGTTTTATCTGTCTGAGTTAAGAGGTTCCTAAGTAGTTTTTTTTGAGTGCTTACCAAATGGCGCCCTATTCCCTACATTGTGCACTACTTTTGACCAGAGCCCAACTCAAAAGTAGTGAGTACCCTACTATATAAGAAAGAGCAGGCCATTTGGGACACAATGTTTTTTCCCAACTGGTTCTTAGAAGGCAGAGTTAGATGTTTGGGTTAATGATAATGATCATCACCTAGCGGTCTGGAGGGACGGGATGACAAGTGGGACTTATATTTGACATTTTGCTTAGACTACCATAGGATCAGCACAGTGTCAGACTACCATAGGATCAGCACAGTGTCAGAGTCTAATGGGATCAGCACAGTGTCAGGCTACCATAGGATCAGCACAGTGTCAGACTACCATAGGATCAGCACAGTGTCAGACTACCATAGGATCAGCACAGTGTCAGACTACCATAGGATCAGCACAGTGTCAGACTACCATAGGATCAGCACAGTGTCAGAGTCTAATGGGATCAGCACAGTGTCAAACTACCATAGGATCAGCACAGTGTCAGGCTACCATAGGATCAGCACAGTGTCAGACTACCATAGGATCAGCACAGTGTCAGACTACCATAGGATCAGCACAGTGTCAGACTACCATAGGATCAGCACAGTGTCAGAGTCTAATGGGATCAGCACAGTGTCAGACTACCATAGGATCAGCACAGTGTCAGACTACCATAGGATCAGCACAGTGTCAGACTACCATAGGATCAGCACAGTGTCAGACTACCATAGGATCAGCACAGTGTCAGGCTACCATAGGATCAGCACAGTGTCAGACTACCATAGGATCAGCACAGTGTCAGAGTCTAATGGGATCAGCACAGTGTCAGACTACCATAGGATCAGCACAGTGTCAGACTACCATAGGATCAGCACAGTGTCAGACTACCATAGGATCAGCACAGTGTCAGACTACCATAGGATCAGCACAGTGTCAGGCTACCATAGGATCAGCACAGTGTCAGAGTCTAATGGGATCAGCACAGTGTCAGACTACCATAGGATCAGCACAGTGTCAGAGTCTAATGGGATCAGCACAGTGTCAGACTACCATAGGATTAGCACAGTGTCAGACTACCATAGGATCAGCACAGTGTCAGACTACCATAGGATCAGCACAGTGTCAGACTACCATAGGATCAGCACAGTGTCAGACTACCATAGGATCAGCACAGTGTCAGGCTACCATAGGATTAGCACAGTGTCAGACTACCATAGGATCAGCACAGTGTCAGACTACCATAGGATCAGCACAGTGTCAGACTACCATAGGATCAGCACAGTGTCAGGCTACCATAGGATCAGCACAGTGTCAGACTACCATAGGATCAGCACAGTGTCAGACTACCATAGGATCAGCACAGTGTCAGACTACCATAGGATCAGCACAGTGTCAGGCTACCATAGGATCAGCACAGTGTCAGACTACCATAGGATCAGCACAGTGTCAGACTACCATAGGATCAGCACCGTGTCAGACTACCAAAGGATCAGCACAGTGTCAGACTACCATAGGATCAGCACAGTGTCAGACTACCATAGGATCAGCACAGTGTCAGACTACCATAGGATCAACACAGTGTCAGGCTACCATAGGATCAGCACCGTGTCAGACTACCAAAGGATCAGCACAGTGTCAGACTACCATAGGATCAGCACAGTGTCAGACTACCATAGGATCAGCACAGTGTCAGACTACCATAGGATCAGCACAGTGTCAGACTACCATAGGATCAGCACAGTGTCAGAGTCTAATGGGATCAGCACAGTGTCAGAGTCT
The DNA here is from genome assembly GCF_029448725.1 of Salvelinus fontinalis. Taxonomy (NCBI): domain Eukaryota; kingdom Metazoa; phylum Chordata; class Actinopteri; order Salmoniformes; family Salmonidae; genus Salvelinus; species Salvelinus fontinalis. The sequence continues at coordinate 5,732,699 of NC_074666.1, read as the reverse complement.
AATGGGATCAGCACAGTGTCAGAGTCTAATGGGATCAGCACAGTGTCAGACTACCATAGGATCAGCACAGTGTCAGGCTACCATAGGATCAGCACAGTGTCAGACTACCATAGGATCAGCACCGTGTCAGACTACCATAGGATCAGCACAGTGTCAGAGTCTAATGGGACCATAATCCATTGCATTCCTACTGGTTTCTTTTACTTCTGCTACGTTAGGTTAGTGTGGGGCAGATAGAGAGCTGTTGTTTCCTGAGGTTTCTCTACCTGAAAATACATGTGATTGATAGTTGGTTTTCAGCAGTCTTTTGTTAACTGTTTTATTCAGTGCTGAGCGGTTTTAGTGTGTCACCTGTCTTGTAACTCACCTCACCTCAGTCATCTGTCCTCTCCCACAAAAAAACTTTGACTCAGGTATCCAGGGGAATGATTTAAGTGTCTGACTGCTTTAAAACTGGTTTGGGTTTCCTGAAGACAACCTGACTGAGCATTTGCTCCTGGCTGTTTTGGAGATGTTCTGCAGCGAGAGAATAAATACATAAAGATGAGACTTAGACGAGTGAGCAGGATTCAGGAAATATATCTCTCTTGTTTACCCCAGACCAATTTGTCTCACAGACATCAGACAGAGTTAGACAAAGCTCCATCTCCATAGAAGAACTGAAGGAGAACATGGTCAGACCACGTAAACAGTAGAAAGAGATCTATGGGGCGAATGAGTGTGTGAATCAACTGGCTCAGTTCTCCGACTTTTAGAGTGCGCGTATCAAATGGCACCCTAATCCCTATATAGTGCACTACTTTAGACCAGGGCTGGCACCCTAAGCCCTATATAGTGCACTATACAAAAAAACGTAAATGTGTAGATGGTAGCATGGTCGAAGCCTAAGGTCTTCTGTTATGAATATGATAGCAGGATTGTGGAGCTTACTCTCCCATCGCCTGCCACGCTAGACAGCTGAAGGGTAGTGACGTGGATGCTGGACAGAATTCTGATTTTGGATCAATGCCAGATCTGAGATCTCAGGTGTGATTAGCTCTCTACCCTCTACTAACCTCTACACAGAGAGAGAAAGAGAGAGAGAAGGGAGGGGGGGGGGCAGGTAGAGGGAGAGAGAGAGAGAGGCTGTGGGCTAGAGAGAGAGGGAGGGTTGGAAAGTAAGAGAAAGAGAGAATGAGAGATGGTGGAGACAGAGACTGAGAGGCTGAGAGATAGTGGAGACTGAGAGACTGAGAGACTGAAAGACTCAGAGAGATCGTGGTTAGCTCTCTACCCTCTACTAACCTCTACACAGAGAGAGAAAGAGAGAGAGAAGGGGGGGCAGGGAGAGGGAGAGAGAGAGGTTGTGGGCTAGAGAGAGAGGGAGGGTTGGAAAGTAAGAGAAAGAGAAAATGAGAGATGGTGGAGACAGAGACTGAGAGGCTGAGAGATAGTGGAGACAGAGACTGAGAGACTGAGAGACTCAGAGAGATAGTGGAGACAGAGATTGAGAGACTGAGAGACTCAGAGAGATAGTGAACGATCTGAGAGACAAGGCAAGAAGGGCATTCTATGCCATCAAAAGGAACATAAATTTCAACATACCAATTAGGATCTGGCTAAAAATACTTGAATCAGTCATAGAGCCTATTGCCCTTTATGGTTGTGAGGTCTGGGGTCCGCTCACCAACCAAGATTTCACAAAATGGGACAAACACCAAATTGAGACGCTGCATGCAGAATTCTGCAAAAATATCCTCAGTGTACAACGTAGAACACCAAATAATGCATGCAGAGCAGAATTAGGCCGATACCCACTAATTATCAAAATCCAGAAAAGAGCCGTTAAATTCTACAACCACCTAAAAGGAAGCGATTCCCAAATCTTCCATAACAAAGCCATCACCTACAGAGAGATGAACCTGGAGAAGAGTCCCCTAAGCAAGCTGGTCCTAGGGCTCTGTTCACAAACACAAACACACCCCACAGAGCCCCAGGACAACAGCACAATTAGACCCAACCAAATCATGAGAAAACAAAAAGATAATTACTTGACACATTGGAAAGAATTAACAAAAAAACAGAGCAAACTAGAATGCTATTTGGCCCTAAACAGAGAGTACATAGTGGCAGAATACCTGACCACTGTGACTGACCCAAACTTAAGGAAAGCTTTGACTATGTACAGATTCAGTGAGCATAGCCTTGCTATTGAGAAAGGCCGCCGTAGGCAGACATGGCTCTCAAGAGAAGACAGGCTATGTGCACACTGCCCACAAAATGAAGTGGAAACTGAGCTGCACTTCCTAACCTCCTGCCCAATGTATGGCCCTATTAGAGACACATATTTCCCTCAGATCACACAGATCCACAAAGAATTCAAAAACAAATTCAATTTTGATAAACTCCCATATCTACTGGGTGAAATTCCACAGTGTGCCATCACAGCAGCAATATTTGTGACCTGTTGCCACAAGAAAAGGGCAACCAGTGAAGAACAAACACCATTGTAAATACAACCCATATTTATGCTTATTTATTTTAACTTGTGTGCTTTAACCATTTGTACATTGTTACAACACTGTATATATATAATATGACATTTGTAATGTCTTTATTGTTTTGAAACTTCTGTATGTGTAATGTTTACTGTTAATTTGTATTGTTTGTTTCACTTTTGTGTATTGTCTACCTCACTTTCTTTGGCAATGTTAACACATGGAACGGAGTCAGGTCAGCCTTGTTGAATTGTTTGGGTTAAGATATAATTCAAACTGAAAAAGCCCCTTGAATTGAATTGAATTGAAAAATAGTGGAGACAGAGACTGAGAGACTGAGAGACTCAAAGAGATAGTGGAGACACAGACTGAGAGACTCAGAAAGATAGTGGAGACTGAGATACTCAGAGAGATAGTGGAGACAGAGACTGAGAGACTCAGAGAGATAGTGTAGACTGAGATACTGAGAGTTTGAGAGACTTTCAATCAGAAGACCTTGTCATGGCAGTTTACAAGTCAACACTAGATAGTGAGACTCATGTTTAAGCTTCAGAAATAATCCAGTGTCCCTGGGGGCAGAAGAGAAGAAAGTAGAAATTCACAGGGTCTATTTTTAAACTGTGGTATGAATCTGAGGCTGCGTCACAAATATCACCCTTTTCCCTAACCAGAGCCCTCGTCAAAAACACTACACTATGTAGATAACAGGTCGCCACAGCCTGTGACTGAGGTGTAAGGGCTGCATCAGGCCTATTCTATTTAAGGCCTGTGGTCTTGTGAGCTGTTTATATAGAAACTGTCTACCTGCCTCTTAGCCTGTCTAGCTACAGAGTGGCTTTCTAAGTTTAGCTGTAACCATGACCTAGCTTTGCCAGAATGGAGCTGTGGCCTAGTTAACAGATTCGTCAGCAAATCCTTAGACAACGCATGACTGAAGATGTCAACTGATGCCTCCATGGTTTTGAAATCAATCTGAGAACAATATGGCGTGTCAGAATATTGACGAATCACATGATAGAACTAAACACATGTAAGGTTATGTGATAAGGAGGGATACTTAAATGCAACCCGATCCAAGACACACACATTCCAGATGGGTTAGTCAAAAACAGGTCGAGATTCCCTGAAAAAAAATGTGATTCTAGTGTGTCCTCCTAACAGCCTAACTCTCTGATGTGTGTCTTCCTGGGCCAGAGACAAACACACACACACACACACACACACACACACACACACACACACACACACACACACACACACACACACACACACACACACACACACACACACACACACACACACACACACACACACACACACACACACACACACACACACACACACACACACACACACACAGAGAACTCTTCTCTCTCGCCCCCAGTAGCAGCTCCTTCACAGATTAAATAAACACTCTCTAAAAACGTTCCTGTGTTTGTGTCTCACTGTTTTGGACCGACAGGAATTTGGCAACAAGGCTCAATGTTGAACAACAACACAGTGTGTCCTTTTAAGGGAAAGTTGCAGCATGTTTAATTGCTAATCCTCTCAAGCTACACTACATATACAAAAGTATGTGGACACTCCTTCAAATGAGTGGATTTGGTTAATTCAGCCACACCCATTGCTGACAGGTGTATAAAGTCAAGCACACAGCCATGCAATCTCCATAGACAAACATTGGCAGTAGAATGGCCTTACTGAAGTGCTCAGTGACTTTCAATGTGGCACCGTCATAGGATGCCACCTTTCCAACAAGTCAGTTCGTCATGGCCGAGCAGCCTAAGATCACCATGCGCAATGCCAAGCGTCGGTTGGAGTGGTGTAAAGCTCGCCACCATTGGACACTGGAGCAGTGGAAACGTGTCCTCTGGAGTGATGAATTACGCTTCACCATCTGTCAGTCCGACGGACAAATCTGGGTTTCGTGGATGCCAGGAGAACACTACCTGCCCAAATGCATAGTGCCAGCTGTAAAGTTTGTTTGAGGAGGAGTAATGGTCTGGAGTTGTTTTTCATGGTTTGGGCCCTTTAGTTCCAGTGAAGGGAAACCTTAACGTTACAGCATACAATGACTTTCCAGACGATTCTGTGCTTCCAACTTTGTTGCAACAGTTTGGGAAAGGCCCTTTCCTGTTTCAGCATGACTTTGTCGAGATCGGTGTGGAAGAACTTAACTGGCCTGCACAGAGCCCTGACCTCAATCCCATCGAACACCTTTGGGATTAATTGTAACGCAGACTGCGAGCCAGGCTTTATCGCCCAACATCAGTGCCCAAACTCACTAATGCTCTTGTGGCTGAATGGAAGCAAGTTCCCGCAGCAATGGTATAGCAGCAAAGGGAGGACCAACTCCATATTAACGCCCATGATTTTGGAATGAGATGTTCCACGAGTAGGTGTCCACATACGTTTTATAATGTAGTGTATATTGGAACGCACAGCAAAATAAATACATTACTTGGGTAAAGAATGTCTCTTTCTCTCTGTGTGTGTGTGTGTGTGTGTGTGTGTGTGTGTGTGTGTGTGTGTGTGTGTGTGTGTGTGTGTGTGTGTGTGTGTGTGTGTGTGTGTGTGTGTGTGTGTGTGTGTGTGTGTGTGTGTGTGTGTGTGTGTGTGTGTGTGTGTGTGTGTGTACTCAATCACAACAGAAAGCAATATTCAAACAGTTGGTATACTGTGAGGGCTGATGAGGGCTTAATCACTTTTAAATTAGGTTTTAATGGCTTGGAGAGAAGTGGAGGGAATCCTCAGATGAGATGGTAGAGAGAGAGAGAAAACACTCCGAGGCGAAGGTAGAGGGTGCCCATTAACCTTTCTGCTCCCAACACCTGCTCTATCATCTCAGACTAATAGAGGGAGCAGGGGGAGAGGAGGAGGAGAGCGAGGAGAGGGAGGAGGAGAGGGAGGAGAAAAGGAGGAGGAGAGGGAGGAGAAGAGGAGGAGGAGAGGGAGGAGAGGAAGGGGAGGAGGAGGAGGAGAGTGAGGAGAAAAGGAGGAGGAGAGGGAGGAGAAGAGGAGGAGAGGAAGGGGAGGAGGAGGAGAGGGAGGAGGAGAGGAGGAGGAGAGGAGGAGGAGAGGGAGGAGAGGAGGAGGAGGAGAGGAAGAAGAGGAGGAGGAGGAGAGGGAGGAGAGGAGGAGGAGAGGAAAACAGACCTGGCAGCAGCTGATCAAATGTTTCCCTAACTCAGCTTTCCCCTGCAGAGACGGTCCGCCCAGTGACTACACAGCAGGAAGCCTGGGGCAGACCAGGGCTATGAGTGGTTTGCAACACAAGCTCCAAAGAACACACCATCCATCTCCATAGCGGGTTAGTGAGAGCATGGTGCTAGCATCATCAGGGATGTGGGATTATACAGAATATACGGTATGTCACTCACTGTCCATTTTTTACAGATCTGCCACTTTTAATAAGTGGCGTTGGTCCGCCAGAAGACCATATAGAAGAGAGGGTTTCTACATTCAGCGAGACAGGATGTGTGTGTGTGTGTGTGTGTGTGTGTGTGTGTGTGTGTGTGTGTGTGTGTGTGTGTGTGTGTGTGTGTGTGTGTGTGTGTGTGTGTGTGTGTGGGTGTGGGTGTGACGCTAATGCACCCCCTGTTTGCCCCAATCTTTTATTTAAGAGGGGCACATCTGGTCTGGTCTGGCCGCCTGCCTGATGATTGCTTGGATGATCGCAGGCAGACAGCCCTTTGCCCCTCACCACTCAGACACACACTGGGCTGCCCCCTCCACCCCTCCACCTAGGCCCCCTCGACCCTACTAGAACATCACCTAGGCCCCCTCCAGCCCACCACCTAGGCCACCTCCACCTAGGCACCTCCACCCCACCACCTCACCCCCTCCACCCCACCACCTAGGCCCCCTCCAGCCCACCACCTCACCCCCTCCACCCCATCACCTAGGCCCCCTCCAGCCCACCACCTCACCCCCTCCACCTCGGCCCCCTCGACCCCACTACACCATCACCTAGGCCCCCTCCAGCCCACCACCTCACCCCCTCCATCTCGGCCCACTCGACCCCACTACACGATCACCTAGGCCCCCTCCAGCCCACCACCTAGGCCCCCTAGACCCTACTAGAACATCACCTAGGCCCCCTCCAGCCCACCACCTAGGCCCCTTAGACCCTACTAGAACATCACCTAGGCCCCCTCCAGCCCACCACCTAGGCCCCCTAGACCCTACTAGAACATCACCTAGGCCCCCTCGACCCTACTAGAACATCACCTAGGCCCCTCCACCCCACCCCCTCCACCCCACCCCCTCCACCCTCCACCTCGGCCCCCTCGACCCCACTACACCATCACCTAGGCCCCCTCCAGCCCACCACCTTACCCCCTCCACCCCTCCACCTCGGCCCCCTCGGCCCCCTCGACCCCACTACACCATCACCTAGGCCCCCTCCAGCCCACCACCTCACCCCCTCCACCCCTCCACCTCGGCCCCCTCGGCCCCCTCGACCCCACTACACTATCACCTAGGCCCCCTCCAGCCCACCACCTCACCCCCTCCACCCCTCCACCTCGGCCCCCTCGTCCCCACTACACCATCACCTAGGCCCCCTCCACCTCTCCACCCGACCATCTAGGCCCCCTCCATCCCAGCACCTAGGCCCCCTCCACCCCACCACTTCACCCCTCCACCCCACCACCTAGACCCCCTCCACCTCTCCACCTAGGCCCCCTCCACCCATCCACCCCACCACCTAGACCCCCTCCACCCCACCATCTAGGCCCCCTCCACCCCACCATCTAGGCCCCCTCCATCCCACCACTTCACCCCTCCACCCCACCACCTAGACCCCCTCCACCCCACCATCTAGACCCCCTCCACCCCACCACCTAGACCCCCTCCACCCCACCATCTAGACCCCCTCCACCCCACCATCTAGACCCCCTCCACCCCACCATCTAGACCCCATCCACCCCACCACCTAGACCCCTCCACCCCACCATCTAGACCCCCTCCACCCCACCATCTAGACCCCCTCCACCCCACCATCTAGACCCCCTCCACCCCACCATCTAGACCCCCTCCACCCCACCATCTAGACCCCCTCCACCCCACCATCTAGGCCCCCTCGACTCATCCACCCCACCACATAGGCCCCTCCACTCCACAACCTAGGCCCCCTCCACCCCACCATTTCACCCCTCCACTCCACCACCTAGGCCGCCTCCACCTCTCCTCCTAGACCCCCTCCACCTCTCCACCTAGGCCCTCTCCACCCTCTCCACATAGGCCCCCTCCACCCATCCACCTCTCTACCTAGGCCACCTTCACCCCCCCACCTAGGCCCCCTACAACTCTCCAATGACACGTCTCTCTAGGGCACTAGGGCACCAACACAACACACCACGGCAAACTCACAGAGCAGCAGGAATAAATCTTAAAACGCTGCCTAAGCACGTTTCAGGGCAGAGATCGAGCTACATGCTGTTCTGCCAGAGGTTCACTCCATCAGCACCATCTGTCTCTACTGTTTGTGCTTCTCTGACCCTGATCTGATTATGTACATGTGAAAGTCTCTGGAGAATCTGAGGCAAAGACAGATGAGCAAATAGAGAGAAATAGACATCAGGTATCGGAGAGATAGGAGATGTGCTATTACAGTACATTAACTCAGCAAAAAAAGAAACGTCCTCTCACTGTCAACTGCGTTTTTTTCCAGCAAACTTAACATGTGTAAATATTTGTATGAACATAACAAGATTCAACAACTGAGACATAAACTGAACAAGTTCCACAGACATGTGACTAACAGAAATGGAATAATGTGTCCCTGAACAAAGGGGGGGGTCAAAATCAAAAGTAACAGTCAGTATCTGGTGTGGCCACCAGCTGCATTAAGTACTGCAGTGCATCTCCTCCACATGGACTGCACCAGATTTGTCAGTTCTTGCTGTGAGATGTTACCCAACTCTTCCACCAAGGCACCTGCAAGTTCCCGGATATTTCTGGCAGGAATGGTCCTAGCCCTCACCCTCCGATCCAACAGGTCCCAGATGTGCTCAATGGAATTGAGATCTGGGTTCTGAGATCTGGGTTCGCTGGCCATGGCAGAACACTGACATTCCTGTCTTGCAGGAAATCACACACAGAACAAGCAGTATGGCTGGTGGCATTGACATGCTGGAGGGTAGAGGAGACAGCTGGTGCACATCTCTAATATTAAGAAGTCTCAAGGTTCTGTTCACCTGAGTTATGATACCTCGTGATAAGCTGTAGACCAGGGATCATCAATTAGATGAAGCCGTGGGATTATTTGTTCTTGAGCAGATGGTCAGGGGGCCAGAACGTAATTCCAAATCATTTGTAATTAACCCCAAAAAGCCCAAACAGATATAACATTTGACTAAAACGTAATAATTTCAAACCTTGTTTACATTTGAATAAGATCACATATATCTCTCTATTTTGTGTGGGGATACTTTGGAACAGATTTCCAAAATTAAGAAAACTTGCAGGACCAAATAAAATTGCCTCCAGTTGTCCCCACAGTGACCATACATATACATCCCAACCAGAAGCCATGGATTATAGGCAACATCCGCACTGAGCCTTTCGACGATCCATCAAACATGGAACTCCCCAAATACAGGTGTGCCAAGTTTGTAGAGTCATACCCAAGAAGACTCGAGGCTGTACTCGCTGCCAAAGGTGCTTCAACAAAGTACTGAGTAAAGGGTCTGAATACTTATGTAAATTGAATATTTCAGTTTTTTATTTTAAAGACATTTGCAAAAATGTCTAAAAATATGTTTTTACTTTGTCATTATGGGGTATTGTGTGTAGATTGATGACGATATACTGTATATACAGTTCCAGTCAACGGTTTGGACACACCTACTCATTCAAGGGTTTTCTTTATTTTTACTCTTTTCTTCATTGTAGAATAATAGTGAAGACATCATAATTATGAAATAACACATATGGAATCATGTTGTAACCAAAAAAGTGTTAAACAAATCAAAATATATTTTAGAGTTTAGATTCTTGAAATTAGCCACCCTTTCACTTTGCACACTCTTGGCATTCTCTCAACCAGCTTCACCTGGAATGCTTTTCAAACAGTCTTGAAGGAGTTCCCACATATGCTGAGCACTTGTTGGCTGCTTTTCCTTCACTCTGCAGTCCAACTCATCACAAACCATCTCAATTGGGTTGAGTTCGGGTGACTGTGGAGGCCAGGTAATCTGATGCAGCACTTCATCACTCTCCTTCTTGGTCAAATATCCCTTACATAGCCTGGAGGTGTGTTGTGTCATTGTCCTGTTGAAAACAAATTATAGTCCCACTGAGTGCAAACCAGATGAGATGGGGTGTATTGCTGCTGAATGCTGTGGTAGCCATGCTGGTTAAGTGTGCCTTGAAACCTAAATAAATTGAAACCTCTCAGCCCCCAGCTGTGCCCTTGACACCATATGTGAATTAACCGCCCCCCATTTATCTTCAGAGTTTGCACTGTTAGGAGACCTTTACTGGGTTATGCTTAACACCCCGGCCGTCCTACAATCTAAGCTAGATGCCCTCAATCTCACACAAATTATCATGGAACCTACCAGGTACAACCCTAAATCCGTAAACACGGGCACCCTCATAGATATCATCCTGACCAACCTGCCCTCTAAATACACCTTTGCTGTCTTCAACCAGGAGCTCAGTGATCACTGCCTCATTGCCTGGCCCCGGTATCCTGGATGGATATTGACCTCATTCCATCAGTAGAGGAGGCCTGGTTATTCTTTAAAAGTGCATTCCTCTCCATTTTAAATAAGCACGCCCCATTAAAAAACCCCAACTAAGAACAGATATAGCCCTTAGATCACTCCAGACCTGACTGCCCTTGACCAGCACAAAAACATCCTGTGGCGTACTGCATTAGCATCGAATAGTCCCCGCGATATGCAACTTTTCAGGGAAGTTAGGAACCAACATACACAGGCAGTTAGGAAAGCAAAGGCTAGCTTTTTCAAACATAAATTTGCATCCTGTAGCACAAACTCCAAAAGTTCTGGGACACTGTAAAGTCCATGGAGAATAAAAGCACCTCCTCCCAGCTGCCGACTGCACTGAGGCTAGGAAACACTGTCACCACTGATAAATCTACGATAATCGAGAATTTCAATATTAAGCATTTTTCTACGACTGGCCATGCTTTCCACCTGGCTACCCCAACCCCATCAACAGCTCTGCACCCCCCCCCCACAGCAACTTGCCCAAGCCTCCCCCACTTCTCCTTCACCCAAAACCAGATAGCTGATGTTCTGAAAGAGCTGCAAAATCTGGACCCCTACAAATCATCTGGGCTAGACAATCTGTACCCTCTCTTTCTAAAATTATCCACCGCAATTGTTGCAACCCCTATTATTAGCTTGTTTAACCTCTCTTTCGTATCGTCTGAGATCCCCAAAGATTGGAAATCTGCCGCGGTCATCCCCCTCTTCAAAGGGGGAGACACTCTAGACCCAAACTGTTACAGACCTATATCTATCCTATCCTGCCTTTCCAAGGTTTTTGAAAGCCAAGTTAACAAACAGATCACTGACCATTTCGAATCCCACCGTACCTTCTCCGCAATGCAATCTGGTTTCCGAGCTGGTCATGGGAGCACCTCAGCCACGCTCAAGGTCCTAAATGATATCATAACCGCCATCGATAGAAGACAACACTGTGCAGCCGTATTCATCGACCTGGCCAAGGCTCTTATCGGCAGACTCAACAGCCTTGGTTTCTCAAATGACTGCCTCGCCTGGTTCACCAACTACTTCTCAGACAGAGTTCAGTGTGTCAAATCGAAGATTCTGTTGTCCGGACCTCTGGCAGTCTCTATGGGGGTGCCACAGGGTTCAATTCTTGGGCTGTTAACAAACCTCCAGACGAGCTTCAATGCCATACAACTCTCCTTCCGTGGCCTCCAACTGCTCTTAAATGCAAGTAAAACTAAATGCATGCTCTTCAAGCAATCACAGCCCACACCTGCCCGCCCGTCTAGCATCACTACTCTGGACGGTTCTGGCTTAGAATATGTGGACAACTACAAATACCTAGGTGTCTGGCTAGACTGTAAACCCTCCTTCCAGACTCACGTTAAGCATCGCCAATCCAAAATTAAATCGAGAATCGGCTTCCTATTTCGCAACAAAGCATCCTTCACTCATGCTGCCAAACATACCCTTGGAAAACTGACTATCCTACCGATCCTTGACTTCGGCGATGTCATTTACAAAATAGCCTCCAACACTCTACTCAGCAAACTGGATGCAGTCTATCACAGTGCCATCCGTTTTGTCACCAAAGCCCCACATACTACCCACCATTGCGACTTGTATGCTCTCGTTGGCTGGCCCTCGCTTCATATTTGTTGCCAAACCCACTGGCTCCAGGTCATCTATAAGTCTTTGCTAGGTAAAGCCCCGCCTTATCTCAGCTCACTGGTCACCATAGCAGCACCCATCCGTAGCATGCGCTCCAGCAGGTATATTTCACTGGTCATCCCCAAAGCCAATTCTTCCTTTGGCCGCCTTTCCTTCCAGTTCTCTGTTGCCAATGACTGGAACGAATTGCAAAAATCACTGAAGCTGGAGACTCATATCTCCCTCACTAACTTTAAGCATCAGCTGTCCGAGCAGCTTATAGATCACTGCACTTGTACATAGCCCATCTGTAAATATCTCACCCAACTACCTCATTCCCATATTGCTTTTATTTATTTTTTGCTCCTTTGCACCCCAGTATCTCTACTTGCACATTCATCTTCTGCACATCTATCACTCCAGTGTTTAATTGCTAAATTGTAATTATTTTGCCTATTTATTGCTTTACCTCCCTTATCTCATTTGCACACATCATATATAGACTTTTCTATTGTGTTATTGACTGTACGTCTGTTTATTCCATGTGTAACTCTGTTGTTTGTGTTGCACTGCTTTTCTTTATCTTGTCCAGGTCGCAGTTGTAAATGAGAACTTGTTCTCAACTGGCCTACCTGGTTAAATAAATGTAAAAAAAAGAAAGAAAGAAGAATAATCACTGACAGCGTACCCAGCAAAGCACCCCCACACCATCCCACCTCCTCCTCCATGCTTCACGTTGGGAACCACACATGCGGAGATCATCCGTTCACCTACTCTGCGTCTCACAAAGACACAGCGGTTGGAATCAAAAATCAAAAATTTGGACTCATCGGAAAAAAGGACAGATACACCCAGTCACTACAAAGATACAGGCGTCCTTCCTAACTCAGTTGCCGGAGAGGAAGGAAACCACTCAAGGATTTCACCATGATCCCAATGGTGAATTTAAAACAATTATAGAGTTTAATGGCTGTGATAGGTGAAAACAGAGAATGGATCAACAACACTGTAGTTACTACACAATATTAACCTAAATGACAGAGTGAAAAGAAGGATGCCTGTACAGAATAAAACAATTCCAAAACATGCATCCTGTTCACAATAAGGCACTAAAGTAAAACTGCAAAAAATGTGGCAAAGAAATTAACTTCATGTCCTAAATAGAAGGCATTATATTTGGGGCAAATCCAACACAACACATCACTGAGTACCACTTTTCATATTTTCAAGGCTGCATTGTGTTATGGGTATGCCAGTCATGAGCAAGGACTAGGGAGTTTTTTTTTAAATAAAAAGAAACGGAATAGAGCTAAGCACTGGAAAAATCCTAGAGGAATCCCTGCTTCTGTCTGCTTTCCAACAGACACTGGGAGACATATTCACCTTTTGGCAGGACAATTAACTAACACACAAGGCAGAATATACACTGGAGCTGCTTAGTAAGACAACATTGAATGTTCCTGAGTGGCCTAGTTACAGTTTGGACTTAAATTGGCTTGGAATCTATGGCAAGACTTGAAAATAGCTGTCTAGCAATGATCAACAACCAACTTGAATAATTTGAAATATAGTAATTGCAAATATTGTACAATAGAGGTGTGCAAAGCTTTTAGACACTTACCCAGAAAGACTAACAAATGTAATCACTGCCAAATGGGATTCTAACATGTATTGAGTCAGGGGGTGTGAATTCAAGATACAGTGCTTTCGGAAATTATTCAGACCCTCTGACTTTTTGGCAAACTCCAAGCGGGCTGTCATGTGCCTTTTACTGAGGAGTGGCTTCCATCTGGCCACTCTACCATCTCTGCCTGATTGATGGAGTGCTGTAGAGATGGTTGTCCTTCTGGAAGGTTCTTCCATCTCCACAGAGGAACTCTAGAGCTCTGTCAGATTGACCATCAGATTCTTGGTCACCTCCCTGATTGCTCAGTTTGGCCAGGCGGCCAGCTCTAGGAAGAGTCTTGGTGGTTCCAAACTTCTTTCATTTAAGAATGATGGAGGCCACTGTGTTCTTGGGGGCCTTCAATGCTGCGGAAATGTTTTAGCACAGTACCCTTCCTGTCACGATCGTGTGGAGGATTGATGGACCAAAACGCAGCTTTAGGAAAATAAGCCATCTTCTTTTATTTTAAAGATGACGAAAAATCAACACGAAACACTTAATACAAACTAACAAAACAACAAACGATCGTGAAGCTAATAAACGTCGTGCACATACAACAGGCTACAAACGTTCTGACATAGACAACTACTCACCACCAATGAGAGCCTATGGCTACCCTAAATAAGGCTCCCAATCAGAGACAACCGAAATCAGCTGTCTCTAATTGGGAACTCATTCAGGTAACCATAGACTCTCCTAGACAACTAAACATACATAGACAACACTAGACACATGTACTCCACACAAACCCATATACTATACCCAACAACCCCTTTACCATAAAAAACACCCAAAACCAACAAAACACAAACATTCCCCATGTCACACCCTGACCTAACTAAAATAATAAAGAAAACAAAGAATACTAAGGCCAGGGCATGACATAACCCCCCCTTAAGGTGCGAACTCCGGGCGCACCATTACACAGTCTAGGGGAGGGTCTGGGTGGGCTTCCTTCCACGGTGGCGGCTCCGGCTCTGGTTGTGGTCCCCACGTCACCCCAGTCCCTAACCACCTCCTAGGCTTCCTCCAAATGACCCCCCTCCACATTAACCCCATTGCATTAAGGGGCAGTTCCGGACTAAGGGGCAGCTCCGGACTAAGGGGCAGTACCAGGGTCAGGGGCAGTACCAGGGTCAGGGGCAGTACCAGGGTCAGGGGCAGTACCAGGGTCAGGGGCAGCACCAGGGTAAGGGGCAGCACCAAGATAAGGGGCAGCTCCGGACTGAGGAATGGCAGCTCCGGACTGAGGAATGGCAGCTCCGGACTGAGGAATGGCAGCTCCGGACTGAGGAATGGCAGCTCCGGACTGAGGGACTGCAGCTCCGGACTGAGGGACGGCCCATGGCTGGCTGACAGATCTGGCTGCTCATGGCTAGCTGACGGATCTGGCTGCTCATGGCTAGCTGACGGATCTGTCTGCTCATGGCTAGCTGACGGATCTGGCTGCTCATGGCTAGCTGACGGATCTGGCTGCTCATGGCTAGCTGACGGATCTGGCTGCTCATGGCTAGCTGACGGATCTGGCTGCTCATGGCTAGCTGACGGATCTGGCTGCTCATGGCTAGCTGACGGATCTGGCTGCTCAAGGCTAGCTGACGGATCTGGCTGCTCAAGGCTAGCTGACGGATCTGGCTGCTCATGGCTAGCTGACGGATCTGGCTGCTCATGGCTAGCTGACGGATCTGGCTGCTCATGGCTGGCTGACTGATCTGGCAGATCCTGTCTGGTTGGCGGCTCTGGCAGATCCTGTCTGGTTGGCGGCTCTGGCAGATCCTGTCTGGTTGGCGGCTCTGGCAGATCCTGTCTGGTTGGCGGCTCTGGCAGATCCTGTCTGGTTGGCGGCTCTGGCAGATCCTGTCTGACGGACGGCTCTAGCGGCTCCTGTCTGGCGGACGGCTCTAGCGGCTCCTGTCTGGCGGACGGCTCAGTAGGCTCATGGCAGACGGGCGGCTTTGCAGGCTCATGGCAGACGGGCGGCTTTGCAGGCTCATTGCAGACGGATGGCTCAGATGGCGCTGGGGAGACGGATGGCTCAGATGGCGCTGGGGAGACGGATGGCTCAGATGGCGCTTGGCAGACGGGCAGTTCAGGCATCGCTGTGCAGACGGCAGACTCCTGCCGGCTGAGGCGCACTGTAGGCCTGGTGCGTGGTGCCGGGACTGGTGGCACCGGGCTGGGGACACGCATCTCAGGGCTAGTGCGGGGAGCAGCAACAGGACGCACAGGACTCTGGGGACACACAGGAGGCTTGGTGCGTGGTTTAGACACTGGTGGTAAAGGGCTGGAGACACGCACCATATAGCTAGTGCGTGGAGGAGGCACTGGTGGTACTGGGTTGGGGCGGGGAGGTGGCGCCGGAAATACCGGACCGCGCAGGCGTACTGGCTCCCTTGAGCGCCGAGCCTGCCCAACCTTACCTGGTTGTATGCTCCCCGTCGCCTGACCAGTGCGGGGAGGTGGAATAACCCGCACCGGCCTATGTAGGCGAACCGGGGACACCATGCGTAAGGCTGGTGCCATGTACGCCGGCCCGAGGAGACGCACTGGTGACCAGATGCGTTGGGCCGGCTTCATGACATACGGCTCAACGCTCAGTCTAGCCCGGCCGATACGTGGAGCTGAAATGTACCGAACCGGGCTATGCACGCGTACAGGAGACACCGTGCGCTCTACTGCGTAACACGGTGTCTGCCCGTACTCTCGCTCTCCACGGTAAGTACAGGGAGTAGGCGCAGGTTTCCTACCTGACTTCGCCACACTCCCTTTAAGGCCCCCCCCCAAGAAATTTTTGGGTTGTACTCACAGGCTTCCAGCCTTGTCTCCGTGCTGCCTCCTCATATCGCCTCCTCTCGGCTTTAGCTGCCTCCAGCTCTTCACGAGGAAGGCGATATTCTCCCGGTTGTGCCCACGGCCCCTTACCATCCAGTATCTCCTCCCATGTCCACGAATCCTGTGTAGGTGGGTCCTGTTGCCGCTTTCCATGCCGCTTGGTCCTGTATTGGTGAGTAGTTCTGTCACGATCGTGTGGAGGATTGATGGACCAAAACGCAGCTTTAGGAAAATAAGCCATCTTCTTTTATTTTAAAGATGACGAAAAATCAACACGAAACACTTAATACAAACTTACAAAACAACAAACGATCGTGAAGCTAATAAACGTCGTGCACATACAACAGGCTACAAACGTTCTGACATAGACAACTACTCACCACCAATGAGAGCCTATGGCTACCCTAAATAAGGCTCCCAATCAGAGACAACCGAAATCAGCTGTCTCTAATTGGGAACTCATTCAGGTAACCATAGACTCTCCTAGACAACTAAACATACATAGACAACACTAGACACATGTACTCCACACAAACCCATATACTATACCCAACAACCCCTTTACCATAAAAAACACCCAAAACCAACAAAACACAAACATTCCCCATGTCACACCCTGACCTAACTAAAATAATAAAGAAAACAAAGAATACTAAGGCCAGGGCATGACACTTCCCCAGATCTGTGCCTCGACACAATCCTGTCTCGGAGCTTTACGGACAATTCCTTCAACCTCATAGCTTTGTTTTTGCTCTGACATGCACTGTCAACTGTGGGACCTTATATAGACAGGTATGTGCCTTTCCAAATCATGTCCAATCAATTGAATTTACCACAGGTGGACTCCAATCAAGTTGTAGAAACATTTTAAGGATGATCAATGGAAACAGAATGCACCTGAGCTCAATTTTGAGTCTCATAGCAAAGGGTCTGAATACTTATGTACATAAGTTATTCATGTTTTTTATTTTGTAATGCATTTGCAAAAACATTCTAAAAACCTGTTTTTGCTTTGTCATTATGGGGTATTGTGATGTCATTATGGGGTATTGTGTGTAGATTGTTGAGATTTTTATTTATTTAGTCAATTTTAGAATAAGGCTAAAACGTAACAAAATGTGGAAAAGTTATATATATATATATATATATATATATATATATATATATATATATATATATATATATATATACTGCTCAAAAAAATAAAGGGAACACTTAAACAACACAATGTAACTCCAAGTCAATCACACTTCTGTGAAATCAAACTGTCCACTTAGGAAGCAACACTGATTGACAATACATTTCACATGCTGTTGTGCAAATGGAATAGACAAAAGGTGGAAATTATAGGCAATTAGCAAGACACCCCCCAAAACAGGAGTGATTCTGCAGGTGGTGACCACAGACCACTTCTCAGTTCCTATGCTTCCTGGCTGATGTTTTGGTCACTTTTGAATGCTGGCGGTGCTCTCACTCTAGTGGTAGCATGGGACGGAGTCTACAACCCAAACAAGTGGCTCAGGTAGTGCAGTTCATCCAGGATGGCACATCAATGCGAACTGTGGCAAAAAGGTTTGCTGTGTCTGTCAGCGTAGTGTCCAGAGCATGCAGGCGCTACCTGGAGACAGGCCAGTACATCAGGAGACGTGGAGGAGGCCGTAGGAGGGCAACAACCCAGCAGCAGGACCGGTACCTCCGCCTTTGTGCAAGGAGGTGCACTGCCAGAGCCCTGCAAAATGACCTCCAGCAGGCCACAAATGTGCATGTGTCTGCTCAAACGGTCAGAAACAGACTCCTTGAGGGTTCATAATGCTTTTGAGAGAGAGAGAGAGAGAGAGAGAGAGAGAGAGAGAGAGAGAGAGAGAGAGAGAGAGAGAGAGAGAGAGAGAGAGAGGAAGGGACATACAGAGAGAGAGAGATAGGAAACCTTAAAGCAGGGTTCTCCAATAGGTGGCCTGCTGGCCAAATTCAGCCCGTGGGTGATTTTATTTGGCCACCCCAGGTTTCAGAGCCCCAATAATAATCGGCCCACGGCTGAATGTAATTGGGGACCCCTGCAAGTAAAGACACATACTGTACACAGTGTTTCTAGTGTCACATAGTTTCCCAGAGCCAAGCCACTGAGCTCTTCAGCCCCAGTACACACAAATACAATTAAGCTCCTCTGTCTCCCTCCCAAACATACCCAGACTCACACTTCATTGTTTTTGGCTGCTTCTCATGTCAGATACTTTGTTGTTCATACAAAACCCTTTAAGATCCTCAAATGAGGTTGAAAAACTTAATAAATGGAAAACAGCCACAAACCACTGAGACCAGACTGAGACAACAGTCCTATACGCCCACAGAGGAAGACTGCTATTGTGTCTCAAATGGTACCACATTCCCTATACTGTGCACTACAGATGTAGGATCTTCATTTGTGCCAGTTTGCTACAGCAGGAAAATAATCCTGCTACAACGGGAAATTTGAATTGTTATGTGGACTATCATTAATGGACGTTTTTGTAGGGGTTGATTTTTTGGTAAAAGAAAATCAAGTCTGTAATTTCAAAGTGGAAATTACAAACTTCAGAAGCATTTTAACCTCAAAATACACTTTAAGTTTCAAATTAAGATCCTACATCTGTAGTTTAGACCAGGGCTTGCGTATATGGCTTGGCAGGATTTGAACATTTTAGTCATAATGTTGCTTGATCAGTAGTTAGGCTATTAGTTGGCCAAAATTAGGCTTCATGAATAGTGTGGGTTTTCAGTGAATTTCTGTAAATCATGAAGTGGTGCAGAAAAATGCTCAGCAACAAAAGAGTGATCAAATTAAGATCCGACATCTGTTTATAGGGAATTAGGGTGCTATTTTGGACACCCTGGCTGGCTTCATCCCAAAAGGGCTTTCTTTAAAAAAATGATCTGTATGTAATTCACAAAGTTAAACCAAATACGACCAATCCATCGTACCCATCACAAGAACAAGAAACCCCGAGGTGACATAGTGTGCATCACAAATGGTAACCTATTCCCATTCAGGGCTGAGGGTCCTGGGATGCAGACATAGCTAGCTTCCCCAAAGCTCGTGTTTAAACGTTTTAAATATTATAACATTCAGAGTTGGCAACCAGTTCTGCAATAAACTACATAACAGAAAAGCCACAATAATTGTCGTTTATTTCGGTCTTTTCCCGAAGATGTTGTGTACAGCACAATTGAGGATCATCCAAACTCCTGATCTTTTTGAACGGAGTTCAGTTGATAATTTGCTTGGCGTGTGAATACGTTGAGGGCAATAGAAATGCAAACGCTGCAAATAACAGAGGAAATGAGAGACAATCTGTGAAAGAAAACCCCAAAGGAATTATTTGACTTTAAAAGCAAAATATTATATCAACCAAGAATCTTGGAGCCTCAAGTTTCAGAATGAGCCATTTATTTATTTGTAGTTTCATGGAATTGTGAGTTTAATGGAATTGTGAGAATAAAACTCTAGTGGTTTACCCAATGGGATAAACAGTGTGCTGAGAGAAGCTATATAGATGTATGTGATTAACATCTCTCTCTCTCTTTTGTTCTGTGACCTTCCATTCCAGCCAAACTCCATTCCAGCCAAACTCTCCCTTTCTCAAGGGGAGAGAGTGAAGGAAAAGCCTATCTGCGTCTCAAATTACACACCTCATATACAGTGCACCACTTTTGGCCAGAGCTGGAAGATAAAGCACAAAGTGTGCATCTGAAATGGCATCCTATTACCTACTGCTCTGAGTACAGGGAGTAAGGGGCCCATTTCAAACTCAAATCCCTATTTCCCAGCAGTGGGTAGTCTAGCAAGAGATATCAGGAGATATCCCCCCATCCCTCTGTCTACTGTTCAACATTCATCACTGTCTGTCTGTCAGATCCTGAAACTGCACAGATTAAGAAAGAAAGCGGTCAACTTCCTGACCCCAGATTTAAGCATGAGGACATGAGAATGAATCGGTTGCCAACGGAGGAGATTTTGTCCTTCTTGACTGACTCCTAAATCAAACTCTATTCCTTATGGGCTTTGGTCAAAAGTAGTGCACTCTTTAGTGAATAGGGTATCATTTGGGACAGACTCCTTTAATGGGCACCTGTCTGGAGGAAAGACAATGAATCCCTGTCAGTCTGTCTGGGGGGTTGAACGAAGCGAATGATCACAGCTGAGATCTCTGATTGGTTGTCAATTAACAGAAGGGCCACAGGTGGCCTGGTAGTTTGGGCTGGTGGTTAGGGATGCTGGTTAGGGATGCTGGTTAGGGATGCTGTTAGGGATGCTGGTTAGGGCTGGTGGTTAGGGATGCTGGTTAGGGCTGGTGGTTAGGGATGCTGGTTAGGGCTGGTGGTTAAGGATGTTGGTTAGGGATAATGGTTAGGGCTGGTGGTTAGGGTTGGTGGTTAGGGATGCTGGTTAGGGATGCTGGTTAGGGTTGGTGGTTAGGGATGCTGGTTAGGGCTGGTGGTTGGGGCTGGTGGTTAGGGATGCTGGTTAGGGCTGGTGGTTAGGGATGCTGGTTAGGGATGCTGGTTAGGGCTGGTGGTTAGGGCTGGTGGTTAAGGATACTGGTTAGGGCTGGTGGTTAGGGTTGGTGGTTAGGGATGCTGGTTAGGGATGCTGGCTAGGGATGCTGGCTAGGGCTGGTGGTTAGGGTTGCTGGTTAGGGATACTGGTTAGGGCTGGTGGTTAGGGATGCTGGTTAGGGATGCTGGTTAGGGATGCTGTTAGGGATGCTGGTTAGGGCTGGTGGTTAAGGATGCTGGTTAGGGCTGGTGGTTAGGGATGCTGGTTAGGGCTGGTGGTTAAGGATGCTGGTTAGGGCTGGTGGTTAGGACTGGTGGTTAGGGATACTGGTTAGGGCTGGTGGTTAAGGATGCTGGTTAGGGCTGGTGGTTAGGGTTGGTGGTTAGGGATGCTGGTTAGGGATGCTGGTTAGGGCTGGTGGTTAGGGCTGGTGGTTAGGGATGCTGGTTAGGGCTGGTGGTTAGGGCTGTCGTTAGGGATGCTGGTTAGGGATGCTGGTTAGGGATGCTGGTTAGGGTTGGTGGTTAGGGATCCTGGTTAGGGCTGGTGGTTAGGGCTGGTGGTTAGGGATGCTGGTTAGGGCTGGTGGTTAGGGATACTGGTTAGGGCTGGTGGTTAGGGATGCTGGTTAGGGCTGGTGGTTAGGGATGCTGGTTAGGGCTGGTGGTTAGGGATGCTGGTTAGGGATGCTGGTTAGGGCTGGTGGTTAAGGATGCTGGTTAGGGCTGGTGGTTAGGGTTGGTGGTTAGGGATGCTGGTTAGGGATGCTGGTCAGGGATGCTGGCTAGGGCTGGTGGTTAGGGATGCTGGTTAGGGATACTGGTTAGGGCTGGTGGTTAGGGTTGGTGGTTAGGGATGCTGGTTAGGGATGCTGTTAGGGATGCTGGTTAGGGATGGTGGTTAGGGATGCTGGTTAGGGCTGGTGGTTAAGGATGCTGGTTAGGGCTGGTGGTTAGGGTTGGTGGTTAGGGATGCTGGTTAGGGATGCTGGTTAGGGCTGGTGGTTAGGGCTGGTGGTTAGGGATGCTGGTTAGGGCTGGTGGTTAGGGCTTGTGGTTAGGGATGCTGGTTAGGGCTGGTGGTTAGGGCTGGTGGTTAGGGATGCTGGTTAGGGCTGATGGTTAGGGCTGGTGGTTAGGGCTTGTGGTTAGGGATACTGGTCAGTGATGCTGGTTAGGGATACTGGTTAGGGATGCTGGTTAGGGATACTGGTTAGGGCTGGTGGTTAGGGATACTGGTTAGGGATACTGGTCAGTGATGCTGGTTTGGGATACTGGTTAGGGCTTGTGGTTAGGGCTGGTGGTTAGGGATACTGGTCAGTGATGCTGGTTAGGGATGCTGGTTAGGGCTGGTGGTTAGGGATACTGGTTAGGGCTGGTGGTTAGGGATACTGGTTAGGGATACTGGTCAGTGATGCTGGTTAGGGATACTGGTTAGGGCTTGTGGTTAGGGATACTGGTTAGGGCTTGTGGTTAGGGATGCTGGTTAGGGCTGGTGGTTAGGGATACTGGTTAGGGATACTCGAGCTCCCATCTCCTCAGAGCGCACTCAGAGTTGCGTAGAGTTTCAGACAAAGTGAAAAGCAGGAGTTGGCACAGTAGTCTCTCTCTCTCTCTCTCTGTGTGTGTGTACAAATGTGTGTTTCTCTTTGTGTCCTCTCTATCCCTAATGTCTCTCCTGGCTGGGACTCCCCAGTTCAGAAAACTCTCTGCC
Source organism: Salvelinus fontinalis (assembly GCF_029448725.1). Taxonomy (NCBI): domain Eukaryota; kingdom Metazoa; phylum Chordata; class Actinopteri; order Salmoniformes; family Salmonidae; genus Salvelinus; species Salvelinus fontinalis. The sequence goes on along the minus strand of NC_074666.1, from coordinate 5,710,118 downwards.
TGCTGTAGCCTGCCCTGAACCGGACATTGGCTGACAGAATAGGGCTCAGTATTGGGTAGCTTCTAGCCTGAGAATTGGGCATGGCTGAACTTGACTGGAGAATGGGAGGAGTGTTGGGGATTTGGGCTAAGAAGAGAAACAAGCATCATATTGTTTAATGTCTGCCGTACTGTAGTAGCTTGTTCCAAAAGCATTATGAACCTCAAACTAAAACCCAGACAGTGAGCCCAAAAAACCCCCCAGAAAGTAGAAATAGAAACAAGATTTTAAGAAGTAATACATTATAAATAAGCAATAAAATGACTGTTTATCTAATCCGTTCTTTAAATGCCTCATGGGTACATGTGAACATAGACAACATGAGTTAGCTCAAAATCAAATCAAATATTATTTGTCACATACACATGGTTAGCAGATGTTAATGCGAGTGTAGCGAAATGCTTGTTCTGGGATTGAGCTGTGCAGTGGCTAGCCCAGGCATAATGGAATATCAACCGTACACACTAGAAGCACTTTAAACTCACTAGGAGACACAGGGGAAATTAGGAGAGACATCAGCACATTACCCACTGGGCAAACACATTGAATCAATGTTGTTTCCACATCATTCCAACCCCCAAAATCTATGTGAGGACGTTGAATTAACGTGGGAAACTAATTGGATTTCCAAAAGTAATCAACGGAAGGGCATTTCATATTTTTTTAACCTTTTTTTTTAACCTAAATCCATTGACCTGGTAATTTTTGCGGGGATTTCATGTTGAATCCACATTAGTTGACAACTCAACCAAATGTAAATCAGAACTAGATGTTGAACTGACGTCTGTGCCCATTGGGTATGTTGTTTTATTCTGAGGTAGATAGGGTCCCAATGGGATTTGGCTGCTATTCCAACACAACCATGAAGACCGAGTGTTACAGAAATAGCTGTATGTGATTGTAAATAAACTCATGAGTAAATCGTCTTGGTTGAAGGCGCTCAGTAAAGTGCACTAGGGTCTGTCTGTCTGTCTGTCTGTCTGCTGCTGTATTAGCTCCCGAGTGGCGCAGCACTAACGCACTGCATCTCAGTGCTAGAGGCGTCACTACAGACCCTGGTTTGATTCCAGGCTGTATCACAACCGGCCGGGATTGGGAGTCCCATAGGGCGGTGCCCAGTTGTCTGGGTTAGGGTTTGGCCGGGGTAGGCCGTAATTGTAAATAAGAATTTGTTCTTAACTGACTTGCCTAGTTAAATAAAGTTTAACATTTTTTATTTATTTTTATCATTCTAGGATTTTCGCTATATGGCCAAGCTGCAAAGTCAAAATGAGCTCAATCTTAAAAATAATTGAACAAGGAAATTATCTTTAGGTTAAGATTGAGGTTACTTTAAAAATCAGATTTTCTTAAAAAGCAAATGTCCTAGCTTAGCTTCTTCTGGCTATGCAACCTGACCAGATAGTCACAACCGAGCACTATGGACTTTCTGCTGCTGCTGCTGTTGTTGCTGCTGTGTCATCTGGTCCTGCTGTCTGCGAAGTCACAACTACAGGATGTTGTCACGGAGACGGAACAGAGAAGGCAGAGAGGGGAAGGACAGGAGCAGAGTGGAGGACCTCAGAGAGCCAGGACAATAGAAGTAGACTTCCTGTTTGCCATCAAATGAGAAATGAGGATGTCCCTAAACCATCAGAAAAGAAGAGATAAAGACAGAGAAGGACAAGGAAAGCTCCTCATAAATACTGCCATTTTATTATCATTGTAATAGTAACTCTTAATTTTGAGATACTGTTTGTTGCATCACATTCAATTCATTTAAAATGGGATCTGTCTGTACAGTAATCTACAGATGTAGGATCTTAATTTGAGCCAGTTTTCTACAGCAGAAAAATAATCCTGGAGGACCAGGAAATGGGAATTATTATGTCATTATAATTAATGACAATTTTTGTAGGGGTTGATACATTTTTTGTCAAATCAAGTCCGAAATTTAAAGCGGGAATTAAAAACTTTAGTTGGCATTTCCTGCCGTGCAGAAAAATTCTAATCAACAAAAGAGTGATCAAATGAAGATCCTACATCTGTATAGAAGATAATATAAAGACTAAAACTAGACTTTGAAAGGTTTGTTATTAGATTAGAGTCTACTGGCAAACTTTGAGTTATTTGCATTTCCTAAGTATCCGGAAGCATTCAGGATGTAGATCTATCTCATTACAAGTGCTCATAGCTAATGTTACGGTGGCTGGCTAGCTGAATTTAGGGACATACCTACTGTAACTTGGATAGAATCCTGGAGCTTTCCATAATTTCCCTGGTAGATCTGGGGATGTGTCCCAAATGACACCCTATTCCCTATGGGCCCTGGTCAAAAGTAGTGCACTAAATATGGAATAGGTTGCAATTTGGGACTTAATCCTACTTTGGCCTGGGAGAGGTAGGGGGAAGGGCACGTTTCCCTGTCTGTTTACACAGCATTATACAGTACATCTTTGACTCTGATCTTGGTTGGCGGAGTAATAGCCTCTTCCTTTCCCAGAGAGAGAGGGAGGGGGTGGATAGATAGAGATAGAGAGGGAGAGAGAGAGAGAGACAGAGACAGAGAGAGCGAGAGACAGACAGAGACAGAGAGAGAGAGAGACAGAGAGAGAGAGAGCGAGAGAGGGAGAGACAGAGAGAGAGAGAGCGAGAGACAGACAGAGACAGAGACAGAGAGAGAGAGAGAGAGAGAGAGAGAGAGGGTGTGTGTGTGTTAGAGACAGTGTGCGTGAGTGAAACCTCCAGAACATTGACAACCTTGAGAAGGCCACTTTGCTCTGTTAATAAAAGTGTACAAGTCAGTCTGGGGCTGTGGTGAGGTAGGGCTAGGAACACAATGAGTCAGTGGGTTCCGAAACACAGCTAGGCTTCCCACAGCTCGTCACGTTGGTTCCTGAGGATTCCTTCCTGGTAGGTCCCGCTCCAACAGGCTTGTTGGACTACAATACGCAGAACAGACAACAAGTCTCCTGCCCAACACTATCAAAGGTCAATATCAATATAAACTCTGAGACGAGGAGAAAACAATAGGCAAAAGAATACAAACGAACCCTAAGACAATAGAAAATGAAGACGGTGAGAACGGGATCATAAGTGAAGGGAAGATACACAGACAGCATTTGTTTTAGCAAGTGTGTACAAATGTTGAGAAATAAATCACATGACTGTTTTCTTTGTAATACCAATATATTTATTTGAGTTTGACAATGAGATCAAGTTTGATTGGGAAAAGTTAATTTGGTTATATTGCATCAGTGGACATTGGCAGCTTTTTCCCTAATATGTTAGAACACATTAGGAGAATTCCATTGTGGTGAAGAAGCACATACCATCTAAACCAGCATCTAATGACTACTTAACATCAAACAATCAGAAGAACAAGCTGCAATAAGAAAACAACCCACACTTTCATTTCCTATTAGGTCATGAACACGCCTTCCCTTGTCATGTTGGGGCGTGTAGCTAACCACGTTAGAAACATGGGGCTTTTGTGCATATAGTATGGGAGCTAGAATTGAGGTCGGACCATAGAATTGGGTTCTAATTCCGTGGTTAAAACATTGCTAGAAGAACCAATGAAATTCTAATTCCATTCTACTTCCAGAACACTGAGAGAGGCAGGGCTGGATTCTGGAGGGGTGAATCAGGATATTTATCTTTGTGAGAGTTGTGTGTTTGCTCAACTGCCACCCTGGTCCACAGTGGTTTACAACGATCACACAATCTGCACATTCTTTACACAGGACATGGATTTAGTTTATCAGAACAACTCCAGAGTCACCTCTCAACAATCTGATATAGCCTATCAGTGTTTGACTTCCTTATTTGTCCACAGAGGATGAAGAGATCACTGAGCATAAACCTGCAGTGCGTCTGAACGGCTCTTGTTAATAGTAGTGCACTAATAAGCATTGGTCAAAAGTAGTGCACTATATAGAGAATAGGGTGTACCCCAGCTGTTATGGATTATAAGAAGTAGTGCCTCAACAAGTAAAACATATATATATATTTTTTTACAACAATTCTGTGACTTAACAAGACACCTTCCATAATATCAACAACAGGACTGTAGCCTAATGTTTATTTCATCTGAAAGTGCTATTCCCTTTTTAAGGCACATTGCACATTTAACCCAAGGAATTCAGAAATGTCATTGTGTATTCCATGATATTAATCAGATGAATGTCCAGCTGACAAATTCAGGCCTGTGTTGTATGAATAGTCTTGACTATCTCCTTATATGAACAATTGAATTCACTTTTATGGTCCTGTGAAGGACTTTCTAAACAAGCCCCACAAAGCTGGTCCCATGTAGACAACATACTTTTAAGGCCACCATCATTTGCAACCTCAAGAAGTTGATCTACTTCCTGCATGGACATGGACGATTCACCTGGGACATTTACAAATGGGTCGCGGATCCTTTCCTTCGCACTTAGTGGGTCTTTGGCGGTTGGGAAGTAACGCTCAAACTCCGTTGACAGCGAAGCTAGGTGATCGCGCACCAGCTGGGAGAAAGACGGCCCAGTCTCAGTCTCTCCCAAAATCCCAGCTAATATTTGGAACATGTCAAATATGCCCCTGTCCACTCGCCGTCCCCCACAGTTCCAGTTTGGCTTTGAACGCAGCCACTTTATCTGCCACTTTAAAGACAGTTGTCATTCTTCCCTGAAGTGACAGATTGAGTGTGTTGAGCAGATTGAATATGTCGCACAGGTAAGCGAGTTTGCGATCCATTCCTCGTCATTGAAATCTGCTGCCTGTGGTGACTTTTTTTCTGAAAAATCTCTGCAGCGGCTCTCGTAACTCAAACACTCTGGCAAGCGATCTCCCCGTGGATAGCCATCTGACTTCTGTGTATAACAGAAGGTGTTTGTGCTCTGCGTCCATTTCCTCACAAAGCTGTCCAAACAGATGCGAGTTAAGAGCGTGTGTTTTGATGTGATTGATAACTTTAATAACATAATTCAATACGACGTTAAATGCACGTGGCATTTTTCAGCTTGCCAGCATTTCTCTGTGAATGACACAGCGCGTAGACTCACATTCAGGTGCAACCTCTTTAACCCGGGTTGTGAAACCAGACAGCCGTCCAGCCGTGGCAGCAGCCCCATCCGTGCGTACGCCAACACCGAATGACCAATCCAATTTTCCTGACATGTAATCATCCAAAGACTTGAATAGTTCTGCGGCCGTTCTGTTAGTCAGCAGGGACAGCGCACACAACATATCCTCATGCACATCATCCTGAAATATATATCACACATAAACAAGCAGTATTGCCTTGTTGTCAACATTGGTAGATTCGTCAACCTGGATTGCATACCACGGTGACTCGTTAAGCCTCTAACAATTGTGCCTCAACGTCCTCCTCTATTTCATCAATTCGCCTAGTGACGGTGGTAGCCGAAAGAGAAACCTGTGCTATCTTTTTAGCGGCAGCCTCTCCTAAGAGTTCACGGCAAATGTCCTTAGCAGCAGGTAGAATCAACTCCTAGTGAAAGGCTTCTTGGCCTTAGCAATACGGCTAGCCACTAAGTATGACGCTCTCAGTGCAGCCACGTTTGTTGATGCAGTCACGTTTTCTTCACTTAAAGAATTCAACAGGTTTGTCTTTAAGTGAAGGGTGCTTGGATTCGATGTGCCGAAGCAGTTTTAATGGCTTCCTTACCTCGTCAGATAGCCTATCTCCACATACTACGCACAGGAGGCTTGGAGCATGCGAGTCACCTGTCGCAATAAAGCCATATTTTAGGTAGGACACATCACATTTTCTATTGAATAAGGCTTTCTTTTTTGTTGTTGTAGTCTCGGTCTCTGCATTATCAACATCGTCGTTGGGCCTTTTGTCTCCCTTACCCCTTCTGAAGAAGCTCTCCAGTGACGTTTGTTTGTTTTTATTCACGTCAGCTAAAGTAGCAGACCGCGATGAACTCGCCCGCGCGCGCATTACTCAAATTCAACACATGTAAACTATTATTGGACGTGAAAGAGATCTTAAAGTGGTGAGAAAAGGAGACTGCACCAAGTTAAATGTAATTACTGCACAAATAGCCTATAATTGTATATAATTATTATTTTATTTTACCGATTTCAAAAATGTATATATAATTATCCTTTCCGTGCAGCCCGGTAGTGAATGTGTCTCTAAGGAATGTGCAAGGAATGTGCTGCAGACCGGTACCGGTGGTTGGGGACCGCTGGTTTAAAGGCTCCATTAGAAAGCTGTTCAGAAAACCACCCGGCTCACAAGGCCCAGAACAGGTGCAGCCCAGATCGGCCATCGACAGAGCAGCTGTTCATTAAAAGGTGTACATTATTTTACAATTCTAATATTATACAAACTAAACTTTTGTTAGCTGTTAATTAGTCATGTTAGTGTAGTAGCCTGTGGAGCAGCTACATGCTGTTTTCCCAGGAGGCTGTGCTTCGGCCTCGCTCTGAGAACCCCTGAATCATCACATTACCATCTGCCTCTGACTGGGCCTCTGGAATAAACACTGTATGACCTTGGAATAACCCGAGTTTACAGACTTATATTATAGGTCTACATCTATCTGCTGTGTATGGTGGTTATATGTTATACAGGAAGGTGATATACAGTAGCTGTATATGTACAGTAGGCACATTGTGATTAGGTGTACAGGTTGTAATGGACAGTGGATTATCTGGTACTTCACGGGGCTCTGGAATACACACTGTAAGACCTTGGAATCACAGGCAGGTGGGATATACTGTACACTGAACAAAAATATAAACGCAACATGCAACAATTTCTAAGATTTTACAGTTCATGTAAGGAAATTAGTTCATTTGAATAAATTCATTAGGCCCTAATCTATGGATTTCACATGGGGGCAGCCATGGGTGGGCCTGGGAGGGCATAGGCCCAACCACTTGGGAGCCAGGCCCACCCATGGAGTAGCCAGGCCCAGCCAATCAGAATTAGTTTTTCCACACAAAAGGGCTTTATTACAGACAGAAATACTCCTCAGCCCCACCCTATGGTTTAGATCCATATAGCTATTTATGCTGTCATTGTCACGCCTGCTCCTGCTCTTCCCCCCTGGCGCTCGAGGGCGCCAGGCTCCCCAGCATTGCGCACTCCTACCACCATCATTACGCACACCTGTCTTTCCCCGTCACACGCATCAGTGTATTATTGGACTCACCTGCACTCAATCACCTGTTTATTACCTCCCCTATAGTTGTCAAGTCCCCATCTCTGTTCCCGCTGCTGCATTGATTGTCGAATGTCATTGTTTTGACTGTGCTGACGCTGTGCCTGTCTTGTTTCATGTCTGTTCTTCATTAAATGTTGACTCCCCGTATCTGCTTCTCGTCTTCGGTCCTTACAGTAACATTGGTGAATAAAGTTATTGCATTCAGAGCAATGAAATAATACTATGGTTTGTGGCTACATTATTTATTTTGTATCAGCTTACTATATATACATTTAAGTCATTTAGCAGACGCTCTTATCCAGAGCGACTTACAAATTGGAAAGTTCATACATATTCATCCTGGTCCCCCCATGGGAATTGAACCCTGGTCCCCCCGTGGGAATTGAACCCACAACCCTGGCGTTGCAAGCACCATGCTCTACCAACTGAGCCACACGGGACCACATATACAAGCACACGAGCCATGGCTAGAGGTGAACTCCCCTCAATACTCAGCTCCCTAAACTGACTTCTAAACAGCTTCTACCCCCAAGCCATAAGACTCCTGAACACCTAGTCAAATGGCTACCCAGACTATTCACATTGCCTCCCTTCTCCACACCACTGCCACTCTCTGTTGTCATCTATACATAGTCACTTTAATTAACTCTACCTACATGTACATAGTACGGTACCTCAACTAACTGGTGCCCCCACACATTGACTCTGTACTGACTCTGTACCCCCCTGTATATATTGTTATTTTTTACTGCTCCTCTTTAATTACTTGTTACTTTTATCTCTTATTCTTACCCGTTTCTTTTGAAACTGCATTGTTGGTTAGGGGCTCGTAGGTAAGCATTTCACTGTAAGGTCTACACCTGTTGTATTCAGCATTTCACTGTAATGTCTACTACACCTGTTGTATTAAGCATTTCACTGTAAGGTCTACACCTGTTGTATTCAGCATTTCACTGTAAGGTCTACACCTGTTGTATTCAGCATTTCACTGTAAGGTCTACACCTGTTGTATTCGACGCATGTGACTACAATTTGATTTGATTTGATTTACACTAGATCTTATCGGCTCATAAATGTTTAAACAGTCGATTAAGGAGGGCGTGCTCATGGATTAGTACTGTGGTGTGCATGGTGTGCACGTACAGTGAAAAGCGTTGTGTTCGTGTCCGTTTGGAAGAGGATCACCTTTCAAAAAAGCTGATCTAAAAGCTGATCTAAAACGTTGAGCATAGCACTGAATTTTTCAAAACCCATCTTCAGTTAAACCTTACATTATATTTCTCTGGCAAGCGTGAAACTCTCATCTAATGGGGAATTAGGGAATCGTTTTTTTATTTGTACTATTCAAATATGACTAAACATATTTTGTCATTTAGCAGACACTCTTATCCAGAGCAAATAGGGTAAGGGCACATGCTCAAGGGCACATCGACAGATTTTTCACCTAGTCGGCTCGGGGGATTCAAACCAACAACCTTACGTTTACCAGCCCAACGCTCTCTTAACCACTAGACTACCTGCCACCCTGGTATGAAACTTGGGTATAGAGAATTACTCCACAAGGAAATTGATTTCAATAGCTATGACAAATATGCTGTGCTCTCTTCATTTCAATGTGGAAGGTTTTTCGCAGAGGAATGTTGAATAACTGGTTCTGCAGAATGTTTGAGGTGATGATTAACTCTGCATTCCTCTGCATTCCATTCTGACACTGTCATTCTGGTGAGAGTTCTGAGTTTCGTTCTAAAAGGACAGAGATTTGGTTCAGGGTTCCAAGATTATCAAGCCGTTATCAACTTTCCACAACTTTTCAGAAAGCATGCTGAGTGAGTGAGTGAGTGAGTGAGTGAGTGAGTGAGTGAGTGAGTGAGAGAGTGAGAGAGAGAGAGAGAGACTCTAAAGTCACTCCTAGCTGCTAACATGAAAGCAGGCACTACACAACACGAGGTATGCAGTGGACACAGGTTGACCTAAATGTAACCTATAGTACATGGAGCTATGGATGCAAGGACTGACAGTGCATTAGACCAACATGATAGTTTTAAACATATTTAGAAGCATTGTTTGTTTACAAAGACAATTGTTAAAATAATAATTATGACGGGGTAAGACAGTTGTATTAAGCTCATGATGCATTTAAAAGTAATATTCTTCAAGAATCAATGGGTACTGGCTCTGACCCCACTCTCCGAGTGTATCTCAAGGGGAGTGGGATATGGAAAAAACTTTATTTCAAATTCACACATGCAATTGTACATATGTGAAATAGGACCTATGTAAACACCCACCTAATTGTCTTATTACTATCTACTGTTCCATTGAAATCACTATTTAACTGCAATAAATATAGCACATTTGAGCTTTAAAGCGGTAATCTGTGGTTGCTACATACAGTTTTTTACTTATAAATTATTGATATATACCCACTGATTCTGGAAGAATATAACTTAGAAATGCATCATGAGCTTAGTTCAACTGTCGTACCCCATCAGAACCATAAATAGAGATTGAGATTGGTTTACTCCAATGTTTGTAAACAAAGTAAATGTAAACAAACATGGTTAAAACTTCAATTTTGATATCATGGATGGTCAGTCCTTGCATCCATAGCTCTGTCTATGAATTTGAGAGTGGTTACATTTCTCGAGCCTCATCCCTCAGTTTTTTACTGAAAGTACGCTTTGTTATTGCTTCAACTGCTGCTTGCTTCTTAAATAAAAAAAATATTTTATTGATCCATTAACAGATAAACTGGATGGAAACTCATTCAGACAGTCGTTGTCACGGCCGTCAAAAGGAGGAGACCAAGGCGCAGCGTGGTATGCGTACATTCTTCTTTATTACAAAGAATGAACACTGAACAAAATAACAAAACGAACCGTGAAGCTATATAAATGAGTCGCTGGAGACCCCGGGCTGGGGACCGTCGCTGGAGGCTCCGGACTGGGCTGATGTGTGGTGCCGGAACTGGTTGTACCGGGCTGAGGACACGCACCTCAGGACGAGTGCGGGGAAGAGGCACAGGCCGTACTGGACTGTGGAAGCGCAGTGGAGGCCTGATGCATGGTGCCGGAACTGGTGGTACCGGGCTGAGGACACGTACCTCAGGGATAGTGCGAGGAGCAGGAACAGGACGTACTGGACTCTGGAGGCGCACTGGAGGCCTGGTGCGTGGTGCCGGCACTGGTGGTACCGGGCTGAGGACACACACCTCAGGGCGAGTGCGGGGAGCAGGAACAGGATACACTGGGCCGTGGAGACGCATTGGAGATCTGGAACGTAGAGCTGGCTCAATGCGTCCTGGCTGGATGCCCATTCTAGCCCGGCAAATGCGAGGAGCTGGAATAGAGCGCACCGGGCTAAGAATGCGAACTGGAGACACCGTGCACATCTCTGCATAACACGGTGCCTGACCAGTTACACGCTCCCCACGGTAAGCACGAGGAGTTGGTTCATGTCTCCAACCTGACTCAGCCAATCTCCTCGTGTGCCCCCCCCAAAATGTTCTTGGGGTTGCCTCTCTTGCTTGCCTTGTTTGTATTTCTCCTCGTAATATAGCCGTTCTGCTTTAGCTGCCTCTATTTCTTCTTTCGGACGGCGATACTCCCCAGCCTGCGTCCAGGGTCCTGCTCCGTCCAAAATCTCCTCCCGGTCCATTTCTCCATAAAACGCTGCTCCTCCTTTTCACGCTGCTTGGTCCTTTTGTGGTGGGTTCTTCTGTCACGGCCGTCAAAAGGAGGAGACCAAGGCGTAGCGTGGTATGCGTACATTCTTCTTTATTACAAAGAATGAAAACTGAACAAAATAACAAAACGAACCGTGAAGCTATATAAACGAGTGCTGACAGGCAACTACACATAGACAAGAACCCATAAAACCAAAAGGGAAAATGGCAACCTAAATATGATTCCCAAATCAGAGACAACAATAAACAGCTGCCTCTGATTGGGAACCAATTCAGGCCACCATAGACATACATATGCCTATACTTACCAACACCCAAAGACATACAAAAACCCCTAGACAATACAAAACAAGCATACCCACCCTCGTCACACCCTGACCTAACCAAAATAATAAAGAAAGCGTAGATAACTAAGGTTAGGGTGTGACAGTCGTGCTAGTTCTTCTACTCTCTTTCATCGCCTTTAAATCCTCAATAGGTATGAAATCGACCAACTTCAAGTCTGTTTGTATACCAATTCAAAATGTCTATACTCCCGGTTTCTTTTCAATCACTATTCAGTGATTTCTTTTCAGGTTCATAATTAGCCTACTATACAAGAACTGCCACAGATCTCCACACCCCTTTTTCCCCGCACAAAGTACATTTTCATTTTTAGGTACATTTTCCATCTCTTACAGAGGTCAATTTTTCTGGAACAGTCTCTCGGACAACCCTAAGCACTGGAACAGTCTCCCGGACAACCCTAAGCATTGCAACAGTCTCCCGGACCATCATAAGCACTGCAACAGTCTCCCGGACCACCGTAAGCACTGCAACAGTCTCCCAGACCACTGTAAGCACTGCAACAGTCTCCTGGACCACCGTAAGCACTGGCACAGCCTCCTGGACCACCGTAAGCACTGCAACAGTCTCCTGGACCACCGTAAGCACTGCAACAGTCTCCTGGACCACCGTAAGCACTGCAACAGCTTCAACATTCAAATTGAAAAAATATCTTATGGAATGAAAGAATATCTTCTGGACATTTCACTTATTGACTCAGCCGAATAATTCTCTGCCTGTCAGCCACTCATTGACTCATCCCAATAATTCTCTGCCTGTCAGCCACTCATTGACTCATCCCAATAATTCTCTGCCTATCAGCCACTCATTTTGTTTCTACATTTTACTTGAAATTCTTTCTTCTTTTTTTTTACCCCCTAATTCATCATGTTTTCCTTTTTTATGTTTGTGTAAATTTCTAATTATTTCTTTGTCTGTCTTAAGAATCAGTACGGCTTTGTTTTCTAAACATTTGAAAGGGGGAGTTGCCTCTTTGGGTGTTGTGCCTCTCCTGCACATGCTCTTTTCATTATCTTTCATATTGTCTTGTATTTTCTTGTGTGCACATAAAAAATAAAAATAAAAATTTCCAAAACTACTATTGGACTAAAGTACTCTCTGAGACCATCATGATTTAGGCCGGTATTCAATCTGATTGCGGGTTATAGGCATTACTGTAAAGGCAGTCAATGTTGTTCTCCTCCTCAAACGAGGAGGAGCATGGATAGGACCAAGATGCGGATTGAGGGAAATAAGCCATCTTTTAATGAAAACAGCAAACAAGACACTACAAAACTACAAAAAAACAAACGTGACTAACCTTCAACCGTCCATGTGTGGACACAGGAACAAACACCCACAAAACCCCAGTGAAACCCTGGCTGCCTTAGTATGACTCTCAATTAGAGACAAACGATACACACCTGTCTCTAATTGAGAATCATACCAGGCCGAACACAAAAACCAACCTAGAAATACAAAACATAGACTACCCACCCAACACTCACGCCCTGACCAATAAAGACATACAAAACAAGAGAAAACAGGTCAGGAACGTGACAGAACCCCCCCCTTAAGGTGCGAACTCCGGGCGCACCAGCACAAAGTCTAGGGGAGGGTCTGGGTGGGCGTCTGTCCACGGTGGTGGCTCAGGCTGAGGGCGAGGTCCCCACCCCACCATAATCAATCCCCGCTTCTTTATCCCCCTCCCAATGACCACCCTCCCACTAACACCACCTAAATGAAGGGCCAGCACCGGGAGAAGGGGCAGCACCGGGACAAGGGGCAGCACCGGGACAAGGGGCAGCACCGGGACAAGGGGCAGCACCGGGACAAGGGGCAGCACCAGGATAAGGGGCAGCACCAGGATAAGGGGCAGCACCGGGATAAGGGGCAGCACCGGGATAAGGGGCAGCACCGGGACAAGGGGCGGCAGGTCCTGGCTGAGGGACTCCGGCAGGTCCTGGCTGAGGAACTCTGGCAGGTCCTGGTTTAACGGCTCTGGCAGGTCCTGGCTGGATGGCTCTGGCAGGTCCTGGCTGGACGGCTCTGGCAGGTCCTGGCTGGACGGCTCTGGCAGGTCCTGGCTGGACGGCTCTGGCAGGTCCTGGCTGGACGGCTCTGGCAGGTCCTGGCTGGACGGCTCTGGCAGGTCCTGGCTGGACGGCTCTGGCAGGTCCTGGCTGGACGGCTCTGGCAGGTCACGGCAGGACGGCTCTGGCAGGTCACGGCAGGACGGCTCTGGCTGGTCACGGCAGGACGGCTCTGGCTGGTCACGGCAGGACGGCTCTGGCTGGTCACGGCAGGACGGCTCTGGCTGGTCACGGCAGGACGGCTCTGGCGCTAGGCAGACGGCAGACTCTGGCCGGCTGAGACGCACTATAGGCCTGGTGCGTGGCACCGGAACTGGAGGTACCGGGCTGAGGGCACGCACCTCAGGGCGAGTGCGGGGAACAGGAACTGGGCACACTGGACTCTCGTGGCGCACTCTAGGCCTGGTGCGTGGTACCGGAACTGGAGGTACCGGGCTGGAGACACGCACCATAGGGAGAGTGCGTGGAAGAGGAACGGGGCTCTGGAGATGCACTGGAAGCCTGGTGCGTGGTACCGGAACTGGAGGCACCGGGCTGGAGACCCGCACCATAGGGAGAGTGCGTGGAAGAGGAACAGGGCTCTGGAGATGCACTGGAAGCCTGGTGCGTGGTGTAGGCACTGGTGGTACTGAGCTGGGGTGGGAAGGTGGCGCCGGATATACCGGACCGTGAAGGAGGACACGTGCTCTTGAGCACCGAGCCTCCCCAACCTCACCAGGTTGAATGGTCCCCCTAGCCCTGCCAGTGCGGCGAGGTGGAATAGCCCGCACTGGGCTATGCAGGCGAACCGGGGACACCACCTGTAAGGCTGGTGCCATGTACGCCGGCCCGAGGAGACGTACTGGAGACCAGATACGTTGGGCCGGCTTCATGGCACTCGGCTCGATGCCCAACCTAGCCCTCCCAGTGCGGCAAGGTGGAATAGCCCGCACTGGGCTAAGCACGCGTACTGGGGACACCGTGCGCTTTACCGCATAACACGGTGTCTGACCAGTACGACGCCCTCTTACTCCACGGCAAGCCCGGGGAGTTGGCTCAGGTATCCAACCCGGCTTCGCCACACTCCCCTTTAGGCCCCCCCCAAGAAATTTTTGGGTGAGCCTCTCGGGTTTCCAGCCTCTCCTATGTGCTGCCTCCTCATACCAGCGCTCCTGGGCTGTGGCTGCCTTCCTCTCCTCCCGAGAGCGGCGATTCTCTCCAACCCTTCCCCAGGGTCCCTTTCCGTCCATGATCTCCCAAGACCATTCCTCCTGTGTCCAGTGCTTTAATTCCTTTTCTCTCTCCTCAATCCGCTTGGTCCTGTTATGGTGGGTGTTTCTGTAAAGGCAGTCAATGTTGTTCTCCTCCTCAAACGATGAGGAGCATGGATAGGACAAAGATGCGGATTGAGGGAAATAAGCCATCTTTTAATGAAAACAGCAAACAAGACACTACAAAACTACAAAACAACAAACGTGACTAACCTTCAACCGTCCATGTGTGGACACAGGAACAAACACCCACAAAACCCCAGCGAAACCCTGGCTGCCTTAGTATGACTCTCAATTAGAGACAAACGATACACACCTGTCTCTAATTGAGAATCATACCAGGCCGAACACAAAAACCAACCTAGAAATACAAAACATAGACTACCCACCCAACACTCACGCCCTGACCAATAAAGACATACAAAACAAGAGAAAACAGGTCAGGAACGTGACAATTACAGCTTTTAATAGCAATTTCCGATAGAGCCAATATATGCAGCGTTTACAGTGAATGGGATCTCCGCGAACGTGGGAACATTGCCTTTAAAAACCGCCATGCCTATAACCTACGATCAGAGACGTAGTGGAGGGTAATCGCACGTAAATGCTGTTTACACACCTTTTTTATTTTGAGCAAGCATTTACCAACCTTTTGAAAATATAGTGTTACTCACCGCGAACAGTGATCAGCCTTTACCCGCCTATTTTTTTTTACCATTACATCAATGCTCGCGATCGGATTGAATCCCGAGCTTAGCTGACTGGAGAGTAAATGTTTTACACTTGTTTTTGATATTTAGCAGATGCTCTTATCCAGAGCGACTAAAAATGTCTTGTTAACCGACTATTGTTTTGGCAAGTCGGTTAGGACATCTCCTTGGTGCATGACACAAGTAATTTTTCAATTTTTTTTTTACAGACAGACTATTTCACTTATAATTCACTGTGTCACAATTCCAGTTGGTCAGAAGTTTACATACAATCAACTAAGTGTGCCTTTAAACAGCTTGGAAAATTCCAGAAAATGATGTCATGGCTTTAGAAGCTTCTGATAGGCTAATTGACATCATTTGAGTCAATTGGAGGTGTACCTGTGGATGTATTTCAAGGTCTACCTTCAAACTCTGTGCCTCCTTGCTTGACATCATGGGAAAATCTAAAGAAATCAGCCAAGACCTCAGAAAAAAAATTGTAGACCTCCACAAGTCTGGTTCAGCCTTGGGAGTAATTTCCAAACACCTGAAGGTACCACGTTCATCTGTACAATCAATAGTACGCAAGTATAAACACCATGGGACCATGCAGCCGTCATACCGCTCAGGAAGGAGACGTGTTCTGTCTCCTAGAGATGAACGTACTTTGGTGTGAAAAGTGCAAATCAATCCCAGAACAACAGTAAAGGACCATGTGAAGATGCTGGAGGAAACAGGTACAAAAGTATCTATATCCAAAGTAAAACGAGTCCTAAATCGACAACCTGAAAGGCCACTCAGCATGGAAGAAGCCACTGCTCCAAAACCGCCATAAAAAAGCCAGACTACGGTTTGCAACTGCACATGGGGACAAAGATCGTACTTTCTGGAGAAATGTCCTCTGGTCTGATGAAACAAAAATATAATTGTTTGGCCATAATGACCATCGTTATGTTTGGAGGAAAAAGGGGGAGGCTTGCAAGCCGAAGAACACCATGCCAACTGTGAAGCACGGGGGTGGCAGCATCATGTTGTGGGGGTGCTTTGCTGCAGGAGGGACTGGTGCACTTCACAAAATAGATGGCATCATGAGGTAGGAAAATAATGTGGATATATTGAAGCAACATCTCAAGACATCAGTCAGGAAGTTAAAGCTTGGTCGCAAATGGGTCTTCCAAATGAACATTGACCCCAAGCATACTTCCAAAGTTGTGGCAAAATGGCTTAAGGACAACAAAATCAAGGTATTGGAGTGGCCATCGCAAAGCCCTGACCTCAATCCTATAGAAAATTTGTGGGCAGAACTGAAAAAGCGTGTGCGAGCAAGAGTCCTACAAACCTGACTCAGTTACACCAGCTCTGTCAGGAGGAATGGGCCAAAATTCACCCAACGTATTGTTGGAAGCTTGTGGAAGGCTACCCAAAACGTTCGACCCAAGTTAAATAATTTAAAGGCAATGTTACCAAATACTAATTGAGTGTCTGTAAACTTCTGACCCACTGGGATGTGATTAAATAAATAAAAGCTTAAATAAATAATTCTCTCTACTATTATTTTGACATTTCACATTCTTATAATAATGTGGTGATCCTAACTGACCTAAGACAGGGAATTTTTACTAGGATTAAATGTCAGGAATTGTGAAAAACTGAGTTTAAATATATTTGGCTAAGGTGTATGTAAACTTCAGACTTCAACTGTATATATATTTAAAAAACTATCAAGTATAGCCCAGTCCATTCTGAAGTTCCTCTCACTGTCTCCACCACCAGTCCTTCTCAGACCTGTCCTTGGATCGGAGATCCTGCAGCAGGACAGAGGAAAAAGAAGGGGGGATGGATTTAATCCATATTTCGGAAGTATCACGGAAGATCTGCGTTCAGATGTATTTCATTTCCAATTGAGCCGACATGTGCAACGTTTACCGAACGCAGTGTGTGGAACCGAACGCAGTGTGTGGAACCGAACGCAGTTTGTGCGAACGCAGGAACGTTGCCTTTAAATGTCAATCTAGCTACAACACGAATCTTCCAAGATACTTCAGTGATACAAATTGAATCCAGCCCTTAGTCATGGAATTTCTACTGTCATTTCACTTATTTATTTACCAGAGAGATGGACACTGACCTGTAGGAGATGCGGTGAGAGCTGACCCGGGTCTGCCACAAACACCAAAATCAGGACAAACATCATGACCAAGATCAGGACCGTGATCCAAACAATTCCAGGGTAAAGGACAGGGGCTGTTCTTCTTGCTTTAAATCTATCAACAACATCTCTGAATGCTGTGTTGACAACTAGGTTAGGTCTTCTGGGGAATCTTTCCTGACATAGTGGACATTGATACTGGTGTCTGCTATCCCAGTATTCATTGAGACAGGCCATGCAGAAATTGTGTCCACAACTGGTGGTGACTGGATCACTAAATACATCCAGGCAGAGAGAGCACTGGAACGGCTCTTCTTCTGATCTTCTTCTGAGGGCAAACATTGCTGGAAACAAAGACCCTTTAATTTAGTTACTTGACTTATACCTGTTGTCTCTTAGTGGATGGAGTAAAGGGCCCAAACAATGTTTTCCCAGCATCCCTGATTATTGTAGATGAAACCCTTAGCTGGAACCTCATTTACAGGGGCTATAATACCATACCAGGACATAATCAAGTGTTCTGGGCATGCATAGCTTAACGCGTTGTAGCCTACACACTGAACCAGTGGCGTAGGCAGAAATTCTTTACTGGTCAAAATTGTTAAATTTGAAAATGTTACAACGAAAAAAATGTTTTGCTTTAAATAATAACAATGCAACATGGATGAAACGTTAATCAGAGAAGACAGTGACTAGCTAGCTACAGTGACTAGACAACAACTAGGTTGGAGGCTTGCAGAAATGGCTCAATAGATATAAACATCAGTTAATTACAGAACCAATCAATAAATAAACAGTAACAATCTAAATGTTTCTTCTACTTACAAGACTAATGCTTGGCAAGGGCACGCATGGAGGTTACAGGGTGATGTAGCTAGCAGTTTGAGAGGACACGCTTGCTTGCTTGATATATTGTAACAGTTGAAAATAGGGAGAACACTTTTTTGTTTACCTAGGTTGTCATGACAACAGCAGCAACCACTTTCATGCAGTAATAGAGTTCTCAGTTAAATTGGTGAGAAGCTCATTCTTTTGAAATAAATCATTCTGTTCTGAAAACAGTGATATCCTCAACACTTTTTATTTGACAAGTAAAGATTGCCCAGCGATAACAAGGCAAGCTTAGTACAGGAAAACATAATTAAACATCATAGTAACATCAAAATAGCATCTTAAATTCACATTGACTGTTTTTATTTTTGATTCCAAAGAGATCAAGAGGATTCAGAAGTAAAAAAGTAAATACATCATACATTAATGCACTTTAAATATTTCCTTCACAGTGATTTTAGACTACCTGTTGTTACTGTCTGTTGTTTTACTATCTGTTGTTTTACTGTCTGTTGTTTTACTCTCTGTTGTTACTATCTGTTGTTACTATCTGTTGTTTTACTATCTGTTGTTATACTATCTGTTGTTACTATCTGTTGTTACTATCTGTTGTTTTACTGTCTGTTGTTTTACTGTCTGTTGTTTTACTGTCTGTTGTTTTACTATCTGTTGTTACTATCTGTTGTTACTATCTGTTGTTACTATCTGTTGTTACTATCTGTTGTTTTACTGTCTGTTGTTTTACTATCTGTTGTTACTATCTGTTGTTACTATCTGTTGTTTTACTGTCTGTTGTTTTACTATCTGTTGTTACTATCTGTTGTTACTATCTGTTGTTTTACTGTCTGTTGTTTTACTGTCTGTTGATTTACTATCTGTTGTTACTATCTGTTGTTACTATCTGTTGTTTTACTGTCTGTTGTTTTACTGTCTGTTGTTTTACTATCTGTTGTTACTATCTGTTGTTACTATCTGTTGTTACTATCTGTTGTTTTACTGTCTGTTGTTTTACTGTCTGTTGTTTTACTATCTGTTGTTACTATCTGTTGTTTACTATCTGTTGTTTTACTATGTGTGTTACTATCTGTTGTTACTATCTGTTGTTTTACTATCTGTTGTTACCATCTGTTGGTTACTATATGTTGTTTTACTATGTGTGTTACTATCTGTTGTTACTATATGTTGTTTTACTATGTGTGTTACTATCTGTTGGTTACTATATGTTGTTTTACTATGTGTGTTACTGTCTGTTGTTTTACCGTCTGTTGTTTTACTATCTGAGGTTTTACTGTCTGTTGTTTTACCGTCTGTTGTTTTACTATCTGAGGTTTTACTATCTGTTGTTTTACTGTCTATTGTTTTACTATCTGTTGTTTTACTCTCTGTTGTTACTATCTGTTGTTACTATCTGTTGTTTTACTGTCTGTTGTTCCTGTCTGTTGTTTTACGGTCTGTTGTCTTACTGTCTGTTGTTTTGCTGTCTGTTGTTTTACTATCTGTTGTTCCCGTC
Organism: Salvelinus fontinalis; assembly: GCF_029448725.1. Taxonomy (NCBI): domain Eukaryota; kingdom Metazoa; phylum Chordata; class Actinopteri; order Salmoniformes; family Salmonidae; genus Salvelinus; species Salvelinus fontinalis. The sequence goes on along the minus strand of NC_074666.1, from coordinate 5,690,379 downwards.
TGTTGTTTTACTGTCTGTTGTTTTACTATCTGTTGTTCCCGTCTGTTATTTTACTGTCTGTTGTTTTACTGTCTGTTGTTTTACTGTCTGTTGTTTTACTATGTGTTGTTACAATCTGAGGTTTTACTATCTGTTTTTTTACTATGTGTTGTCACTATCTGTTGTTTTACTACAGTTGGAGTTTACATACACCTGTTCGAGTTACTTGTTTTGTATTATGTTCCATTTATTTATTAAAACACTCCCTCTCTGAACTTGCTTCCTGACTCTCAGCGCACATCGTTCCACTAATGAACATCATTATATAACATTTCACAATATGTGCTCAAGCTGTACAAAAAAACGGTCTAAATAAACGTAGAAAACCAATCCCAAAATAAAACAAAGGAACTAGGAATGTCAATCATTACAGAGCTGTCTTTGATGCTGCAGAAGATAACCTGCAGTCTCAACTCAAAATCCCTTATGGTCCATGAGGCGCTTGAAAGGCTAAATTAGCAACACCCCCCAGAGTCCCGCAGACACATAGGCTACTTTCCTTTTGAATAATAAACGGCATACAATTCAACTTGTATTTTACCTTGTCTCGTCTTCTTTATCTAGGCTAAACACTTTTCTCTAGCAAGAATCTCTCTGCCTTCACGTTGTCCTTGAAAATAATTTTCTTCCCCTTCCAAGCAAAAACAGTAAATACGTTATTCTCTGTACATACATACGGTATGCTTCAGTATAAACGACAACACGATATACAGAAAATAAGGCACTTAATTTGAAAGGAACGCACACATGTCCGAAGACAAGAATGAAGCCAATGTGGGCGCCAACCAGAAAATGTGCTAGGGGGAAAAAGTTTGTGCAAGGTCAGTTCTGACTAGAGATGCACAATGTCTTCATACTTGATCTGGGAAACACTGAGGAAGTGCTTGGGCTCTAGTTGAAGAGAGAAGTTTGTCCAGCTCAGTAAAGCCTCAAACATAAATTGTCTGCAACAGTGAAATGGGCTACTTCTTATGTGAATTAATGAGGAGGCGGAACACACCTCAATTCAAACTGTTGTTAGAAAACACAACTTGTTAGAAAATAATTTGAAATTGACAAGTTGAAACATAGCCTATAGGTAATTAGCAGGCAGTGTGCCTTGGTTTGAGGGCAGCGTAACAATCACGTTTTGGAACATTCTGGAACAGTGCATTCCGACATCACGCACATAAAAGAACTCACGCTGAGGCGACCGTTAGAGACATTTGGAACTCACACATGAAAAGGTTAAGGGACCTCATGGGCACCCTTAACTTTTTCACTTCATTTAAGGGAGAAATTTGCCTTAAAAGTTACTTAACTTTAAGGGAAAAGATCATGGGAAAATTGACTAAAGATGTTTAATAAAACTGAGCCCTGGGCTATCTATGCATTTGGAGTTTGACCAACTTTTATAACTTTAAATATTGTTCTAATCAGGGGCGCAACTTTGGTTTCAGAAGTGGGAGGAACATGAATTATTACTATAATGAAATAAAATTCCTGTCGGATAAACACTCCAAACAGCCTATCCGACCGCTTTGAGGTGTCAGCATGGTCCTAAAGCACACTGTTGCTTCCTTTAGTTTCACATTCCAATTGTAAAACTGGAGGGGACAAAAATGCCATTTCAGAATGTGTGTGTGGGGGGGGGATATGTCCCTAGTGAAAGCCCCTGGTTCTAATTCTGGACATTTAGGGTGCGTTCATAAATTCACTCTATCTACTCCGATTTCAAAGCACTCTCGTTTGAGTGTGCCAGGGGGCAGAATACCTGATGAATTTACGAATGCTCAACACCTGTTGAATATGGCCGGTGTCAGTAAACGTCGTCAAAAATGTGTAATTCAATTGTTGCCAGCAGCACAGTTACTGTCACCAACGCTCTAGATAACATGAAAACAGCCTAACCAGCTCTATTAGGGTTAGGGTTAGGCATAAAGCTAGAGGTTAATTAAAGTTAGGGTTGAAGTCAGGGCTAGTGGTTAAAATCTGACTTTGTTTTTGAGAAATAGTTGTGTTTCCTACTTTGCAGCATGACAGGATTGTGGCTACTAATGTTGAATGACTGGGGGGGGGGGGGGGGGGGGGGGGGGCAGTGGCTTCTATTCTGACTGAGGCTGCCGGGTGGATGAAAGGCTGGCTTTGAGGGAAGCCTCTGGGGGTTTTCTGTGGAGCTGACTGGCAGGGCAGGGACACTGGATCATGGGGCTGGTGCTAACCTCCATGGCCCACTCTCTGGGGACTCCCCTGTTCCCACTGTGTCAACAGGCTGGAGATGCCAGGAATCTAGGGATTATTCAAATGGAATCCCTACATACTAATTACAGTAAGAGCATTGGAGAGGAGGGAGGACAATGCATTTTTAGCAAGAGAACGCTCAGTGAGGTGAAACCTCCGTACTCTCTCTGCCTTATATTTATTTATATGTTTTTTATTTTTCCTCCCCGTCTATTGAGGAGGGGGTTTATCTGAAGCGTTTATGGAAAAGTAATGGATGGTCTCTTTCAAGGACATGTGAAAGTATCGAGGAGGAAAATGAGTGATGTAATGAACCAAAGGGTTGGAGGAGGGATGCAGCGTAGACTGTTAATATTCAATGATTAAAGCCCTTCTTACAGGTCCTCCTCATAAAACCAGCCTCATATATCCATCATATACCCTCCTCAGATTAAGCCATAAAGGAGGAGAGGAAGGTGACAAAATAAATGTAATAAAAACACAACATCAAACGTCCTTCTCCACCCCATGAATGGTTGACCTGGAACAGCACAACTACCCCCCTAGGTCCTTGTCCAAACGCTTCACACGTCTGACACTTGAAATGCAGGAATTATGGAATTCTCCACCGGGAGAGATAAAGAGATTCCAGGGGCCAGTCTTTTTGTTTTGTTCTCATCAGCTATTCTATTCCCACAATATGCTGCAGCTCTATCACAAAGGAACAGAATGATTGCCTGGACAGACACTATCTTCTCCTATTGTTCTTCTGTGAGTCAGACATGCCCCAGTTCTCTCTCTCTCTCTCTCTCTCTCTCTCTCTCTCTCTCTCTCTCTCTCTCTCTCTCTATCTCTCTCTCTCTCTCTCTCTCTCTCTCTCTCTCTCTCCCTCTCTATGCAGTTTATTAGTCTGTGGAGAACATGTTTCTGTCTGAAGGGTCTCTCTCTCTCTCTCTTACTCCCATACATTCATTAGAAACACAAGTCTCATCCCCCAGCTTCCCTTTGAGGAGGAGAATGACTCACATACACAGTTATCTCTCTCTCTCTTTCTCTGTTTCCTCTCTCTCTGTCTCTCTCCCTCGCTCTCTTTCTATCTTTCTCTTTCTATCTCTCTCTCACTCTGTCTCTCTCTCTCTGTTTCCTCTCTCCCTCTCTCCTCTCTCTCTCTCTCTCTGGCTCTCTCTCGCTCTCTTCTTTCTCTCGCTGTCTCTCTCTCTTCGCAGTTATTATTAGTCTGTGGAGAACATGTTTCTGTTTGAAGGGTCTCTCTCTTCCTCTCTCTCCCTTATTCCCATACATTCATTAGAGATACAAGTCTTGTCCCCCAGCTTCTCTTTAATGGGGAGAATGACTCACAGACACAGTTATATCTCTCTCTCTCTCTCTTTCTTTCTTTCTCTCTCTCTCTCTCAATTCAATGTCAATTTAAGAGGCTTTATTGGCATGGGAAACATATGTTTACATTGCCATAGCAAGTGAAATAGATAACAAACAAAAGTGAAATAAACAATAAAAAATGTACAGTAAACATTACACTCACAACAGTTCCAAAAGAATAAAGACATTTCAAACGTCATATTATGTCTATATACAGTGTTGTAATGATGTGCAAATAGTTAAAGTACCAAAGGGGAAATAAATAAACATAAATATAGGTTGTATTTACAATGGTGTTTGTTCTTCACTGGTTGACCTTTTCTTGTGGCAACAGGTCACACATTTTGCTGCTGTGCCCAATAGAAATGGGAGTTTATCAAAATTAGATTTTTTTTCTCCAAATTTCTTGTTGTGTCTGTGCAATCTGAGGGGAAAATGTGTCTCCAATATGGTCATACATTTGGCAGGAGGTTAGGAAGTGCAGCTCAGTTTCCACCTCATTTTGTGGGCAGTGTGCACATAGCCTGTCTTATCTTGAGAGCCAGGTCTGCCTTCGGTGGCCTTTCTCAATAGCAAGGCTATGCTCACTGAGTCTGTACATAGTCAAATATTTCCTTAATTTTGGGTCAGTCACAGTGGTCAGGTATTCTCTGACTGTGTGCTCTCTGTTTAGGGACAGATACCATTCTAGTTTGCTCTGGTTTTCTTTGTAAATTCTTTCCAATGTGTTAAGTATTTTTTTTTTTTCTCATGATTTGGTTGGGTCTAACTCTGTGGGGTCTGTTTGTGTTTGTGAACAGAGCCCCAGGACCATCTTTCTTAGGGGTTTATTCTAAAGGTTCATTTCTCTGTAGGTGATGGCTTTGTTATGGAAGGTTTGGGAATCACTTTCTTTTAGGTGGTTGTAGAATTGAATGGCTCTTTTCTGGATTTTGATAATTAGCGGGTCTCTGCCTAATTCTGCACTGCATGCATTATTTGGTGTTTTAATTTATACACAGAGGATATTTTTGCAGAATAGACGCTGTGAATTTGTGGTGTGTATATTTTATAATTTCATTGAGGATACCATCAACCCCACAGGCCTTTATAGGTTGGAGGGTTTGTATTTCTACATTCTATGGATTCTTTAATTACATTGAGCTGATTTCTGATGTGCTGTTCCTTCTTTTTCTGTAGTGTATTTCTGTATTGTTTTAGTGATTCACCATTGTGAAGGTGTAGGCTCAGGTTTTCTGGGTTGGATAGGTTTCTCAATTTCTTTCTTATGTTTTTGGGTTTCTACCCAGACATTTTAGAAATTTAAGAAACTTTTAATGATTTCATACAATATTACTTATTCAAATATGCAGGAACCTGACAGATCTTCGACTTTCATATTTCATCAAAGACAAAGCAATTTCCCTGACCGAATTGATATAGATTGTTTCTACATTGTTCGATCCAAATAATAAAAATCATTGTATTTCTATGGTCCCATCCCTTTTCCTGGAACGTCATCCCTCCCAAGCTGCAGACACCATGGTTGACTCACCCTATAGTCTTTCGATAACTGACTGTTAAGGGACCATTGTTAATCCTTTTGTATACATTCATATGGTATGTCACAGACATAAACCTCATACAATAGGCCTTTTGTCTGGTTCCAGTAACACCAGAGCTGGTGGCCAGTTAACTTAATTTGCCATACTCTGTTTGAGTTACAGTATTGAGGATCACTACAACATGGTGTCCCAAATGGCACCCTATTCCCTATGTACCCGGCCTCCCGGGTGGCGCAGTGGTCTAGGGCACTGCATCGCAGTGCTAACTGCGCCACTAGAGTCTCTGGGTTCGCGGCTGGGCTGGGTTCGCGCCCAGGCTCTGTCGCAGCCGGCCGCAACCGGGAGGTCCGTGGGGCGACGCACAATTGGCATAGCGTCGTCCGGGTTAGGGAGGGTTTGGCCGGTAGGGATATCCTTGTCTCAGTATGTAAAATGTAGTATGTAAAATGTAATAAAATGTATGCACTCTACTGTAAGTCGCTCTGGATAAGAGCGTCTGCTAAAAATGACCAAAAAAAATGCTAAAAAAATGCTAAAAAAATGACTAGAACACTACTTTTGACCAGGGCCCATAGGGAATATAGGGCTCTGGTCAAAAGTAGTGCACTGTAAAGGGAATATGGTGCCATTTGGGACACAGACATTGAGGCTCAACATATTTTTTATTTATTTAACTAGGTAAGTCAGTTAAGAACTGTTTCTTATTTTCAATGACGGCGTAGGAACAGTGGGTTAACTGCCTTGTTCAGGGGCAGAACAACATATTTTTACCTTGTCTGCTCGGGAATTTGATCTTGCAACCTTCCAATTATTAGTCCAACACTCTAAACAGTAGGCTACCTGCTGCCCCAATATGTCAACATGGTGGTTGTGTTGTGGATTAGTCTAACGCCATGTCTCACCACTTTGGAAGAATAGGAATGCCTGAGAATGGGGTGGGGGTACCTGGAACATCTGGCCAATGGACCAAAAATCTGTTACTATTAAAAAAGATTCCTTAACACTGTGATCGGTGTTACTGTTTAACTACGGGCTCAGCTGACACATTGAGGCATGTGTTGATGGTTAATGCATATCAAAATACTGTCCTGTTCTCACAACCAACACTACAGCACAGCCACCTGGCAGCAAACACAAGTCCATCACTGTCGCTTGATTAGTCCTGTGTCAACAGGTCCTGGTAAACACTCTTCACACTGTAAACATGTCATCTCAACCTGCTGTAGCCCTCAATAAACAACCCACCCAATGTGGTCTAAAAAACCACAACAAACAGACAGGGGCCTTAAGGCGTCAGCATGCAGCGGTTCGGCTAGCGCCTAGCCAAACTCGGCTAGCCGAACTGAAAGAGTGTGCTCGTATATAATCCCTTAAAAGACCTTGGTTTGAAAAAACAGGAATAAAGTGACTTCCTCAAAATAGTCAGAAAACTCAAGAAATCTGTCATAAATGTTGACGTTTTTTTGCTGTGGAGATCTTAGTCATGTAGTTCTACATCTAACTAAGACGTTTGGTGCAGTATGTCTCGAAAAAATGTGCATGAAAACGAGTCGTCTCTTGTTGAATGACAACAAATAACTTATTGCAGAATCCCTACTGTTGACCAATCACCGACGAAGGGACGTAGACTTTGGCTTCGAACTTCGGTTTGTCTCCAGAAAAATGTTTGTGTGCCCGAAAAGCCCCAAAAATATAAATAAGTGAAGTCCAAAACGAACGTAACACACACCTTCACTGTCACATCCTGGTCTGTTTCACCTGTATTGTGCTTGTCTCCACCCCTCACCAGGTGTATCCTATTTGTCCCTATTATCCCCTGTGTATTTATACCTGCGTTTTCTATTTGTCTGTTGCCAGTTCGCCTTGTCCCATCAAGTCGTGCCAGCATCTTTCTCTGTGGTTTTTCCTCTTTCTAGTTTTTGCTCTAGTCTCCCTGGTTACGACATGTCTTGCCTGTCCTGACCCTGCCTGCCATCTACGTCTGCCAACTATTACCAGGATTACCAACCCCTGCCTGTTCTGAGACTGCCTGTCCTCGACCTGAATTTCACTTACCCCCATATATTCAATAAATCTCTGAGACTTGAACTATCTGCCTCACGTGTCTGCATCTGGGTCTCATCCTAAGTCATTATACACACACACACAAACATACACACACACACATGCACAGACACATATGCACATACGCACGCACGCACGCACGCACACACACACACACACACACACACACACACACACACACACACACACACACACACACACACACACTAAAAAAAATAAAAAAAAATACTATAGTATACTATGGTATAAATACTGTAGCATTACTATATTTATAATCTATATTCACTGTATTGTTTTTACTGTCATGATTGTAGTATACTGTATTATTTACAATACTGTTTTTGCGGACATGACTGTACTATACTGGGAGGATTACTTGAAAAAATGTAGTTCGTTACTGATTAAAGTTACATGAAAAACAAAGTAATCCGGTAATGTAATCCTTTGGATTACTCAACATGAGTAAAGTAATACGATTACGTTTTGATTACTTTTGGATGATCTTTCACTTATAGCCTAACACCCAGACATATTTAAAAATATTAATCTAATATAGCATTTTTATCCGCATTTAGTAACATGACTAAATGGGGATATACTAACATTTTCAGTTGGTGGCACCAGCCCATGATTTGGTCGCACCACAAGATGGGAGGGCTGCCGTCTTATCGGCTCTTAACCAATCATGATGATTGTGGACTACAGGAAAAGGAGGACCACGCACGCCCACATTCTCATCGACAGGGCTGCAGTGGAGCAGGATGAGATCTTCAAGTTCCTTGGTGTCCACATCACCAACAAACTAACATGGTACAAGCGCACCAAGACAGTCATGAAGAGGGCATGACAATGCCTTTTCCCCCTCAGGAGACTGAAAAGATTTGTCATGGGTCCTCAGATCCTCAAAAGGTTTTACAGCTGCACCATCGAGAGCATCCTGACGGGTTGCATCACTGCCTGGCATGGCAACTGCTTGACCTCCGACCGCAAGGCACTACAGAGGGTAGTGCGAACGGCCCAGTACATCACCGGGGCCAACCTTCCTGCAATCCAGGACCTCTATTCCAGGCGGTGTCAGAGGAAGGCCCTAAAAATTGTCAAAGACTCCAGCCACCCTAGTCATAGACTGTTCTCTCTGCTACCGCACGGCAAGCGGTACCGGAGCGCCAAGACTAGGTCCAAGGCGCCAAGGCTCCTAAAATGTATAACAGTGTGGAGTATAGTATTCTACACTATACTACAGGATACGACAGAATTCTATGGAATTCTATAGTTAGTACTACAGTATTCTATAGTAAACTGTAGTCTTTTTTTTATGTGGCTAGAGCTGACTGAACACCCATTTACCCCACCACTGGGCCTCCACTTCAGGGATGTTTTAACTTCAAAGCCTTTCTGCTGGTAGGTTGGAGGCCCATTAGTCCAAACCCATGCAGAGAGACAGAGTGAGTGACTGGAGGGAGAGAGGACTGCTAGATTGGCTATATCTTTGACTTTCATCTTCTCTGGTTCTCGAAATACCGTAGGAACTTAAGGAAGCACAGACATGGAGGGAGTGTCAGTATGCAGCAGGCACAAGTGTGCGTGTGTGTGTGTGTGTGTGTGTGTGTGTGTGTGTGTGTGTGTGTGTGTGTGTGTGTGTGTGTGTGTGTGTGTGTGTGTGTGTGTGTACGTGTGTGTGTGTGTGTGTGTGTGTACGTGTGTGTGTGTGTGTACGTGTGTGTGCGTGTGTGCGTGTGTGTGTGTGAAAGCCATTCTTAACTTAACTGTGTGTCTTTCCAACAACTGATCACCTTGAGACAGAATACTGCTGACACTGGAATGTGACTCAAAGAGTCCCCACTGTTTATGTTTTTTTTAACATGAACCTCTCACAGGACAGCACTCACAGGACAGGACAGGCTACTGTACTGCTGAGAGAGAGAGAGAGAGAGAGAGAGAGAGAGAGAGAGAGAGAGAGAGAGAGAGAGAGAGAGAGAGAGAGAGAGAGAGAGAGAGTAAATATTGATCTATTAGGGAGTGGGGCATTTGGTCTCCATTTTGTGTCTCTATAAAACAAAACAGAATATGTTCACATGGTCATAAATTATGTTGCACAATCTACTACAGTGAAGCAACAGATGTGCCCCGAAGATGTCGGTCTCTGTCTGGGGCCAGGCAAACTGACTGTCAGACCTGGGTTCAAATACTATTTGAAATCTTTCAAACACTTTCAGCATCTGCTTTAGCCCTGTCTGGAGTGTCAGGTGGCGGGTTTGGCACTTTTAAGACTTTTCTTTTGGTTCCAATGCAAAAGGCAAGCTCAATTAGGCACATATACAGTATTTGAATTGATTTCAAATAGTACTGGAACCCAGGTCTGGTCCATGTTCTTAGTTGAAAAGAGTTTTGACGTGGCAATCCTGTGCTTATTATGCTCCCAGGGGGACAGAAATGGAATCAGTAAATTACAGTGTCTTTGTGGCACGACTATTACTGGCTACTCCTTTGACAAGCTAATGCAGCACATTGAGGCCTCTGATAGGCTAATGCAGCACTTTGAGCCCTCTGATAGGCTAACACAGCACATTATTATATTTTTATTATTATTTATTTAACCTTTATTTAACTAGGCAAGTCAGTTAAGAACAAATTCTTATTTACAATGACGGCCTACCCCGGACGACGCTGGACCAATTGTGCGCTGCCCTATGAGACTCCCAATCACAGCCGGATGTGATACAGCCTGGAATCAAACCAGGGACTGTAGGGATGCTTCTTGCACTGAGATGCAGTGCCTTAGACTGCTGCGTCACTCGGGAGCCCACATTGAGCCCTCTGATGTGTGTGTGTGTGTGTGTGTGTGTGTGTGTGTGTGTGTGTGTGTGTGTGTGTGTGTGTGTGTGTGTGTGTGTGTGTGTGTGTGTGTGTGTGTGTGTGTGTGTGTGTGTGTGTGTGTGTGTGTGTGTGTGTGTGTGTGTGTGTGTGTGTGATATCCTCCCCAGGGGTTTACTCTCTCTTCTTCTGAGTCACTATGAGACGAGAATGAAAGACAGGGAAAGGCATGTACACACGCAGATAGGCTCGGGCGCCGTCATGTTCACTCCATCTCGTGTCTGTTTGGCACTCATTTCCATGCCCAGGAGGTCTCACCTGTGAAGTACAAGTACGTCAAACAACAGTGACGCTTGGTCGACAGCTGTTTCTCCTGTGGGATCACTCGCTCCTGTACCCTTCCCCCTTTAGCCCTGTCACTGATGATTACTGTGGTGTCTGGTCATGACTTAGAGGCAGTAAGTGTTGATGTAGAATAAAAATATCAAAACTGAACCAGCACCTGAACTTGACCCCCCCGACTCTACTGATAGCTACGTTATTGAGGAAACATTTACATTCTGTAATATGTGGTTGTCCCACCCAGCTATCTTAAGATGAATGCACTAACTGTAAGTCGCTCTGGATAAGGGCGTCAGCGAAATTACTAAAATGTATAATATAAATTACACTGACTAGCTGTCAATCATGCTGATGAGGTATGATGTGTTGGCAGGTGTTTCTGGTATTAACATGGGAAAAAACAAGGAGACGACAGAAGATTTAAACACCTGGGGTATAATACAAAGCATGATCAATGAGTTAGCCGGCTAACTTTCATAAACAACCAGAAATAACTATCGATTTGATAACTACTGACCCCAACCTAATCTTAAATATGTGTTTTTGGTTTTTTGAGTCAATCTTTCAGAAAAAATGTAAAGTTTTTTCAGAATATTTATTCAAGTTAGCTGGCTAAGTCATTGATCTTGCTTTGTAGTCTACCCCTCTGCTTGCTAAGGTCATTAGTGGTAAAAATGAGTGGAACAAACAACAATAGCTGGGTCAGTGAGCTTGGACAGTACCTGTGCTTGTAAACACGCTGCGTGCTAAAATGAAAGCCACTGAAAGGCACACAATATTTTGGGCTACAGTATATTATGATTCTCCCTGACTAGATGACTTTTATCCGGCTCAAAACAAAACCTACCGTAGATAAAGCTGAGATGCTTTGGCCAAGCTTACAAGGCCGTGCCCAGGTGAGAGAGACAACACCTGGTAGTTTCACTGGAGCTTTCTGTCAAGACATGTTACACAGAACGTTACCCAGACGACAGTACATCTTTAGAAAGCAGGGTTGGTTAGTGTACTGTATGATAGGCCAAACCTCTCTTTACCTCGCTTCTCTCTTTCTCTCTTTTTACATGTGAGATACAACAAAAAGCTTTGTCCCTCAGGGGAAGAATACCGCAAAGAACAGTCTCATAAAACTGTCTTTAATCATTTATTGTGTCAGAAGAAGATGAGAGCAGCTCCTGCCTCCCTGAGAGCTGCTTGTGTGTGTGTGTGTGTGTGTGTGTGTGTGTGTGTGTGTACCTCCCCTAGAGTTGGGGTATGATGTAAGACGAGAGGTAAACTGTTTCGTTTCTACTATTTAAGGCAGAGAAGGATTGTTGTCTGAAAGACAGCGGAGACAAACAGCTGAGACAGACAGGGGAGACAGACAGCTGAGACATACAGGGGAGACAGATCAAAGTCTGATAAATAAAACAAAACAATGATTACGTCCTAAATGGCGCCCTACCCCCTATATAGTGCATTACCTTTGCCCCTCTATCCATAGGGCTCTGGTCAAGAGTAGTGCACTATGTAGGGAATAGGGTGTCATTTGGGACTTAGCTACAGTGGAAAAAGGAGCTCTGTTCATGTCCAGTCAGGCTTGTCATGGTGGGGCAGTTACGAAACAAGCTCAGCCTCACTGAAAGGAGTACGGGAGAGAGAGAGAGAGAGAGAGAGAGAGAGAGAGAGAGAGAGAGAGAGAGAGAGAGAGAGAGAGAGAGAACTCTAAAGTCACTCCTAGCTGATGACATGAAAGCAGGCACTACACAACACGAGGTATGCAGTGGACACAGAGAGAGAGAGAGAGAGAGTGTGTGTTCAAGATGTCTCTACATTCCTTGTCAGCTCAGCTGCTCTGCTCGACCTTTACAGAAAGCTGTAGGAAGTAGGACCATCTTGTTTTGATTTATTAATTGTTAAATGTGTTACTGCAAGTATATACTGTCAGTGTTAGTGGACTACAGCAATGCAATAAGACTGTCAGTATAGAGTTAGTGGACTATGGCAGTGCAATAAGACTGTCAGTATAGAGTTAGTGGACTATGGCTGTGCAATAAGACTGTCAGTATAGAGTTAGTGGACTATGGCTGTGCAATAAGACTGTCAGTATAGAGTTAGTGGACTATGGCTGTGCAATAAGACTGTCAGTATAGAGTTAGTGGACTATGGCTGTGCAATAAGACTGTCAGTATAGAGTTAGTGGACTATGGCTGTGCAATAAGACTGTCAGTATAGAGTTAGTGGACTATGGCTGTGCAATAAGACTGTCAGTATAGAGTTAGTGGACTATGGCAGTGCAATAAGACTGTCAGTATAGAGTTAGTGGACTATGGCTGTGCAATAAGACTGTCAGTATAGAGTTAGTGGACTATGGCTGTGCAATAAGACTGTCAGTATAGAGTTAGTGGACTATGGCAGTGCAATAAGACTGTCAGTATAGAGTTAGTGGACTATGGCAGTGCAATAAGACTGTCAGTATAGAGTTAGTGGACTATGGCAGTGCAATAAGACGTCCAGTATAGAGTTAGTGGACTATGGCAGTTCAATAAGACTGTCAGTATAGAGTTAGTGGACTATGGCTGTGCAATAAGACTGTCAGTATAGAGTTAGTGGACTATGGCTGTGCAATAAGACTGTCAGTATAGAGTTAGTGGACTATGGCTGTGCAATAAGACTGTCAGTATAGAGTTAGTGGACTATGGCTGTGCAATAAGACTGTCAGTATAGAGTTAGTGGACTATGGCTGTGCAATAAGACTGTCAGTATAGAGTTAGTGGACTATGGCTGTGCAATAAGACTGTCAGTATAGAGTTAGTGGACTATGGCTGTGCAATAAGACTGTCAGTATAGAGTTAGTGGACTATGGCACACTACATCCTCATGTTAGATTAAAGCCATTCAGTGAAATGTCCCAATACTGATTCAAAATCCATAGTAGTACCTGAGGTTCTTACATACGAAAGACCCAGATAATATATGGCCTGAGTGGAAATAGAGTGAGGTCTCTGTATGGATGAAATGCACATACCAATACAGTACAGCTGTTAAAACTTCCTCCAGTGTCTAAGCCTGAAGGGCAGCAAGCCAGACCTTGACTACAGTCTCAGGTTCATAAGGATCATAAGGAAACTCCATTCTCTTAAAGTGGAACTGACAGCATTTTAACTACTTTGCGGATATGAAACAAACAGACAATCATAATATCAGTCAAGAATATCAAATTCCCAGTTTATGTTACAAAACCAACTTCATAAGAGGTTTTAAAAAATAGTTTCTATTTGACTCAGCGTTCCATGACGTACACTAAGGCATTGTTGGCAGATAGATAGATGCAGTTCAATGCATGATTAATATAATTCACCAATACATTTCTTGGTAGTCCAACAAAGATTGCTATCAGGTTGTAAATCACAGCTACAGTACCTGGTACATTGTTTGCTGCCTCCACCCATTCGGGATGCACTGTTTCACTTTAAATTACTCAATATTTTGAACACAAACTGTAACTAAGGCTGGGAATGTCAATACAATCAAACTAGCAAGGGCAATGATCACAAGTCAATCATAACATGGCGAATAGACTGGCGCACATGTGTCAAACACAAGGCCTGGGGTGCCGAATAGGACACACAAGCAAGTATAAATGAGTCAACAGTTGAGTCATTTAATTCATGAAATTACAGCCTGATGTGCTCCCATCGGTGAATTCAACTTCAATTGTGCTGCTTTCGTGTGTCCCGCTTACAACGCACAGCAGAGGGAAAGTGTACACACACATGCCACAGTCCTAGTGAAGCTACTAAAATGTTGCAGTCTGGCTTCGGTTTTTAAAGCTTGACAATGAATAACCAAAAAACTAAACCTGTAACAAAACACTATGCAGAGGACAAGAATATAGGCCTATTACAGCAACATTAGAGCAGTAGCCTAGGCTACAATACATTTAGAGTGCACCGTACAGCAATGCCGCTATCAACTGCACCAGTGATCCATGCAGTGCAAAAACATGAAAACATGTTTTAAGTTGAACTGTTACAACAACCTATAGCTAAGTTTTTGTTATTTGGAGTTATTAAATACTTTTTGATTAGGCTTCGCATCATGCACATCTGCAAGCATAGCAGTAAAGCCTGGACAAATATGATTTATTTCTTATTTTGTTTTAATATGTTAAAATGCTATGTACAGCATCCTATGTAGATAAGTGGACATTATAAAGGGCCATAGTTTGACACCGCTGGGCTAGCGTATCTATTTATGTAGCTAGCTATCTATTTAGCAAGCTAAAAACACAGAGGCTAACGTTAGCTAGCTAGCTGCTGGTAGGATGTCATGTCATTGGAGGAGTGGTTGAGTGACCTACTTTTCCCCTTCATATAGGTTTTGGTAGTAACAGCTAGAGATGCAGGTGTCATTTGGTTAGCTAGCAAGAAATGTGAATCGCTTTGCTAGCTAGATAGCTATGCTGTACTTGAATGACTGTTATCCATAGTTAGCATATCTCTTAGTTGTCAATCAAATGTATTTGGCATCGATCAAATGTTACTTGATTTTTGGGTTGAAATGTCTTCTGGAACATGTGAACTTTCATGTGCCTTAATAACAAGATGGTATGCCATCTGTAAATACAAATACAATTGTTAAATTACGAGCCTAGTTGCTGTAGCCATGGAAAATGGCAGACACCTTCCCGCTAGCCATGATTGGCTGAGATAATGGATGTGCTGGACATGCCGAGAGATGAGTTTGGATTGGTCTGCCATACTCAAACCCTACACCCCAACCCGATCACTCTGTTCTCTTGGCCCTCTAACTCCATAAAATGTAGCTCTGATTCTACTGACAGCTACTTTATTGAGTAGAAGTGTATTTACTATGCCTGTGATATGTGGTTGTCCCACAATCGCTATCTTAAGATGAACGCACTAGCTGTAAGTTACTCTGGATAAGAGCGTCTGCTAAATGACTCAAATGTAAATGTAAATTGTAGTGGCACAGCAGTCTAAGGCACTGCATCTCAGTGCTAGATGGTTCAATTCCAGGTTGGACTCCCAACCAGCTGTGATTGGGAGTCCCATTGGGCGGCACACAATTGGCCCAGTGCCATACGGGTGTAGGCCCTCATTGTAAATAAGAATTTGTTCTTAACTGACTGGCCTAGTTAAAATAAAACATAAAAACAGAGATGGTAATGTGAAGAACAACATAACCTGCACTAAAGTCAGATTAGGATATAGGCCAAGGACTAGATAAAGTGTATTTATACCTGGAGTTTTTCCTTATTGTAGGCTACTACTTTCACCACTTTTAGTCTTGAAATCTTTGGTTGTTTACTACACTACCTTACTATGTTTAGCACATGGCCTCAAATGTGAATCCTAATAGAGATGGGTGGGGCTTAAGAGGCTGTGAATGATGCTTAATGGATGTAGACAAAGAAGAGCTCTCAAGTAGTTGTATTAAAACTCAAAACAAAACTCACTTTCTCAAAAGTGATGGGTCATGTGAAAGAAATGCTCATTTAATAACTTTTAAAGAAGAATTACTTTCCCTTTGTTCCTCAACTGCAGTGTATGATAAACCATTTTGTAGCTCTGAGTCTCTACTTTTATCCAATGAAAAAACACAATTTCATAAGACCGTATTGGACAGGCAGGCAGGCAAGCAGGTTCCCATTCAGTTGTCAAAACGTGGGTTGGGACAAGCATGCATTGGCAGGCAAGCTGCAGAAGGATGAGCAGGCAACTATTCCCCATTGTTTATCAGTGCAATTTTGACTGCCAACTAGCTGGAAACTTTACAGAGGGTTTATCTAATGTTCCCTCGTTAGATTTGAGCTCATCTTGCTCTGGCTAGCATTAGTTGTTGATCTTGATGTGCTTAGGCAACTGAGGTAGAGATAGCCTATCTTTTCACGGTTGATCAATAAGACTGTAAAATTCCCAAATGTAAGAGGACTCCCATGGTATTTACATATTTAAAGAAATCCATTCAGGTGTATTTTCTGGCTTTTGTTGAATGCGCTCAAATGATTTAAAGTCGCGCTGTTGCTACTGCCTGTAAACACACAGTCCAGATAAACGTGAATGACAGTAAGGCCATGTGGCAAATGGCTTGTTTGCTTATCAGGGCACAAGGTGAGACCCAGATGCAGACACAGGAGGCAGATGGTTGGAGCCTTAAATGTTTATTGATCTAAAAAGGGGTAGAGAATGGTCATGGACAGGCAAAAGGTCAAAACCAGTTCAGAGTCCAGGAGGTACAGAGTGTCAGGAAGGCTCGAGGTCAAGGCAGGCAGAATGGTCAGGCAGGCGGCTACAGAGTCCAGAAACAGGCAAGGTTCAAAACCGAGAGGACTAGCAAAAAGAGACTAGAAAAGGCAGGAGCACAGGAAAAATACACTGGTTGACATGGACATTCAAGACGAACTGGCACAGAGAGACAGGAAACACAGGGATAAATACACTGGGGAAAGCAAGAAACGCCTGGAGGGGGTGGAGACAATCACGAGGACAGGTGAAACAGATCAGGGTGTGACACTACTGTAGCTCTGATTGGCTATGGTGCACCGGTCTGCGTAGACTCCAGTCCTGGACAAGACAGTTGTTTCTAGTAGGTTTTAGTAGGTTTTATTTACTGCAGTGTCTATTAATTGTCCAAACACACGGCCGCTTTCCAACTCTATATTGCTATAGAATTTCCACAAATGCCTTACTATATGTCATTCCCAAACATTCTATGAATTTATGAAAATGTGAGAATGACCATATCTAAGTGCTCGCTCGTCAGAAAATATAAAAAATGGTGTTATAATTTTCATGGGGGTGTATCTGAACAGATTTTAATCCTATATTTTGTCGCTAAAACGCTGTCATTTCCACTTTAACTCGATGGAGATAAGATCTGCAAACAATAAAGGGAAGTTGTAAGTTGCTACCTGACCTGAGTGGTCCTTCTCTCATATGTTCCAGACGGATATTGAGTGCGTCTCAAATGGCACACTATTCCCTACATAGTGCGCTTTTTTTCTGTTAAAAATAGTGCACTATAAATGGAATAGGGTGCCATTTGGGATGCATATTTGTGATGAACAGTATCAAGTGTTACTTAGCTACACTCTGTTCCAATCAGGAAACCCTGAGTCAGCAGAAGGAATGACTCCGGATCAGAATCGGGGCAGGCAGGACCGGAAGAGCGACGCGGACGACTCCCATCTGAGCAGGAAGGCTCCAGGCTCCATATATACGGTAATGGTCCATTGGGGCTCAGTTGGTAAGAGGGTCAGGTGGTGTTGAAGGTTCAAGGCTCCTCAGGACTCCATGTACAGTACACGAGTATAGCACCAAGGAGAGATTCATGGGAAGGCCTTTAGGCCAACACACTTGTGGTGTGAAATCACAAATCACACTGTATATGTCTTACACTTGTTAACTTGGAGGGAAATGCTGAATATAAGAAACAGTCACATCCGGCTTTTTCAACTTTTTTCATCTAGCTTTTTTCAACTTAACCGCTGCCTTACTCATCACATCCGGCCGTGATTGGGAGTCCCATAGGGCGGCGCACAATTGGCACAGCGTCATCCGGGTTTGGCCGGGGTAGGCCGTCATTGTAAGTAAGAATTTGTTCTTAACTGACTTGCCTAGTTAAATAAAGGTTCAATTGGGAAAAAAAATAAAAATAACATACAACCCAGCACCATCCCCAGCCCCTGCCCTGATCCCCATCCCCATCCCCAGCCCCTGCCCTGATCCCCTGCCCTGATCCCCAGCCCCTGCCCTGATCCCCATCCCCTGCCCCGATCCCCACCCCCAGCACCATCCCCAGCTCCAGCACCATCCCCAGCCCCTGCCCTGATCCCCAGCCCCGAGCCCCAGCCCCTGCCCTGATGCCCAGCCCCTGCCCTGATGCCCAGCCCCTGCCCTGATCCCCAGCCCCTGCCCTGATCTCCAGCCCCTGCCCCGATCCCCTGCCCCATCCGCCTCTCAAGCACTTAAGGATTTAGACAATGGAAACAGAGAAGAGGTGTCACCGTGATATCTCATTTCCTACCAACAGTCAGAGCTGAGCGGAAGTGAGACCCGGCCCAGAGTAGAATAAGGGCTCTCGCTTCTAATTGCTGCCAGGAAGGAAGTGGATAAAGGGTAGAGAGGTTCAGGGAGGGCAGAGCCTGCTGTATGGCAGGAAGAGCCATGTGAGCCGTGTTTTAATGAAGAGGCCGTCAACACATGACCCGTCACCGCGCTCCATTGTCCCAGGGTGGTGTTCATTATGCACCAAAATGGAAGAAAATGGATTAGAACAGGAATGGACTCACTGAACTTGTCCAATAAGAAACTCTCGTTTTTATTATCCGTTGCAAAAAGTTTTGTTATGTTGTGCTGTAATGAATATGAACCAGGTTCTTTGTTCCTAACGGGCAGCATACCACCCTGCATACCACTGCTGGCTTGCTTCTGAAGCTAAGCAGGGTTGGTCCTGGTCAGTCCCTGGATGGGAGACCAGATGCTGCTGGAAGTGATGTTGG
Organism: Salvelinus fontinalis; assembly: GCF_029448725.1. Classification (NCBI taxonomy): domain Eukaryota; kingdom Metazoa; phylum Chordata; class Actinopteri; order Salmoniformes; family Salmonidae; genus Salvelinus; species Salvelinus fontinalis. The sequence goes on along the minus strand of NC_074666.1, from coordinate 5,671,494 downwards.
AGGGCCAGTAGGAGGCACTCTTTCCTCTGGTCTAAAAAATATCCCAATGCCCCAGGGCGGTGATTGGGGACACTGCCCTGTGTAGGGTGCCGTCTTTCAGATGGGACGTTAAACGGGTGTCCTGACTCTCTGAGGTCATTAAAGATCCCATGGCACTTATCGTAAGAGTAGGGGTGTTAACCCCGGTGTCCTGGCTAAATTCCCAATCTGCCCCTCAAACCATCATGGTCACCTAATAATCCCCAGTTTACAATTGGCTCATTCATCCCCCTCCTCTCCCCTGTAACTATTCCCCAGGTCGTTGCTGCAAATGAGAACGTGTTCTCAGTCAACTTACCTGGTAAAATAACGGTAAATAATAAAATAAAATAAACGGGAACAAAATTATGTGGTTTAGGTTCTGAGCAGCAGGGCTGGGTTGCATTTCTCTTAGCAACGCTGATAAACTCAGGTCAGTAAGAGATCAACTCTGGGCAGTAAGAGATCAACTCTGGGCAGTAAGAGATCAACTCTGGGCAGTAAGAGATCAACTCTAGTCAGTAAGAGATCAACTCTGGGCAGTAAGAGATCAACTCTGGGCAGTAAGAGATCACCTCTGGGCAGTAAGAGATCAACTCTGGGCAGTAAGAGATCAACTCTGGGCAGTAAGAGATCAACTCTGGTCAGTAAGAGATCAACTCTAGTCAGTAAGAGATCAACTCTGGTCAGTAAGAGAACCAGTTTTATTTCACGAATCATGGCCTGATGTATTTCCTTCTAGAAATTGAGCAGGAAGTAACTGTGCAGTACTGCAGATGAATGAAATGTCCCTTTATTGAGTATGGGAAAATTTCACGGAACTCCTTCACCCCAATCCAATACAGTTCATGGGTTTGGTAGTGAGGAGAGTAGCCTAAGCACAAGCCAGTGAATATGGTAAGCACAGATTGTGAAGCATTTATCTCAATTTCTCAGTGACTTTACGGTGCAGGCTAAGGAGTAGTTAAATACAGGCTGAGTGGTAGTTAAATACAGGTTGAGTAGTTAAATACAGACTGACTAGTAATTAAGCACAAGCTGAGTAGTTAAATACAGGCTGATTAGTAGTTAAATATAGGCTGAGTGGTAGTTAAATACAGGTTGAATAGTTAAATACAGGCTGAGTAGTAGTTAAATAGAGGCTGAGTAGTTAAATACAGGCTGAGTGGTAGTTAAATACAGGCTGAGTTGTAGTTAAATACAGGCTGAGTAGTTAAATACAGGCTGAGTTGTAGTTAAATACAGGCTGAGTAGTTAAATACAGGCTGAGTGGTAGTTAAATACAGGCTGAGTAGTAGTTAAATACAGGCTGAGTAGTTAAATACAGGCTGAGTAGTAGTTAAATACAGACTGAGTAGTTAAATACAGGCTGAGTGGTAGTTAAATACAGGCTGAGTTGTAGTGAAATACAGGCTGAGTAGTTAAATACAGGCTGAGTAGTAGTTAAATACAGGCTGAGTAGTAGTTAAGTACAGGCTGAGTAGTAGTTAAGTACAGGCTGAGTAGTTAAATACAGCCAGAGTAGTGGTTAAATACAGGCTGAGTAGTGGTTAAATACAGGCTGAGTAGTGTTTAAATACAGGCTGAGTAGTGGTTAAATACAGGCTGAGTAGTGGTTAAATACAGGCTGAGTAGTGGTTAAATACAGGCTGAGTAGTGGTTAAATACAGGCTGAGTAGTGGTTAAATACAGGCTGAGTAGTTAAATACAGGCCGAGTAGTTAAATACAGGCTGAGTCGTGGTTAAATACAGGCTGAGTAGTGGTTAAATACAGGCTGAGTAGTGGTTAAATACAGGCTGAGTAGTGGTTAAATACAGGCTGAGTAGTGTTTAAATACAGGCTGAGTAGTGGTTAAATACAGGCTGAGTAGTTAAATACAGGTTGAGTAGTTAAATACAGGTTGAGTAGTGGTTAAGTACAGGCTGAGTAGTGGTTAAATACAGGCTGAGTAGTGGTTAAATACAGGTTGAGTAGTTAAATACAGGTTGAGTAGTTAAATACAGGTTGAGTAGTTAAATAGACTAAGTGGCCCATTTGTTCTGCCATCGACATCCCTGTCCGTTGCAGCCCCAGCCAGCCACCTGCAGATCATAAATCAGACCCAATCCCCGGGGAAGCCCTCCACCTCCTGCTCTGCACCCTGTCAGCTGCTGGGGTTGCTCCTCTACCCGTCTCCCAGGTCCTGTCTTGGCCTAGTATCCAGCATTCCATTTTCACCTAGGACATAGGAGCTTTTCTTTGATATAGCAGAGAAGGAGCAGGATTGGGGACTAAGAAAAGAGCAGACGGAGAGTGGATACAGTCTAGTAATGATTTCTAAGCCATGCAGACCAGGTTCAAATAGTGTTGGTTTTCTCTTGAATACTGAGCAGTTTGATTGGCCCTGCCAGGGAGTGGCTATGGGCGTTGGTTAGCACTTTTGAGACTATTCAGTTCGTTTATCGTGTTATACGGGCTCAATCAAGCTCAACTAAAATATTTGCAAGAAAACAAATACTAATTGAACCTAGGTCTGGGTGATGGATGTGTCTGAGTGAGGGAGGGAGTAGAGAATCTCCCATCTAGAGTGGCAGCAGAGCAGAAACAGAAAGCAGAGTCCCAAGAGCCTCTAGTCTGCTATATATCTAACTTGGTGTTTTATTTCACTGATTGGAATGAATGGACGTTTGGATCTGTTTGACAAGATGAAAATAAGATTTGTAGAGATATTCTCTCTCTCCTCTCTCTCTCTTGTATGTATATATATATATATATGCACCCAAACAACATACCTTATCTGCCCCAACACATACCCGTCCTGTACACAAGGCCGTGGTGCTGTGACTGCAGCTCCAAAATTGTTTATTTGGACTGCTTATCTCCCCTGGACATTCCAGGGCTGCTGATGGGATGGGCCTGAAGCCTCAGGTCTTACCACATGACCATGAGGAGCTCACGCTCTCTCTCCATACTATACCCTCCCTACAGACAGGCCCAGACATGTCAGGACACAAGCGCTTCACCAGTTTCTCACACAGTTGTGTGTCTGTGTAAGCGTGCATGTGTGTACGTACATACTGTATGTGTGTGTGTTTGTTGCGTGAGTGTGTGTGTGTGGGTGTCTAAACTCAATAAGTGTCTCTTTGTGTTTTCTCAGTGTGCCGAATCATTGCACTGACTCTCAGTGTTCCCCATCATTGAACTGACTCTCAGTGTTCCCCAACATTGAACTGACTCTCAGTGTTCCCCAACATTGAACTGACTCTCAGTGTTCCCCAACATTGAACTGACTCTCAGTGTTCCCCAACATTGAACTGACTCTCAGTGCTCCCCAACATTGAACTGACTCTCAGTGTTCCCTATAATTGAACTGACTCTCAGTGTTCCCCCATCGTTGAACTGACTCTCAATGTACCCCAACATTGAACTGACTCTCAGTGTTCCCCAACATTGAACTGACTCTCAGTGTTCCCCATCATTGAACTGACTCTCAGTGTTCCCCAACATTGAACTGACTCTCAGTGTTCCCCAACATTGAACTGACTCTCAGTGTTCCCCAACATTGAACTGACTCTCAGTGTTCCCCATCATTGAACTGACTCTCAGTGCTCCCCAACATTGAACTGACTCTCAGTGTTCCCCAACATTGAACTGACTCTCAGTGTTCCCCATCATTGAATTGACTCTCGGTGAAAGTCTGTAATCAGGACCAATTACCCTCAAACACAAATATTCAAGATCAACATTCCTAAACAGCAGGACACAACGCAGCTCAAGTCAGTATATTGAACTCACTAATGATCATCACATCACATGATTGAGAGGTCAAGTGCTAGTTCTTTCTCTGTTTTATTTGTTCTCCTGTCTTTATCAAAACCAACAGTAGAAACAGCAGGGAAATCATGTGAGGAATGATTAGGAATTTAGAATAAACATGTAGGATGTCTTTATGCAATAGAATCAATTAAATGTATGATGTCTATTTACGTTGCAATAGACATTCGCATTAATTCATTCAAGTCAACACCGTGAGGCATTTCTCAGACTGACAAACCAATTAAGTTGCTCCTTCCACTGTGACCTATAGGATGCCAGATATGTTAACACTGGTTGGTTTTCAACAGTGAATGACCAAGTCTTTTCATTCAAGACACAAAAAAAACCTCGTTTTTCCCACCACCCTCTTCTCTTTCACTTTTGTGGTTAAGGTCTGGGAAAATTCCCTCAGCATAGACCTGACCAAGACAGTGGGTAACATTTCTGGCAAGCTCCTAGTGGATTTGGATGGTTCAATTGACCTTTGGTCCACTTCCTGTTTGCAAAGCTGGGGGAAAGAGAGGAGCGCTAAAGGAAGCGTACATGGGACTGGGGTCCAAAACAGTCCCTGAAAGAAGAACTGGAAGAGAGTGAATGAAGGGGGAGAAAAGAGAGACAGAAAGAGATGGCGGAAACACAACCCTTAGAGGCTTTGGCCTAAATGGCACCCTATAACCTAGGGTAGTGTGGTTCCAAACTTTTTATAGTCCCGTACCCCTTCAAACATTCAACCTCCAGCTGCGTACCCCCTCTAGCACCAGGGTCAGCGCACTCTCAAATGTTATTTTTTGCCATCGTTGTAAGCCTGCCACACACACACACACACACACACACACACACACACACACACACACACACACACACACACACACACACACACACACACACACACACACACACACACACACACACACACACACACACACACACACACACACACACACACACACACACACACACACACTATACGATACATTTATTAAACATAAGAATAAGTGTGAGTTTTTAGTCACAACCCGGCTCGTGGGAAGTGACAAAGAGCTCTTATAGGACCAGGGCACAAATAATAATAATCAATCATTTTGCTCTTTATTTAGCCATCTTTTATATAAAACCTTATTTGTTCATCAAAAATGGTGAATAACTCACCACAGGTTAATGAGAAGGGTGAGCTTGAAAGGATGCACATAACTCTGCAGTGTTGGGTTGTATTGGAGAGAGTCTCAGTCTTAAATCATTTTCCAAATAGTCTGTGCCTGCATTTAGTTTTCATGCTAGTGAGGGCGGAGAATCAACTCTCACATAGCTACGTGGTTGCAAAGGGCTTCAGTGTCTTAACCGTCGATTTGCCAAGGCAGGATACTCTGAGCGCAGCCCAATCCAGAAATCAGGCAATGGCTTATGATTCAATTAAATTTTCACAGAACCGCTTGTTGCAATTTCGATGAGGCTCTTGTTCAGATATGGGTAAGTTGTCTGGAGGTAGGGCATGAAACGGATAACAAATCCAGTTGTTTGTGTTGTCTGTTTCGGAAAAGTACCTGCGTAATTGCGCACCCAGCTCACTCAGGTGCTTCGCTATATGACACTTGAGTTCATTTGCACACAAAAAATAATACAATGATGGAAAGACTTGTGTGTTGTCCTTGTTAATGCAGACAGAGAAGAGCTCCAACTTCTTAATCATAGAAGTCCTCTACAATAGTATGGGGCTTGCCTGTCCTAGCCACTCGGTAGCTCACCATATAAGACGCTTTCAGACCCTTCTTATTAATGACATCTGTTGCTTTTATACGTCTTACAACTCAAAAGTCGTCTTAATTCTCTCTCTAAAAACTCACGTGGCTTATATTTCAGATTGGCATGTTTAGTTTCTAAACGTCTCCGCAACAGTTAAGGTTTCATAGAGTTGTGAGATAGTACTTTTGCACATGTAAAATATATATGTGAATCACATTTTTATTTGGCTTACCTCCGACGGCGTTGCGCGTACCCCCTATTCCCTACGTGTCACCCTATTCCCTATGTGTCACCCTATTCCCTATGTGTCACCCTATTCCCTACGTGTCACCCTATTCCCTATGTGTCACCCTATTCCCTATGTGTCACCCTATTCCCTACGTGTCACCCTATTCCCTATGTGTCACCCTATTCCCTATTTGTCACCCTATTCCCTATGTGTCACCCTATTCCCTACGTGTCACCCTATTCCCTATGTGTCACCCTATTCCCTATGTGTCACCCTATTCCCTATGTGTCACCCTATTCCCTATGTGTCACCCTATTCCCTATGTGTCACCCTATTCCCTACGTGTCACCCTATTCCCTATGTGTCACCCTATTCCCTATGTGTCACCCTATTCCCTATGTGTCACCCTATTCCCTATGTGTCACCCTATTCCCTATGTGTCACCCTATTCCCTATGTGTCACCCTATTCCCTACGTGTCACCCTATTCCCTACGTGTCACCATATTCCCTATGTGTCACCCTATTCCCTACGTGGCACCATATTCCCTATGTGGCACCCTATTCCCTACATGGCACCTCAATACTGTCAGTTTGGGAATAAGGTGACACATTTGTGACACCTCTCCACTGTGTAGCCTGGAGGCCCCGGGACTTTGGTTTTGCCTCTCCACTGTGTAGCCTTGAGGCCCGGGGACTTTGGTTTTGCCTCTCCATTGTGTAGCCTGGAGGCCCGGGGACTTTGGTTTTGCCTCTCCACTGTGTAGCCTGGAGGCCCGGGGACTTTGGTATTGCCTCTCCACTCTGTAGCCTGGAGGCCCGGGGACTTTGGTTTTGCCTCTCCACTCTGTAGCCTGGAGGCCCGGGGACTTTGGTTTTGCCTCTTCACTTTGTAGCCTGGAGGCCCAGGAACTTTGGTATTGCCTCTCCACTCTGGAGCCTGGAGGCCCGGGGACTTTGGTTTTGCCTCTCCACTCTGGAGCCTGGAGGCCCGGGGACTTTGGTATTGCCTCTCCACTCTGGAGCCTGGAGGCCCGGGGACTTTAGTCAAATTAAATGAAATTCTATTGGTCGCGTACACATATTTTGCAGATGTTATCGCAGGTGCAGCAAAATGCAGATTTTTCTAGCTCCAACAGTGCCTCTCCTCTGTGTAGCCTGAAGGCCCAGGGACTTTCAAAGGAACACATTCACAAAGACAGGGTTTATCTGATTCTCAAAGCAATTTCTTCCAATCTGATCCTTTCAACCCTGTACAAGCACTGCAAATCCTGGGGTTTCTTCTAGAGGAATTCATAAATTAAAATCCACAACAGGGCCCCTGGTTTAATTAAATATTTTGGGAGGGTAAAGACAACAGTGCTTGGGATTTTGTGGCTTTAAGTCTAAAACCAAATTAACAGCTGTAGGAAAATATGTAAACATGTTTTAAATCTAATGCATTTCACATCAAATCTATCAGATATAAAACATCTTTATAACTTCCCATAGAAGCCTATCTATTTAAAATCATAGAAATACAACAGTAATAACAGATGCAAAACATCAAACAAGACAGACTTCACCTTGCGTTTACTTCACAACAGTCTACCGGTGCCACAGTTTGTACACACCCAGCCACAAAACCAACTATATACACCAACAGAGTGACATAAAGCTTATTCAAAGCCAATGGGGGTATTGCCATCAGGTGATTGGTCCAAACCGAATGACAGCTAATCCCGAGCTTATAAAGTCTTCCACCAATGCCAGTGGATAAAAAAACAAACAGGGGGTAGATAGATAGATCACTGACAGACAACTTTCAATTGGTTAATTTACTCCTTCTCCCTTGCAACTATACCAAGTGTCTTTGCTGTAAAAGTGAATGTGTTCTCAGTCAATTTACCTAGTAAAATAAGGGTTAATCATCTACTCACATGGGAACCAGGTGCTCAGTCAGTGAGGGGGACGGGATGGTCGACGCCCCCTGTCTGTCCCTGAGGGCGTGTGGTGTGGGGGATATTATGGCTCACCTCTTTTTAACAACCTACAAGTTAAAGGGCAAAGAAGCATTGACCCTCCCGAGGCTTCAGTGTGCTTAAACTTTACACCTCCTCCCCCATCCCCCTCTCCTCTTCCTTTAACTCCATCAGCTCCTCAAGTGCAAAGAGGACTTTCTGCTTTATCTCCATGGTAATGAAGGGAAATGAAGGACAGGGGAGCGGGTGCTTGAGGCCTTCTGACCCAAGGAGATGGCAGCTCCCACCATGTGCTTGTTGTGATAGTCTTTCTGACACAAACCATTCTTGAGATTAATGGTTTTTATACGACATCACATACATGACACACGACGATCGAATGACATATGTGACGTAGTGACGAGAGGACTTTTGACCCCTGCTGTATTCACATGCCATTGTCATACCTAAACGGGATGGCTACCATCACAAAGAGTGGAGACGGACAGTCACGGTTCTTTGAAGGCATTTAAAACCGAGTAGCAGTTTCACCGACACCCAACACTCCAGTTATAATAGAGCAGTCCCCTCCAGGCCTCCGGGTGGTGGTGTCATTAAGCTGGTCTAACTGGGAGACAGTTCGCCTGGGAGTGATTAGGAGATTTCCCTCAAAACAGCCCTCCACCGCTCCCCTGTGGTGTGGTCTGCCTGCATCAGAAAAGACTGATCTGGAGACTCTTCCCTGTGTGACCCTACGCTCCTAGATATTTTGCTGTGCACCAATGCAACCAGGAAACAAATCACCCGGATAATAATTGTTGTACTGATAGGCTTCACTGTGCAGTTGTTTCCGAGCGCCCTAGAGAAAAAAAGTATAGTGCAGCTTCATTCAATCCAAAGTCTACATATAACGAATATTAAAGAATGCATCGGTGGTTTGTATTTCTTGCAACTTTCTGAAGACGTGATGGGAATGCCTGTAACTACCACTTTGTGCAGTCAGTTAGCAATGCCGAAAACAGTCGTTTCTAAAGAGTTTTCCCTAAAAAGTTCGAAATGAAATGCTCACTGCAAGTAGGCTTATCTGGCAGAAGGATAAGATAGCATGATGGTTTGAATCAATCGTATCAATCGGGTGCTCTTTTGTCAAACAACACCCACTTCTCACAGACGTCAATTCAACGTCTATTCCACGTTGGTTCAATGTATTTTCATTCAGTGTGCGCCCAGTGGGATAGGGCAGTCTCTTGAAGTGAACAATTAAAATTAAAGGGCAATTATACCCTCCAAAATATATATTTTTATTTACTTCCCCAGACCTCAAAAGTGTTCTCCTGAAGTGGTTTAAGCATCCAATTTACTTGTTTTTCTATTAAAATAGTGTGATTTTGAGAGTGAAAATCGAAACCTGGAAAAACAAAACTGAAACCTTTTTTTGTGTGGTTTTAGGTGTTATTATGGCTTATAAATGTATTGGCTTATAATTCTGAGTGGCTGGTATATTTTTTCATCTACCTGCCACAGTGGATGGTGGACCAAGAAGCTTGTTTTTATTTGTCTAGGCAAGTTTTTATTTATCTAGGCAGTTAAGAACACATTCTTATTTTCAATGACGGCCTAGGAACAGTGGGTTAACTGCCTTGTTCAGAGGCAGAACAACAGATTTTTACCTTGTCACCTCGGGGATTTGATCTTGCCACCTTTCGGTTACTAGTCCAACACTCTAACCACTAGGCTACCTGCCACCCCAGTTTGGAGGTACAGAAAGAAAAGGAAAGGGATAGCTTCTTTAGAATATCAATGATCATCGCAATGGATGAATGACTGATCTCTTGCATGTTATCACTCACAACATGACGCTCTTAAAGAGAGTGTAGAATTAGCTATGTATTACATCTCAATAGGTAGTCCTTTTTCCCAATTTTTGTATCAAAATGTTTGTTTTTTATATCAGTTTACAGAGCACAACATGTGCTTCAAAAGCAGCTAGAATTTATATAGGCCCACTATGCTATACCTTAACCAATAAAAAACATATATATATATATCTTCTGGTGCTCCTAGATTTTGTGTTGGGAGCACTAGTGCTACCAAAAAAACATGTTAATTTAATGACTGTGGATTCTGTCAGACCAGAGATGGAGAGAGAAAATGGGTAGAAAGGCTGAGTGTATGTGTGAGAAAGAGTGAGAAAGGAGAGAGAGGAAGACAAAATGAGAGAGAGAGAGAGGAAAAGAGAGAGAGAGAGAGGGAGAGAGGAAAAGAGAGAGAGAGCTTGACGGAAAGAGAGAGAGGAGGAGGGAGAAAAGTAAAAAGAGAGAGCGAGACAAAGACAGAGACAGAGGAAGCGAATGAAAAAGAGTAAGGTTGAAGCCAACAATCCCCCAGCAGCCTTGGCGACACACAGGAACCCTCAGCAGCATTCCCAGCTTTCTCTGTTCCGCTCGGAAAACAGCCGCCGCATCCGGAGAAGGAAACATCTCCTGCCAACATCACAACAACAATCACACCAGCTAGATCTTTCCCACATCCTAGAACCGTTGAATGTAATGGCTTTTTCCATCGCAATTACAAGACTATAAGGATAGTTGTTTAGTGGGGTATTTTTTGGATCTATCTATCTATCTATCTATCTATCTATCTATCTATCTATCTATCTATCATGTTATTCCCCTTCATTTTACAGCAATTGAAAAATGTTCCATTGCAATTTCAAAGACATTTCAAGGATGGTTGTTGGTGCTGTATATTGGAGCTCAGCTATCACAGTTGTACGTAATCCCTTTTTTGATTGTGGACTTTCTGGTTAAATAAAGGTTAAATAAATGTGTTACTAAGGCAGGGCCTGATCTGACGTCAGCTGCAGTGTTCCATGTGCCGCTGTGTGTGAGGCAGGGGAGGAGAGAGTCATCACAGAGAGAGTGAGACGGATGTGCAGAGCTCGAGGGGTGGTGGGGTGGAGGGGTGGAGGGGTGGAGGGGTGGTGGGGTGGAGGGGTGGAGGGGTGGTGGGGTGGAGGGGTGGAGGGGTGGTGGGGTGGAGGGGTGGAGGGGTGGAGGGGTGGTGGGGTGGAGGGGTGGAGGGGTGGTGGGGTGGAGGGGTGGTGGGGTGGAGGGGTGGAGGGGTGGAGGGGTGGTGGGGTGGAGGGGTGGAGGGGTGGAGGGGTGGTGGGGTGGAGGGGTGGAGGGGTGGAGGGGTGAAGGGGTGGTGGGGTGGAGGGGTGGAGGGGTGGAGGGGTGGAGGGGTGGTGGGGTGGAGGGGTGGAGGGGTGGTGGGGTGGAGGGGTGGAGGGGTGGAGGGGTGGTGGGGTGGAGGGGTGGAGGGGTGGAGGGGTGGTGGGGTGGTGGGGTGGAGGGGTGGAGGGGTGGAGGGGTGGAGGGGTGGTGGGGTGGAGGGGTGGAGGGGTGGTGGGGTGGTGGGGTGGAGGGGTGGAGGGGTGGAGGGGTGGTGGGGTGGAGGGGTGGAGGGGTGGTGGGGTGGTGGGGTGGAGGGGTGGTGGGGTGGTGGGGTGGTGGGGTGGAGGGGTGGAGGGGTGGTGGGGTGGAGGGGTGGAGGGGTGGAGGGGTGGAGGGGTGGTGGGGTGGGTGGTGTGAAACATGCATGGAAGGACTGTGGTGAGGTCACAGGTCTGACATTCCTGTGAAGGAACAATATAGTGACCTACACATCCCCTCTAACCCACTGTAACCACTGTAACCCCTCTAACCCACTGTAACCCTATGCAACCCACTCTAACCCACTGTAACCCACTGTAACCCACTCTAACCCACTCTAACCCAATCTAACCCACTGTAACCCAATCTAACCCACTATAACCAACTGTAACCCTTCTAACCCACTGTAACCCTATGCAACCCACTGTAACCCACTGTAACCCAATCTAACCCACTGTAACCCAATCTAACCCACTGTAACCCAATCTAACCCACTGTAACCCACTGTAACCCAATCTAACCCACTGTAATCCACTGTAACCCAATCTAACCCACTGTAACCCAATCTAACCCACTGTAACCCAATCTAACCCACTGTAACCCACTGTAACCCAATCTAACCCACTGTAACCCACTGTAACCCACTGTAACCCAATCTAACCCACTGTAACCCACTCTAACCCAATCTAACCCAATCTAACCCACTGTAACCCACTGTAACCCAATCTAACCCACTGTAACCCAATCTAACCCACTGTAACCCACTGTAACCCACTGTAACCCACCACGCTCTCAGTCAGGACAGTAGCAGGATGTACTAAATCTCTCTCTCCACAAAGTATGCTGCAGTGCAGACTCATAAGGGAAGGGCCAGGCAGGAAGGGCCAGGCAGGAAGGGCCAGGCAAGAAGGGCCAGGCAGGAAGGGCCAGGCAGGAAGGGCCAGGCAAGAAGGGCCAGGCAGGAAGGGCCAGGCAGGAAGGGCCAGGCAGGAAGGGCCAGGCAGGAAGGGCCAGGCAAGAAGGGCCAGGCAGGAAGGGCCAGGCAGGAAGGGCCAGGCAAGAAGGGCCAGGCAGGAAGGGCTCTAAATGGAACTGTTGGCTCGACGCCACCGTCTGATTGAAACCAATTGTCTTGATTTCATACAATTAAAGTTCATCAGATGAGATAAAATGTTTGAAAAGAACACGGATTAATCAGCTGTGTGTGTGTGTGTGTGTGTGTGTGTGTGTGTGTGTGTGTGTGTGTGTGTGTGTGTGTGTGTGTGTGCGTGCGTGCGTGCGTGCGTGTGTGTGTGTGTCCACAGTCATCTTCGGCATACCAGGGTAGCATGAACTCTCAATCTCTTTATCATTAGGGGTAGCAAGCTGGTGGATTTAACAGGCAGACCATGGGGTCTTTGTATGGGTCCACGGCATACCCCTGTTTAAGCAGCGTGACAATGTGCTATTCACAGACTGAATGAAGAATATGCCACCAGTATAACCTCTTCCATGGTTTGTCATATTTGGTCTGAAACCACCAAAATGACACTGGTCTCAGGCCTCAGATATGTCGAGGCTCCTTCCACCCCTGCTCTTTCTAGGGATTAGTGGGCAGAGAGAGTCTGTATGACAATGTGTGTGTGAGTCACCATGCAGCCTAGCTTGACTGTGCCTGTGTCCTAAAGGGGTACCCTAGTCCTTATATAGTGCAGTACTATAGCTCCTCTCTCTCTGACATTGACGTTTACGTTTGTGTCAGAAATATAAAGCAACCAAAATTACATTTCAGGAAGATTATGGTGGTGGGAGCAATACTGTAATCATAGACTTCTCAATGTCAGCGTTTCACAAAATGTCATGTGATATCCACACTGTGACGAAACCCACCACAGCCTTCAGACAAGCTCAGCTTCAGGAGGGGGGCAAAAAAATATTTTTATAATAAAATGTGACTTGTTTCAGGAAACTAGGTACAGTTAAAGTCAGGTTTACATACACCTTAGCCAAATACATTTCAACTCAAGTTTTCACAATTCCTGACATTTAATCCTAGTAAAAGTTCCCTGTCTCAGGTCAGTTAGGATCACCACTTTATTTTAAGAATGTGAAATGTCAGAATAATAGTAGAGAGAATGATTTATTTCAGCTTTTATTTCTTTCATCACATTCCCAGTGGGTCAGAAGTTTACATACACTCAATTAGTATTTGATAGCATCTTCTTTAAATTGTTTAACATGGGTCAAACGTTTCGGGTAGCCTTCCACAAGCTTCCCACAATAAGTTGGGTGAATTTTGGCCCATTCCTCCTGACAGAGCTGGTGTAACTGAGTCAGGTTTGTAGGCCTCCTTGCTCACACATGCTTTTTCAGTTCTGCCCACAAATTTTCTATAGGATTGAGGTCAGGGCTTTGTGATGGCCACTCCAATATCTTGAATTTGTTGTCCTTAAGCCATTTTGCCACAACTTTGGAAGTATGCTTGGGGTCATTGTCCATTTGGAAGACCCATTTGCGACCAAGCTTCAACTTCCTGACTGATGTCTTGAGATGTTGCTTCAATATATCCACATCATTTCCCTACCTCATGATGCCATCTATTTTGTGAAGTGCACCAGTCCCTCCTGTAGCAAAGCACCCCCACAACATGATGCTGCCACCCCCGTGCTTCACGGTTGGGATGGTGTTCTTCGGCTTGCAACCCTCCCCCTTTTTCCTCCAAACATAACGATGGTCATTATGGCCAAAAAGTTATATTTTTGTTTCATCAGACCAGAGGACATTTCTCCAAAAAGTACGATATTTGTCCCCATGTGCAGTTGCAAACCGTAGTCTGGCTTTTTTTATGGCGGTTTTGGAGCAGTGGCTTCTTCCTTGCTGAGCGGCCTTTCAGGTTATGTCGATATAAGACTTGTTTTACTGTGGATATAGATACTTTTGTACCGGTTTCCTCCAGCATCTTCCCAAGGTCCTTTGCTGTTGTTCTGGGATTGATTTCCAGAAATGCTTTCTGGAACAAGTTGTGGGTGTGTGCTTAGTCCCCTCCTGTGCTCCTTGTTCACCCACGAATGCGTCACGCGCACTACTCCAACACCATCATTAAGTTTGCCGACAACATGGCGGTGGTAGGCCTGATCACCCGACGACGATGAGACAGCCTATAGGGAGGAGGTCAAAGACCTGGCAGTGTGGTGCCATTGACAACTACAGGAAACGTAGGGCCGAGCCCCTATTCACATTGACAAGGCTATATTGGAGCGGGTCAAGAGCTTCAAGTTCCTCGGAGTCCACATTACTAACAATCTATCATGGTCCACACACACCAACACAGTCATGAAGGTCCAGAACAAATTCAAGGAAACATATCGTATTATACAAAGCCATGAGTGCATGGAACTCCCGTCCATCTCATATAGTGAACAGCAAACACCTCACGGCACAACATCTCTCCCCCATGTGACCTACTTGTTGTGTGTATGTGTAACTGATAGATGCACACACACGCACACTACATGTTAATGTCTTTAAATGTTCAGTATGTAAAATGTAAAGTATTTTGTCTGTCATGTATTATTTGTTATGTGTCGGATCCCAGTAAGACTAGCTGTTGCCATTGGCGTTGGCTAATGGGGATCCTAATAAATCAAAAAATAAATCAAAGAGGGCACGGCAATGCCTCTTTACCCCCAGAAGGCTGAAACTATTTGGCATCGGCCCTCAGATCCTCAAAACGTTCTACAGCTGCACCATTGGGAGCATCTTGACCAGCTGCATCACTGCTTGGAATGGCAACTGCTTGACCGCAAGGCACTACAGAGGGTAGCACGTATAGCCCAGTACATCACTGGGGCTGAGCTCCCTGCAGGAGCTCTATACCAGGCGGTGTCAAAGGAAGGCCCTAATAATTGTCAAAAGCTCCAGCCACCCAAGTCATAGACTGTTCTCTCAGCTACCTCACGGCAAGCGGTACCGATGCACCAAGTCTGGAACCAACAGGACCCTGAGCAGCTTCTACCCCCAAGCCATAAGACCGCTAAATAGTTAGTCTGGGTAGCTATTTGGTTACTTATTTAACTATCTGCGTTGACCCTTTTGACGCTGCTGCTACTGTTTATTATCTATCACTTTATTCCTAGTTATACCTGTATGTACAGTGCCTGAGGAAAATATTCAGACCCCTTGACTTTTTCCACATTTTGTCACGTTACTGCCTTATTTTAAAATAGATTAAATAAAACATTTTCCTTAGCAATACCCCATAATGACAAAGCAAAAACAGGTGTAAAGAATCTTTTGCAAATCTAGTAAATATAAAAAACAGAAATACCTTATTTACATAAGTATTCAGACCCTTTACTATGAGACCCGTAATTGAGCTCAGGTGCATTCTTGAGCTCAATTTAAAACACAACCCCCCAAAAAATTCAAATGACAGAACATAGATTTCGGTTGAATATTGTGCCGAATATCGTGCCGATTAAAAAATAAAAATAATAATAATAATAAAATAAGTTGAGCTCAGGTGCATTGCCATTGATTATCCTTGAGATGTTTCTACAACTTGATTGGAGTTCACCTTTGGAAAATTTTATTGATTGGACATGATTTGGAAAGGCACACACCCAAGGTCCATATAAGGTCCCACAGTTGACAGTGTCCGAGCAAAAACTAATGTCCGAGCAAAAACTAAGCCATGAGGTTGAAATAATGATGTTCGTAGAGCTCCGACACAGGTTTGTGTCGAGGCACAGATCTGGGAAAGGGTACCAAAACATTTCTGCAGCATTGAAGAACATGGAGTTTGCCAAACGGCACCTAAAGACTCTCAGACCATGAGAAACAAGATTCTCTGGTCTGAGAAAACCAAGATTGAACTCTTTGGCCTGAATGGGGATGTTTTTCAGCAGCAAAGGACTGGGAAACTAGTCAGGATTGAGGCAAAGATTAACAGAGCAAAGTACAGAGAGATCCTTGATGAAAACCCCTTTTTAATAAAAAAAATAAAAATTAGCAAACATTTCTGAAAACCTGTTTTTGCTTTGTCATTATGGGGTATTGTGTGTAGATTCATGAGGAACTAGGCAGAGGACTGGGCAGAGAAAGCAGCATCTCTGAGGCTGCAAGAAAGGCTCTTACAGACATATTTCTGAAATATTGAGAGCTGTACACACATGCACACACACACAGACACACAAACACACACAGACAAATGGCGCAGTACCCCATGTGAGCTAGGGATCCAGAGTGGAAACAACATCCTGCAGGCAGCAGCATGACAAGGTATTTCCTGACCCACCACATAGGCTGCATCCCACCTGGCGCCCTATTTGACCAGACCTCTGTGGACCCTATGGGCCCTGGTCAAAAGAGAGAGGGAGAGAGAGAGAGAGAGAGAGAGAGAGAGAGAGAGAGAGAGAGAGAGAGAGAGAGAGAGAGAGAGAGAGAGAGAGAGAGAGAGAGAGAGAGAGAGAGAGAGAGAGAGGGAGAGAGAGAGAGAAAGAAAAGGAGAGAGAGAGAGAGTGAGAGAGAGAGAGAGGGAGAGAGAGAGGGAGAGAGAGAGAGAGAGAGAGAGAGAGAGAGAGAGAGAGAGAGAGAGAGAGAGAGAGAGAGAGAGAGAGAGAAAGAAAAGGGGAGAGAGGGAGAAAAGGAGAGAGCGGGAGAGAGTCAGAAAGAGACAGAGAGAGAGAGAGAGAGAGAGAGAGAGAGAGAGAGAGAGAGAGAGAGAGAGAGAGAGAGAGAGAGAGAGAGAGAGAGAGAGAGAGAGAGAGAGAGAGAGAGAGTGGGAGAGGGATAGGGAGAGAGCGAGAGAGATAGGCAGATAAATATATGCAGAGAGCGAGCAGGGCTATGGATGGAGGAGCATGGTGGTTCCCTGTATGTGCGATTTATAGCCCTCTGTCTCCCCTGCCTGCCTGTTCAACACAGGCATTACTCATCTGGACCAGCCGTGACGTGGTAGGGCCACTACCCAGCCAAACACTGCTCTGGGGGACACAGCAGGCATCGACCAATGATTGGCCCGGACCCAACCTGTGTGTGTGAGTGTGCGCGCACGTTTCTGTGTGTGTGTGTGTGTGTGTGTGTGTGTGTGTGTGTGTGTGTGTGTGTGTGTGTGTGTGTGTGTGTGTGTGTGTGTGTGTGTGTGTGTGTGTGTGTGTGTGTGTGTGTGTGTGTGTGTGTGTGTGTGTGTGTGTGTGTGTTTGGTGAGGGCCAGGCCACTCAGTGAGTGATAAACACACAGAGGTGATGATATCGGCTCTATTGTAACTCTTAGGCAGGGCAGGGGGTTGCCGGAGTGGAGGGATCAACCACTGAATCACCAGACCTGACTCAGACAGGAAAAGAGAATGGGAAGATGGAAGAGGCACAGCTGCTGCTCATGGAGGTCAATCCAGCTAATATAACAAACATCCAGAGGAAAACAGTCCCTCAGGATTCAGGAGTGTGTGAGTGGCTTTTGTGTATGTTTAGGAATGTCTTGTCACTATAGTTACCATAAATTGAATGTTTTGTCCCACTTTCCTTAAAAAACGGAGGTTAATGACTGACACGTCATTCATTCATTCATTCATTTGAAACTCTTTCTTCAAAAAACAGACCAAACCAGAATGCTATTTGGCCCTAAACAGAGAGTACACAATGGCACCTAACCACTGTGACTGACCCAAAATGAAGGAAATCCTTGACTATGTAGACTCAGTGTGTCACGTTCCTGACCTATTTATGTTAGTTTTTGTGTGTTAGTTGGTCAGGACGTGAGGTTGGGTGGGCATTCTATGTTATCTGTTTCTATGTTGGTTTTGGTTTGCCTGGTATGGCTCTTGATTAGAGGCAGGTGGTTTGCGTTTGCCTCTAATTAAGAGTCATATTTAGGTAGGGCATTCTCACTGTTTGTTTGTGGGTGATTGTCTTCCGTGTCAGTATGTTTGTTCGTACCACACTGGACTGTAGCGTTTGTTTGTTTCGTTTCGTTTCGATGTCGTCTGTTTCCTGTACGTAAGTTTATGTTTAGTTATGTAAGTTTATGTTCAGGTTGCGTCAACGTCGTTTTTGTTATTTTGTAAGCTTGTTAAAGTGTTTTGTTTCGTTTCGTGTTTTGCCATCATCGTTATTAAATAAAAGATGGCTTATTTCCCAAAGCCTGCGTTTTGGTCTGAGGATCCTTCTCTCCTCACCTCATCCGAGGATGAGGAGAGCACAAGCCGTTACAGAATCACCCACCCCGCTAAGACCAAGCGGCAAGGGAAAATTAAACGGAGTAAGGGACAGGAGAGAAAGGAGCAATGGACATGGGAGGATTTATTGGATGGAAAAGGTGTCTACACATGGGAGGAGATCCTAGCTGGTAGAGATCGCCTCCCATGGGAACAGCTGGAGGCACTGAGGAGAGCGGAGGCTACCGGAGAGAGGAACCGGAGCTATGAGGGAACGCGTCTGGCACGGAAGCCAAAAAAGCCCGTAAGTAATTCCCAAAAATTTCTTGGGGGGGGGCTAGGAGGTAGTGGGCCAAGGGCAGGTAGGAGACCTGCGCCCACTTCCCAGGCTTACCGTGGAGAGCGGGAGTACGGGCAGGCGCCGTGTTACGCAGTAGAGCGCACGGTGTCTCCTGTACGAGTGCATAGCCCAGTGCGGGTTATTCCACCTCCCCGCACTGGTAGGGCTAGATTGAGTATTGAGCCAGGTGTCATGAGGCCGGCTCAACGCGTCTGGTCTCCAGTGCGTCTCCTCGGGCCGGCATACATGGCACCTGCCTTACGCATGGTTTCCCCGGTTCGCCTACATAGGCCGGTGCGGGTTATTCCACCTCCCCGCACTGGTCGGGCAACCGGGAGTATTCAACCAGGTAAGGTTGGGCAAGCTCAATGCTCAAGAGTGCCAGTACGCCTCCACGGTCCGGTATTTCCGGCACCACCTCCCCGCCCCAGCCTAGTACCTACAGTGTCTACACTACGCACTAGGCTACCAGTGCGTATCTTGAGCCCTGTTCCTCCTCCACGCACTCTCCCTGTAGTGCGTGTATCTAGCCCGGTGCCTCCAGTTCCGGGCCCACGCATTAAGCTACCAGTGCGTCTCCAGAGCCTTGTACAAACTGTATCTTCTCCCCCTACTAATCCTGATGTGCTTGTCCTCAGCCCGGCGTCACCAGTGCCGGTACCACACATCAGGGATAGAGTAGGCTTTGAGAATACAGTGTGCCCTGTCCCTGCTCCCCGCACTAGTAGGAAGGTGCTTGTCATTAGCACGGTGCCTCCAGTTCCGGCACCACGCACCAGGTCTACAGTGTACCGTATCCGGCCAGAGCCATCCGTCTCCCCAGCGCCATCTGAGCCATCCGTCTCCCCAGCGCCATCTGAGCCATCCGTCTCCCCAGCGCCATCTGAGCCATCCGTCTCCCCAGCGCCATCTGAGCCATCCGTCTCCCCAGCGCCATCTGAGCCATCCGTCTCCCCAGCGCCATCTGAGCCATCCGTCTGCCAGGAGCCTGCAAAGCCGCCCGTCTGCCATGAGCCTGCAAAGCCGCCCGTCTGCCATGAGCCTACAGAGCCGTCAGCCAGACAGGAGCCGCTAGAGCCGTCAGCCAGACAGGAGCCGCTAGAGCCGTCAGCCAGACAGGATCCGCCAGAGCCGCCAACCAGACAGGATCCGCCAGAGCCGCCAACCAGACAGGATCTGCCAGAGCCGCCAACCAGACAGGATCTGCCAGAGCCGCCAACCAGACAGGATCTGCCAGAGCCGCCAACCAGACAGGATCTGCCAGAGCCGCCAACCAGACAGGATCTGCCAGAGCCGCCAGCGAGCCATGAGCAGCCAGAGCCGTCAGAGCGCCATGAGCAGCCAGAGCCGTCAGAGCGCCATGAGCAGCCAGAGCCGTCAGAGCGCCATGAGCAGCCAGAGCCGTCAGAGCGCCATGAGCAGCCAGAGCCGTCAGAGCGCCATGAGCAGCCAGAGCCGTCAGAGCGCCATGAGCAGCCAGAGCCGTCAGAGCGCCATGAGCAGCCAGAGCCGTCAGAGCGCCATGAGCGTCGAGAGCCGTCAGCCTGCCATGAGCGTCGAGAGCCGTCAGCCTGCCATGAGCGTCGAGAGCCGTCAGCCTGCCATGAGCGTCGAGAGTCGTCAGTCAGCCATGAGCTGCCCTTCAGCCTGAAAAGGCTAGATACCCAGAACTGCCCATCAGTCCAGAGCTGTCTCTCTGTCCGGAGCTGCCTTTCAGTCCGGAGTTGCCCCTCTATCTTTATCTCCCTCTCTATCTTTATCTACCTCTATATTCTTATCTATCCCTCTGTCTTGGTTTATCTCTCTGTCCCGGTGTTGTCATTATTAGATATGTTATTAAGAGGATTTTGTGGGGGAAGAAAGAGGGTGGACATTCTTGGAGGAAGGAGGCTAGGATGGATTATGGTGGGGTGGGAACCGCGCCCGGAGCCTGAGCCACCACCGTGGTTAGATGCCCACCCAGACCCTCCCCTAGACTTTGTGCTGGTGCGTCCGGAGTTCGCACCTTGTGGGGGGGGGTACTGTCACGTTCCTGACCTATTTATGTTAGTTTTTGTGTGTTAGTTGGTCAGGACGTGAGGTTGGGTGGGCATTCTATGTTATCTGTTTCTATGTTGGTTTTGGTTTGCCTGGTATAGCTCTTGATTAGAGGCAGGTGGTTTGCGTTTGCCTCTAATTAAGAGTCATATTTAGGTAGGGCATTCTCACTGTTTGTTTGTGGGTGATTGTCTTCCGTGTCAGTATGTTTGTTCGTACCACACTGGACTGTAGCGTTTGTTTGTTTCGTTTCGTTTCGATGTCGTCTGTTTCCTGTACGTAAGTTTATGTTTAGTTATGTAAGTTTATGTTCAGGTTGCGTCAACGTCGTTTTTGTTATTTTGTAAGCTTGTTAAAGTGTTTTGTTTCGTTTCGTGTTTTGCCATCATCGTTATTAAATAAAAGATGGCTTATTTCCCAAAGCCTGCGTTTTGGTCTGAGGATCCTTCTCTCCTCACCTCATCCGAGGATGAGGAGAGCACAAGCCGTTACACAGTGAGCATAGCCTTGCTATTGAGAAAGGCCGCTGAAGGCAGACCTGGCTCTCAAGAGAAGACAGGCTATGTGCTCACTGCTCAAAAAATGAGGTGGAAACTGAGCTGTACTTCCTAACCTCCTGCTAAATGTTTGATCATATTAGAGACACATATTTCCCTCAGATTACACAGACTCACAAAGAATTTGAAAACAAATCCAATTTTGATAAACGCTCATATCTACTGGGTGAAATACCAGTGTGCCATCACAGCAGCAAGATTTGTAACCTGTTGCCACAAGAAAATGGCAACCAGTGAATAACAAACACCATTGTAAATACAACCCATATTTATGTTTATTTATTTTCCCTTTGTACTTTAACTATTTGCACATCATTACAACACTGTATATAGACATAATATGACATTTTAAATGTATGTATTATTTTGGAACTTGTGTGAGTGTAATGTTCATTGTTAATTTTTTATTGTTTATTTCACTTTTCTTTATTATCTATTTCACTTGCTTTGGCAATGTTAACATATGTTTCCCATGCCAATAAAGCCCCTTGAATTGACATTGAGAGAGAGACAAATAAAGAGAGAGCGAGAGAGAGAGAGAGAGAGAGAGAGAGACAGAGAGACAGGGAGACAGAGAGAGACAGAGAGAGAGAGAGAGCGAGAGAGAGAGAGAGAGAGAGAGAGAGACAGAGAGAGAGAGAGAGCGAGAGAGAGAGTTTACAAATAGTCAGAGAGCTCTACAGTTTCCTTTTCTCATTTCATTTCCTGGAGTGGTTGGTGGACCAGACTGCACTCTGCTAACTTTTTCTTCACCCACAACACAGAGAGACACTAGAGAAAACTCCGACATGGACTCCTTAACATCCAGCACTGTCATTATGTGGTGTCCATCAGGAAGGGATATAGGCACACACACAGTCCTGAGCTGTTGACCAGACTTAGAGGTGATCACTGAATCATTTACTACGGGGTGAGGTTTCCCCTAGGTACAAATCAAAATATTAGTTGGGAAAATGCCAAAGTGCCCCAAGATCAGCGTCTTGGGGGACTGAGCGACAGGGGTGACGAGAAATGAGAGGTGGGTTGGAGAGTTACAGGGGGACTGTTGGGACAGAGGTGACAGTGAGGAGGAAGGGGAGGGGGATTGGAGAGTTACAGGGGGACTGGGGGACAGGGGTGACAGTGAGGAGGAATGGGAGGTGGGTTGGAGAGTCACAGGGGGACTGTTGGGACAGAGGTGACAGTGAGGAGGAAGGGGAGGGGGATTGGAGAGTCACAGGTGGACTGTTGGGACAGGGGTGACAGTGAGGGACAGGGGTGACAATGAGCAGGGCTGGTAGGTGGGAACAGTGGAGATGTGGTGGGGGGTTACAGTGGAGATGTGGTGGGGGGTTACAGTGGAGATGTGGTGGGGGGTTACAGTGGAGATGTGGTGGGGGGTTACAGTGGAGATGTGGTGGGGGTTACAGTGGAGATGTGGTGGGTGGGAACAGTGGAGATGTGGTGGGGGGTTACAGTGGAGATGTGGTGGGGGGTTACAGTGGAGATGTGGTGGGGGGTTACAGTGGAGATGTGGTGGGGGGTTACAGTGGAGATGTGGTGGGGGTTACAGTGGAGATGTGGTGGGGGGTTACAGTGGAGATGTGGTGGGGGTTACAGTGGAGATGTGGTGGGGGTTACAGTGCAGATGTGGTGGGGGGTTACAGTGGAGATGTGGTGGGGGGTTACAGTGGAGATGTGGTGGGGGGTTACAGTGGAGATGTGGTGGGGGGTTACAGTGGAGATGTGGTGGGGGGTTACAGTGGAGATGTGGTGGGGGGTTACAGTGGAGATGTGGTGGGGGGTTACAGTGGAGATGTGGTGGAGGGTTACAGTGGAGATGTGGTGGGGGGTTACAGTGGAGATGTGGTGGGGGGTTACAGTGGAGATGTAGTGGGGGGTTACAGTGGAGATGTGGTGGGTGGGAACAGTGGAGATGTGGTGGGGGGTTACAGTGGAGATGTGGTGGGGGTTACAGTGGAGATGTGGTGGGGGTTACAGTGGGGTTTGAATCTGTGTCTCCTAGCTAAAGCCTAGGGTAGGTATTACCTTAGGGTGCCAACTCAAGTCTTTTGTTTTCAGTCTTCTCTCACAGTCTTCTCTCACAGCCATAAACATGGTTGTTGTCACAGTAACCTGCTTTTGTAATTGTTCCACTGCTATAGGATGCATTTACCTCATCACCTGTCTAAACTGTACTCTCTCCCTCTCGTACTGTGGGCGTGCCCTGGGCTACCTCAAGGTATTAAAATACAGCCTTCACAGTTTCGGTGCTGTGTCATCAATCACATGGGGACGTTCCACCATGTCTGATATGAACTTCTCATAGGCCTATAATCCACTGTGAAACTAAATGTATTTCTCTTTCACTTTAGGTGACAATTGCTGTCATCAAGGTAAAAGGTGTCTACTTTGAAGAATCACAAATATAAAATATGTTTTGATTTGTTTAACACTTTTTTGTTGTTATGTGTTATTTCATAGTTTTGATGTCTTCACTATTATTCTACAATGTAGAAAATAGTAAAAATAAAGAAAATACATGGATTGAGTAGGTGTGTCCAAACTTTTGACTGGTACTGTATGTTTGTCCAAGAAAACATTGAAAATCACATTAGCCTGCCTACTTATCAGGTTTCTGGTCAAATAAAGTCAACACCAATGTCACCAAGTATCTGATCTGTTGTCTCCATCGACTGGCCTTTACTGCGCATTACAGATCACTGGGTACTGGGCAGGAGCTTTCCACATACATTTCCAATTGCTGACGAACAGAGAAAGCCTAATTATACAATGCTGCCCTCTGGCGGCCAAATGATGTAGGTTCGTTGTGTCCGTTGAGCCCCAAACTATATCAAAGTATGTTCTTGTTCATGTACTGTTCCATCAAACTAAGCCTCCCCATAAAAACATGCATCCCCTCTTTCTTTTTGCCAAGTAGCCTACAGTAGGTAGCCTACACAAATTGCATTAAAAGTACAATACTCTTAACATAACCGTGTGTTAGTGTGGCTTTTTTTGTGAATTTATATGTAAATCACAAAGCTCATCTGCAGAAAGATTCTCAGCAACAAAAGAGTGATCAAATTAAGATCTTACACCTATATACAGCAGTAGGTCTGCCTATGTAATTACCATGTAAACAGTCGCAACGATAATACCATGTGCATAACTGTACCCTTCTGCTCAGGTAATTACCATGATCTAAGTATATCTAAATAATGAACTCCCTTCCTATGTGTGTGTGTCCACGCGCGAGAACCTGTCCTCTGACTGTAAATGGTCCTATACCTGTAGCATTTCTACTCTAGACACACACACCTCTGATTGGCTAATCCTCCCACTATTTCCCAATCAGAGAGCTCGGCTTGCTCGATCTGCCACATCATAGCAATGGCGGACCGAAGTAGCAGGAATTCCGCGTCCTTGTATTTCCTATCCGGTGCCCATAGGGAGCCGTTGCTGAGCGACCAGCGGAGATCCCCAGAAGTCCGCTAACCAGCTGTTGGCTGCTTTTTTTGGCGCTCTCGTCAGATCCAGCTGTTTTGGTCGGAAGATAAAACAGACAGGGACAGACCGGGGATAAACCAAACTGACTGCTTTGATGCTTGAAGTTGGACGTCTGCCGCGTATTGACACCTCGAGGATTAGACATAGGGAACACTCCAAGTGAAGGGTTCCACAGTAACAGAAATATGGATTTGTTTAGGGTTTTGCATTTGGACGAACTGTCCCATGGACTGGCTGGTCTGTCCATGTTTCCATACTTTGACACGGCGCACTATACTGTGTCAGTGATGGCTCTACGAGAACAACCAGGTAAGCAAAGGACATTCAACAACGGCTTGTGTTGGACAGATCTAGCTCATTACAATTGTTCAAACTTTTTTTTAATAGCATAATATACCAGCCTATTGAATGTTTTGGTTCTTTACTTCACTTTTTGCTCACCCCATAGATAGAATCCAGCCTCTAGCCGCTAAAATAGCGTGTTTGAAAGAACATGAAAGTTGAGAGAACGTTCCACACAATTCTCCCTATTTGGCCACGTTGATATTGAGATCGTTTACTATCATGTTTACATTTTCTAAATCCCCACAACTGGATGGCATAATACAATTATGCAATGGATTATTGCTACACGGATATTTTGAGTAGAATAACATTTATGCTTTACTCCACTTACCAAATCTACTTATGGTTGACCTATTTGTCCAGTTTAAATGAATAAGGGCAAGTCACACCACTTTTGCACTCTTGAAGTATTTAAATATAACTTTTGAAGTACATATTTGTGAACAAAATATATGTGTTGTCCTAGTGATCTTTACACACACACACACACACACACACACACACACACACACACACACACACACACACACACACACAGAGTCATATTGAGGGTGGCAGGTAGCCTAGTGGTTAGAGCGTTGGGCCAGTAACCGAAAGGTTGCTAGCTCGGATCCCTGAGCTGACAAGGTAATAATCTGTCGTTCTGCAGCTGAACAAGGCAGTTAACCCACTGTTCCTAGTTTGTTCTTCACTGACTCTCCTAGTTAAATAAAGGTTAAATAAAAAAATATCATCATACTACAGTCATTTAGATCCAGACTGTACTGCTGAAGCTTTGCAGACATATTATATTCCTTTTGATACTCATTGCTAGGGATGGGAGGCGAGGCCCATCAATAATGTAATAGTCCTCCTTTCTGGTTATTTTCTAGCATCAAGGTTGCCTCAAGACTCACTGAGGAAACACATGGCCCAAATAAGTTATAACAAAACTGGATTATAACACAGCATGTGTAATTCTAGTAGGAACCGAACAGGGCTACTGTACCTTGAGTTGCCTGACACTATGTCTGTTATGTTGATATGTAACTCTGGTTGTGGCTCAGTCTGAAGGCAGGTGGATTTTTACTGCCTCAACATTGACCTTTTCTCCAAACAAACCACACATGGGTTCAAGTACTATTTGAAATCATTCAAACACTTTTATTATTTACGCCAGTCTCATTGGAGTGCCAGATAGGCCAGGTTTGCTCTTTTGCAATATTCTATTGGTTCCATTGCAGCAGGCAAGTTCAATCAAGCCCAGATAAAGTATTTGCAATAGTGTTTGGGCTCAGGTCTGGATCAAACCTCCCATTGTTGTCCCTGGCGACCACAGTGTAACAGCAGTCTATTTTAGAGCAGCGTGGCTTCACTTACTTGTGTGGCATCTCCTTCCCTCTGGCCTAGTGTCAATACCTCAGCCTGTACTCATATAGGCTATGGTTGTGTCTTAAATGGCACCTTATTCCCTATATACAGTAATGGACTATTTTGACTGGAGCCCTATGGGTCAAAGGTAGTGCACTATATAAGGAATAGGGTAGCACTGGGGATATAGGCTCTGTCTCCCACAGGCTCTCTGGGAGTGATTGATGGATTGAGTAATGGAAGGGTTGGCCTGGTGCAGTTTCCCTTGGCTGTCAACCATCCCAAAATATCACACTGTCATCCAACACACACCGAGGGTCCTCGTGTCACCCCTCCTCTGGGTGTGTGTGTGTGTGTGTGTTTGTTTTTATTTGTTTTTATTTTTTATTCAACCTTTATTTAACTTTTCTTTATGTGTGTGTAACAAGATATGTTTGTGGCCTTCATTTTCATGGATTCTACAACACATCAAGCCAAACAATAATAATGGAGTCTAGAGCCATATCAGAGATAGAATGTAGAACTTAAAACATTAGAACACTGGAGCTTATTAGAACACCGGAGCTTATTAGAACACCGGAGCTTATTAGAACACCGGAGCTTATTAGAACACCGGAGCTTATTAGAACACTGGAGCTGCTCTCTATTTTTAGACAGTACTGGATCTTGTCATGATTCCCACAAAACACTTGGACTTTACATTTTTCCTTATAATAGCTGGCACATTCTAGACTAGAGGCTCAATGAAAAGCTCTACTGAACATTAGTTTGACCTTTACTGTTTATTATACAGACTTATAAATAGTAACATTATAATTATTTTTCACAGGGCCACTTTTACTTGTCTTTATAAAGAAGAGTTATCTCAAGCACTGTCCAAACTACACTGAGTGAGGTCTAACATGAAAAACAGAACATTAGTTATAAGTCATTGTACTGTGAACAATCTGTAATCTAATAATACGTGTTCCATCCTCTAGCAGGACTCTCAGAGCAGAGAGAGAGAGAGAGAGAGACTCTCCCCAGTCTCTCCCAAACTGTAATGGACTATGTGATATAAGACTGTTTCCTCAGGATGACATCTAAAGACACATAAAAGTGTTTTATGAACAGGCCTCTATAGAAACAAGGTGCTGTTTGCAACGTAATGAATGTACTCTGTAGACCGGAACTACAGAAAGACAGTGAGACAGGTAACACTACATTCTGTCCCTTCTGTTTGGAGAGCATTTGAAATGATCACAGACTGGGGCCATCTCTTCTAGCCTGGTTCCAGATCTGTTTGCGCTGTATAGCCAACTCCTATGTGGTCGTTGTTATTGAATGTGACAAGACAGCAAAAAACAGATCTGGGAACAGGCTATAAGTCCCAAGGACAACACCAGAAGTGCAGGTAGAGCTCAGAGCTGTGCTCAGTTTGTCATTGCATCAGATATTTTCCCCACTTTACCCACAGGTAAGATTTGACTTGTAAATGCCCTCTGAATGCAAATCAAGCTGATTACCACAAGGTATCTTGAGTCCTGCTGGTCATGGTGTGACCTACACAGTCTGCTTAGAGATAGTGTACATCAGAGGAGGCTGGTGGGAGGTGCTATAGGAGGACAGGCTCATTGTAATGACTGGAATGGAATAATGGAATGGTACATAACACATCCAACACATGTAAACATCGTCCTATACCCCATCGTCCTATACCTCCTCCCACTAGCCTCCACTGGTGTGCAGTGCCTTCTATACTGGTCAACTAAACAAGCTGTTTCTACCGTGTGTCTCACTCTGCTGGTGTTTGGGACTCTGTGTCTCACTCTGCTGGTGTTTGGGACTGTTTCTCACTCTGCTGGTGTTTGGGACTCTGTGTCTCATTCTGCTGGTGTTTGGGACTCTGTGTCTCACTCTGCTGGTGTTTGGGACTCTGTGTCTCACTCTGCTGGTGTTTGAGACTCTGTTTCTCACTCTGCTGGTGTTTGGGACTCTGTGTCTCACTCTGCTGGTGTTTGGGACTCTGTGTCTCACTCTGCTGGTGTTTGGGACTCTGTTTCTCACTCTTCTGGTGTTTGGGACTCTGTGTCTCACTCTGCTGGTGTTTGGGACTCTGTGTCTCACTCTGCTGGTGTTTGGGACTCTGTTTCTCACTCTGCTGGTGTTTGGGACTCTGTTTCTCACTCTGCTGGTGTTTGGGACTCTGTTTCTCACTCTGCTGGTGTTTGGGACTCTGTGTCTCACTCTGCTGGTGTTTGGGACTCTGTGTCTCACTCTGCTGGGTGTTTGGGACTCTGTTTCTCACTCTGCTGGTGTTTGGAACTCTGTGTCTCACTCTGCTGGTGTTTGGGACTCTGTGTCTCACTCTGCTGGTGTTTGGGACTCTGTGTCTCACTCTGCTGGTGTTTGGGACTCTGTGTCTCACTCTGCTGGTGTTTGGGACTCTGTGTCTCACTCTGCTGGTGTTTGGGACTCTGTTTCTCACTCTGCTGGTGTTTGGGACTCTGTTTCTCACTCTGCTGGTGTTTGGGACTCTGTGTCTCACTCTGCTGGTGTTTGGGACTCTGTGTCTCACTCTGCTGGTGTTTGGGACTCTGTGTCTCACTCTGCTGGTGTTTGGGACTCTGTGTCTCACTCTGCTGGTGTTTGGGACTCTGTGTCTCACTCTGCTGGTGTTTGGGACTCTGTGTCTCACTCTGCTGGTGTTTGGGACTCTGTGTCTC